>NW_026294584.1:100496369-101096369 GCF_007827085.1 Peromyscus californicus insignis | reverse complement strand
TGGAAGGTGCTTTCTTCTCTTCCTGAGCATTGAGTCCCTGTTGGGTTGTCTGAAGTATCTCTGACTTTCTTTTCCTTTTGGATGTAAGAATTTGTATTGATAAACAGTCTGGGCCTGATTTGGACTGTTTAAAATTCCCCCATTGAGAGTTTGGTTCTAGCCGTATCAACGAGGACCTGACCATGGAGCAGGGCGGGGAGGCCCACTGCTCTGCTGAGGAGACCTTCACCGATGACTATAAGATGATGATGACCCTGGGCCAAGGACAGTTTTCAGAGGTCAAACTGGCCTTTCATATCCCCACCATATCCTGTGTGGCTATAAAAATTCTTAGAAATCTGAAGAATTATGCCTCACTTATCAAAAGTGAAATCAACATCATGAAATCCCTTGCCCATGCCAACATAATTAAATTGTTTCATGTGGTCCAGACCAGGGAGACCACCTACCTGGTGATGGAGCATACATCAGAGGGAGACCTGCTGCATCACGTCCTGGAGCTGGGGGCCTTAGAGGAGAGCGAGGTTTAAAGGCTGTTTACCCAGATAGTGCATGCTGTGAAGTATTGCCATGATAACCTTATCATCCACAGAGACATAAAGGCCAATAACATCCTCCTCGACCACAGGGGTAATGCGAAGCTGTGTGACTTTTGCCTCTCCACTAAGGTCATCCCTGGGCAGAGGCTTAGTGAGTGGGTTTTGTGGCACTCTGAATGACTGTGCTCAGGAACTCTTTGGAAAGGAGACATACAGTGGCCGCGCCACTGATATTTGGAGTTTAGGTGTGCTCCTCTTCTTCATGGTGACTGGGTGTCTTCCCTTCAAAGCTTACTCTTCTGTGAGGGTGATACAACAGATCCTCACTGCAGACTTCAGGGTGCCTCCGCATGTTTCCGTTGATATTCGTGATGTCATCCTCAAACTACTGATTATAAACCCCTACAGGAGGCTCACCATAGGCCAAATCATGAGGCACCCCATGGTCAGGAGCAGCGAGGCCCATTCACGGCCTAACTCCACCCAGTCTCTCCCAGGCACCCCGAGCCCTAGCATTGTCAGGGCCATGACAGTCATGGGGTATAAATCCAAAGAAATCATTGAGTCTCTGAGAGACCAGAAATGCAACCAGGTGGTGGACACTTACCTAATTCTACAGCACCAGTCACCCAAGGGAGACTGCTACCATCACCAGGAGAAACCAGTGAGAGCCATGCAGCCAGGCCTTGTCCTCAACCTGGCAGAACTTCACACTTTTCCTGTGTCCTTAGGGAGAGCTACCAAGCCTGCTCCCCACACCTTCTCCTTGCCATCTAAGACCAAGGAGAAAGATGAGAAGAATGTCAGGCAGGGTGGCACAAGGCACAGCATGCCTGCCACCCTGTGCTGCCAGCCAAAGAGGACCCACCCTCCCCACCTACCTCACCTGAGCTGTCCTGTGGTTGATTCCCTCACGGGCAGCAACCTGGAAATCACTGAGTATTTCACACAGTCCTAGATCGGGTCATTCGGTGGTCACTTGGCCAGTGTCCAGCTATCTCTCTTTCCAGACACCTCCTTTCCTAGGTCACACCAGAGTGATACTACAGGTGCCATAGACAACATGTTCCCCTACAGTCCCCAAGAGGAACTCTGGATCTCCCAGGAGGCATCTCAGTATTTCACCCCCACAGGCTCCTCCCCTTGGGTTACATTGCAGGAAGAGACTATGACCCAGGATGAGGCCATAACTCATGAAGCGACTATGACCCAGGATGAGGCCATCACCCATGAAGCCACCAAGACCCAAGAAGCCACCATGACCCAGGATGAGGCCATCACCCAGGATGAGGCCATCACCCAGGATGAGGCCATCACCCATGAAGCCACCAAGACCCAGGAAGAGACCATGATCCAGGAAACGTCCATGACCCATGAAGTGACCATGACCCATGATGAGGCCATCAACCAGGAAGCAACTTTGACCCAAGAAACGACCATGACCCAGGAGGTGACCATCAGGCAGGAAGAGGCTATAACTCTGGACATGGCCATGACCCAGGAAGTGGCCATCACCCATGGCCAGCCCCAGGATGCAGTCCCATCTTCTCCCCAAACCCGGAGGCGCCACAGCTGGAAGGGGGTCAAGAAAACAATCATGAACTGCTGCAGAAACCTCTGCTGCTGCTGCCTGCCTCCTGCAGAGAAAGGCCATGCCTCCTGCAAGAACCTGGCTCCAAAGAAAAGGGATCATGGAGTCACCCCCAGAACCAGGTGGGTGCACTTACTTCATTTTATTTGTGCTTCTCCTCCTGTCCCTTGTGATAAATGATGCCTGTGCCCACTTGTGAACTTATCAACCTGTCACTTCAGAGAGACCAATCCCAGAGAATCCCCTCAAGTGTGACCTCAGGCTTTTTGAGCTACAAGTGGACAGCAGAGGTGCTGATGAGAGCAGGGAGAGCAGGAGGTGGGGCAAGGCCAAAGGAGGCAAAGATCCCATGGAGAACCAGTGGGGTGCTTAGGCACTGCAGGGCCAGCACAGTAAGTCCTGTGTGTTCCAAAGCCACTCTTCCTGTGTCTTTCTGCTTTGAAGTCCTGAAGAGGTCAAGCCCCAGCTCCATGGCTTGTGAGCCACGGGTTGGGGACCGGTCTGGCTGAGAATCAGACAGCCCCACAGGGGAGCCAGGTCGGATGTCCAGGAGGCAGTGTGGACACAGGGCCCTCCTGCAGAGGAAGAGCTGTCCACCCCAGCGCAGATCTCTCCAGGTAAAATCCCAGGCAGAAAGGACAGACTTTTCACAGGGTCTTGCTCAGAGGGGAGGGCTGAGGTGCAAAGGGGCCCTAAGCTGTCTCTCGGAAAAATAGTCCTTTGCCCTCTCCCCCTGCCTGGCTAAACATCAGAGATTGCCCTCTGGGTAGTGACTGTCCTTTGCTCCCTGTTTTTGGGCAGAGAACATGGCCTTCTCCATGAGGTAAGACTTCTCTCCCCAGGGAGAGTATTTCTAGTCAGCCTGTCCCACCTGCCCCATGATGGGTTTCCAGGTTGAGGATGTGACCTGCAAGCAGCCCTGTAGGACTCCTCTAGAGGGCAGCCTCCTGCCAACCTTTTGCAAGAACCCCCCAAAGTCATCACAGCAAGTTATATTGTTGCTTGAGTCCTCAGACTCAACTCAGAGCAAAGCTTGGGACAATCTCTACTGGGGAGTGACTCCAGGGCCGGCTGAGTCTCCTCTCTCCACCAATTCTGCCCTCTAGCTACTCACCTGCTGCCTCTCCATGCTTGCTCTTTCAAGGCCACCATTCCCACTGGGAACTGGATTCCACACTCACCACCACATGCCACACTGTGAGGAAGTGATAGGTGTCGTGATATGGATCAAACCAGAAACCCTTATGAGGGGGCAGCAACCTGCTGTGGGCCCTGCCTCGTGCCAGCCCAAGTCTGCACTCAAAGGGGCATATCTGTAAGGTCGCTTGTTCTTGCACAGGTAAGCAGTTTGGTTGCTTGGGGTGCTTTTGATTTTGATTGGGCCTTTCTCTAAATGCAGTCCCCATTATTTTGTTCGGCCTCCTGTCTTCTCACCTGGACCTCTATTGCTAAAAGTCATTTGAGCCACATGAACTATGAACCAATAGCTGAGGAGCCCCCAACTGAATCAGGCCCTCTGGATAAGTGAGACAATTGATTAGCTTCATCTGTTTGGGAGGCATCCAGGCAGTGGGACCGGGTCCTGTGCTCAGTGCATGAGTCGGCTGTTTGAAACCTGGGGCTTATGCAGGGACACTTGGCTCAGCCTGGGAGGAGGGGACTGGACCTGCCTGGACTGAATTTACCAGGTTGAACTCAGTCCTCTGGGGAGTCTTTGCCCTGGAGGAGATGGGAATGGGGGGTGGGCTGGGAGGAAGATGGGGGGGCGCAGGAGGGGGGAGAACAAGGGAATCCGTGGCTGATTTGTAAAATTAAACTAAATTATAAAATAAAAAAAGTCATTTGAGCCATTTCTACTGACGGTGACCTATTCACCCCCTGACCTTTTCTACTTTCTATAACTTCCTGAGAATATCTGGGGCCGACTGGATGACTACAGCAGTATTATAAACAGCTCACTGGTTTTCTGGGGCACCCAGATCAATGGGGGTAAACTCCTGGTAAGCCTCTTGGAGATGATCCAGGAATCCTGCAGGAGATCCTGATTTCCCTGAGTTACCTCAGATACCTTTGAAAATTAGTTGGTTTCTAGATGCTGCTCGCATTCTGGTCAGGAGGCCCCAGTGATAGGTGTCTAGTTCTCCCTTACCTTGATCAGTGTTGGGGTTCCAGTTTGGTAGAGTTGAAGGCAATATTCCCTCGTCTCTTCTTTCAGCATCTAACCCAGTCACCCCAGGACCCTTTGCAGCCTTCCTGGCTTCAGTCATGATTCAATCCCTCTCCTATGTAGTAAAAAGGGTACCTAGAAACTTCTTAACACCAGCCCAGGTGAGTTGATGGATAAAGAAAATAGTTTCCAACATGCTGATGAGGGCCCGAGGCTTCTTAGAGAAGGGAGGGTTCTGGGTCTTTCAATTATATAAATCACAGGTGGAAAATGGAGGTCTGGATCTCCTGTCCCCATCAGTCCCTTTCTCTGGCAGGAGTGGGGGCCCACTAGGGGGTGCCTCTCTAAGGAGGGAGAATAGTTGAAGCCTAGCTTGTGGAACATAATCCAGCAAGCTGGGGTGTGGAGGTGAGGGCAGGTCAGGTTTCTTGGGACTGCAGGCACATGGTACCCTTCAGACACAGTCAGGTCTTGGGCTGGCTGGAGGTGTGGATTGTAAGGTGGGGAATCTCTTCCCTTCTCCTCTGCAGAAGCCAGAACAGAGTCCAGGCATTTTCCTGAGGTTTTTACTCAGCCTCTGACACATTAACTTGGTGACTGAAACAGAGTTCAGCCAAGGAGGGGGCTCAAGGAACAGGCCAAGCCAGTTTCATGTGAGGAAACTGGTCAGGGTGGCCAGGGTTCCCTGGGACCAGTTGCCAGACTCACTTGGCAGTTTGAGGGTCTAACAACCATGTTTCTGGCCATTCTAGTTCACAGAGAGTGTGGAGATTCCTAGGTGACAACTCTGTAGTCCACCTAACAGAAGTTCTGAAAGTGTTACAACATGGAGCTCAAGGGAAACTTGGGTGTGGTCCGTCCAATTCCTATTTCTGCAACAAAACTTGGAAACACAAATCCAGCAGACAAAAGAAAACAATGTAAAAAGACAGTAAGTCCACACAGTCAGAGATGACCAGACAAAGATGAACATGTGATGGCCACCTTCATTTATACACCAGAACCAAAGGGACAGGAAGACATCTCTTGCTGTCCCTGGAGACTGGGCATACAGTCGTATCCAATCTCCCAGTCTCTCCCGAGATGTCCCCAGAACAGAACAGTACAACTCATCAATCAGTCCAGTTTCAGATTTGTGTTGGCCAACAATTCTTACTTCTGTTTTCCATTTACAAATTGGCAGTGGTCACAGTCTGGGGCTCCCCTGGGCCTCCAAGTCCACAATGTCCTCACCATCACCTGGGGCCTCCAAGTTGTGGTACTTCTCTCTGTCTAGGGCCTCTTTAATCTGTGGCAGTCATAGTCTCCAGATCCCCTGGGCCTCCAAGTCCACCTCAGACTTTCCCCTACTTGGGCCTGTCCTGAATCCCAAGCCCTGAGTCTGGGTTCTGCCAGGTATCTCATGGGGCCTCCAAAGGTCAGACGGTTCAAGACACTTTGGAGAAGACCACAGACTCACTTAAGATTATAACTAGTGAAATTCACTGATTTGCTTTGTGACTGAGATGTGGTGATTTTTGAGAAGGTTCCATGGGGTGCTGAGAAGAAGGGATATTCTTTTGTGTTAGGGTGGAATGTTCTGTAGATATCTATTAAGTCCATTTGAGTCATAACATCTGTTAGGTCACTTATTTCTCTGTTAAGTTTCAGTCTGGTAGATCTGTCCATTGGTGAGAGTGGTATGTTGAAATCTCCCAGTACTAGTGTTTGGGGTTTGATGTGCGATTTAAGCTTTAGTAATGTTCCTTTTACAAATGTGGGTGCCTTTGTATTTGGGGCATAAATGTTCAGAATTGAGACTTCATCTTGGTGGATTTTCCCTGTGATAAATATGTAATGTCCTTCCCAATCTCTTTCGATTGATTTTAGTTTGAAGTCTATTTTATTAGATATTAGAATAGCTACACCAGCTTGTTTCTTAAGTCCATTTGATTGGAGAGAGCCTTTTACTCTGAGGTAGTGTCTGTCTTTGGAGTTGAGGTGTGTTTCTTGTATGCAGCAGAAGGATAGATTGTTTTTGTATCCATTCTGTTAGCCTGTGTATTTTTATACATGAATTGAGACCATTGATATTGATGGATATTAATGACCAGTGATTGCTAATTCCTGTTATTTTTTGTAAGTAGTGTTGTGTTTCCCTTCTTTGGTATTTGTTGGTGTGGGATTATCTACTGCCTGAGTTTTCATGGGTGTGCTTAATTTTCTTAGGTTGGATTTTTTTTTCCTTCTAGTGCTTTCTGTAAACCTGGTTTTATCATGGAATATTTTGTTTACTCAGTCTATGGTGATTGAGAGTTTTGCTGGGTATAATAGTCTGGGTTGGCATCCATGGTCTCTTAGTGTCTGCATAACATTTGTTCAGGACCTTCTAGCTTTCATAGTCTCTATTGAGAAGTCTGGTGTTATTCTGATGGGTCTGCCTTTGTATGTTACTTGGCCTTTTTCCTTTGAAGTTCTTAATATATATATTTTTGTTGTTCTGTATGTTTAGTGTTTTGATTATTATCTGGCAAGGGGACTTTTTTTTGATCCAGCCCATTTGGTGTTCTGTAAGCTTCTTGTACCTTCATAGGTATTTCTTTTTGTAGGTTGGGAAAGTTTTCTTCTACGATCTTATTGAATATATTTTCTGTGCCTTTGAGTTAGTATTCTCCTTCTTCTATCCCTATTATTCTTAGGTTTGGTCTTTTCATGGTGTCCCAAATTTCCTGGCTGTTTTGTGTTACAACTTTTTTGGCTTTAGTGTTTTCTTTGACTGATGAATCTATTTTCTCTATTGTGTCTTCAATGTCAGAAATTTTCTGTTCCATCTCTTGCATTTTGTTGGTTATGCTTGCATCTGTAGTTCCTGTTTGTTTAGTCAGATTTTCTATTTCCAGCATTCCCTCAGTTTGTGTCTTCTTTATTGTCTCGATTTCAATTTTCAAATCTTGAACTGTTTCCTTCATCTGTTTAATTGCTTTTATTGGTTTTCTTTGATTTCTTCCAATTTCTTGTTTGTTTGTTTTTCTTCCATTTCCTCTTTAAGGAAATTTTTAATTTCCTCTTTAAGGGAGTTTTTAATTTCCTCTTTAAAGGCACCTATCATCTTCTTAAAATCATTTCTAGGATTGATTTCTTCTATTTCTTCTGCATTGGTATGTTCAGGTCTTGCAGGTGTAGAATCACTAGGTTTTGATGGTGTCATATAGGTCTTTATGTTGTTGCCTGTATTTTTGCACTGGCATCTACTCATCTCTTCCTCTGCTAGGTGCAGGCAGTGTCTGTGTCTGAGGGTGCCTCTCTTGTTCCAATTGATAGTCTTGGTCCACTGGGAGTTCTTGGTCAAATCGGTGCTGTTGGGCTCTGTTTCTCTGGGAGCAGCTTATTCCAATTGGTGTTAAGTGGGTTCTGTCTCAGCAAGCAGCTGTTCCCAATTGGTGCAGGGTGGGCTTATGGTTTCAGTGGTTGTTGGGTTCACAGGGGCTGGGGTTTTTTTTGTTTTGGTTTGGTTTGGTTTGGTTTGGTTTTGGGGTTTTTTTTGGTTGGTTTTTTTTTTTTTTTTTTTTTTTGGTGAGGGAGCAGGAAAAGATAGCTGTCTGGTCCCTGGGGCTCCACTGGCTGGGGCCTAGGGGCTAGAGACCTGGTTTGCCAGTCTGGAGATGGGGCCTTACCTGTTCCCAGTCGGTGTAGAGTGGGCTTATGATTCTGTTGATCTGGTTCGGTGGCTGGATGGCTTCTTCTCTTGCCTTATTGGGTCGAATTCTGCTCCCTTGCCGACTCCTCAGCTGATCTTGCTTCCTCAGACTGCAGGCTTTCTCCTGAATGGATCTCAGCTGAACAGGTTGATCAGTAGGGCAATCTCACCAACACCTCCAAGTTGTTGAGCTTCACACAATTGGCAGCCCTGGGTCAGCATCGAGCAGAATGCTCATCCGTTGTGGTCGTGTCCCAAGGCGATGGCTCCTACCCCGAGTGCTGGGGTGAAAGGCATGTGATCAGTCTGTGCCACTCTACACTGACAGTGTTCTCCAGCTCCTCAGCTGATCCTGGTTCCGTGAAGTTCCACTTTTCTTCTTAAAAACTCAATTCTTTCTATAAATTGAAATTTCTTGCTTTTGGGATATTCGTTGTTAATCTCTCCCCCAAAAAAATTACTTCAAGCTCTTTGCCAATGTTCATTTTCTGCCCATAATGGGGCAATTTCAGCATTAGTAAAAGGTACCATAATTTCTGCTGGGTCTATTCTTGCCAATTGATGGAGTCTTATTTTTCCTTTCAGAATCAAATCAGAAACCTTTTCTACATAGGTCTTAAATTTTTACTCTGTTTGTGTGCTAAAAATATCCATTCTAAGATATTATCTTCTCTCTGCATCAGAATTCCTGTGGGAGAATGAGTAAAAGGCAAAATGACTAAAATACCACCAAGCTTTGGATCCAGGCATACACGTGTGCATCCTGTAATTTCTTTTCTACCAGAGCCAATTCTCTCTCAGCCTCAGCTGTTAATTTTCTTGGACTATTTAAGTCCTTATCACATCACCTTGTAATGTTTGAAATAAATTACTTAGTTCTTAAGTTGTTAATCCAATTGTGGCCTGTAGCCAGTTAATGTCTCCACAAATTTTTGAAAATCATTAAGAGTTTATGAGTGATCTCTCCTGATTTGTACTTTCTGTGGTCAAATTTTCTGTAAACCTATCTTATATCCTAGATAATTGATAGAATCTCCTCTTTGTATTTTTTCAGGAGCAGTTTGTAATTCTAAGCAAGGCAAAACTATCTTTACTTCAGCAAACATTTTTTTAAGGTATCTGTGTCTGAATCAGCCAGGAAGATATCATCCATATAATGATAAATTTTAGATTGAGGAAACTGTTTATGAATGATTTCTAATGGCTGTTGTACAAAATATTGACACAAGGTAGGGCTGTTTAACATTCCTTGTGGAAGAACTTTCCACTGATAACCTTTTAACAGGTTGAGCATTATTATAAGTAGGTACTATGAAGGCAAATATTTCTTTATCCTGTTCTTGTAAAGGTATAGTAAAAAAGCAGTCTTTTAAATCAATCACTATAATAGACCATCTCTTAGGTAATAAAATAGACAGGGGAATTCCAGCCTGTAAAGAGCCCATTGGCTACATTCCCTTACTTATGGCTCTTAAATCTGTTAACATTCTCCATTTTCCAGATTTCTTCTTAATGACAAATATAGGAAAACTCCAAGGACTAGCCAATTCTTCAGTGTGTTGAGGTTAGCTGCTTCTGTACCAGCTGTTCTAGTGTCTGTAATTTTTCTGATGTCTAAGGCCATTGTTCCACCCACATAGGTTTGTCAGTTAACCATTTTAAAGGAAGGACAGTAGGTAACTTTGAAAGACCAACAGTTGTTGTGTTCCTATTTATGTACAATCTGAATGGCCTGTGACTGTTCTTGATAATACCTTTCAATATTTTTCTCAGAAGCATTCTTTATTTTATGGTTTGTTTCTGAGATTGGAGAAATGTTAATTTGTGTTTTCCATTGCTGCAACAAATCATATCCCTGAAAATTCATGGCTATATTAGCTACATATGACTTTAATTTTCCTATTTGTCCTTCTGGCCCTATATACTCAACCCATCTTGAACTTTGTTTACCTGAGATAAAGTTCCAATCCTCAGAAGCTGAATATTTACCTCCTGAAGAGGCCAATCTGGATGCCAAGATTTTGGTGAAATGATTGTAACACCTGCTCCTGTGTCTACTAAACCTTCAATTTCAATGCCAGTTACTTGCATTTTTAGCTTTGGTCTCTGACCATTTATAGCAGTTTGTCAAAATACTTGTTTTCTGGTCTCTCCTGAATTTTTTGTTTTATCTATTGAAGCTGTTCTGTTCTGTACTTGATTACATCCAGAGCAGTGTTGTTTTTAACAACAGGCATTAAATCTTCTAATTTCTCTGTGTATGGGTTTCTCCAATGCTGACAGGGAGTGATTAAATCAAATTTGCTGTTGGGGCATGCAGGAAGCCCCCCAGGACATTTCCTGACTGCAAAGGGTTACCTTGCCTGTCCATTGTTGATCTGCATTCATTAGTCCAAAGCTGGCCTTTGCCACACTTTCTGCATACTCCAGAAGGCTGGGGCCTTCTTTTTGGATTATCTCTAGAAAAGAAAAAAAAAAACATTGTTTCTAGGAACACTTTGCCTACAATCTCTTTTCAAATGACCTTGCTTACCACAATTAAAATATTTGACATTTTGATTTTTTAAAAAAACTTTTAGAAATTACTTCTACTATCAGAGTAGCATTATAAATGTGAGATCCAATATCGACTGTGTTTCTAATCCATCCATCTATTGGTACTGATCTCACCTCTAAAGGCCTTATCACCCTTTCACATTCTGAATTAGCATTTTCAAAAGCCAAAGTTTTGATTAATATTTGTCTTACTTCTGAATCTGATACTATTCTATTTACAGCTGAAGTCAATCTTCGCAAAAAATCAGTGAAGGCTTCTTTTGGGCCTTGCATAATTTTAGTAAATGACTCAGACTTCTTTGGGGAGGCCAAGTGATAGCTAACTAAGCAGTTAAGAGTACTAGCTGCTCTTTCAGACCACCCAGTGTCCATTTCCAGCCCCCACATGACAATATACAACCACATGTTGTTAGGGTGCTGTGGGATGTTCTGTATGGCAAATGTGTTGCTGATTAGTCAATAAATAAAACACTGGTCATTGGCTAGGCAGGAAGTATAGGTGGGACAAGGAGGAGAATAAAGCTGGGAAGTGGAAGGCTGAGTCAGAGAGACACTGCCAGCCGCCATGATGACAAACAGCATGTGAAGATGCCAGTAAGCCACAAGCCATGTGGCAAGGTATAGATTAATAGAAATGGATTAATTTAAGCTATAAGAACAATTAGCAAGAAGCCTGCCACGGCCATACAGTTTGTAACCAATATAAGTCTCTGTGTTTACTTGGCCGGGTCTGAGAGGCTGTGGGACTGGCAGGTGAGAGAGATTTGTCCTGACTGTGGGCCAAGCAGGAAAACTCTAGCTACATTAGGGTCCTGGAGACATCTCACAAAAGGCCACCATCCATGTATGCAGAGAGCATTTATTATTCCAGCATCCTGAGACCTGCCATCTCACACAAAGGCAAGATAGTGAAGACTCTGATAGAGATGTGTGAGTACCTTTTAAGCATAGCCAAGGTGAGGTCCTAAGGCAGGTAGGTAACTTCAGATATGATTGGCTCAAGCAAGTGGCAATCATATTGGTACATTCTAATTGGCCAGGGCTAATTAGAGGCTGGCCAGGGTACAGTTTTACATTTGGGGGCAGGCCTAGACAAGACCCTGGCTTTGTCCTTGAGCTGCTATGGAGGCTGACTGGCCTAGCACATATTGACTGTGAGTGCTGGCTCAGTGGCCCAGGCTTGGTGCATCTTATCTCCCTTATCCTTGTTGTCAGGAGCACCAGTGATTAATTACCCATTGTTTGTGGCTTTTCCTCAGAAACTGCCTATTCAGTCTCAGGAAACTGAAATTGAGGCCTGATCTTGGAGAGAAGACTGAGCAGCCTGTTATGGCATCTGCTTGTTCCTCTCAATGTAACTCCGGTTCCAGAGCATCCCATGTACCCTTTTTCCCTCTTCACACACCAGACATGCATATGATGCACATCTATCTATACATGCATGGAAAATTCCCATGTACATAAAAAGACAAATAGTGGGGAGGGTAGGAGGAAGGAGGGAAGGAGGGAGAGGCTCCTCTCAGAACTCTGTTGAAGAACAGAGCCAAGTTTCCTGAGTGAAGTTGTCTGAGGTCCAAGCCTCTACTCTGGGGCCTCTCTTACTCCTTCTCCTTGAGTCCTACCTCCTGAGTTGGGCTGCTCAGGTCACCCTCACATCCCTCTCTACTCATTTCTTTTCTTCTTTTTATCTGTACAAATTGTTCCATGGACATATCTTGATTTTGCATTCTTTGCATACTTGTGGAAGGATTTCTACAACAGATGATTATTGCATGGATAGCCCCCTCCCTAATCATCTTGCCAACAAAGTTTACAGAACTTATTATAACATACGAATTATTTTTGTGTTTATTTATGGAAGATTTGGCAGTATAAAGACAGGGCCTAACATATTGAAAATTTTTCAAGAGTGTTTTTTGTTCATTTGCTTTTTTTTTTTTTAGCTCAGTGCCCTATTTAGACCTGAGTCTAAAATCACAAAGTATCCTTGTACTTCAGATTCAAACCCACAGAGATTGATCAACTTGCCTCTGCATTTTGAATATTGGCATTAAAAAGGCATGTGCCACCACTTCTCCCTCTCTACAAAGTTCTGTAAGTCAGTCTAGTCTCTAGTCTATCTTTCTTCTCATGGGTGTCAAAAGACTCCACAGCTCCCTCAGTAAGGGTGAGTGTTATAATGAGCTTGAGCAGAATGCAGCATGGTAGTCAGCTTTCTTGTATGAAAACACCTGAGATAGCTAGTGTAGAAAGAGGAAAGGTCTACTTTGTCTCATAGTGCTGGAGGCTTCAGTCCACAGTGACTTGGTCCTGTGGATTTTTGTCCTGTGGTGAGAGAGGATATCAAATACAAGGAACACTGAGTGGACCCGTTCACGTCTGCATGCCCTGAACAAAAGAGAGAGGGGATGCAGCTCAGGTGGCAGAATGCTTGCCTTGCACACACAAGCCCTTGGCTCTCTCTTTTCAGTGTCTCATCACCTGTGTGGTGCTTTGGGCCCATAATCTCTGGGTTTGGGAGGTGGAGGCTGGAGGGTCAGAAGGCAAGAGACATCCTTAGCTACAGGGTCAGTGGCAAGAGGTCTTGCCTATCTAAAGACAGAGAATGAGAAAATAGTCTTGGGCCCTCAAGGGCATACTCCCAGTGACCCAAAGGCCAGGCACATTCTTAAAAGGCCCATAGCCTGGTAAGAGAATTCAGCTGAGGACTAAACCTGAAGCACAGGGAGTTGTGTTAGCTTTCCCGATCCAAATACAACATATGGATGGGTCTTTTTCATGTTGAGCTTTGATGTTTACACAGGTGACTATCCAGTCCCTATGCTTGGTGCTGTTTAAACAAATACTGTGTGACCTGTCCTGGTCCTCAGCTTCTACCATCAGCTTCGATAAGTATGTTGTGCCCAAAGTTCAAGCACTAAATTCTAGCTTGCACTCACTCTCTGTATCTAATTTTTATGTCAGTTTTTGTTCTGGTGCTGTACTGAAAGTGTTGATCATTCTTAGGAATTCTCTGGTAGAGTCTCTCAGTATCACACATAGACTCATAACTGTGCAAACACAGACATTTGATTTCTTCCTTTCTTATTTGTATCCCTTTCCTTTCCTTCATTTGTCTTATTGCTGTAGCTAAGACTTCAGGCAGAATATCGGATGAGAGCGGAGAAAGTGGGCATCTTTAATTTACTCCAGATTTTAGTAACAATGGTTTGGTTTTTTTTCCAGTTAGTGTAACATTGGTTATTGGTTTTTCTCACTGTATTGAGATATGTTGCTTCAATTCCAAGCAGCTGCCAGGCTTTTATCATGAAAGTGTAATGGCTAAAGAAACTCCAGTTTAATCTAGACATCCATCTTGGTCCCCACTAGCCATTTGTCTCTGACTCCAGTCCCTGGTAAGTTCCCGGGAACCCTGACTCAGTGACCTTCACCCAGAAATGTACAGCCTTGACCATCCACCTGTTATGATATGACTAACTTCTTTTTCAGCTTCTGTGGCTTGCTTAGGCAGAAACCCAAGAATTGTTTTGGGTTGCGGTGATCACTTAGCATGGCAGAACAGACCAGGTTCTTTTGTTTTGTTTTGTTTTGTTTGTACGTATATTGAAGGTCTTCTTTTAGGTTTTGTCTTTAAAATTCCTTTAAAAATGTCTCATCCCCCTTCTCACAGAAATCTCAAGTTTTGGCTCAGAGATCGTCATCCTGCTAGCAGCTGATCAATAAATCCTTTAATTACAGTTGGATTGAGTTTATGGTCTTTTCTCAGTGGTCACAAACTCCATAACAAAGGCACACTGAATTTTATCAAAAGTTTTGGTGCCTGAACTGAGATGTGATTTCTAGTCTTGAGCTTATTTCATTGATTATTATGTTCATTGACTTGGGTATACAGAAATTGCATATCTGGGATGAATTTATCTTCATCATATGGAATTGCTGTTTTGATGTTTCCTTCAAATCCATTTGAAAGCATTTTATGATCAATTTTTGCATCACAGTCCATTAAAATCTGAATGTTCTCAGGTCAATTTGCATGAACATGTTTGTAGCAGGTTTTCTTGGACCTCCAGTTCCCAAATTATGACACAGAGACATATTAGTTATGAATGCTCAGCCTTAGCTTAGGCTTGTTTCTTAGCTATCTTTTTTAAAAAACTTAAATGAACCCATTTCTATTAATCTATGTGTTGCCTCGAGGCTCATTTACCTCATCTACATATTGTCCATCCTGTTTTCTTGCTTCTTCTGTGTCTGTCTGTCTGGGCCCCATCTTACTGGTCGCTGGCTTGCTAGCTCCCCTTTTCTTTCTGCTCACCAGCCCCACCTATCCCTTGGCTTTTTATTAGACTAATCGGGTGCCTTAGGCAGGCCGAGGTAAAACAAATGCAACACATCTTTACATAGTTAAACAATTACTCTGCAACACAAACAAATGTAACACATCTTTACTTAGTTAAACAAATCTTCTATTCCACAACACATGTTCTCAAATTAATTTTGTGTGTTCTTCCAGATTTGAAGTAAAAGATCATTGGGTTTTCTGAGTCCTGATAAATTTATGCCACATCTTTATATTATTTTATTGTGCCTATATGCATTCATACCATTGAGGTGGGAGGCTTATACTATTTTGTATAATTTCCAAAGGACTATTTCATAAGTTAATGTCACTTTGGAATGTGCCTAATTTATGTTTATAATTTCTTCAATTGTAAACAAATCTTGTTCTATTCACTTATGGCTTTTATCTTTCCAATTACAGTATACTGATATTGATGTTTTTCATTTTGGGAGGATTTTCATGATTATAAAGAGATGTGGATTTAAATATGACTATCACCCAAAAGCTTAACTAACAGTCATCTGCCCATTCATTCATTCATTTAAAAAATAATTCTGAGTTTTCCTTAAGCTTATGCAGTGACTGTTACCATGAGTGGACGGAAGGTACCTTCAGAAATCACAAACTAAGGTAAACATTTTTATTAGTGGCTAGCATGAGTGTCTACGGTCTACTTAGGGACTTAATCCACTGCTCTGACATCAGATGTCCTGTCCTTTGGTTCCACGAGAAGTCTGAAATAGTAGTTACAAAACTTGGAAGGTGTCACTACAGACTGGAACCTGAGCTCATCCCTACCCTGAGTTTGCTCTTCTGCAGAACAGAACTGGAGGGCGAGGCCCCTTCTCAGTGCACACTGCCCTGTCAAGGTCAAAGACATTATGCCAGGGAAATCCCTCCTGTGGCCCCAAGCTCCTCAGATTTCCTAGGAGACACAGTACCTTCTGCTCAGTGCTGTGGAAATCTTGTCCTAGAGTTCTGCTCTCTGTTCTCTCTGGTGTTTACTAGAACATAAGGCCATCCTGTGCACAGCTATCATGATGCCTCGTCTGTGAGAACAGGAAAACTAGCTCTCAACAGAAGGATGGGTTGACACTATTTTTGGAAATTCGACAGGATTGTTAAAAACATTAACATCTTCACTTCTCATGATGTTCAAGGCAAGACACTTTCTGAAAGAGAAGATGAAAACCCCAACCAAACCAAACCCAAACACGTCCTAGACAGGAATCAGTATTGGACAGTTAAATAAATGGTGTCACTTTTAGTTATATTGACTATAGTCAGTGAACTTCTCTGAGCCTTTTACAATGAGAATGGATATGAATGCACATCATTTGGGGGCATGCTGTAAATGTATAATGCTTATTTTTGTTCAGAAAGAGACTATACGTGTGTGAAACTAAATACTATGAAGAATGCACAAAATGTACATAAAGAACACAGAGGCCTGTGGGACAGTGCTGGAGGAGCATTGAACTTTTCTTTCTGGTCTGCGGAACTGGAATTCTGCAGGTGGGAGCGCCACCTAGCATATCTGCACTACCTGCCTCGAGCTGCAGAGGGCGCTGCGGAGACAAAAGCCCGTTGGAAAGAGAAGTTCTTCTGCCTCTGCTTTTCTAAGGCTTCCCTGCAAGTCAGTGCGCATGTGCACCAGGAAGGGCGAGCCCAGCGGCCTGCAGGTCGTTATTTGGGCACTGAAAGCGTGAGGGATCCGGACTGAGTTGAAGACACCCAGCCCTAGGTACCAGCTGGAGATGTTCAGTCACTTCAAGGACGCTGGAGGCGGAGAGAGTCACTTGAGGGAGTTTCCGCTGTCATTGCCTCTGGATGGTTTTGCGACTTTCCTCACAGGTGTTGGTGACCCCCTTCTTGCGACTGTCTGCTCCCTTGCCCAAATTTCAAAAGTCCATAGTTCTATCTCCACAAATAAGGAGTCGCTGAAGCCTGGCGTGGCCAGACTGGACTCTCCCCATCCCAGAATTCGGCAAGTCCTTAGTGTTAGGTCCACAAACAAGCACTGCCTAAAAGCCGCTTTCCCAGACTTCAATTAGAACTTCCTTTAACTTCACCAATGAGCAATATCTAGGGGCAGACACGACTGTCCCATGCCCTTCCCCAGACTTCAGTAAGTCCTGTGCTGTATCTCCAGGATATCCTCAGAGTCTGGCAGCGTCCCTGGAGGCTTAAGGATCCCAGTGCAGAACTTGACTTACCTAATGCACAAGAGGCCTACATGGGTCCAGTTATCTACTCTGTTTCCCTCCACGGCATTTTCTGCACAGGAAACCCTAAATATGGTGAATTCTTAAAAACCTGAAATAGAGTGGGGAGACAGCCCAAAGACCATAAAATATTTTAAACGAAAAGCCAACTCCTTGTCATGGCCTGTGACACTGGGTTTTACTGATCCAGGCTCCTCTGTGACTCCAGCCTGGTCCTTGCCACTCAGTCCTCACTTTCTATGCTTCGGGCATACTCAATAAAAAAACCAGCTCAGCTCTCACTCTCCACACTGACCCCTGGCGTGACTGAACTTCAGGTTGTGGACATGTGCTGGGTCCTCAATCTCTCGCCTCAGACTGAGACTCTCACAAGTGGCTTCCCTGGTCTGTGTTTTTGAGACGTGGACGGAGCCAAACTACTGTATTGCAGAGCTTCCACCTGCAGAAAGCCTGTTGAGGGAATGCTCAGCCATATAGACCAATCCCTCTAAGAGCTGTTGGCGCAGAGGAACTTCACTTAGATTCCAAAGGATGTTGAGGTGTTCTGGAAAAAGCCCTACCCTCGGCTGCCTAAAGCAGCTTCCCTGCTCAGGCCTCAAACCTCTCGGTGAGGTTCGCTTCAAAGTTACTCATTACTCCTTGACTTGTTTGGAAGTGAGGAACGGGTTCAAGTGCTCCCTCAGTGGCCCTGCCTTCCTCACAGTTCCCACAGCTCCTAGTGAACACACTGCTCAGCACTCTCTCTATCCCAGGGTTCCTTCCATCTCTGCAAAGGACTGCACACTTTATGGACACACACGAAGACCTTAGATAATTTATGTCCCCAGGCCACCACTCAGGAGGAACTCAGAACAGGACACAAAGGGAACTGAGTCCTCTGTTTAGAATTAGTCAACAAGGCAGCCTTCCTGCCTCATGTCAGCCTGTCTGCCTGCTTGGCTGCCTTCTTTTCCTGTGGGACAATGTCTCACACTCCATCAGAGGCTGGCCTTGACCTCGTAGGAAGCCTCTGGTCTCAGTTGGCAAAGGGCTGGGAATACTGGCATTAGCTATCATAAGAATGAATATTTCTAACTGTCACATTGAAACAAATTGATAATTTGAGGGTCTCTGAAAAGCAACCAAATATAAAGTTATCCAATTCAGGGTGGCCAGGCCTTGCCATGCACTGCTCATTCTGTGGAGTGATGTGTAGAGACTTGGACCCTGGATGTGTTCCCGGAGAGCCACTGGCAGCCGAGGGGAAAGAAACAGTCTCAGATCAGGAAGAAGTTTTTATATGTTTATCCATGTACCACAGAGGACACCACAGCTCTCTGCGTGTGCCTTCGAGAAAATGGAGGAACTGTGTGCACAAATCACGTGACATTACCACAGGGCACAGAACTCTGATTTTCAGAACTGCAATGGACAAAAGAGAGTAGACTGAGACCACAGGACCCTGTGTCCCCAAACAAGACCAGGCATCCTGGGATAGAAATGCTAAGTCATCGGGATTCCCTGCATCAGCTCCTCTTCCTGTTATTACACCACACGTGGGCAGAAAATTTCTTCTCAAACGTCAGGCCAAGACTGACTGGGAGCTGTGACTGTGGACTTTGCTCTCAGCTTGAGTGGATGGAGCAATATTTCTGGAGTTGACTGTGAAGTGATTCTAAAGAAACTTATGTGGAGGTTCACTGGCTCAGTAGGCAAGGTCCACCCTCAACTCGGGTGGGCAATGTGAAGCCATCTGGGAGCCACAGGACAAATTGGTATAGAAAAAGACACTTCCTCTGTGCCTCTCCTGGGAGAGGCATGAGTTCAGATCTCCAGGTCTGCTGGCCTCTGGCCTCTGGGGTGTAGACTTGGGTGTCCCTATATCCTCAGGTCTCTCCCCTCAAACTGAAACTCACCAAAGAGGCTTCTCTGGCCTGTGCCTTTCAGACATGGACTGCACCAAACTGCTCTAAGTATTCCAGAGCTTCCACCTTGCAGAAATTCCCACCTGTTGAGGGAATGCTTAGGCATATAGCCACAGAGTGTCCCCAATAAAGCAACGTTGTTGGGATGGGGCAGCGCCTTGAGACCCTGGAACTGCAGGGCGATCAGTGTGCACATGGCAGCCTGGAAAAAACTGAAGCCCAAATCTCCAACTATGTGTGAGGATGGCGCACTAAGCCTAGCAAAGCCACAGTGACAGGGTCTTCAATCCAGCTGAGATCAGTCACCCCTTTCCTTTTCCCTTTCCCAGATGACCAGGAACTGAACAGCTTACTCCTGCTCCTTCACTGCACTTTGCAAGTGTGTGGATTCCTGACTGCACAGGCTCACAGCTGAGGAAAACATCTGACTCTCTCACCTGCATCTAGAAGTGTAAGGATTGCTGAGTGCACAGGCTCACAGCTGGGGAAGGCTGACTGTCACATCTGTGTCAGGAGGTGTGCTGGTCCCTGACTCCCCAGGCTCACAGCTGGGGAAGGCTGACTGACTCACCTGTGTCTAACTGAGACAGGGCATTGCAGTTTGAAGATCTTCCTCATTTAAGAAGAGGTTTTGACTCATGCAAGTTAAAGGCCATTTTTATGAGACAGGACGGCAGGACACACAAATACAGCACTCATCACACGAGGTTCTGTCCCCACAGCAGAGTCAGAGGATCCATGGCACAAAAGCCTGAGGATGTGGACAAGGGGACACAGCATTCTCTGTGGTGCTCAGTGCTCCAGACTCCAGACACCTGTCCACCAGCACTGCCTCAGCTGACCAGTGGGCTCCAGTCTCACTCCTGTGTGGCTGACCCAGACGCAATGGGGACCACTTCTACACAAGTCTTTTCCAAGTCAGGAACCTGTGGTGACTAACCTGGCCTTCTCAGCATCACACTTTCCCCAGGCTGAGTGGCTGATGTCGATGTGCTGGGCACTAACTCATCAGAGGCTTCCTCAAGGCCACACCAGCGCTGGCTTGAAAAGTGTGGTTTGTACCGAAGAAGCCGCGGGCTTTGTAGATGCCCATGTGCACCAGGGTCCACCTCCCGACTATTACTTTCTTCACCACCATCCAAAGACCCAGCTGGATGAGAGACCCCTTGGCAAATCCTTCTGAGGTTTTCTGTAAAATGTTATGTCTTCCCAGAAGGCAGCATTCTGACCCCTTCCTCTTTTTTCTTCTACAGAGAGAGAAAAGGATTTAGGCTAATATTTCACATCTTGGAAGAAAAACCTTGTCAACACAGAGATGACCAAAGTATAGTTCTATTCAGGCCTGACCTCTCAGCATAGAGTCCATGTGCCCCTCTATAACCCTGGTGCTGTGGAATACAGCCACCACCCCTTACTCAGTTGACATATGGCTGTCTTCAGTAACAGCTAAACCTCAATCTTCTCAAGACGCTACTTCATGTACGTGTGTGTGTGTGTGTGTGTGTGTGTGTGTGTGTGTGTGTGTGTGTATCAGTTGATGCATGCATATGCAGGAGTGTGGAGGTGAGCCATAGATTTTTGGTGTCCTCTTCAGATATGGACGACCTTATTTTTCTGAGAAAGGGTCTATAACTGGTCTGGAAACTCACACAGTTGGCCTGGCTGGCTAGTCAGTGAGCCCCAGGGGTCGACCTGTAGCTGCCTTCTTAGTGCTGGGGTTGCAAGCACTCCCAGTCCTGCAGGATTCCCCTGATATCACTAGAAGGAGGGAGCACCTAAGCTTGGAGGGAGCACAACTCATGTCTTCCACAGTGTGATCCCTGCTAGAATTAGAAGGCATGTGATGGGTGTGCTCATTAACTTAGTATCTCTCATGCTCAAGTCTGCAGGCACACTTGAGGGACAACGAGGAAGGAAAACTCATCCCCTGTTGTTTAAGGATCTAGGGATGAGAGGCAGGAGAAGTGTGGGGGCCCACAGAGGCTCCCTAGTAAGGCCTTACTCAAGGTCAAAGAATCTGAGCTTTCTTTACCCAGCAGGGCTGCATATTAGGATGATTTGGCCAAGGGTGTGGGTTACCAGGTATTTTGAAGGGCCCACACTTGGCTGTACATTGTGCTTTGATCTTGAAAGGGGGAGGTCTTTGCCTCTCCCCTTGGTAGTGTATAAAGAGCCCACTAGAATAAATCTTGAGGAGGCTGGGTACTGACCCAGGGCCTTACAGAACTGATCCTGTGTCTCTGTCTTTCTCTCCATTTCTGCCTATATTTCTATCTAATATTTCCTCATTCCTCTCCTCCCCACAAGAACCCTTTGATAGGTCGGAGCTGGTTTCTTACAGAGAAGGAAACACTCCTTTGAAGGCCTTGAATGAGCTCCATGTACCAGAGCACTGCACAAGCCTATCTTGAACGTTGCTCAGGAGTGAGGGTGTTTAATTGCAAAAAATGTGATGCACTCTAAAGACAAACTGGTCACACTATTGACCTGTTTGCTGTGATTCACTGACAATGTGGAGAAAGTGTGAGGTTGCCACTTGGATGAAAAGATGTGAGGTTATCTGATTTAAACACAGAAAAAGGCACCAGAACTTTTAAATTTGCCACATATGATTGCAAGCAAATTACCTTTCTTTTCAAATGTAGCGAGACTTACCTCATTTGGATCTCCAGCTGTCAAACATTCTGTAGTACCTGGATGGACGGTTATTGTCTATCACCAAATAAGCAAGTAGTTATGAAAGCAAGTTCCTTTGTGTGTTTGGAAGATGGGTAATGTGTGCATTTTTAAAGTAATGACTACAATGAGCATTGTGATACAAATTTGTAATCCTGCAATTTGCTGAGGCAGGAATGAAGTCAAAACATGCATGACACAGTCACACACTTACTGCAAAAGAATTTTAATAAAATGGGATTAAATTGATGCTTAAATTTATACATGAGGAAAAATTCCTTTAAATCATAACAGAGTTTCAGTTTATACACCTAGCTTGCTAGGAACTCATTATGCAGCAGAGGTTAGCCATGAAGTAGTGGTCACCCTCTTGTCTTCAACCTCATGTGCTGAGGTGATACACCCGAATAAGCAGTCCTGGTACTGACACTTTTAGAGTTTGTTTGGAGGCTCACGGCAGGGAACACAGATGCTCCTGTGCCCTAGACAGAAACACAGTCTCATTCTCTCTCCTGAAGGTCCGGTCCTAACTGTAAACCCCAGGTCCAGGAGAGTCGCACACTGAGCCCTGAACAGGACACAACTGCCTCTCGGTGTCAGCCAAGGTGACCCTGCTCATGGAGGGGAGGCAGATGTGGCAGCCAATTCCCCTCACATCCCAATGCGACTGCTGAACAGCACCGACATGGAAATGCTAATGTGGAAAACTGAGTGGAGGGCTGCTCCTGCAGTGAAGCATCTTGGCTCTGAGTGTGCCTGTCTGCACACCAGCTCTTTCTCTGCTTCTGTTGAAACACTGGGGACTCCTTAGTTTCCTTCTCTATTCTGTGCTCCTAAACGCTCGATACCCCAGTGAGCACAGAGCACAGCCTGTCAAGGGCTGACCAGCTAAGACAGAGAATGACATCATAAAGCTACACTGGAAACCCTAACCCAAGACTTCCCGATAAAAACTCAAAGAACTCGTATTTTGTTAGGTTCCTGTCTTTCCTTCCTGTCACCAGGTTTGCAGTGTCTTGTGAGGAAAATGACTGTGAGGATGAGAAAGCAACGTTAGCTTGAAAGATGCTCCTGAAGGGACGCAGGGTCCCCATGATTTCTACACTCTGGTGGTCTTTGATGGACGGGACAAAAGAAAGGACCCAGCACTGTCGCCCTTCGTGACCCGGTCAGCAGCGTGTGTGCAGGAAGAATTCTGTTTCAGGAACAATTTAGACTGTGGCCAGAGCTGGCTTGTAACTCATGGTCGTCCCAAAATTGCCATGAACCAGCAGCAATCCTCCAGCCTCAGCCACTTTGGAGCTGGAGTTTCGCCCAGACACTCAGCTAAGAATTGCTGCTACAATATATGTATAGAACGCTCATTTTGTAATTGTCAAGCACCGCCAGTGTTCAAGGAATTGGAGAAAAAGGAAACACGAAAGGTGTCTTTCCTGATAGCTGGTCCTTCTAGTCACATCATGTCCCAGCCTCAGTTTACTTCCTGGTCTATTAACCTACATGCTCACTAAATCCCTGTTTGCCCTGCACTGCAAAATTCCCACTCTGAATCTCTTTTTAATTAAATTTATTTTTAAATAGTCTTTGGCTCCCTTCAGCATTCAGTCCCAAACTACCTGTTACTGTGGTAATATCTCCATGCTCGGTGTTCTCTCTTTTATTTTATTCTCTCCTTATTTTTCTATTTTCTCGTGGTCTCCAGGTCCAGGTGGCCTGTGCCTTCTGTAAAGAGCCCAAACTTGCTCCTCCAGAGCATCAGCCTCCTTACTGCCCTGTGCGCCTCACTCTTTAGTTCTCTTTATCTAGACAGAAGACTCCAAACATTAGGAATATTGCTTTATTTCCTGAAACTCCTTGATTCTCCTGCCTCTGGCTCTGAAGGCTTGAGATTACAGGGGTGTGCCACCGGGCTCTGACTAAACCCTTTAAGAGCTTATTTGGAATGTCTCCAGGGTTGTGTAGGTACCTGTAAGTCGTTCACTAAAAATGGGTGACCTCCTCCACCAGGAAGGTGCCTGACTTTGACCCAGTGTGCGGTGCCAGAGGGACACAGCTGCTCCTGTGCCCTTGACTGTAACGAACAGTCCTGATCTGCCAGGGGAGGAAGACTTTCCTCTATCCCACAGTGTCAGGGAAGATACAGTGCAGCCCCGGAGCAGGAAGGGACATTTGTCTAGTAAGTCAGCCAGCCTCGGCTGCTGATTGAACAGTGGCACACGTGGTAGCTGATTCCCCGCCCCCCCCATACCCAAAACTACTATTGATCAGCAGGAACTCCCTGGTTTCCATGCTCCTAAAGACTCAATAACTTAGACAACCCTGAAGCCTTCCAGCATGTCATCTCACAAGGAAGGTGAAGACACATTTAGTGAAAGAGGAAATGCTCTTTCAGTGTCACAATCCTAGACAATGTCAGAGCCAAGGCCACAGTTAGGGCGCCAGATCATGGTTCAGAGCTTTCCCTTTTATCCCACATTGTTTCGACTCTTCCAAGTGTAGGGGTCTGTCTAACAAACTAATGTTCAAGTTTCTTTCCCTTCCTTACATCATTAACATGGGGATATGAATACAGTATAGGAGTTGGATAATGGGATGGAATATGGTTTGTTAGGTTCAGAATAATCATGTGTGTCCAGGATCAGAGATGCTGAACATTGAGGCAAATTTGGTTAGTCAGTTTCAGGGGAACTCCAAGACTCTATCAGGTGCTGATTGGCTGAGAGGGAGAATGACATCATGAAGCAGGTGAAATCCAATAGGAATCTCAGAAGCCATGTATAAAAAGGACAGAGTGGACACCCTGCAGGAAGGCTAGAGCAGCCCTACATGGCTGCCGTCTGGGCAGCTGAAAGCACACAACCCAGACATAACAGTTCCCTTTTCCAGAGAGAGGCACATGTTTCTTACGAGTGGTCATTGACCAAGTCATTTATCATTGACTTGTGATGTTCACTTTCAAATAGATAACAACAGTGTATGTTGTATGGACAGATTAGGTCCTTGCTGGGGAAGAAAGGAGACCCCAGGCTGAGTAAAAACAGTCATTCTGAAAGCTTGTCATTCAGTCTGATTTGTAAACTGACAGCAGCTGCCATGGGCCAGAGGATATGTTTGAAAAGCTCCTTTTGTGGTTCCAGGTAGTAGCTCAGCAGTTAAAAACACAGACTGCTCTTCCACGCCATCTAGGTTCCTTTCCCAGCCACCACTTATTAGTACACATCCACAGGTAACCCCTTCTAGCTTCTTTGGACACAAGACATCCACATGGGGTACCTCCATATGTATTTAAAAGAAAAACACCTCTAAACATAAAGGGAGGAGAGAGGAGGGTGGGGGAGCTCCTTTGGGAGCTCAGTTGAGGAGAGTGATGTTCCCTAAGTGTAGCTGTCTAGGGTCCAAGCCTCCTGTCTGCAGATCTCCTATTCTCCTCGAGCCCTACCTTACTTGAGCTGGTCTGGGTCAGGTCATCCTCACATCTGTTTCTTGTCATTTCTATTTTTCTGC
The DNA here is from genome assembly GCF_007827085.1 of Peromyscus californicus insignis. Lineage (NCBI taxonomy): Eukaryota > Metazoa > Chordata > Mammalia > Rodentia > Cricetidae > Peromyscus > Peromyscus californicus. Next base: position 101,071,189 of record NW_026294584.1, on the reverse strand, counting down.
CTAACTGTAGGAATTGTTCCATGGATAAGTTCTGACTTTACATTCTTTGCATACTCATGGAAGGACCTATGAAGATGAGTACTGCATGCATAGATCCCCATTCATCTTATCTAGTTAGGGTTCTCATGCTTATCATGAAGTAGGAATTCTTTGTGTGTCTATATGTGGAAGAGCTGGTAGTACAGAGACAGAGCCTAAAGAGCTATAATATTTTCAAACTTGTTTGGTTTTGTTTCTAGCTCAGCACCATACTTCAGATACCTGCAACTAAAACCCACAAAGCTTCCATGTAGCCCAGGCTGGCTTTGAACTCACAGATCCTCCACCTGCTCCTGTCTTTTGGGTACTAGGATTAAAGGCACATGACAGCACATCCTCCTTCATGCAATGATTCTGTAAGCCAGGATAATCTCTATTTCCTGTGTTCTCATGGATATCAGGAGAATGCACAGCTGCCCAGATCAAAGTGGGTGGTATAGTAAGACCCAACTTAGTGTGGTGTGACAGTCAGCTCTCTGTCATGAAAAACACCTGAGACATCTAACTTAGAACTTTAAAGGTTTGTTTTTGCCTCATAGGCACTTGGTCCTGTGCATTATTGTCCTGTGTTGAGGGGAGGATGTCAAATGCAAGGGACACTCAGTGGAGCAAGTCCCTTCTCCATCACAGGACAAGCAAGAGAAACAGGGGCTTGGGTGTGTAGTTCAGTTGATGGTGTGCTTGCCTAGTGTGTACAAAGTCCTTGGTTTGTTTCCAGCAACTTAAAATACTTGGTGTGATGATATGTGCTCCAAAATCCCAGTGTTTGGCAGGTGGAGGCAGGAGGATCAGAAGTTCAGAGCCATCCATGCATACAGAGCAAGTACGAGAGATCTTGTCTATATAAAGAGAATGTGTGTGTGTGTGTGTGTGTGTGAGAGAGAGAGAGAGAGAGAGAGAGAGAGAGAGAGAGAGAGAGAGAGAGAGAGAGAGAGGAGAGAGAAGAGAGAGAGGAGAGAGAGGAGAGAGAGGAGAGAGGAGAGAGAGAGCTGGGTCCCTTTCAAGGACAAGCTCCCAATGATCAGAAGCCTAGGACCACTCCTAAAGTTTCCATCCTCTAGTCATAGACCTCAGCTGGGACTAAAGCAGAAGCACATGGACTTATGTGAGCATTGCTGATTCAACACAGCCTGTGGAAAGGTCATTTTCATAGCAATTTGATGCTTCCACATGGAAGTTTGCAGTTCCTCTGCTCCCTTCCCTGCCCTGCACTCTCTGTGTCCACTTTCTATGTTAGTTCTGTGTTCTGCAGCTGTGCTGAGTGTTGATACCTGAGAGTTTTCTGGTGGAGTCTTTAGATGTCATAGAGACTCATATCCTTTGCAAATACAGACACTTGGATTTCTGCTTTATTTCCCTTTCATTTCTTTTACTTGTCTTATTGCTCTAGTTAAGACTTCAGGAAGAATATTGAGTGAGAGTGGAGAAATTGGGCATCCTTAACTTGTTACTGATTTCTGTCTTTGAGTCCATTTATTTGGTGTATTATTGACTTTGATATGTTGAACCATTCCTGCATTTTTGGGATGAAGCCATGTCCATCACAGAGAATTACTCATTGCTGTTTTCTTGAATTCCACTTGCAAGTATTTTATTAACAGTTGTTGCATTTCTGTTCATCTCAGGTCAATTTATAGTGAGTTGTTTGGTGCTTCAGATTTGAAGTAAAAGATCAATTTGGCTTTTGTAGTTCTTGAGAGATTTAGGCCACATTTGGGTGTTTTCCTGCCTGTCGGCATCTGTACCATGTGTTCTTAGGGTAACACACCAACAATTTCCTATAATTTCCAAAGGACTATTTATTCTGTTAATGTCAACTTAGAATATGCTTAATTCTTGCTTACAATCTTTTCAAAGGTAAACAGACTTTGTCTGGTAACATATGGCTTCTATTTCCAATTAGCAATTTTCTAATATTGACCTTTTTTAAATTATGGGAGACTTTTCATAATTGTAAATATACATGGTTAGAAAATTGACTAAATATGACCATCAGCCAGAAATTTTAACTAGCAGTCATCTGCCCATTCATTCACTGAATGAATTCACTGTCATTCATTTTTTAAAAAATAAGACTTCGCCGGGCGGTGGTGGCGCACGCCTTTAATCCCAGCACTCGGGAGGCAGAGGCAGGCGGATCTCTGTGAGTTCGAGGCCAGCCTGGACTACCAAGTGAGTTCCAGGAAAGGCGCAAAGCTACACAGAGAAACCCTGTCTCGAAAAACCAAAAAAAAAAAAAAAAAAAAATAAGACTTCAGTCAGCTTCCACAGATCTAAGTTGTTGTGAATATTACCATGAGTGGATGGAAGGTACCTCCGGAATTATAAACTAAGGTAAACGTTTTTATTAGTGGCCACCATGAGTTCCCACAGTCTACTCAGGAACTTAGTCCACTGCTCTGACGTCAATGTCCCGTCCTTTGGTTCCTCTTGTAGGTGAATCAGAGATTCCGTAGCAGGCACAGGAGCCTCTGCCCGAGTGCTGTGGGGATCTTACACTTGAGCTCCTCTTGTCTCTGTTCTCTCTGGTGTTTCCTGAACGGAAAACCACGCTGTGCAAAGCTGTCGTGGCACCTGCCGTGTGATGCCAGGAAAACTGGCCGTCAGTGGATGGGTGGGCTGACAGAGTTTGGCAATTCGACAGGATTGTTAAAAATATTAGTACATGTAGCACGAATCTTAGAAGGTCTTGTTAATAAAAACAAACCTGGAGCTGGGTATTGAGGTGAATGCTGGAAGATCAGAAAAGCAGAACAAGCCACAGCTAACCTCGCCTGGCCAATTCCTCAGCTGAACTTGTTTCCTCAGACTGGATGCCTCTCAGCCGAACTGCTGCTCAAAAGCCTAAAAGCTTAACCAGGCTCTAGTTCCTGGTTTTCACGCCTTAGATACCTTTCTGCTTTCTGCCATCACTTCCTGGGATTAAATGCGTAAGTGACCATGCCTGGCTGTTTCCAGTGTGGCTTTAAACTCACAGAGATCCGGATGGATCTCTGCCTCCCATGTGTGCCACCATTTTCTGGCCTCTGTATCTAGTGGCTGTTCTGTTCTCTGACCCCAGATAAGTTTATTAGGTTTCACAATATTTTGGGGAACACAATATCACCACAAGCACGTGTTTTGTTCATCCCTGTATACATTTACAAGGATGTTCACTGCACAATTTTCTGTTACAGAAGCTCAAAAATATAATCAACCACCCCCCCCAAAAGCCCACCTTGCAAACAGGCAAATGTCTGTAAATATTGGACAGGTTATGAGTGAACTGTGGTATGTTGACTTATATTCATTATCAGTTAAATACTCTGATGCTTTTAAAACTAGCATGGATATAAATATGTATGTATATAACACATGTATATGGTGATATATTGTGTCCCCCAATATATTGTGAACCCTAATAAAACTTGTCTGGGGCCAGAGAACAGAACAGCCACTAGATTAGACATTGAGGCCAGACAGTGGTGGCACACACCCTTAATCCTAGCATTCCAGAAGCAGAGATCCACTCCGATCTCTGTGAGTTCAAGGCCACACTGGAAACAGAGCCAGGCATGGTGGCACACACCTTAATTGAAAAGATCTCGTGTCTTGCTTGGGAAAAACACATGCCTTTAATTCCAGGAAGTAATGGCAGGAAGCAGAAAGGTATACAAGGCATGAGGACCAGGAACTAGAGCCTGGTTAAGCTTTTAGGCTTTTGAGCAGCAGTTCAGCTGAGATCCATTTGGGTGAAGATTGAGAGGCACTCTGTTTGAGGAAACCAGATCAGCTGAGGAGTTGGCGAGGTGAGGTTGGCTGTAGCTTGTTCTAACTCTCTGATCTCTCAGAATTCACCCCAATATCTGGCCCTGGGTTTTTTTTTATTAATAAGACCTTTTAAAATTCGCATTACATATATGTATATGTGTGTGTGTGTATAGTATATATGTATGTAATATTATGTATATATGCACATTTGGGGGCAATGTAAATGTAGTGTTTGCCTTTGCACAAAGTGATTACGTACATGTGTGAAAGCAAACAGTATGGACAAATGTCTACATTTGACTACACTGTGAAGAACACTCAGGCACCTGTGGCGGGTTGGGAAGAGGATTGAACCTTGGTGATGCAGCTGTCTTTGTCATTTCTGCTTCTATAAGTAGCCAATAATTCATATTCCTGTAAGTGACCCAATAAAACCCATGGGTTCAGTTAGACACTGGTGGTGTCTGTACATTGGTCTGTGGTGGGCTCCCTATTTGAGTTGAGTGGACATGTGTTGCATCTCCCCAGGAAAAGTCCGTCATACAATATAATTGGCACACAAGCAAGTACTCAACAAAGCCAAAGACGAGTTGGGGAGGAGTGAATGCCTGGTACTGGCTGACAGGATTTTCCATAGTAAGGGTATCTTTGTAATTAGGAGCCAAGGAAAACCACAAAGTCACAGCACGCAACAAACTTCACACAAGAGATTTATTGGAGAGAAACACAGAAGGGGCAGGCTTTTATAAGGTCCTTGGGGCATATTGAGTGAGTTAGTGGAAAAGCACAGCATGGCCACAAGTATTGCTTGACCGTTGACCCTGAGTCATGGGGTGGGATTTCCAAGTCCTGGGTTTGGAGACAGGCCAGGAGCAGGATGATTTTCCACTGGCCTATTGCCCTGCACCGGCTCTGGGTAGCAAGGAAACCAATGATGCTGAGGAGGAAATTCCAATGTGACCTTTCCTGTATGATGCACCTAAGTGTTCCTTTTTGCTACGGCAGCAGTTGCATGTTTCTGGGTATGTGTAGTGAGACGTGCAACTGAGGCTGAGCCGTCATTAGGAGTGTCTATGGGAGACTCACGGGATGGCAGTCTTTATGTGCTATGAGGCAGCATGGCTGTTTGACAAGCAGAGTCCACCACGTGTATATGGAGATGCCCAGAAAAGGTTAAGGACTGAGAGATTTTGGACTCTTGAGATTTATGCACTAACGTAGAGTTTGTATGCAAGCAGTGGCAGAAGTTGCCTGTCCACTCTTCTGTGTAGAAGAAATGCATCAGAGGCTGATAGGGTGGCCACCCAGGAAACTGTGTAAAGGAGGAGTGACAACAGAGAGGGAGATGCAGCTAGTATCCTCCGTGGTAACCTCCTATAGGGCAAGTAAGTTAGGTAAGTGAGAGGATGAGAGTGGTGAGAGCGATAGAAGATGCCCTTCAGGCCTCTAAAAGGGGGGAACTGTGTGTTCCGATGCAGATGAGGACCTTAACAATAGCTCTGACCAAGAAACGAGGGCCATAAGGAAATACCCAGGCCTTGAACAGCTGGAATTAGAACAGACTTTTAAACAAGCAGTGAAAGATCTGACACAGGTTGGCTTGTGAGGCGCTGGGATATGGGGTCAGTCTAACTGTAGAAGAACTGAGTGACATGACTACCTATCCCTCCTGAAGGCAAAGGCTGCATTAAGTGAGACAGTATGAGGGAAATAAGTCCCCGATGAACTGGCTTATTAGAGCCTTTAGGAACACTTGGTGATCTCCATCTGAGGTCCAAGTAAATGCCAGGGGCTGGAGGACCACAGAGGAGGGGCAGATGCTATTGAGCAAACTGGGCATAGAAACTGTGATTGAACCCCACTCCACAAGGCAGATAACTATGTTGACAGAGTTAAAGAAGAGTTTGATCCAGCAGGGACCTCAAGGCTGGTCTGGTGCTTTAGCAACTGTTCTGAGCCCTTTGGAGGGGCAGGATCTTAATAAAATGGGAAAGTCTTTCTCAGATCTAGTGACATCTAAAGTGTCTGTAAAGAGAGAGAAACCAAGAGGAGAAAATAAAAGGAAGAAAGGCCTGTATTTCTTACTTCAAGACAAATGTGGCTTTTTTTTGTTTGGATCCAGAGTTCTTACGGAAAAACACTGATAGCGAAATCCTAGGCTAAGGAGCTACTGGGAGCCTTGAAAGCCCAAGGAGGCATCACAGAAGACATCTGTGATGGAACAATGCAGGTGAGGACAGCCAAACCTGTCTCAAGAATGGATAATTATCCTTCCCAGACTGAGGAGGGATATTTCTTTCCCATAATAGGCAATGCTAGGGGTGGAGATGGTTTGCCCAGCCATGCTCTGGTGAATGGAGAGGCAACAGCTATGGCTACAGGTACAGTGCCAATCCAGGGCCTCTTGGACCGAGGGATCCAGCAGGTGCAGCAGGGGAGAGCAAGGCTATGTTCCCTCTTGTCCCTGGAAAGGTCTAAGCAAATTCAGTCAAACCCGCTGAGTTCATCAAGGGTGGAGAGATGAACAGAGGAGCCATGGGAGATCACTAGGATATGGAAATGTAACGACTCAGAGAAAATGACTGAGAAGTACAGAGAGCTAATTATGTTAGCTCCTCCTTTCCATGCTTTTGTACTCAACCTTCATCTCCAGAGGAAGCAACTGATAGACCTTGCTTATGTTGGACTTTAGAACCTTCAGAGTTGTAAATTTCTGGAATCAGCTGGCACTTGCTCAGAATCCATGACAGTGGACTTTCAGAGTGCTTCACCAAAGTTATCTTTATAACTGCACTATTGCTTGTGGGATGGTGGTTCAGGATGTTGCCGTGACATGCCCATCTTCTAGAGAAGGTTTTCTTATATAAGTGGCATGATGCTAACCTCTGAGTGTTTGCACATTCGGAAAGCCATGGGAGAGACATACAGGCACATCTGAAGGAAAAAGACTGTGAGAGCCACAAAAGGTATAGGGCCCAGACACAGCTGTAAAATTCATGGGGTATCAGGATCTGGTAAGAAATGTATATGACAATGTTGTTGAGAAAATCCTACAACAGCTCATATATGTAAATGTAAAGGAGTTAGAAACATTAGGGGGGCTCTTGGGATATTGGCAGATTTTCATACCCCATCTTTCCAAAGCTACACATCCTCTATATAACTTGAAGGATATTACATGGTATTGGCATAGAAATGTCAAGATTCTTTTGAGCAGGCCAAGATCCTTATAGGCCAGGTTAAACAGCTGTGTGCCCCATTACCCAGTGTCCTTTCCTGTTAGAAGTCACCAAAAGTTCAGAAGGCTACAGCTGTTGGCTATGTCAAACATAAGCAATCCATTTCTATAAGGTTTTAGTCCCGATCACGGAAAGGAGCAGAACTCATTACACAGCACTAGAATGGCAACCATGAGAGGCAGGTGTTGTGGTATGTGTGTAATCCCAGTACTTCGAAGGTATGTCAGAGGAGATCACAACATCTATGCCAGCCTGGTCTTCAAGTTCTGGGCCAATGTGGACTACAGAAAAATATGTTTTAAAGAATCCGAAATTAGGGCTTGGAGGTAGCTCAGTTTGAATATCCAGCATCTGTGTAATTAGCTAGGCATGGCTGCATGTTCCTGTAACCCCAGTTTAGAGGTTGAGTAGGAAGATGGGTGTGGGAGCCCATTTTCAGGTTTCCTAGTGGCTTTATCCAGCAGGTCTTCATAGAGAAGATGATTGGACCACGGGCCTGAGTGCAGGTGTCTGAGATGGTCTGCACTTGACTGTGCTGGGGGAGGAGGTCTTTTGCTCCACCCCTTGGCATTCTTTTAAATACCCTAGGGAGAGATAGTCAGCCCAACGGAATAGGTTCCAGGCCCTCCTGAGGCTATCCTTTATTTTCTGTTTATCTCCACACTCTAAATCCTTCTATCTAATATTTCCTGCTGCTCTTACTCAAGAGAACTCTGGGGAAATGTGGGGGTGGTGGGTAGCCCCCCACAAATGGGCAGATTCTGAGAGCTTGCTGGCTAGCCAGCCTAGCCAAAATGATGAGCTTCCCTTTCTGTGGGAGACCCTAGTAAGGCAATAGGAAGAGAGCAGGAGAAGGAGACACTCCTGCCCTGCCCTCTCTCTGCACACATATGGACACTTTGTGTACGTATACATGTGCAGGGAACATATACTCAGACTCCCCCAAGCGACACAAGACACTCACGCATATCTGAAAGTGAGTTTTCTTTCTTCCCAGCACTGGAAGAGAGGTTGTAATGGGTCTTCCAGAAGAATCTCTGCCCTTTCCTGTATGTCATGGGGGCTGGAAGCACACATAATGTGGCAAAGGACTTTTAGCACATGTTTATTCTCTCCTACTTCATGTTGACAGAAACTTGAAGTGAAGCTTGCCCTGAAGAATGCTTTTCTCCTTTGGATTGTTTTAACAAAAAACAAAACTGAAGAGCTTTGACTGATAATTGATCTGACATGTATGAGGTGCTGCTATGAAGCTTTGTGTCACATGGAAACTTTTCCCCAAAGTCTGACTATGTTTAAATGTGTAAGAAATAAATTGCTTGATGTCAGACTCCAGAAATTTTGACCTAGTTCTGGCTAACTAAAGTCAAGTTGAACCCAAATTTCATTTTACCTTACCTGGATTGTTTCCCTGTTGGCCATAATGCTTTCAGGGACACCTACAATGCATGGCATGTGCAAACACTTGAAAATATGCATATAGGAGCACTTTGGGTGTGCAAAAGGCAAGTGCTGCTTCATAAAAACGAAATGCAACCATCAGAGAATGAACTCCCTTGAGTCATTTAAAATAGTTTCACTTATACAGTACATGGTCTCTATACTGAATTCACATACATCCTGGGCAAGCTACTTGTCACCACGCAGACTCACAAGGAATTGGAACTTTGAAGAATCACTTTTGGTAACAGATAAAATTAGAAAAGCAAATGCTCCTTTGACTCAACACTGGAACACTAGTGACTGTATATGCTCAGAGACAGGTGATCTAGAGCAAATCTGCTCAAGAGCAACTTGGCCAGTGTCCTTCTAGGAGATAAAAGGAGCTGCCATTAGGGAGGAGGTCAAGGAGGGAGAACGCTCAGGCCCTCTGTTCTGCTCTGGGACAATCACATGTGTTATGATTTACTCCTCTCTTACCTGCCAAGAGAAAACAACTTGTCACAATCTCTTGGCGCTCTCAGTCCCACTCATAGCATATGTGAAGCCCCACCCCCGGCTGTTCTGCTTTGCTGGGGTACAGTGTTAAGCCACAGATGCCAAGGTGAACCTGAGATGTCCCCCTAGCACATGCTAGGCCTAGCTGGCCTGCTCAGAGTTTTTGAGGTGTTCTGGAAAGAGCCCCACCCTCGGCTGCCTAAAACAGCTTCCCTGCTCCAGCTTCCTCATTAACATCAAGGTGAGGTTTGCTTTGCATCACTCATTGACTTGTTTGGAAGTGAGGAATGGGTTCAAGTGTGCTCCCTTCAGTGGCCCTGCCTTCCTCACAGTTCCTACATTTCCTAGTGAACACACTGCTCAGCACTCTCTCTATCCCAGGGTTCCTTCCATCTCTGCAAAGGACTGAACACTTTATGGACACATATGAAGACCTTAGATAATTTATGTCCCCAGGTCACCACTCAGGAGGAGCTCAGAACAGGACACAAAGGGAACTGAGTCCTCTGTTTAGAATTAGTCAACAAACCAGCCTTCCTGCCTCATACCAGCCTGTCTGCCTGCTTGGCTGCCTTCTTTTCCTGTGAGACAATGTCTCACACTCTATCAGAGGCTGGCCTTGACCTCGTAGGAAGCCTCTGGTCTCAGTTTGCAAAGGGCTGGGAATACTGGCATTAGGTATCAGAAGAATGAGTATTTCTAACTGTCACATTGAAACAAATTGATAATTCAAGGGTCTCTGAAAAGCAACCAAGTATGAAGTCATCAAATTCAAACTGCCCAGGCCTTTCTACCCCCTGATCATTCTGTGGAGTGATATATACAGACTCCGACACTGGATAGTTTCCGGAGAATCACTGGCAGCTAAGGGGAAGAAAGTCTCAGATCAGGAAGTTTTCATATCTTTATCAGTCTACCACACAGGATACCATGTGTGTCTGTTCCTCTCTCTCGGTGTTCTTTGGTGCAAAATGGAGGTTCTGGTTGTACAAATCTTGTGGAATGACCACAGGGCACAGGTCCTTGAGACTCTGAACTGCAATGGACAAGAGAGAAAAGTCTGAGGCGACAGGGGCCTGGTGTCTGAGCAGAACTCGGCCTGGCAGCCTGGGAGAAAAATGCAAAGCCCTGGGGATTCTCTCCATGAGTCCCCTCCCCATGATAGAGCCACAAAGCTCTGACCACAGCTGACAGGGAGCTGTGATGATGGACTTTACTGTTAGCTTGAGTGAATGGAGCAATACTTCTGGACGTGATTGTGAGTTAATTGTAAAAACTTTCTGTGTGGGTTTGTGGACTCAGTGGGCAAAGTTGAGAGGGGTCAACCGAGGTGGGCAACATGAAGACATCTGGGAACTAAACAGACAAGAGAAAAGAAAAACTTTGCTGTATCTCTCCTGAAGCAGACATGTTTTCTTTGTCCTTAAATCTCCAGGTCTGCTGGCCTCTGGACTCTGAGGTGCAGGCTTATGTTTCCCTGGGTTGCCCTAACTCTTGCCTTAGACCTAGACTCACACAAGTGGCTTCCATGCTCTGTGCCTTTCAAACGTGGACAGAGCCAAACAACCAGTATTCCAGAGCTTCCATCTCTAGAAAGCCTATTTTGGAGATGCTCGACCATATAGACCATTTTCCTCAAGAGTTATGAGGCCATGAGAGGTTTCTCATGAGAAACCATGAAATTTTAAGAGGTTGCATACAGCCTGGAAACACACAGAGAAGCTTGTCTCAAGGTTAGACTACCACAGATTATCCCCAGTAGGGCAACGTTGTTGGGATGGGGAGACCCTTGAGACCCAGAACTGCAGGGTGATCCACGTGCTCATATAGCCTAGAAAAGCTGCAGCCCAAGCAATTGTGGGTGAAGATGGTTCACTAAGCCCAGCAAAGCCACAGGGCCAGGGATATCAACTTAGCTGGAACCAGTTACCCCTTTTCTGATTATTTCTCCCAGACCAATAGGAACTGAACAGCTTACTCCTGCTCCTTCACTGCATTGTGCAAGTGTGTGGATTCCTGACTGCACAGGCTCAAGTCGGGGAAAGGCTGACTCTCACCTGTGTCTAACTAAGACGGAGCATTGTAATTTGATTTGAAGCTCCTCTTCATTCAAGAAGAGGTTTTGACTCATGCAAGGCAAGACAAGAATCAACCAATACTTCAGAAACTTCTGAAAAGCCAGCCCTAGTGATGCACACAGGGAATTTCAGCATTTGCATGCTGAGGCACCATGACCTCAAGTCAGGATTATTCTGGCTACAAAACCAGGAGTTGCAAATGACAAACAATTCGGCTAAGATATTTAGGAACTTTGTATTTCTTAGATATTTATAGATTTCCCTTTTTAATCCTTTACGTGTGATCTGTGAGTATGTGTTAATGATCTGTGTCTATTTTGAAAATGTGCGTTCATGTGTGAGCAAGAACACACAGGTGGGCTGGAGAGATGGCTCAGAGGTTAAGAGCACTGCTTGCTCTTCCAAAGGTCCTGAGTTCAATTCCCAGCAACCACATGGTGGCTCACAACCATCCGTAATGAGATCTGGTGCCCTCTTCTGGCCTGCAGCCATATATGCAGGCAGAACATTGTATACGTACTAAATAAATAAATCTTTAAAAAAAAAAAAAAGAACACACAGGTGCTTCAGCACACCTGCGGAGGTGAGCAGACGGCCTTGAGTGCTGTCCTTCCCTGACGTTTTGGTCAAACAGAGTCTCTTCTGTGCTGCTGTGTCTGCCCCGCTGGCTGTGCTGTCAGAATCCGGGGCTTCTCCTGTCTCCACGGCCCCCCACCTTGAGAGAACTTTGAACACAGAAGTGGCCAACCCTCCCCAGTGTTCATGCGCTTTCTGGAGGTTCTGTCCCAGGTCCTAACACAGTCACCGCTAGCGCTTCATCCACGGAGTCACCGTCTCCCTGGCTACACTTGAGGATTTCCTCTGAGGGTCTACCAAATGCTGAGAACGATCTCATGCAACGGAAATTCTCTTATCTTCACATCTCTCCCAGTGACACAAGATTATCCCAGAGTCTGACTTTCAGAGAATAACAGTGCACAACACATTCCTTGTGACAGATGACTCCGTATTTTCTTAATGTGATTCTTCAAATCTCTACAGAGCTCTTAAAAGATGAGTGTCTGCATAAGTGGATAGTAGATGTAAAGCAAAGGATAACCAGGCTACATACAACCCACAGGCCTAGAGAAACTAGGTAACAAGGAGGACCCTAAGAGGGATACATGGATGGGGAAATAGATGAGATCTCCTGGGTAAAATGAGGGTGGAGCAGGAAGGTAGAGGGGAGGAGATGAGAGATGGGAACATGAAGGATCAGGATGGTCAAGTTGGAGGAGGGACGGAGAGGGAAAGCAATGAAAGACATAGCTTGATAGAAGGGGGCCATTATGGGGTTAAGGCGAAACCTGGTGCCAGGGAAAATACCAGGAATCCACAGGGATGACCCCAGCTTGGACTACTGGAGAAGGTGCCTGAACTGGCCATCTACTGTAATCTATAATTGTCATCATAGAACCTTCATCCAGTAACTTATGGAAGTAGATGCAGAGATCCACAGTCAAGCACTAGGCTGAACTCCAGGGGTCCATTTGAAGGAGGAGGGATTATACCAGCAAGGAGGGTCAAGGTCATGACCGGGAAACCAACAGAGACAGCTGACCTGAGCTCGTGGGAGCTCATGGACTCTAGACTGACAGCAAGGGAGCATGCATGGGACCTACCTAGGACCTCTGCATGTGAGTGACAGTTGCGTAGCTTGGTCTGATTGTGGGGCTCCTAGCAGTGGGACCAGGATCCATCCCTGGCACGAGAGGACTTTTTTTGGAACCTGTTCCCTACAGTAGAATGCCTCCTTCAGCCTTGATGCAGGGGGGAGGAACTTGGTCCTGCCTCAACTTGATATGCCACGCATTGTTGACTCCCATGGGAGGCCTTGCCCTTTCTGATGAGTGGATAGTAGAGGTGTGGAAAGGAGGGAAGGGAAGGGAATGGGAGGAGAGGAGGGAGGGGAAAGTGTGATTGGTATGTAAAATAAATAAAAAATTTAATAATAATTAAAAAAGATGAGTGTCTGACTTCCAACAAGTTTTGAAGGAACTGAACTGGCTTAGCCTAAGTTAAAGGCCATTTTTCCAAGACAGAGTAGCAAGACACACAAATACAGCACTCATCACACGAGGTTCTGTCACCACAGCAGTCAGTGGATCCATGGAGCAAAAGCCTGAGGACGTGGACAAGGGGACACAGCATTCTCTGTGGTGTTCAGTGCTCCAGACTCCAGACACCTGTCCACCAGCACTGCCTCAGCTGACCAGTGGGCTCCAGTCTCACTCCTGTGTGGCTGACCCAGACGCAATGGGGACCACTTCTGCACGAGTCTTTTCCAAGTCAGGAACCTGTGGTGACTAACCTGGCCTTGTCAGCATCACACTTTCCCCGGGCTGAGTGGCTGATGTCAATGTGCTAGGAGCTAACTCATCAGAGGTTTCCTCAAGGCCACACCAGCAGTGTTTTGCCAGGTGTGGTTCCTACAGAAGAGACTTCAGCCTTGTAGATGGCCATGCTGTACCATGGTCCACCTCTTCACTCTTATTTTTTTCACTACCATCCAAAGACCCGGCTAGATGAGAGATCCCCTTGGCAAATACTTCTGAAGTTTTCTGTAGAATGGTCTTTATGTCTTCCCAGAAAGCAGCGTTCTGTACCACTTTCTTTTCTTTTTCTTTTCTTGTTTTTTTCTTCTACAGAAAAGGAAAAGGATTCAGGATAATTGTGGTGGTTTGAAAGAAAATGTCCCCCCATAGGGAGTGGTAGCATTAGGAGGTAAGGCTTTGTTGGAATAAGTATGATCTTATTGGAGGAAGTATGTCTCTGCAGGTATGGGCTTTGAGGTCTCCTATGCTCAAGCTATGCCCAGTGACACAGTTCATTTCCTGTTGCCTGCAGATCAAAGTATAGAACTTTCAGCTTCTTCTCCAACACGATGTCTGCCTGCACACTGCCATTTCCCACCATGATGACAATGGACTAAATCTCTGAAACTATAAGCCACTCAATTAAATGTTTTCCTTTATAAGAGTTGCCATGGTCATGGTGTCTCTTCACAGCAGTAGAAACCATAACTAAGATACCAATATTTCAAATCTTAGAAGAAAAAGCCTTGTCAGGACAGACATGACCAAAGTGTAGTTCTTTTCAAGCCTGGCATCTCAGCATAGAGTCCATGTGCCCCTCCATAACCCTGGTGCCAGGAAACACAGCCACCACTCCTTACTCAGTTGCTATATGTCTGTCTTCAGTAACAGTTAAGTCCCGATATTCTCAGTATCCCACTGCACTTTGTAGAGGGCAGTTGGGGGCTTCCACAGCTGCCTGTACATGTGTGTGCAAGTGAGCCAGTCCATTGAATTACAGACTCTGCTGGTGCAGCACAGCACAGTCCCAGGCACAGGCTGAGTAGCCAACACATAATCCTCCTGTCTCTGTGATCTCCACACTGACTTTATCTGCCAGGTGTTGTTCATATTCCCTGGTGTACCTCTGTAGGAACTGGCACTTTAGGTTCTCAGTCCTTTCTAAAATAAGATTTACAATCTGCAATACAAAACCAAAATGGAGCGTTAAAACAGTTCTATTGTCAGAAGGAGAAAAAGACAAGTTGAGAGAGGCAGCCATGTCTCATTCCCTGCCATCCTGAGCCTCTGCACTGCTCAGCAGTGGCAGCATCAGTTCCTCTTCCATCCAGGGTCAAGATCTGTGGCTTTTCTCTCAGTAGTTCTGTGCTGCTCTGGAGATTTTTGGTCAGCCACATAGACAATGAAGACCCACCTTGAGGACGCTGGCTCAGTGAAGATCCACCTTGAGGACGCTGGCTCAGTGAAGATCCACCTGAGGATGTTGTTTCTTCTCCCAGTGGTAGCAAGTGTTTCCATATTTACTGTCTTTTTTCAGTTTCTCAACAAAACATCTAAGGGAACAGAGCAGAGTGACTAAGACATACAGAAAATGTCCAAATGTCTAAATGAGGCCCTGAGGAAATGTGTTTCTTCACAAAGAGTTTCAGAGGTGCCTGGAGGCACACCCTGAAATCCTGAATCCCTTCCATCCCGGTGCCTGAAGAGAGAGAGGCTTGCACTCTCAGTCAACCAGCACACTCAGCAAACAACAGCTGTCAAGAAGTGTGTGGCTAAGTTGACCTGGTGCTTGCTTGCCATCCCAGAGCTCAGGAAACTGAGGATTGAAGTAGTGATCCCTAGAACCTCAAAGAAACAGGCCATACTGCTCAACTTCCAAACAGACAGCAGGCTCTTTCTTCCACTCCCAATAACAATATGGTGCTGTGGGATAATGCTTTTGTACACTGGTTTAATAAAACACTAATTGGCCAGTAGCCAGGCAGGGAGTATAGGCAGGATAAGCAGACAAGGAGAATTCTGGGAAGAGTTAGGCTGAGTCAGGAGATGCCAGCCTGCCATCCAGGGAGCAGCATGTAATGGTACACAGGTAAAGCCACGGAACACATGGTGACATATAGATGAACAGAAATAGGCTGAGTTTAAATTAAGTGTAAGAGCTAGTCAGTGGTAGGCCTGAGCTAATGGCCAAGCAGTTTTAATTAATATAAGCCTGTCTGTTTACTTGGGTGTGAGCAGCTGCAGACCATGGGGCCATGGGAGCCAGACAGGACCAGGAAAACATTCAGCTACAAATGATACCAAAACATAGGGCAAGTGTTTCCATCTAAAACCTGAGAAAGCTAAGAAAAACAAACAAACAAAAAAGATTCTAAAACAGAGCTAAAAACAGCTTCCTAGTTGTATCTCTCAGGCCAGCCATGAGCTACAGTATGGCAGGTTCTCAGTGGTGTGTGGGTTTGAGTGCAGCATGGCAGATTTCTGCCACAGTACACAGTGGTGTCTCCAAGCAGCACAGTGCACTGCATTGTGACAAATTTAGCTTTTGCTAGTACAAGGGGGGGAAAAAGAGGTTTCTGGGCTACACACTGCTGGATGGAAGCATAGACCCACTGCTTCTCATAGTCAACAGACAGCATGGCTCCCAGAACTGTTCAGTGAATTATCCCCACCATGTTGAAAAGCTGAGATGGGCGGAGTCAGCAGGTAAGGCTGCTGCTTCAGTACTAACCACTGCACTTTAAAGCAATAGATTCACAACAAGGCAGATTCAGATGGAATAAGAACTTAAACGGTTTACAGTGTGTGTAAAAAATGTGCATAGTCTTGGAAGAAAGAAGAAAATGAATATAGACAATTATGTAAAGAAATAGTTTTAAAAAATAAAATCTTTTAAAGGAACAGTAAAAGTAATATAAAAATGAGACACATAAAGATGGAAATCGTACAGAGAGCCTGGATTATATTGTCTTTGGGATTTTTAACTGCAGAAAGACATTTGATTACAAAGGCTGCTCAGTTAAACCAATATGTATATTTTAAAGGTATCTTGACTTCAAAATTTGGATATAAGGATATGTTGCTTTGGAAAGGAGGCTCTGCTTTTGTTTCCACAGAAAGCAAGAAGCTATGGATTTGTTCCAGGTTAAGATACATCAGATTTGATCAGCCAAGACCCCCTGAAAGGTCACCAATGACACCATGGCCTAGATCGTCCAACATCCAAAATCAGCTTCAAAGCAACTAGCTGAGACAATCCATCCTCACAGACTACAACCAAGATTTAACTATAATTCTTAATTTTCTCAGGATCCCTGTAAAAATACAGCGCCCTCAATCAGCAGGAAGTAGCCTAGAAAACTACACCCACATTCCCAAAAAATGGATTATGGATACTTGTCATTGTTTAGGTTGTTAGTTTATAAATTGTTATTGGTCATAGTCAATCTCTTTCTGAAGTAAAAAAAGGAGGTGTTATAGATATGATAGGGTGAAAGGGTAGATTATTGAATCTACTTTTAAAGAGCAACAACTTGTTTGAAGTGTTTTACATTGCTATGGATTTTAGTTTATTGACACAAATTTAAAGTTAATTTTGTTATACTGTATATATATTTCTATTCTTGTTTAAAGTATTATGTTTGCGCAGCTCATTTAAATTGTAATGGATAATTAAGAAATACAGATTAATTATTAGTCTTCTATGATAGTCAAACTTACAATCATGTTAAGTTTTCTAGTTATACATAGATATAATTCAATTAGGTAGATAATCTTCAAACACTTCAAAGACCTACAGAATATGGCATTTAAAATGTTTTTTAAAAACTTAGACTTTTCTGGACAGTGACACATTTGCTCCTGGCAGCATCAATTACTTCAAAGAGAAAGATGGGCATTGAAGACACTCCATATGGAATTTATCTCCTTCTTGGCAAAAATAGCCATTTGAGCAAGAAACTGTTCTTGCCTGGACTGCTTGACAAAATGTTGACATGCAGGACCCATAGGAAGATGACCACTGAACTTTGCAGGATGAGATGGTCCTTGAAGTTCCTGCTTCACAGAGGAAACTGCCAGACATTCTATAAGACACAGAAAGAAGTGACTGAGAGACTCAAGGCCTGTAGGCTGAAGAATGGATGCCCCAATATTGCAGAAGAACTTTGGGTAACTGTCCATGCAGCCAGCTGTCTGTCATTCTAGATTTTTGCAAGTTGCTTACAATGCATTTCCTGTTTACTTAGGTAATATTATATCCTTCTGAGGTCTTTGATGGTTTCTGATGTAGTTGAAGCCTAGATAGTTATAATTTTCCTTGGTTATGATAAAAGATAAATTAGATATGAAACTTTAGTCTCACAAATATAGGATAAATAGAATATTTTCTTTGAATTTGCCAAATATAAATAGATATTGTAACTGTAATTCTTGCTTGATAACTGTTTTGTTACATATAATTTTACTATGTTAAAGTTAAAACCTTCCTTTTTTAAATAAACAGAAAAGGGGAAATGCTGTGGGACAATGCTTTTGTACACTGGTTTAATAAAACACTAATTGGGGCTGGAGAGATGGCTCAGAGGTTAAGAGCACTGACTGCTCTTCCAGAGGTCCCAAGTTCAATTCCCAGCAACCACATGGTGGCTCACAACCATCTATAATGAGATCTGGTGCCCTCTTCTGGTGTGCAGACAGAACACTGTATATGTAATAAATAAATAAATCTTTAAAATAAAAATAAAAATAAAGCACTAATTGGCCAGTAGCTAGGCAGGAAGTATAGGCAGGATAAGCAGACAAGGAGAATTCTGGGAAGAAGAAGGCTGAGTGAGGAGACGCCAGCCCACCGTCCAAGGAACAGCATGTAATGGTACACAGGTAAAGCCACGGAACACATGGTGACATATAGATGAACAGAAATGGGCTGAGTTTAATTTAAGTGTAAGAGCTAGGAATCTTTGCTCATCCAGTGCCTTAGTGTATTGTTTCTCAACAAGATACAACCTCACCTTAGAGATCAATGACAGGAGGTAATGACAGGAAACAGAGGGGGGTGCCCAGAGCTAGGAGGAGCTGTGCTGTGGGGGAGCTGTGCTGTGGAGGAGCTATGCTGTGGAGACCTAACGGGATGCTAGACCCAGGGATGCTGCTAACCTGCTTCAACACTCACATCAGTCAAAGAACCAGGAAAGATTCACAACTGTGTCACAAGCTGCTTGAGAGGAGGCTGTGCTCAGAAACTCAGTGTGACAAACTGATGTCTGGGAGGACACATGAGTCCCTGGTAAGAGTGACTTGTCTTTTTAGTGGGAGGAAATGAGAGGGAGTTTTACTATAATATTAAGAGACTGCCCGGCCGGGCGGTGGTGGCTCACGCCTTTAATCCCAGCACTCGGGAGGCAGAGCCAGGCGGATCTCTGTGAGTTCGAGGCCAGCCTGGGCTACCAAGTGAGTTCCAGGAAAGGCGCAAAGCTACACAGAGAAACCCTGTCTCAAAAACCAAAAAATCCAAAAAAAAAAAAAAAAAAAACAAAAAAAAAAAAACAAAAAACAAAAAAAAGAGACTGCCTTCCTCTTACAGAATACCAAAAATGGAAAACAAAAAAAAAACTATGTTCTAGAATGAACCCTAATCTAGGAATTGCACAACCTGGGAAATGCAAATGGTAGAACCTGAACTCATCCTAAACCTGAGTTTACTCCCCCTCTGTGGAACAGGAAGGTGATGTACCTACTCAGCACACACAGAGTCGTGAAAATCAGTGAAGTCATGCCCAGGAAACCCCTCCTCAGTGCCTGAGCTCCTGAGAGCCACATACATCTCCTTAGGTGGTCCACAGTCCTCTGGTGACTGTGTAGCTACAGGGAAGGCTAACATCTTTCCCATACCACTCAATGAATTACAGGATGAAAATAAGAGGAATCTGGGCTCTGCCACACACAGCGATAAGCCTGTAACTAGTAGCCAATTCGGACACACCCTACTTATACCTTACCTGCCAACTCTTTTGTCTAATAGGTAGGCCATGTGGGCACAGACAGAACCAAGTCTCCTACTCATGAAAGTCCTTATTTGTGATACCACCACCGTTGGTCCCCATGTCTTTGAGTAGCAAGGAAAAGCATGTGTGTGAGCAGCCAGAAATCTGATTAAAAGATGACAGTGTCAAGTTCCGTACTGTCCGCAAAGATGAGAAGCATGAAGAGGAGGGCAGGATGAGTGAGGGATCCGTCACGGGAAAGGAGATGGAAGCTGCAGGTTCTCATGTTAAAAACTTGTGGTGCAGCATGAAGGCATCTTCTAGACGTCTGTGTTTATGGTGGGCTGCTGCCATCCCTAGGATGTTTTCCCCAAGACAATGTAAGAGGCCCAGGATAATTTGTTGTTTGTTTCAACACTCTGGCCAACAGCATGTAAAATTTGGAATCACTCTTGGGGCAGGAGATTAACATCTTCATGTCTGAAAATGGAACTGTTCTAAGAGAGAAAAGAGAACACAGGGAGCATCAAAACCCATCTCCTGCCATCCTGCCATTCTAGCGGTCTAGCATACTCAAGTGTGTGTGTGTGTGTGTGTGTGTGTGTGTGTGTGTGTGTGTGTGTGTGAATGGCCTCTCCCTAAAGAAATTAGATCAAACAAAACACCACATGGAGTGATTCAGCTCAACAAATTTAGTGAACAAACTCAGCCTGGGACACTCTCACTGCAGCAGTAAAGTGGTAGTGTAGGGACGGGCAGTGTCTGTGCCCCTTGAAAACATAATGCGAAGGAGCTCTTGGGAACCTTTCCCTTAAGAAGCAGACCTTACACCCAGCCCGTTTATTGAGAATAGCACTAGAAGACTTTAGCAGCTATTAGTGGTTGTGCCCATGTCAGAGGGCTGTGCATAAGCGTAAACCCGGCAGTCACCACACAGGCTTCCCTGATATCACTAGTAAGGAGGGAGCACCTAAGCTTGGGGGGAGCACAACTCATGTCTTCCACAGTGCGATCCCTGCTAGAAGCAGGCGGCGTTGTGATGGGTGTGCTCATTGACTTAGTATCTCTCATGCTCAAGTCTGCAGGCACACTTGAGGGACAACGAGGAAGGAAAACTCTGTCCCTGCTGTTTAAGGATATCTGGGTCTAGGGCTGAGAGGCAGGAGAAGGAAACACTCCTTTGAGAGCCGTGAATGAGCTCCATGTACCAGAGCACTGCACAAGCCTGTCGTGAACGTTGCTCAGGAGTGAGGGTGTTTAATTGCAAAAGTGTGATGCACTCTAAAGACAAACTGGTCACAGTATTGACCTGCTCTCTGTGATCCCACTGGCAAAGCAAGAAAAAGTGAGGCATGGCCCCTTGGACCAAATGATATAAATTTAACTTTTAAACACAGAAAAAAGGCCCTGGGATTTTAAATTTGCCACATGTGTTTGGAAGCAAATTACCTCTCTTTTTAACTCTCGTGAGAATCGGCTCACTTGAAGTTCCAGCTGTCAAACGTTCTGTAGTACTTGCGGGTTCTGGTGGGCTGAGCGCCAGGCTTTAATAAGGCTCTTGCTTGTCACCAGATAAACAAGTAGTTAGGAAAGCAGATTTCTTTGTTCATCTGGGAACTTACATTCATGTATTTTAATGTGTACATTGCTAAAGTAATGACCACTATGGCAATGGAGATAGAGGCTTATAATTCTTGGCTGAGGCAGGAGGGTAGTCAACCTGTATTGCAGAGTGACACACTTAAAAACAATTTTGATTTTTTAAAAATGGAATTGAATCAATGCTTTTTTTACATGAATTTACAATGAATTTTAACATGAAGAAAAGATTCCTTTAAAACATAATAGAATTTTACTTCATAGAGCATGCTTGCTAGGAACTCAGTATGAAACAGAAGCTAGCCACGAAGTAGTGGTGACCCAGCCGCCTCAGACCACATGTGTTGAGGTGACATTACTTTTAGAGAGTTTGTTTAGAGGCTCACGGCAGGGAACACAGATGCTCCTGTGCCCTAGACAGAAGCACAGTCTCATTCTCTCTCCTGAAGGTCTGGTCCTAACTGTAAACCCCAGGTCCAGGAGAGTCGCACACTGAGCCCTGAGCAGGACCCAGCTGCCTCTCCATGTCAGCCAAGGCGACCCTGCTCATGGAGGGGTGGCAGATGTGGCAGCCAATTCCCCTCACATCCCAACGCGACTGCTGAACAGCACCGACATGGAAATGCCAATGTGGAAAACTGAGTGGAGGGCTGCTCCTGCAGTGAAGCATCTTGGCTCTGAGTGTGCCTGTCTGCACACCAGCTCTTTCTCTGCTTCTGTTGAAACACTGGGGACTCCCTGGTTTCCTTCTCTATTCTGTGCTCCTAAATGCTCGATACCCCAGTGAGCACAGAGAAGTCGGTCGGTTATTCCATGGTGGAAGGTGAAGATCCACTTAGTGAGAGAGGAAATGCTCTGTCCAAAATCACAACTCCAGGTATATCAGGGCCAAGACGAATGCTATGGTACCGGAGTTCAGTTCAGTATTTTCCCCCATGCTTCCACGCTGTCTGCACTGTTGGGGGATATTCGATTACACATTTGTGTTTGTTAAATAAAATTAACCATGAGTCAGAAGGCTGTGTTAGCAATTAGTTGACAGAAAGCAATCATTAAGCCTCAGAGGGTATCTGGGAGAGATAGAGAGGAAGTAGTAGGGTGGGGGTTGGAGTGGTGCAGGGTTTTTTGGTTTGGTGAAGCAGAAGCTTGAGTCTTCTATGGACGCCAGCAAGGAGAGAGAGAGTAGCTAGTTGCTGCTCAGCCTCTCTGAGCTCACAGGTTTTCACTCCAGCTTTTGAATCTCAAGTCTTATTCATAATTAGAATGATAGGGATTTAGTTAAAGCATTCCACTGGGGAAGGTCAGTGATTACACAAAGCTTTAGTAATAAGCGCATGATCCAAACTTCCCACTCCTGAGATTAGAAACACTCTATGCTCTGGTGACAATGTTCACTATGGTCAAGTTTCTTCCTTGCTCTTGATATGACAGAAAGGGCACAGCCATTGTCCTCAAGTCATCCTCTTGGACACATAGGCTCAAACTATCGGAATTCTCCAAATCACCATTTGGTGAGCAACTTTTTTGAGTAACTGGTCTTTGTGCCCCCAAAATGAACTTTCCCTTAAATAAAAACCTCCACTGATGTGGCATAGCACAACCCAGGGCACATTCTGGGAAGCCAACACACTGCTTTCCTGTCTCCATGCTGCTCACACTGGCCTTGTCTGCCGCATGCCATTCATACTCATGGGGCTCTGTAGGTCCTGGGGCTTCAGCTGCTCAGCTTTGGGAAAGACAATTTTATTTAGAGTCTATGATACAAAGCAGAAATAGAGAATCAGGATAGTTCTAATGTCAGCTAAGAGAGAGAGAAGACACGTCAGGAGAGGTGCAGTGTCTCCCACAGGATGTGAACCTCTGCCCTGACATTCCATCCTCTGTTCTGCTCTGCAGAGACAGCATGAGCTCCTCTCTCCCACCCAATGCTCAGGGTCTGTGGCTTTGGTCTCAGGTGCTCTGTCCTGCTCTGCAGATTCCAGGTAGAACACAGTGACAATGAAGACCCACCCTGAGGATGTCCTTTCTCATTGCAGTGGTGGCAGATGATCAAAATCTGTGGCATTTAAGCAATTTCTCTATAGTCTAAGGAAATAGACCAGAATGACTAAGCTGCACAAAAAAATGTGCAAAGACGTGACTCCTGAATACAGGGTTCCAGAGGTCCCTGAAGTGAGAAGAGGCACACCTTGAAAGTCCTTGTCTCCCTCTTCCCCATGCCCAGAGAGAGAGGCCTCTGATCTTCTCCAAGATCAGGCACTTGAAAGTAAACTCCAGCTATCTGAGTGATGCATGCCTGTCATTACAGCACTCAGGAGGCTGTGGATGGCGTTAGTGGACCACTAGAACCTAGAGGAAACAGGCCACACTCATTACTTCAAAACAGAAATGAATGTATTTGTCCCTTTCCTCCACTCTCAAGTCACAATGTGGATCTTTGCTCGTAAAGTAATTGGCACATTAGCTCTCAGTTAGGGCAACACTCCACCTCAGATAGCTTTAGGTAAAGTCAGGAGAGACTGGGATTGTTAGTGATGCTGTCACTGAGTAGGATGCTTCCCCCAGGGATGTTGCTAACCTTCAACACTCAGCTCAGTCACAGGACTGTGAAGTAGTCCCTACTGTGTCAGAATGGTGCTTGAGAAGACTGATAGACTCAGTGTGTCATGACTGATGGACTGATAAGAGACTCAGTGTAGGCTGGGTAGTGGTGGTGCACACCTTTAATCCCAGCACTCAGAAGGCAGAGGCAGGTGGAGAGTTTGAGGTCAGCTTGGTCTACAAAGTGAGTTCCAGGACAGCCAGAGCTATTACACAGAGAAACCCTGTCTCGGGGGAAGAGGGAGGGAGGAAGAAACTCAGTATATCATGACTGATGGACTGGTAAGAAACTCAGTGTGATGACTGATGTACGTCTGTCTGTCTGGGAGGACACATGGGGAACTGGTTAGAGTCGGTGTCTTAGGGAGGGAGGAATGGAGAGGGAGGTTTACTATGATCTCAAGGGACTGCTGTCTGTAAGTCTAGACGGAAAACAAAAAGAACCCATGCTCTGGAATGAAGCCTGAAATAGGAGTTACAAAGCCTGGGAAATGTCACTACGAACTGAAACTCAGGCTCATTCCTAACCCTGAGTTTGCTCTTCTACAGACTAGAACTGGCTAGCAAGGCTCCTACTTGGTGCACACTGTGAAGATCAAAGAAATTTTGCCAGGGAAATCTCCTGAGCCCCAGAGCTCCTCAGAGCTCCTCAGAGTCATGGGAAACTCTTCAGATCCTGGAATCCTAAAGTGTAGACTAGCCATGAAGCAGTCTTCACTGAGGCTTTAGGAGTCCTTCCCTGTGACAGCTCTGAAATTTTGTATTTATACGCCTACCCAAAGACGGTGAACAGCTCAGGAAAGGTCTTATGTGATGATCCACACAGACAGCAATTAGTCCATAGTCATCTGGTGACTGTGTGGCTGCAGTGAAGGCTAAGAAGGAAATCCCTTTCCTATAGACTACAGGAAGAGATGATGAGGAATCTGGTCTCTGCCACACACCAGTGATAAACCTGGGACTGGCTGCCCAAGTAGAGAAAAGGCAGTCAAAACACTCACGGATTCGGACACACCCTGCTTACCTGCTAACTCGTAGGTCTAACAGCTGGGCCACGTGGGCACAGACAGAACCAAGTCTTCTATTCATGAAATTCCTGAGTCATGACAACACCACCTTTGGTCCTCATGTCTTTGAAAGGACAAGCATATGTGTGAGCAGCCAGAAACCTGATTAAAAGATGACAATGTCAAGTTCCATACTGTCTACAAAGGTGAGAAGCACGAAGAGGAGGGCAGGATGAGTGAGGGATCTGTCACGGGAAAGGAGGTGGAAGCTGCAGGTTCTCACATTAAAATTTGTTGGATAAGGGGAAGTCCTCTTCTGTGTCGCCCTTTATAATGGCTGACACCATGCAGATGGTGGCATCTCCACTGCCAATGCAGCAAGCACAAGAAAAGTCTTGGTTGAATTCTATTTATGGCCAAGTTCGGTTAAATTCTTCATTCACTCTGTGATGGGAGACAAAGATTGGGTCATTCTGAGAAAAGAGGAGAGAGGGAGAGAGAGAGAGAGAGAGAGAGAGAGAGAGAGAGAGAGAGAGAGAGAGAGAGAGAGAGAGAGAGGAGAGAAGAGAGGAGAGAGAGAGAAGAGAGATAACATCTAAGCCCTGCAACAGCCATCCTAGTGGTCTAGCACAGAATATATGTGTATCACAGACCTCTTCTTAAAATATTAGAGAAGATAAAGCACAAGATGCAGTGCTGACTCAAACAAATTCAGTGTACAAATCCATCTGGGGACATTAATACTAAGGAAGCCCGAGCCGTTCCCGCCTGTACCCCTTGAGAACATAATGCAACGTAGCTCTTGAGTAGAATTTAACTTAAGGGAGTGAGAATACAAACAGCCTAGATATTTAGATTACCACTAGAAGACTTTAAGTAGCTATGAGTGAGACATTTATCAGAGGGCTATGCATAAACATAAACCCGCGGTCACCACACACAGGCTTCTCCTGGTGTCACCAAGGCTATTTATTAGAGAGGAACTCAGTGGGGCAGGATCCCACCTCACGCCTTCTGCAATGCAGTCAGAGCCAGAAGCAAAAGGCTTCAAGGCCGGGTGCCCTCGTTCCTTTAGTAAGTATCTATCATGTTCAGGTCTGTATCCACTCCAGGGACAGTGAAGAAGGAAAATTCAATTCTTGTTTAAGGATGCCAGGGACTAGGGCTGAGAGGCCCCAGAGGGAAATAAACCTTTGAGAGTTGTGAGCTCAGAGGTGTACCACAGCACTGCACAAGCCTGTCTTGAACTCTGCTGGGGAGTGAGGCTGTTTGTGAGAAGTGTGATGCATTTTAAAGACAAACAGTATTGACCCCTTGGCTGTGAGCCCACTGCGATGCAAAAGACAAGAAGGTGAGATGTGAACCCTTGGGGAGAAGATGTGCTACTAACAGGTAAACGTGGTATAGTAATAATATTGAGGGAAGGGTGGTATGGTAGGGAGATTTCTGTCTTGTGAAACAGGAGGGAGAGCTAGCTATGAAGAGAAAAGGCTTATCTTGGTTCACAGTGCTGGAGGCTTCAGTCCACAGTCAGTCATTTGGTCCTGTGGATTTTTGTCCTGTAGTAAAGGAGGGTGTCATAGCAAAGAGCACTCAGTAGAGCAAGTTTCTCCCCCATAGACTGGGCAAACAAGACAAAGAGGGGCAGTGAGGATGACCTCCGTGGCTTGCCCAGCTTGCACAAAGCCCATTGTTCTACCTCCAGCATCCTATGATACTTAGCATGTGGGTCCTTGCCCATAATCCCAGTGTTTGTGGAGGCAGGAGGATCAGAAGTCCGAGGACATCCTTACCTGCATAATAAGTTCAAGGCTGATGGAGGTGCAAGAGACCTTGTGTTTAACAAGATAGGGAGAGAGAGAGGAGAGAGGGGATAGGCTGGGGCACCTTATCCCTGCAAGGGCATGCTCTCAATGGACAGATGCCTAGACCACCCCCAAAGGATCCATCATTTTCTAATAGAACTCAGCTGGGGACTAACCCTGAAATATATGGAGATGTAGAAGCATTCCTGATCCACATATAGTATCCACAGGAGTCGGTTTCATGGAAATTTGATGTTTACACATGTAAGTATCATGTGTATGCTCAGTTCCATGTAGGCAAATGCTGTGCATCCTTCCCTGGTCCTCAGCTTCTACAATCAGCATCTATAGCGATTTTCTGTCCATAGTTCCAGCACTTAATTTTAGCTTACACTCTCTGTGTCTAGTCTATGTTAATTTTGCTTTTTGCTGTTTTCCTGAGAGTGTTGATCACACCTAGAGTTGTCTGATGGAGTCTTTTGATGTCACATGCAGCATCATACCCTCTGCAAATAAGGACACTTGGATCTCTTCCTTTCTCACTTGGACCCCTTCATTTCTTTCACTCGTCTTATTTCTCTAGCTTAGACTTCAGGTCAAATACTGAATGAGAGTGACGAAAGCAGACATCCTTATTTCACCCATATTTAGTGACAATGGCTTGATTTTTTTTTTCCTATTTGGTGTAGTATTAGCTCTGGTTTGTCATATACCAGTTACTATATTGAGATATGTTCCTTCTATTCCAAGTGTCTCCCAGACTCTTATCATGAAAGGACACTTAATTTTGTCAAAAGCTTTTAGTACATGAACTGAAATGACCATGTGATTTCTGCCCTTGAGCGCATTTATTTGACATATTACATTCATTGCCCTTCATATTTAGAACCATCCCTGCATTTCTGGGATGAGGCCAACTTCCTCGTGGTGAATTACTGTTTTGATGCTT
The DNA here is from genome assembly GCF_007827085.1 of Peromyscus californicus insignis. Taxonomy (NCBI): domain Eukaryota; kingdom Metazoa; phylum Chordata; class Mammalia; order Rodentia; family Cricetidae; genus Peromyscus; species Peromyscus californicus. The sequence goes on along the minus strand of NW_026294584.1, from coordinate 101,043,846 downwards.
TCTAGAATTCCACTGCAAATAATTTATGAGCAATTTTTTTACATCTCTGTTCATCAATAAGTCTGATTTTCTTGGGTCAATTTAAGGTGAGTTTTTCTCACCCTAAGTTGGTGAGTTCTGGAATATTTAAAGTAAAATGCTGCTGTATAGGAGTTTGCTCCGAAATGAAAATAATTCCATCCTGCCAGAAAGATCCTTTAGACAGAAAAATAGTTTCAGGAAGTCTCTAAAACTGACCAGATTCACTAGGTCCCTCCCTCCCAATAATAAACAATAAAGACTGCTATGACTCTCAGCTAAGGTAAGCTGCAAAGAAGGCTGAGACCAGACCAACTGCCTGGAAAGCAGAAACCAGAGGAGCTGCAGGAAGAGGATTAGACCCTCTCAGCCACCTGGAAAGAACACTTCCCTGTATATTGAGCTGCCTGCAGGCTGTGCAGCATGCTCCAGATTTTCAGCTTTTGTGAACTGTCCCCCATGCTGACGTGGGCTTTAGTAATGTGGCTGTCTTAAGAGTCACTCTTGCTCCTGTAAGTAACCCCTCACCCATATTCCTGTAAGTAACCCCAATAAAATTCATTCGTTCACCAAGTTGGAGTTTGGTGGTATCCATACTTGGATCTGTCGTGGACTCTCCATCTGAGATGAATAGATTGTGTGTGTGTGTGTGTGTGTGTGTGTGTGTGTGTGTGTGTGTGTGTGTTGAATCTCCCCAAGAAAATTTTGTCCATAAAAAAGACTAATTTGGCTTTTGTAGTTCCTGATAAATTTAGATGATATTTGCATATTATTATCATGCCTATAGGTATTTCTACTATTTGTTCTTTGGATCACAAACAATTTTACATAGTTTCCAAAGCACTGAGTTTTTTTAAAACTATTCTGAACATATATGTACCAGACTGGGTCTTACAATCTTTCTGCCTCCTCTGCCAAATTGCTACCTGAGCCCAAGGGTTTGATGAAGACATCCCATTTAGGACTGAGTTTTCTAAAGTCTCATGCTTTCTGCACATTGCCAACAAGTTATTTTATCAGTTAATGTCAATTTGGAATGTGCCTAATTTATGTTTACAATCTCTTCAATAGTAAACAAACTTTGTTCTGTTAACCTACAGCTTTTACCTTTCCAATTAGCAATATACTGATATTGACCTGTTTTTCATTATGGGATTATTTTCAGAATGATAAACACATGTGGATTTAAATTGACTAAAATGTGAAAAAGATTTGACTAGTGATTGTTTGCTCATTCATTCACTCACTCATCAAATAACTCAGACTTTTCTGTCAGCTTACACAGATGTAAGTTGCTGTGAATATTACCATGAGTGGATGGAAGGTACCTCTGGAATTATAAACTAAGGTAAATGTTTTTATTAGTGGCCACCGTGAGTTCCCACAGTCTACTCAGGGACTTAGTCCACTGCTCTGACGTCAATGTCCCATCCTTTGGTTCCTCTTGTAGGTGAATCAGAGATTCCGTAGCAGGCACAGGAGCCTCTGCCCGAGTGCTGTGGGAATCTTGCACTTGAGCTCCTCTTGTCTCTGTTCTCTCTGGTGTTTCCTGAACGGAAAACCACGCTGTGCAAAGCTGTCGTGGCACCTGCCGTGTGATGCCAGGAAAACTGGCCATCAGTGGATGAGTGTATTGATACCATTTTTTGGCAGTTAGATGGAATTGTTTAAAATGTTAGCTTGTGTTTCCTTCATTTCATCCATGTCTCTGAATTTAGAAAAGTTCTACAGTCATAAGGATGTTCATACAGTCTCAGCATTTTCTGTCACAGGAGATCAAAACCACAGCCAAAACAAGCAAGCAAGCAAATAACCTCCTAAAAGGCAGAGGAATGTCACTACTGGATAGGTTAAATGAACTGTGGTACTTTTAGTTACATTAACTATAACCAGTGAAATCCCTTGAGGCTTTTGAAACTAGAACAAAAATTTAAATATATGTATATATGCACATACATAATGCATAGATATTCAGGACATAAAGGGCTTACTGAAGACTCTAGAAAACAGAGCAGACAGTCACAAGCAGTAAAGGAGTCACCAGTACCTATGAGCACAGTCACGAAACCAACCATTGGCAAGAACAGAGGGGAAAATGTTGTAAATGTATAGTGTTTGCTTTTGAACAGAAAGAGACTATACATACGTGAAAGTAAATACCTGAACAATATACAAAATGTACACGATATACTACTTCATAAAGAAGGCACAGGTTCTGGGGTGGGGTAGGAGAACTGAATTTTTGTTCCTATCCTGAGCAAATGGAGTTCTGCAGGTGAGAACTCTATCTTCCATACCTGCCCTACCGGACACGAGCTACAGAGGGCGCTGTGGTCCCCAAAGGCTGTTGATAAATCCAGCTCTTTTGCATCCATGTCCGAGGTCAGTAGAGCCGGTTGGCTGGCCGGCTGGCACACCAGGGAGGCACAGGACCCGGAGTGCCTTGCAGTAAGGTTGCTGTAGAACCTGCAGCGTGCTCCTGAGGCCGTTGGTGGTGATCCCGAGGTCGTTGCTCTAACGGTTGGTGGCCGCCCCGCGTGAAGTGGGCGGTGTCACGTCTCCCAAGTGAGCCAGGATGACGTCACGGCCACGGTGGCCATGGTGGGGTCCTGGACGTAGCTGGCTGTGCCCCACCGAAGAAGAAGGGCAGGAACCACATCCCAGAATGGGAAGGCGCTCTGTTCCAGCCTTGGCAACCTTGGATCTCAATAATCTCCGAGACCTTGGTCCCTTTGGCCTCCCAGAGTTCTTCGCGCCACCCTGAATTCTGGGATCTCAGGTCTGTCTGTGGAGTTTGGGCCAGCGTGGAAGGGCGCCATGGGGCGCAGCTGCCAATACCGAGTCCCCCTTTCATCACAGGAACCCGCAGTCCACAGGTTGTTATTTAGACACAGTCAGCTTGAAAGATCGGGTCTGAGCTGAAGACACCCTGCCCTGGGTACCAGCTGGAGAGGTTCTGTCACTTCCAGGACTCTGAAGGCAGAGGAGTCATTTGAGGGAGTTTCCCTTGTCATTGCCACTGGATGATTTTATGACTTACCCCACAGGTGCTGGTGTGCCCTTTACTTCTTGCAACGCTCTGTTCCCCTTCCCTGAGTTCACTGAACCGGTTGTTTTAGCTCCCGAATGTCTAGAGTCTGGCAGCTTCCCTCTTTTAGCATCCCAGTACAGATCTTACTGACCTATTGCAGAAGAGCCCTACATGTGTCCAGTTACCTAGTCTCATTTCCCTCCACGCATTTTTACACAAGAAACCCTAAATATGGTGAATTACTTAAAAATGAAATCAAGTCAGGAGAAAGCTCCAAGACCTTAAACTTTTTGCAAATTAAAAATCAACTCCTTGTCATGAGTTACGACACTAAGTTCTTCCAATCCCAGGTCCTCTTATCTCCAGCCCGGTCTCTTGCCACTCAGTCCTCACTTTCTGATCTTCATGTGTACTGAATGAACCCTGCTTAGCTGTAATTCATGGACATAAACTACCTCAGCTCTCACTCTCCACGCTGACCCCTGGCGTGACTGAAGTTCAGGTTGTCTACTCCTATAAGAACTTGGAGTGTTCTACTGATGAAATTGATGTCAATTACGTGAAGACTGAAAACACTTTTCAGTGAAAGGATAGAATTTGAGCTCTTTCATCCAGTGTGTACGTACTCTTCATTACTCCTTAGTATTTTCATTGAAAATTTAGTTAGCGTGCGAAAGACACGGTTTCATTCTGTTTTCATGCACATAATCCTTGCACTTTGCTCACGTTAACTCCCCGCTACTCTCCTCTGTGTCCTTTGCACCTCCCACTGATTTTTCTTCCCCAAACTGTCAACCTTATATGTTCATTCTTACATGTATGTATGCATATATGTGTAGCGTGTATATATTTAAATTTAGATTCCACGTGTGAGAAGCTGTCACTTGTCTTTCCTATGTCCCCAGTCCCCTCTCTTGTTGCCCCCCCCCCTCCTTTTAGACCCTTCCTTCCTCTGACAAAATCCCCCTTCTGCTTTCATGCTGTTTATGTCACCTTAGCATTTGATGCCAGGCTGAGCTTTATCAGGGATGCAGAAGTTCTGTCCGGCCCTGGTTTGGGGTACTGCTTATTGGTGGAGACCCCTGCACTGTTGTGTTGCCTTATATCTATTTTCAAGACAAGGAATCGAGAAGAAGGAAAGTAGAGGCTGTTATTAGATGTGGTGTGTGCACTGAGTGGCAAAAGGCAGAGCGGAGAGAAGGGGTGTGCCATGTGGGCTTGGTCCCCCATCTTCAAGGCACCTTCGTTCAGTGAAAAGGATGAGGGCAACATGGTTAACCACAGACCTATGTCACAGGTAGAAAGACTATGTCCAGTCTACAGCGGATGCCTGGGACTCATTTTGCTGATTTCAAAGTTACCTTGTGAAAGTTAATTCAGGATTTTTTCATAAATCTAAATTCCCCGTGTAGAATGCCTATTCCCAATGAGGCAGCCTTCCATTTTCTTTTCTTACAGCAAACATTTTGTAATGTCCCTTTACTAACTTGAGATTCCGAGATCAGTATAATCTACATTCGCATAATATACCTGTGATATAAAGAATAAACCAACTTTATGAAAATGTGTTTCAGTGTGTGAATGTGTCGGTTTGACTACCCTAGAAACATAAATAGTACAATATTCCCTATGTCAATAAGACAGTTATTTCTGGAAACCCAATGAAAACTAAGTTGTGGGGAAGAAAACATTATGAACATTTTGAGGAATGGAGTTATATGCTCAAGAATAGGTAAATAGGAACTCATTCAAGAGTGGGACACAAATGGAGCACAGAAATACATAGATGAATATATGTTTCCATGTGTGTATGGGTATCATGGCAGGCATTGTGGTACACATGTGTAATCCCAGTGCTTGGAGGGCAGGTCAGAGGATATCACAACATCGAAGCCAGCCTGGTTTTCAAAGCAAGTTCCTGACCAACATGGACTACAGAAAATTATGTTTCACAGAATCCAAAATAAGGGCTTGGAGATAGCTTAGATGTAAGAATTCTTGCTATGCAAGTGTGAGGACCTTGGTTTGAATATCCAGCACCTGGCTAAACAGCCAGGCATGGGTGCATGTTACTGCAACCTCAGTATAGAGGTGGAGTGGAAGATGGGCAGATTCTGAGAGCTGGCTGGCCAGCCTGCCTGACCAACATGATGAGCTTCCCTTTCTGTGGAGATCCTATCTCAAGGCCGTAAATGGAAAGCAGTGGAGGAAGACACCTGACATCCTGCTCTGCCCTCTACACATGTGGACAGCTGTGTGCACCCACACGTGTGCAGGTAACACACACACAACCTCCCCCAAACTACACAAGACATTGACACATATCTAAATGTGAGTTTTCTTTCTTCCCAGCATGGAAGAAAGATTGTAGTGGAGTTTCCAGAAGAGTGGAACTTGCCCTTTTTATGGGTTTCATTGTGTGTCCATACCATGTGGTGAAGGATTTTAAGAACATGTTTATTCTCTCGCTTCATTCTCTAACAGGAATTTGAAGTGGAGCTTGCTCCTGAAAAATGCTTTTCTCCCTTTGATCTTTTTAACAAAACCTGAGAATTTTAACAAACTCTGAGAATTGATTTGACGTGTACAAAATACTGTCATAAGGCAGAGTTAAGTGGAACACTATAATTTTCTAAGAATTTTGGTGGGGCTTTTGGTGTACATGTCTGTGTTTGAGTGTAGTATATGTGTGTGTGCAGGTGTGCACGTGCACATATGTGGACTAGTGGAGGTCATTGCATGTCCTGCTCTATTACTCTTTCCCTGTTCCTTTGAGAAGCTTCCTTTAAGGCTGGATCTCTCCTGGATCTTGGAGCTCATGTGTCCTTCCGCTAGGCTGGAAGTCAACAAGCCTCACAGCTCTTCTGTCTCCATCTCGGTCAGGGCTCGGCTTACAGGTGCACATAGGACACAGTGGTTGTTAAGAGAGTGCTGATAACTGAACTCTGGTTCACATGCTTGCATAGCACATGCTCTAAAGCACCAAGACTTCTCTTCATCCCCAGAACTCTATATTTAACATTTTTATTTTCTTTGGGAATTCATTGGCTTCTACCTTATGCTGATGTAAAGTCTGCCCTTCCTTCACGGGTGATTTTGACAGGGAAGCTAATGGTGTCCTAATTACATGCTTTTTACTTGCTATTGCAAATGGAGGTTGGGATTTTGAGACTGAGGCAAGAGGATCATGAGTTCAAAGCCAGCCTAGGTTATATAATGAAACCCTTTGTGGAGACAAAGACACAGGACTGGGGAGATAGCTAAGTCAATAAAGTTCTTACCAGTTCAGGGAGGTCCAGGTCAATCAGAGACATGTCTTAAAAAGCAAGTCGGGTGGCTCTTGAGGAAGGACACTCAAGGTTGACCATTGGCTTTTACATACATGTACACACCAGCACATTTACCTGCATGTACCCACATACTCATGCAGACACAAACAAAAGACTTTGGAGACAGGAATGGAACTGTAATGCTTACTCATTGTGCCTAAATATAGTTCCTCCTCCTCAAGTACATCCTGTAATCATGAAACACTGTTCTCCCCAGCCCCAGTCCTAACCCCAATGACCCCAGCTTCTTAGACTTTCTGTGCTGCGTGAGTGAATCACACCAAGCAAGAACTGAGGGTTTCTGTGGATTCTTTCCCCCGGCATTAGACAACACAAACACCATTTCCCCATATTGTTAGTCCTTGTGAACACACAGCAGGAAGTCTAGGTGACTGCGTTTCCACATGCTGCCTGGGTGCCTTTGCTGCACATCTTATACAACCAGGCGATCATGGTTCCATCGTTCTGTGTGCATTTTATTGTGTGGGGTCTTTTTTGTCAACCACAGGCTGGCCTAAAGCAGCGGGGCTTCTTCCTGTGCCTCTGGATGCTTCTCCTCTTTCTTTTTAGCTCATTGGCGTAACTGAACGTTGAGTGCTGCCGGGACCTTCTTGTCATTTTGCAGTTGGTTCTCTCTTTAGAGTTTGTCCCTGCTCCTGAATTTTCTGTTTTCCGTCAATGTTGGTACAATCTAAATTTTAATCATAAATATGATTTATATGTGTATATGATTTGAATATAAACGTTTGTCACAATAATCAGACATAACTCCAGCACTATGAAATAACATAGTTTGTGGCATGTTTTCTTTGCAGGATTCTTCTGTCTCTTTGCAGCTTTTTTTATGTGCACATTTGTCTGTGTGATAGAGCTGGATCCTAGAACTGGAGTTATAGACAGTTGTGATTTGCCATGTGGTTGCTGGAAAATGAACCTGGGTCCTCTGGAAAAGCAGCCAGTGCTCTCAACCACTGAGCCATCTCTCCAGCTCCCTCTTTGCAGCTTTTTTAAAGCTCCACAGTTAGACCAGTTATCTAAGTTGCAATCCCAGCTCTTGGGAGGAAGAGACAGGAGGATTCTGAGTTGAAAGCCAGCCTGAGCATTCAGTGAAGACCTGTCTCAAAATCCCCTCATAATAAATAACCCTAACTTGTCAAAATGCAGAGAATAAGTGACAGTTGAGTGCTCAGCACTACAGGAGACGTCCGTGCTGTGACATCACTCAGGGCGCATTGGTGAAGAGGCAATAAAAAGAAAGTGCGAGCTGGAGGGTGGGGAGGGGTGCTGTGAGATGCTGTCTTCTGGATATGGCAAGGCTATTGCACTCGTGAATTTAGTGCATTATGGGACTAGACCAGATGTTCACAGATCCAAGGTCAAAGGGTCTTAGACCCTCTGCACCTTCTCCTTGAATTCAGAAGGCCAGGGAGGGACTCACTGTGAGTCAGGACATGTTATGGGGAAGAGGATGATCTAGGTTCCAGCTGGAACACAAGCAGGTCCATGATCTAAGACCTTACACCTTCCTTACACTTGCAGGAGGCCTTGGCAGGGTCCCATGAAGAACAAGATGTGTGGAGGGTCAGACCGTGCAATCAAGGCGCCTTACACCTGTCTCACTTCAGCTGCAAAAGGCAGAAGGGGACAAAGGATGTGTCTGTGGGGATCAGGAGGAGGGCAGGACCCAGGAGGATCCACCACCTGCAGGTATCAGGCCTCAGTGCTCCAGGCCTGTTGGCAACCCCTAAAAGCCCCAGGTACTGATTGTGAACACTGGGTCACAGCACCAGGACTCAGGTTGGCCCACAAGCTGGAAGCGAGTGTTGTTTTCTTTCACATACACATACTGAGGTGCCTGTGCCCAAGATTCTGATTTCATGGGCCTGAGATCCTGAATGTATGCAAATGTATACACATAGGTAAAAACACACATTTACACACTCTGTAAACATTTATATAAAGCTTCCAGAAGTTCTCAGAAGTAGACTTCTTGCCTAACACCGATGAAGTCCTGGGTTCCACCCCCAGACAAAACTACCAGGCTGCAAAGAACCCCTGTGCTCCCTGGTGTGAGGTCCCCTTGTTCAGCTCTCACACTGGCTACTTGTTGCAACCTCTTTCTCTTCCTGACTTAACACTTTCGTTCGATTTTCCAAACTACTTTAACTGTTTTTAAATTTTTTATTTGAGATTTCATCGTGCACTGCATAAAGTAGATTCCAATTTCTGGGCACAAGTCATCCTCCTGCCTCAGACTCTAGTATACTGGAGTCACAGACAGGTCAACCCACACCTCTGGAGAAAGTAATAAAAAAAAAGATAAAATTGGGGAAGCTGCTTGTTCACTTGGGGAGTCGGAAGGAATGCAGTAAAGAGTCAACCTTCTGCTCTCCCTGGCTCCCTTCCTGCACCTTCACCACAAGCAAGCTGGGTTGGCTGTCTTGGCCACACCACCACAGGCTTCACAGTGGTCAAAGGTGCATCTCCAGCAGAAACAGAGAAGGAGAACAGACACACAGATGCTGACCACAGTTCCTCCCTAGGGAACAGCCAGAGATCATTTCCTCACAAGGACCCTCAGGACAAACCCTTCTTGTTCTCCACGTGGGCCTTCAGAGCCACAAGGCACAAGACAATGCCAGTTCAGAACCCTGTGTGTGCTTTAGCCACAGAGGAGCTGCTGCTCAGACAGGGATGGAAGCCACAGGAGAGGACATGTCCAGAGAAGTCTGGACTAAACTTTGTGCACATTCTAAAGCTCTGAAGCATTGTCTCCCCATCTGCTGAGGGCCAGGCTAGAGAGAACTCTCCTTGGAGTGAGTAGGGAGTCAGAAAGTCAATCTTCACCACAGTGAGCTCTGCACATGTGGACAGTGGGATCTATGTGGAAAACACAGTGAGCACTGCACACGTGGATGGTGGGATCTATGTGGAAAACACAGTGAGCACTGCACATATGGACAGTGTGATCAATGTGGAAACACAGTAGGCATTGCAAATGTGGACAGTGGAATTTATGTGGAAAACACAGTGAGCACTGCACACGTGGACGGTGGGATGTATGTGTAATACACAGTGAGCACTGCAAATATGGATGGTGGGATCTATGTGGAAAACACAGTGAGCACTGCACACGTGGACGGTGGGATGTATGTGTAATACACAGTGAGCACTGCAAATATGGATGGTGGGATCTATGTGGAAAACACAGTGAGCACTGCACACGTGGATGGTGGGATCTATGTGGGAAACACAGTGAGCATGCACACGTGGATGGTGGGATCTATGTGGAAAACACAGTGAGCATGCACACGTGGATGGTGGGATCTATGTGGAAAACACAGTGAGCACTGCACACATGGACGGTGGGATCTATGTGGAAAACACAGTGAGCACTGCACACGTGGATGGTGGGATCATGTGGGAAACACAGTGAGCACTGCACATGTGGATGGTGGGATCTATGTGGAAAACACAGTGAGCTCTGCACATGTGGATGGTGGGATCTATGTGGAAAACACAGTGAGCTCTGCACACATGGATGATGGGATCTATGTGGAAAACACAGTGAGCTCTGCACATGTGGATGGTGGGATCTATGTGGGAAACACAGTGAGCTCTGCACATGTGGATGGTGGGATCTATGTGGAAAACACAGTGAGCTCTGCACATGTGGATGGTGGGATCTATGTGGAAACACAGTGAGCACTGCACATGTGGATGGTGGGATCTATGTGGAAACACAGTGAGCTCTGCACATGTGGATGGTGGGATCTATGTGGAAACACAGTGATCTCTGCACATGTGGATGGTGGGATCTATGTGGAAAACTTGATTCTAAACTCATCCTATACAGTAACTTGTCTTTTAGAAAGAGGGTCTCATGAAGTCTAGACTGGCCTTTAACTTGCTGTCATGGAGGATGACTTTGAACTCCTGATCCTTCTGCCTTCAACTCCCAAGTAGGACCAGCTGGGCTATGTAGACAATTGGGCGGAGGGAGGACAGGATTGTTGATCATTTCCCAGGGTCAGTGCTCAGGCCCAGGCTGGCTACTTCTCCTCCAGAGCTTGACAGAGGCAGAGGGGTGAAGTTCTCCACAGACTGACTGGAGCCTTCTGAGGAGACAGAGATCCTCAGCTGATTTGGGGGAAGTGACCACCCTGTCACCCTGGAGTGCTTGTCCAGGGTTCTATGCAGTGGCTCCAATTCCCACATTAGCCCCAAGAGGGTCTTCTCTAGCCACTGCCATGCCATAGAGAAGGAAACAGACACAGGAAGCTGCTCTTCTAGCTACAAAAACCAAGGTGGAGCTGTACCCACCCCTTTTGCCTGGCACAGCCCATGAGGTAAACTGAGGCTCTGATAGCAAAGATGGTTCTAAACCAGACAATGTAGGAGCTCTGCTATTGTCCAAATAGATGGAGAAGACCCAGGCAGAAGGTGGCCAGAGCGCATATGCAGGAGGCTCTCAGAGCATTGAGAGGAACTGCTGAGGGGCATGACTCAGTTCAGGTGACCTTTTCAGAGGTGTGAGAAAGGTGCACAAGGGCCAACCTGAGGAGAGCCCAGACTGCCAGTCCCGGGATCTGTAGGAGACCCAAGGCAGAAGATGACAAGAAAGGCAGGACTTTGGGGAGACTCAGAAGGCAATAGGAAGCTGGGGAGAAGGTTCAGTCAGTAGAGTGTTCAACCTCAGGAGCCTGGAGATGTCGGTTTGGATCTCTGAGGTCCACGGAAAAGCCAGGTTCCATGTCTTCAGTCCTAAGGATGGGAGGATGAGACAGAAGGACAGCTGGAGCTTTCAGCTAGCCTGGCCCACATGGCAGTTACGCCAGTGAGAGACTGTCTCAAGCAAAAGGTAGAAGATGCCTGAGGACTGGCACCCATGGTTATCTCCTGGCCGCCACATCTGCACACATGCACACACAAATGCACGCTGGGGACTGAGGTGCAGTGGGGGAGACAGAACTGTGCCGTGGACGCTGCAGATCACAGCCTCGTTCCACAGCAGGAGAGCCACAGGGTCCTCCCTCTTCTAAGGTTCATGGGGCTTACCATCTCCCACGTGCAGCCCAGGCTCTTCCCTCCCCTCTGTTTGTCCCTGAGGCTTCGAGCTTGGATTGGGGTTCCGAGGGTTGGTGGCATTTGAACTGCATGAGGAGTTGCCTGTGGCCCACTGAAGAACGGCTAGTACCAGCTGTTATAACTGAAGGCTGTGAAGACGGAAGACACCGCTAACGGGTGTGTTGTCCACCCAGGCACTCAGGCAGGGGCAGTAGAGCGAATTTTCAGGATTGGACATATACAAATTTGCAGCACAGTGTGGGAATGACTTGCTGGAGGACCGAGTTACTTCGTATTTCCTTTTCTATGCTGGCCTCCCTCATCATATGTCACAGAGCTGGCAAGATGGCTCAGTGGGCAAAAGCACTCCCTGTGCAATCTTGACCTGAGTTCAACTCCTGGAACCCAAGTAAAGGGAACCCACTTCACAGAGCTGACCTTTGACCTCTACAAGCACAGCAACACACACACAAATAATTTTTTGTTCAATGCTATGACGTATTCCTTCATAGTGCTCAGTCTCTTGACTAAGAAACTGCTCCTCATCCCCAAAAAACCAACTGTGAGGTCTACAGCTTTTCTCTTTTAGAGTCGTGCTCTCTTGGCAATTTGTAGAAGCCCACCTTCTGTCAATGGTGAGCTCCAGGCTGGGGGCCCTGGGATACCAACAGTATAACACATGTGCTGGGCATTGCCACAGCCTGCTAGTAACCCCAAGCAATCCATGTCACAGACAATAGCTGTATGGAGTTCCGGACAGACCGGTGGACAAGCACTCCAGGGTGACAGGGTGGTCACTTCCCCCAAATCAGCTGAGGATCTCTGTCTCCTCAGAAGGCTCCAGTCAGTCTATGGAGAACTTCACCCCTCTGCCTCTGTCAAGCTCTGGAGGAGAAGTAGCCAGCCTGGGCCTGAGCACTGACCCTGGGAAATGATCAACAATCCTGTCCTCCCTCCTCCCAATTGTCTTTTTTTTTTTTTTTTAACAGAGTCTGTCTACATAGCCCTTTGCTGTCCTGGAATTCACTATGTGGACCAGACTGGCTTCGAACTCACAGAGATCTGCTGCCTCTGCATCCTGAGTCCTGGGATTAAAGGAGCGCACCATCATGCCCAGATTGCCCTTCTGTCTTTTGACAGTGGGTAGTTAGAGTGATGCGTGGCTTCTTGTACTCTAGCACACCAGCACCCCAGACCTCTAGCTCACAGGGCCTTTCCTATGAGCTTACGTTCTAACTCCCTCTCCTCTCCTCCCTGCCAGAGGACTGGCCCTGTGAAAACTGGGATTGTGGTATTGGTTCACTGTTGAGTACCTAAAACTTAGGAAAGTACTTGGCCCACAGAAGACACACAGTGAATATTCCTCAAACGGGCACATAACCACACACAAACACATATACATATATTGAAAAGATAAATGAATCTTTTTTAAATTCACATATATTCCTAGCTTGAGTAAAGAAAGCATAAATAAGGATGTAGGATAATTTGCATTACAAAAGCTAAACTTAAACAATGTGCTGATGGAACATCTATAAAAAATTGTTCATGTGCTCAGAAAATTTCCCCAGAGCAGGACATTATTTAATACTGGCCTCTGAGGCTATGAAGCTGGGAAACCCTAAAACAAAGAATAGAAGGTCATACAGGGAAAATGTAACAGCTACTGAGAAGTGAGTTCTGAGCGCTCAAGCCTAAACAAAACATCTGCATCTCCACCACCATCCCCCACCCATCAAGGCTCAGGGAACACAGGGGAAGCGGGGCTGGAGGGAATCTGTGAGTCAGAGAATGGGGAGGGGACTGCCCAATGCTGGCATCTGGAGTTGGCAAGACCACTGTACTCATGAACTGACTGACAGCAGCCGTGGTCTGCACAAGATCTAACCAGGATCAAGCCATTCCGAGTTCTGGCATAGATGGGAGAGGGGTTTGTGATGCCCTGCCCATTGCTGCGGAGCTCTTCTTAGCTAATGACTGCTGGAGAACGGGAAGTCATTTTTCTCCAGGGCTGAAGCTACTGGTAAGTTGCCCATGATCCAGGAAAGAACCCCACCCCCACGTGCATGCAAGCAACCCTAATTTAAAAATACAAAATTAGGAGAAGAGAAGAAGCTATCGAGTGGGAAAGGGAAATAAAAGGATACTGGGAGAGGGGGGATATGATCAAAGTATATTATATATTCGTATGTAAAAAATTGTGAATAATTATTTCTAATTAAAATATCGTTGTAAACCATTATGTGCACAGAGACAGACAAACAAGCCATTTTACTATGGCTACAGACGTGACAAAATATTAAAAGAATACCATAACCAGGTGTAGTGGCTCATGTCTACACCCAGTACTCAGGAGGCTGGGCCAGGAAAACTTCGAGGCCATCCTTGCACGACACAGTGAGACCTACCTCAAAAAAAAAAGAAATCATGACTGCTCAAAACCGCACCAATACCTCATCTCCCAAGAATGGCCAATGGTGTTAAATGTTCCTATTGTGTTAAAATAATGTCAACATCAGGAGGGACAGAAGCACAGTGCCACAGTCACCTACAGCAACCTGAGGAGGTCCCTTCATCTTTTAGGGATTCATCTCAGGTAAAACCAGAATTCTTGGCTTTGACACAGAAAGCCAAGTCAGGGTAAGCCAGTGGGAAGCAGAATTGGGTTTATTAAACTGGTAAATACGCTGGCATGGGTGTCCCAAAGAGGGATTTGCCATCTTTGAAATACATTTTCAACAGAGATTTGTAAGCACAAGAGTTAGAAGGAAGAGACAGTCGGGGGAAACGGAAACATACCCAAGTGTGGATATGGACTCCTCAAGCGAGAGTCACAAGTAAGTGGTGGCTCAGGTTCCATCTCAAAGGACGGCTAAAATGTCACCTTTCCTTTCCCTTTTTTGTAATGAGATTACAGGGTGGCTCGGATGGGATTCCAGGCCGATAAACAGAACCAGGAGCCACTAAGCTTCCACCATGGGGATTAAATATGTCCTTTCATTATCGAGGGGAATTTTCATGGGATTTCTAGAGAGCTGCAGGTGTACAGGGAAGGAAGGTCATAAGCAAATGATAACTATGTTCCATTTCTTGATTCTCAACTAGCCTGAAAAAAAGGCTTCAGCCAGACTCCTGGGTGAGAGGCTTTTGTCCCTACTACCAAGGTCCCTGTAATTTTCTCTTTCTATCATGTCTCAAAATAATAAAAACTTTATTAAAATTGTGATAGGTTCTGAAACCTACTTAGGAGTGATTTCTAAGTCCCAGCTTTAGTGGGAAACCTGGTCTTGAGGAACAAAGAGTGACAGAAGAGGACCCTGACATACTCTTAGGATACATATACATGCACACACTTTGGATATATCACACCTCACATAAACACACAAATAGCTTCTAAGTGTCATGTTCCCTACCAGACAATAAAACATATTACAAAACTACAATAATTAGAACAGTGTGATTCCAGTATAAGAAGAGCCCACTGGCATGAAATCAGAAGTGCAGAAACAGCCTCGTGAATGTGATACTTGAGACTGGCTCTTTGAAAGACTGAAAACCACTTAACTGGAAAAGTGCTAAATGAAATGTAGTCCTACTGATAGAAAACTAAGAAGCAATAAAGAAATGGACAAATTTCTTTATATATATATATATATATATATATATATATATGGCCTACCAAAGTTAAATCCATTTAAACAGACCCATGACTCCTAGTGAAATAGAAGCAGTAATTAAAAGTCTCCTAACAACAACGGCAAAAAAGCCCAGGGCCAGATGGATTCAGGGAAGAATTCTACCAGATTTTCAAAGAATTAACAATAATCAATACTCCTCAAACTATTCCACAAAATAGAAACAGATCTATAGTTATCACCATGCATAAAACTCAAACCCAAATGGATCAAGGACCTCAACATAAGACCAGATACCCTTACTCTAACAGAAGAGAAAACAGGGACTAGTCTTGAACTCATTATCACAGGAAAAGACTCTCTGAACAGGACACTGATAGGACAGGCACTAAGAACATCAATAAGCAGACCTCGTGAAAATGAAAGGCTTCTATATAACAAGGGACACCATCATTCAGGAAAAAATGGGGAGCTACAGAATGGGAAGAGATCTTTACCAACTACATATCCAATAAAGGCTTAATATATAAAACATACAGCGAACTAAAAAAAAATCAGGAAAACAAATAACCCATTTAAATGGGGTACAGAATTAAACAGAGTTCTCAAAAGATGAGACACAAATGACTGAGAAATACTTAGAGGGATTTTCAACATCCTTAGTCATCAGGGAAATCAATTTAAAACTACTCTCAGATTTCACCTTATACCAGTCAGAATGGCCAAGATCAATAAAACAAATGACAGCTCATGCTGGCAAGGATGTGAGGAAAAAGGAACACTTATCCATTGCTGGTATAGCCGCTATGGAAACCAGTGTGGCAGTCCTCGAGAAGTTGAGAATAGATCTACCTCAACTTCAAACTATACCACTCTTAGGCATATAGCCAAAGGACTCAACATTCCACTACAGAGACACTCGTTCATCCGTGCTCATTGCTGCCCTATTTATAATAGCCAGGAATCAGAAACAGCCTAGATAGATGTCCATCAATAGATGAGTGAATCATGAAAATGTGGTACATTTACACAATGGAAAGTTTTTGAAAACTCATGAATTTGCAGGTAAATGGATGGAGCTAGAAAAACTCAACTGGAGTGAGGTAACCCAGACCCAAAGAGACAATATGGTATGTATTCTCTTATATGTGGCTTATATATTAGCCTTCAATCGGAGTGCTACAACCCATATAACCACAGAGCTTAAGTATAAAGTAAGCAACTATGGGAGGGGGAGGATTGCTCAAGGAAGCGGAAATAGAATATACAGCTATGGGGGAGATGGGGGAGACTGGAACAAGATGATTAAACAAAGAGGGGGACCCAAGAGACGAGTAAAGGAGGCAATGCAGGGAGAGACAGCAAAAACTGAAGGCCATTAGAGGGGCCACTGGGAACCTACCACAGAAGGAGCTGCTTAAAATATATACATAAAAAGGGAGTCACCAAATAACAGGGGAGGCCATGTCCCACCTAGATATCTTCCCACCAAGTGGACCTCCCAGTGCCAGGAATGAGCCACATCTACTCCAGTCATTGACCAAAGGAAACCCCCAAACATCTCAGGCTATTGCCAAGGCTGTTTGTTGAACTCTACAAGCTGGTGGTAAAGTCCTGTTGATGAAGATAATACATATCTCCTTGAACCCAGAGAAGTTAGGCTGGTGCCTAACTAGAGTCTTTGTTGCTACTGACTAGTATTCATGGTACTAAAAGGTAGTCTGCACGCTATCAGAGGAAAAAGGTAACCACCAACGCAGCTACAAACCTTTTGCTCTACAGTGGCGACCAGCCTGAATGATACATTGGGGCAACATGGTATGAACATTGCAGGAGTAACCAACTGGTCTCTCAATGGATTTAAGTCCCACTCCATGAGATGAAACCCTTGCCTGACACTGCTCAGGTGACCAAGAAACTGATACTAGATAGGACATAGGCCTGAGGGAAAACCAAATACTATTGTTCTGCTAAGAGAGAGAGAGAGAGAGAGAGAGAGAGAGAGAGAGAGAGAGAGAGAGAGAGAGAGAGAGAAAGCAATAAAATGACTCCTAATGACATTCTGATATACTCATAGATCAGTGCCTCACTAAGACATCATCAGAGAAGCCTCCTCCTACATAGATGGGAACTAATACAGACACCCACAATTGGACAATATGCAGAGAGTGGAGAGATCTTGGAACATTCAGTCCTAAATTGGATGGCTCCATCAAGTCTCTCCCCTTGGAGCTCAGGGAACAATTTGGAGAGAAGGCAGGCGGATTGTAAGAGCCAGAGGGGATGGATCACACCCTGGAAACTGTCTCCCAGACACTACAGGACTGACATACAATGAACACTGTGCCAGGGCAGCACGCACAGGACCTGCACAGGTTCAAGCCACATGGGGTCCCAGCACTGAGAGAGGGAAGTGACACGGGCTGCCATGCCGAACCGAGAAGCTGTCTCCAACTGACAACGCTCACAAAGGAAAAATCAATTTTCTCCAATGGAGTCTCACTGCGTATACAAACTACACTTAAGGGTAGGCTGCATGTCATAGGTGGCCAACAAACATGAACTCAATGGCGTTTTGTAGTTTTGTTGTTGTTGCTGTTTTGTGTTTTTTTGTGTTTTATTTTTTTTGTCTCATGTTTTGTTTGGGCATTTTTTACCTTACTGGTTTTTGCTTATATATTATAGTTTCCAATTTTGTATTTTTATGGGTTTTGCACTCTCTCTCTCTCTCTCTCTCTCTCTCTCTCTCTCTCTCTCTCTCTCTCGTGTGTGTGTGTGTGTGTTGTGTGTGTGTGTGTGTGTGTGTGTGTTTCTTGTGCTTGTTAATTGTTTTTTAAATCTGTTTTCTTGTTTTTACTTGCCTGGTTGTTTTCTAAAGAGAGAGGGAAAGGAGGCATGGAGTTGGGTAGATGGAAAAATGGGGACAATCTGGAGGAAATGAGGGAAGGGAACTATGATCAGAATATATTGTATGAATTCTTAATAATAATAAAATAAAATAAAACATGGAGCCACTTGGCTCCTATGGCTACACACACACACACACACACACACACACACACACACACACACACACTCACACAAAGAAGAAGGAGGAAGAAGATGAGGAGGAAGAAGAAATAAACTAAAAAGATGTTAAAAGTGAGTATGAACAAGATAAAGTTCTGTTCAGCCAAAAAATAATAACAGACTTAACAAATTCCACTTCTCTTATAATATTTACTTTGTTTTTAATTATGTGTATGTGCGTGCATCTGTGTAGGGGTATGTGCACATGAGTGCAGTGCCCACGGAGGCCAAAAGAGGGCGTGGACTCTCTGGAGTTGAAGCTGCAGGCAGTTGTTAGCTTGCTGACAGGAGTTCTGGGGACTGAACTAGTGTCCTCTACAAGAGCAGTACTCACTCTTAACCACAGAGCCATCCCTCCAGACCCCAGATTTCCAGTTCTGGACATAGCTGGAGGAGCCCTTTTGCCGTAACAACTAAAAAAACCATCATACTAACATACAGGAAACCACTATTTCCAGATACTGGACAACAGGCAGACTAAAACTTTGGGCCAAGTTAGGGAGCTTGGAAGCAGATGGGGAACCTGTGGCCCCCATGGCTTTCCTTCTGAAAGTTCTTCCACAGAGCAGGGAAAAGAGTATTAACCAAGGTCTGGCATTCTATCCACGTTGAGGAAAGAGAGAGCTCATTGCAACATGTGGGCAGAGTATGAAGTAGCCAGAGGAGAGACAGACAGACAGACAGACAGAGATCCAGAAACCTGCATGGGATTCCTTGTGTTCCACAGACACCAACAGAGAGCTACTGAGGTTCTCATCCTAAGGTGAGCAGAACATAGAGTCCCTGTAAAGATTAGCGAGATGAGCGAGAGGGTGGAGCAGAGACCCCAACCACCTCCAGGGGACAAGGGAGAGAAACAGGACCCCATCTGCACCCAAAAGAAACCCACGTAACACCTGGGGTGACTTAAGAAGGCCCTGCAGTTCTGGGAGAACCCCTATTGCCATCTGCACAAGCACTGCAAAACCTGTGGAAAGTGTGCCTGGAAGAACAGAAAGACCCTGACGGGAAGGAGAGCCGGTCCAGGGAGACGCGAGGATGAAGGCAGTCACAGGACAAACGAGTACCAAGTTTCTTCCATTCAGTGAGTGTTTATTGAAGACCTGACAGGGCAGGGATGTCGGGGTGCCAAGGGGGCACAAGCATGCAGGCTTTTCTTTAAGAAGCCATCTCGCTGGAGGGGCCACCAGAGGCAAGCACGAAATGGTTAAACAAGGGGCAGCGCCGGACACAAGAAGCCCCGCGGCGAGTCCAAGGCTCTGGGACTCAGCTCGGGCCCATTCAGGCCGCAGCCTGACCAATGGACTTCTTGCACACCCAGGGGTAGGTGGCCCCACAGATCATGTCATTCCACAGTTGCTGTGTGTGGACACAGTCTTCAAACTCTCCATTCGTGTGTCTCCAGTTGTCGGGCTGATTTTTTCCCCAAAACCTGGAAGCAACATGGCTTTACTCTGCTGGAGAAAGCAGGATTCCTTTCCCGTGCATAAAGAGAGACCTCAGGATGGGGGCAGGACTGGGGCCGGAGGAGCCCCCAGAGTGGCCCTGCTGAGGCTGCCCTCGCTCTGTTACAGATCATCCGGGGTCTGCAGGGGCATCCTCCACAGAAATCACACTCGGAGGCTCTCCATCGAAGGGCCCAGGCCAAGTAGGCAGGAAACAGATGGACAGATGAAATCAGAAAAACAAGACCACAACTGGCCTGCCGGCCCCAGGGCCTGTCCTTTCCTGATGCTGTTCTTCTGGCCTCATAGGTCCACATACTACATGTCCTATCACACACTACAATGCACATCATACATGTCACACTCATCACATCACACCACATATATGAACACACATATACACTCCATGCACACATCACATATACACTCTATATGTCACACACACACACACACACACACACACACACACCTAACACTGGACAGGATCATACACATAGGACAGTAAAGCCTGCCCAAGACAATGCCCAGACAGTGCTAAACAGAGGTTAGACTCACCCCTCGCTCTGGGCATGATTGAATGGTGTCCCATCTACCCAGCGCCAGTTGCCTTCCGTGCCCTGGTCAGTGAGCCCGATCCAATGGTACACAGTACTTGTGGACTTTACCAGGAATGTCTGTGCAAAGGAGGCAGGACTGTGAGGAACTGACTCTCAGAACCATCCCTTCCCTGACCCCCGAGCAGGAAGCCCTTCTCAATGCAGGAGCTTCCAGAACCTTCCATGGCTTATCCAATATCTGGAGCAGCTTCCCCCATATTGACTGTCTTAAGGGGTGTGGCTTTGCTGGGACAGAAGTTTTCATCCTACTTTCTTCTTAGCTGAGCAGTAACAAGTCCTGGGAGAATGGCAAGGAACGGACAGTTCTGCAAGTTGAACCAACCTGAACCTTGCATAGTCCCCTGTTGGCTAGTGAGTTCCTTCCAGGCCCTGAAACGAAGGCCCTCTAAGGACAGCATTTCCTTAGAGGGTCCTCCTCCTTTAGGAGTGAGTCAAGCAAGCTCCCAGAGGGCCTACGTCTCCTTTTCAGCAGCCTTCGACTGAACATTTTGATCCAGACCGATGCCCAGAAAGGAAGGCTGGCAGGAGCTGAGAGAAAGAGAGTCGCATCTCCTAGACTGAAGAGTGGGACAGGTGTCTTTTCCTTCCCTTCTTGTTGGTATCTGCTGGAAGGTCTTCCTCCCTCCCTGAGCAGGTGGCAGCAGCTGGCTGTGCTTCCGCCTCAGTACAGAGTTCTCTTGGGGACTCAGCAAATACGTGTTCCTTGCCTAATGGGGACATGAGGAGCTCCACCACCCATCAGGGGGACAAAAGGCTAAGTTTGTGTGTCCCTGACCATACACCACTCCTCAGCTTGCCCCAGGCCCGCAGCTCTGACCTGTTCTTCCTGAGAGGTCACTGATGCCAGGTGCGCTCCCTGGGACACACAGAACTTCTCAGCCTCATGCCACGACTTCTCCTCGTGAGAAAAGTAATACAAGCTTCCACGGAAGACCTTCCAGCCCTGCAGGATCAGCTGGAGAAGCTGATCTAGAACAAAGTTCGGGAGGAAGAGTCAGAAGCAGACAGGGATGTCCCAAAGCCAGCCTCCATTGTACCAGGTCTGACCTTGGATGCCCACAAGCCCTGCCAATTCCCAATGCTCAGCGCTCCTGGAGCAGGGCTGGGACATCACACCTCAGTCCCATGGCCCCATCCTAGAAGCAGTTTTCCAAGACACCTAGGTGTCTCTGTCACTCCTGGGGGGTCTCAGCTTTGTCACCTATCAGCACTCTCTGCAGATACCTGCTTTCTGGTATACAACACTCTCCCACTCGTAACTGTCACCAGCCATTTCAGTCCACTTCCGATCCTGCAACTGGTAACCTCTTTCACTTCCTGACTTCATCTCCACCCACAGACCCCAGCACACACCCACGTTCTCTGTAAGAATGTTCGAACTGGAGAAGACAGAACAGGATGGAGGCACAGCTTACATTTTTTAATTTACTTATTAGAAGGGCGTCATACGCACGTGACACAGCACACATGTGGAAGCCAGAGGACAGCTTGCGGGAAGCAGTCCTCCCTTCCCACCATGTGGGTTCCGAGGAGCAAACTCAGGTTGTCAGTCTTGGTGACAAGCACTTCACCTGCTGGGCCAGCTGGCCCATCCAGGAGGAAGACGCTTTTAATCAGTCAGAGACATCAAGGACAACACAAGAACTGAGGTCTCAGGGGAAGGTGGGGAGTGCGGGAAACGTGTGATCCCAGCCTGGCTGAGCCAGCACGGTCTGGAAACTGGCCGAGACGCACGTTCCTTCTCTACTCAACTCCCAAACGCCCTTTGACACATACCATGCGTGCGTGCGTGGTTCTGCCTGCCCTGTGGGTGATTCTGGCATTGTCTGAGTTCTGAGGTGGAAACGGAGATGGGCAAACTGCATCCTAGCAGCCTCTTCTCTGAAAGTCTTACTGGAGCACAGCCCTGTGGTATCTGTGGCTGCTTCCTCTATATGGCAGCAGGAAGCAGTTCTGACAGAGACCCTCCAACACAGAAGCCTAAAAGACTCTCTACTTTTCCCTTAAAGAAAAAGGTCAAGGACTTGGGAGATGGCTGCACAAGTGTGAGGACCTCGTTCAACTCCCAGCACCCACATAGAAGTCCAGTGTGCTGCGCGGTGTGCCTATAATCTCAGTGTTGGGAGGTGGAAACAGGCAGGTCTCTTAAGCTCGTTGGCCAGTCAGCTTAATGGAACTGATGAGAAACATTGTCTCCAAAAATAAGGTGGGAGGGCTGTGGATGTAGCTCAGCAGGTAGAGTGTTTGCCTATTGTACAGAAAGCACTGAGCTCTGGCCACAGTACTGCATAACCCAGGCACAGTAGGGCACTTCTGTGGTTCCAGAACTCATGGAGGTGAAAACAGGAGGATAAGAAGTTCAAGGTCATCCGTGGTTAGACAGCAAGTTTAAAGACAGCCTTAGGAATAAAGACTCAAAGATGGATGGATGGATGGATGGATGGATGGATGGATGGATGGATGGATAGATAGATAGATAGATAGATAGATAGATAGATAGATAGATAGATAGATAGATAGATAGATAGATAGATAGATATAATAGCTAGATGATAACACAAATTGAGTGAGGAGAGACTGAGGAAGACAATCTGACCTCTATACTCATGTGCACTCCTATGTAACGTGCACCTACATTACACACACTGACGAGGAGGAGAGAAGTTCAAAGGATGGCTGCTAGAATCAACGATTAGCTTTTCCTAAAGCCCTGATCTTCCTCTCCAGATGTTTAGGTAAGCAAAGAGGCTAAAGGGTCAGAGGCCAGCATCCTCCCCAGAGGCTGTCCCTCCCCAGATTCACACACACACACACACACACACACACACACACACACACACACACACACACACACCCCTCTCACTTACTCTGATTCCTCTGCACCTGCTCCTGTGAAGCCACAGCTTCCTGCAGGGCCCTCAGGCGACTCTGTTCTTCCTGAATCTTAGCAGTGAGAGTTTTGGTAGCCTCCAGATCGGTTTTCAAACTCTGCATCTCTGCCTTGGCCTTCTGCAGATTGCTCTGTAGCACCTGGATCTTGGACTTCAGCGCTGCAACGTCCCCCAGGTCCCCTCTCAGGGTCTGTAACTCTCTGCTGGTGTCTTTCAGTTGACCACTGACTGCCTCGATATGGGAGTTTAAGGAACTGGTGCTTTTCAGCTCAGCTTTTAACACCTGGATCTGGGTATCTGTCTTCTCCAGGTGGCCGTTTGCCTTTTGAGCCTGAGCAGTGACTGTTTCCAGATCTTTCTTTAATGAGCTCATTTCATCAGCAGCCCTTTCCAGGTGATCTCTCACGGCCTGGATCTCAGCGCTAGTGTTGTCCACACTGTGCTGGAGAAAGCTCTGGGTCTGGGAGCTGAGGTCATTTGAACTCTGCAGACTTCCCCTCAATGCCTGGATCTCAGTCTGGGCTTTCTTCAGGCCTTTGTCCAGCATGAGGAGTTCAGCACTGGTGTGTTCTGTGCTGCTCTTTAAGAGACCTTGGGTCTGGGAAGTCATAGCGTTTGTCTTTTCCAAATCTCCTCTCAGATTATGGATATCAGCACTGGCCGACTCCAAGGAGCTTCTCAGTGCCTGGGTCTCCAAAGCCAAGGAACCAGAGTCCTTTAGCACACCTTTTGTCTGCTGAATGTCAGCACTGGCATTCTCCAGATGGTTCCCGAGCAACTGGACCTGAGAACTAACATTGTCCATTTGGTACTTCAGCATCTGTAGCTCCTCCTGCCAAGTGCTAGAACTCCCCACATAGCCCCAGAAGCCCTGGGTAGCCTCTTGCTTTTCTGCCATCCTGCCAAGCTGTTGATGATCTGAAAAGAGGAAACAGGAGGTGCCCACAGAAGCCCATTATGTACGGAAGTTCAGATGGCAAATCAGAATGTTCCAGGTTATGATTGTTAATACTATCAACTTGGAAGGATCTAGAATCATCCAGAAGACAAACCTCTAGGTATGTCTATAAGACAGTTTCCAGAGAGGTTTGACTGAGATGGAAGGACCCGACCCTTGGGCTGGGGGTGGAGGGGTGGAATGTGGGCTGTACCATCCCATGAGCTGGGGGTGGAATGTGGCTGTACCATCCCATTGGCTGGGGTCCTAGACTGAAGAAAAAAGAGCAAGAGCTGAGCACCAGCGCCATAACTCTTGGCTTCCTGGTGCAAACGTGATTGATTGACTACCTCTAACTCTTGCTTCCGTGCCTTCCTGCCATGGAGAACCGTGCCTTCAAACTGTGAGCCATGACAAACTCTTCCTGAAGCGGCTTTTGTAATACGTTTGTTGCAGCAGTGTGATACATTAGAGAAACCTCCACACGCAGTGCTTGGTGATCCCAGGGCAGTCCACTGGTCCCTGCAGCTTCCTAGACTCCAGGGATGGACCACCCAAAGATGCAGGCCTAAAAACAAGGTGGATGGAGTGCTAACTGGCTGCTGCACACACGTGAAGGAGTAGGAAAAACTGAAACTCTGCCTGGGTTCAGTTCCCAGCACTACCCAGAATATTTTTCTCAGATCATATAACTGAAAAAGGACTAAAAAGAAAAACATGATTTTTTTTTATCCCTTTTTGTATGAAACTCTATAACAAAACTGCTCTTTAGTCATCACAAGCAGCGGCTGCCTGAGGTTGAAGTCAGGAGGGAATGGGAGGGATCATCAAGGCTGCAAGTAAAATCGGGGGTGGGGGGGTGGGGGGGATGGAGATGGTGAATTGGCTCCTCATCTTCACCATAGAGATGGTTTTAGGAACCTTCATCAGGATTTATCAGATTGTAGGTTTTAAATATGTGCCCAACATTTACACCTATTATACCTCAATAAAGCTGTGCTTAAAACAGAGCAATTGGGGCTTGGAGACATCTCTCATTTGATAGAATAGTTGCTTAGTTTGCACAGGGTTATGGGTTCAGTCCCCAGCACCACTTAATCTGGCGTGGTAACACACACCTGTAGCACTAGAGAGCTAGAGGCAGAAGGATCGGAAGTTCATGTTCATTCCTAGCATTTTGTTGTTGATGGTTTTTTGGGGTTTTTTTTTTTTTTTGGTTTTTTTTCAAGACAGAGTTTCTCTGTGTAGTTTTGGTGTCTGTCCTGGATCTCACTCTGTGATCCGCCTGGCTCTGCCTCCCAAGTGCTGGGATTGGCATGTGCTACCACCGCCCAGCCTATCAGGGGAGACACTATGATCAAGCAGGTGGTTTTCCCAGGGCAAGGCTCACCCCATTGCACTTGGGGTGTGTTGACCCCTGCAATTTCCCCAAATCCTTAGCTTTTTTATTTGAAGCCAACCTGGACTGCATGTGTGTGCAGCAGCCAGTTAGCACTCCATCCACCTTGTTTTTAGGCCTGTATCAAAAAAATAAGTTTAAAAGATTTTCTTTTAAGGGGGGGATTGGGAGGGGTAATTAGGATGTGGCAATAGAAGTTGAACCCAGTGCCCAGTTCCCCAGTGCCCGGCTCCCAAGGGCCTGGCTCCCAGTGTCCGGCTCCCCAGGGTCCGGCTCCCAGTGCCCAGATCCCCAGAGCCTGGATCCCCAGGGCCTGGCTCCCAATGCCCAGCTCCCAGGGCCCGGCTCCCCAGTGCCCGGCTTCCCAGCTCTGTCCTCACTGTGACTACTCACTGTCCTCCTGTCCGTTAAGGCTATCCAGAGGCAAGTGATCTTCATTCTGCGTGGGTCTCCAAGTCTGTAAAGCTGTAAAGCAGTCATTCCTGGGTCAGCTCAATCGTAGCCTTGACACCACAGGCTAACCCACACCAACTAGGGCCCAGACAAAGGGAAGGGCACAAGGACCACCCCCACACAGTCTCTCTGGAAAGCCTCCATTCTCGTGAGCCATCTCACAGCACAGGGGGCTCCAGGTCTGGGCCTAGACTGGTGGTAAATTGTTGCTTCGGAGAGAATAAATGTCCAGAGGACATATTGGCTCCCTTGGGACTTTGCACAGAGACTCGGTGGTGGCTCAGGTCACCTGAGAACTTACCCACCACAAGAAGAGCCAGGAGAGAGAGGAACACAGCCGTGAATGTCAAGATGGCCTGGACATGCCTCAGCATCCTGGGAGCAGCTGGTATAGGGTCCAGCCCTGTAGGGGAGAAGCCAAGGCCTGGTGGCAGGGGGTGGGATGCTGGGAGGGCTAAGACTCTTGGTCTCTGACACAGTCCCCTGGCTTGTCCATGAGAGATGAGAACAGCCACCGTGCTTCTCACAGGGGAGCTATCAGCAGGAAAAGGAACGTTCTCTGGGATCAAGGCAACGGCCAGCGATCAGGGCTCACACCCCACAGAGGCTGCAGTGGACAAGACAGCAGTCCGTGATCAGGGGCTCACACCCCACAGAGGCTGCAGTGGACAAGACAGCAGTCCGTGATCAGGGCTCACACCCCACAGAGGCTGCAGTGGACAAGACAGCAGTCAGCCATCAGGGGCTCACACCCCACAGACAAGACAGCAGTCAGTCATCAGGGGCTCACACCCCACAGACAAGACAGCAGTCCATGATCAGGGGCTCACACCCCACAGAGGCTGCAGTGGACAAGTCAGCAGTCCGTGATCAGGGCTCACACCCCACAGAGGCTGCAGTGGCGCCCTAGACACAACACCTGCCCCAGAGGGCATGGCTGCAGAAGTGTGATCAGAAAGAAAGAAGAAAGTGGAGGAGGGAGGGAGATGAAATGGATGCACACAGCAGGGGCCCAGACCTCCAGATCCCGGTCTTCCCCTGGGGTGGACAGTTGCATTCCTGGAGCCTTTCACAGAGCTTGAACTGTTGTCACAGGTGTCCTTGCCTTCTAGAGACTGTGATTAAGGGCCAAGGGTGCACCACTAATGACCTTAGAAACCACCAGTCCCAGAGGACATAGGGGTAGGCAGTATGCAAAGTTGGGGTTCAAAACCTGGCCCATCTGAACTCAAAATGCACTCTTGGGTTACTGTACCCAGTGGAGGGTCTCCTGAAGGTTCCATATAGAGGCTGGGGCTCTCAGAGTTCTGCGCGTCTGCTGACCCATTTATTGCACCCTGACCTGTTTACTATGGGACCAAGGTGGGGATGAGATGAGTCTCCGGACTGACAAGGATGGGCTCAGAGGGCAGGGTAGAGGAAAGAACCCTAAGTGTCCTCACCTCGGGGCTGTAGGAAGACACACTGGTTGCCTTTGCAGAATGTGGCCACATCTCTGTCCAACGCCACCTCCTTCATCCTCTTGTCCTGCTCCCGCCACTGGTCCCCAAAGGTCCGTCCTGTGAGCCAGCAGCAGTGGGAGCTGAGACAACTGATTTATGTCCTCCTGAGGAGGTTATGACCACTCCCCAACCCTGCCTCCTCCCTTCTGACTCTGCAGAAACCCAGTGTCACCACTGGCTCCTCCTCTGGGAGTACCAGAGGCCAAGAGCCCAACAGCCCTCTTCCTCTCTGCCCCTCCCCCCTCAGCGCCCTACACACCACCCTCTGAGCCACGTACTCCTCAGTCCACTTCAGTGGGGTCTGAGACAGGCACCAGAAAGGGGGGCACCAACCTTATAGGGGAAGCATCCTTGCGGGACTGAGGAGTGGCTCAGTCAGTAAAGCGCCTGCCACACAAGCATGAAGACCAGCGTTTGGATCCCCAGCACCCTCGTCAAAAACTGGGCACGGCAGCACGTGCCTATAGTTACAGTGCTGGGGAGGTAGAGGCAGGAAGATCCTTAGAATTTTCTAGTCAGCCTGCCTAGTTGAATCAGTGAGCACAGGGTTCAGCAAGAAATTCTTTTTCAATAAGGGTGGAAAGAGAATAGGGAAGACACACAATATTGACCTCTGATTTCCACGAGGCTTGAGGTAACACTTGGGAGGCAGAGGCAGGAGGATCTCTATGAGTTTGAGGTCATCCTGGTCTACATAAGTGAGTTCTAGGGCAGCCAGGGCCACATAGTTAGACCCTGTGTCAAAAACAAACAAACAAGAACAGTGTGTGAGGATTGGGGGATGGGCAAAGGGTGAGTAACTGCCCATTCAGAACTCTGGAACGTTGCAGACAGGTCACAGGAAAGGACCTGAGGTGCTTTGTATTTGTCTTTGACTGGATCCTGGTCCAGAGTTTCTGCAACCCTGACTCCTGAGTGACAGGAGCGCCCCTGGTTATTCATAATGAACTTCCTCTGAGCACACCTGTGTTCATGTTGGTGCGATGATTTGGGCTCTCTCAAGATAGCCACTGGTCCCAGAAAGACCATATGTGATTAGAAGCCTCCATCCCTCCTCCCCTACTCTCAGCCATCCCTGTGAGAGGCACTTCAATCAAGGGGGGTCACAAGAACACTGATACCTAATACACAGTAGGGCTCAGGCTGTGGCTCAGTCGGTGAAGAGCTTGCCTGGCACTCATGAGGCCCTGGCTTCCATCCCAAGCAGCCTTTAGAGAAGCTGTAGGGGTACATGCCATTGACCGTCCATCTCAGGAGACTGCGACAGGAAAGGACCAGAAGTTCAAAGTCATCCTGAGCTGCAGAGAGAGTTTGAGGCCAGCCTGGAACACATGAGACCCTGTCTCAAACAAACAAACAAAAAATTTGAACAAGAAAATCCAAGAGGGATCAATCCCAACCTGACTCCTCAGACATAGAAGTTCTTTGCTCAGGACCTGCTAAACCTTGTCCCATGTCTTTCCATTTGCTCAGGCTATCCCTTCCAATAAACTCTAATAGTCTACTTAGTGTTTATACAGCTCTATGGCTTGTTCTAGGGAACCATCAAAACTGAGAGAATGTTGTGACATTGGCTATAAAGATAGGCAGAAGAAGAGTGGGTCCCTTGGCAACCTAACAGTCACCGGTTTCTGAAGTGGAGGCAGTCCTGTGGGATAGAGCTCTCAGACTGAGGTCTCTGCTGTCTTGGGGAGTTAGAGTTAAGGGAGATTTGTTTGTGTTGTTGCTTGGAGATGGCCAGTGGAGTTGGGAGTCTGGCCTTGATTTGGAGAGCGGGGTCCACATTCAGGAGTGGACCATGGAGTTTCCTCGTGAACTCAAAGGAGAGAGACACACAAGAGGAATAAGGAGGGGTCGAAGAAGATGCACCAGCCCTTTCAGGTGGAGAAGCATGGAGAACAGAGGTCTCTGTTTTCTCCACCGCTCTGTGGCTCTATCAGGTTTTACCCTAATATCTGACTCACGACCATTTTTTATTAATAAAACAATAACAGAAGCCGCCTTAAGTTAACATCAGAGCAATCAAATGATGGGTGCCCCCTGGTGTTGGAAAGGGGCTGATGGCAGGAAAACACAGCTTGGTATCAGAAGAGCTGTCAGAGAATACGGAGCGGGATCCACCTTCATCTAAGCCGGTGGTTCTCAACTTTCCTAATGCTTCGACCCTTTAATACGGTTCCTCATGTCATGGTGCCCCAAACCATGACATTACTTTTGGTACTACTTCATAACTGTAATTTTGCTGCTATTATGAATCATAAATATTTTCAGAGATAGAGGTTCATCAAAGGGTTTGCTACCCACATATTGAGAACCAATGATAAAGCCTTCATTAGCAATCAGGTTCAATATCTCCAGGTTCTCAGAATTAATTTAAAAGAAACAGAGAAGACTGGCCCCAAAGTACTGCTTTAAATGAGACCTGTAACACTTCCTCCAGGAGAATAAGCAATGCTTTGGGTCTGGCATGGTGCAGTGGTTTGAATAAGAACAGTCCCCATAGGTTTTTTTATTTGAATGTTTGGTTTCCAGTTGGTAAAACTGTTTGGGAAGGAAGGAGGTGTGGTCTTGTTGTGTCACTGGCAGTGGGCTTGGAGGTTCCAAAAGCCCATGCCATTCCTAATTAGCTCTCTCTCCCTGCCTTTTACTTGTGGATCAATGTGTAAGCTCTCGGGTACTGCTCCAGTACCATGCCTGCCTGTCTGTTGCTATGCTCCCTACCACGATGGCCATGGACTCTAACCCTCTATAACCATGAGCCCCAAATGAAATGTTTTCTTTTATAAGTTGTTTTGGCCATGGTGTCTTATCACAGTAATAGAAAAGTAGCTAAGACACATGATAACACATGTCTGTAGTCCCAGCATTCAGGAGGCTGAGGCAGGAAGATCATCAAGCTTGGGACCAACTTGGACTACATAGTAAGTTTGGGGCTAACTGGACTACAAAGTGAGATCCTGTCTTCAAAACCCCAAACAAATACTGTTTTAGGGCTTCCTGCTGCTCATTGGCCATAGGATGAGAAGGAAAGCCTCCGGGGGAAAGTTTGGCATCCTTCAGGGTAGTATCCCCATCCCACTGAGGGGGGAACCAGGATTAGAGCCAATAGTGCCACTTACTAGCCAAGACACCCCTCCAAAGTCAGGGTAGCCTGGCAGAGTCTAATCCCCTCTCCCCTGCCCCTGCCTCAGGGAGCTTACAATCCTGAGGACAGTGATCGGCCAGTATCACAGACACTCTCAAGTGTTGTCAATTACAAATTTGTGGATACCTTGTCCCATGCATACCATGTGGTGTTTCTTGTTTTCATACTTAGTTTCTGTATCTCATTCCCTTATCTCTCCCCCAAATCTTTGAACCATCCTCCCATAGGCCCATGGGCAGTGACTGAGAACCCTGCAAGTCCAGTATCAAAGAAGTCACTCTGACAGGGACCAGCAGTGGCCCTGTTGGTCAAGGAGGAGCCTGTGTCATGGCTCTGCACTGCTGTCCACTCAGTGGGAAATAGACCTGTGGAAGTAGATCTGCAGGGTAGAGAGGAAAAAGGCGACCTTCATCCAACTCTTGATAGTGTGTGTGTGTGTGTGTGTGTGTGTGTGTGTGTGTGTGTGTGTGTGTGTGTGTGTGTGTGTGTAAAACTATGCAGGGAAGAACTGGACACATAGGATCTCAAAACCACTGACTGTTGACCTTTTATCTCTTGTCTATTGAATGTTGGCCTGGTGTGTGGGGAAAGACACCCATTCTAAGTCAGTCAGAAGCCCTACCTGAACCCCAGCAGGGTCTGCCAAGCCCCTGTCTCTGTGGAGTTGGGAACCACAGGCAATGCCTTCCCAGGCATCACAGAGAGAGGAAAAGGCTGGTCTTGGTTTCTATTTCCCCATACACAAGAAGGGTCAAGCTGGACCCAACTCAGAAACTATTTCCTCTGACATCCTGAGAGGCTGGGAAGACCTGGAAAGCAGAACACTGGGGATCCCTTGCTCAGCACCAGGGCAGAATCTGGGCAGGAGAGGGACGTCATCCCACAGGCAGTGACCATCAGGTGTCTTGGGCTTGCTCACCTTCCCTGTTCTCTCCCCTCACTCCAGGGTCCCAGCTCTTGTGTTTCCCCCCGGGAACACCATCTGCAGGCAAGCAGTCCAGGATGCTGTGCTGTCCTTGTGCAGAGGTTTCTCTACTCTCAGACAAAGAAAAGTGAAGGGGCCTTTTGCACATTTGCACGAGGAGCATCATTCACACGTTTGTTTTCTGCTCCCACTGCACATTCCCAGGGGCTTACTCTTAAAGGTCCTCGAGTGTTTATTCCGTGTATTCATTTGTTTGTTCGTCTGCCTTTCTGTTTGTTAGCAATGCTGGAGATTGAGTCCAGGACTTGTGCACAGTAAGCAAGTATTCTGCCACTGAGACACACATCCGGTCTCAGAGATGGGTGAGTTCTGCAACTATAGGTGTGCAGCTTCGAATATTGACAGTGTCAGTATGCAACACCTCAGAACTGACGAGTTAGCCTACTAGTGGCTTGATCAACCGTTGATGAAGGGGAAAGACCCAAGCAAGGTGCCCACCACAGGTGCCTGTGTGAGCTGACATGGCTCCCAGCTTCAGGCTTGCATACTTAAGGTTTGCCTTGGCAACATCCTTTCCTCACCATGAGCCTAGCCAGCATGGCCAAGGCTGGACCGAGACCCAGCACCAGGAGTGAAAACCGGATTGACCCATTGCTGTGGAATAATCCTTCTGTACACTGTGAATATGTATTGCACTCATTGGTTAATAAAAAGCTGACAGGCGGGTAGCCAGGCAGGAAGTACAGGCAGGACAGCCAGACACAGAGGACTTTGGGAGGAAGAAGGGCAGAGTCAGAGGGATGCCAGCCAGCTGCCGAGGAAGCAGGATGTATAGAAAATGAGACAACAAACCATGAGTCGTGTGGTAAAGCATAGATAAGAAATATGGGTTAATTTAAGTGTGAGAGTTGGCTAGTAACAAGCTTGAGCTATGGGCTGAGCGTTTGTAAGCCTCTGTGTCAGTTATTTGGGAGCAGGCGGTTGGGACAGGAAAACTTTACCTACAACCCATAGTACCCCTTGCCCTGACTTCCTCATGGCTTCAGAGACCAGCATATGACCCAGCCCTGAGCTTTTGTTAGAACTGGTGGAAAAGAGAAGCTCTTCCCCCTGATGCTGTGAGGGCTTCAGGACTATGAGAACTCAGAGCTGTGAGGGCTCGGGAACGGGAAGGCTCAGGCTATGGGGGCTCAGGGCTGTGAGGTTCTGTTGTTGGGTCTCCACGGTGCCCCTAACTTTGTTCTAATTCAAGACCCTCCAACATAGCTTCCCCCATTGGTTGTTTGATTTATCCCTTTGGTATTTCCTGGTTCAGTTTCTTTTCCCAGAAAAAATAATCTGATCCCCCCAGCTCATCTCGTCTCACTAAGAACAACCACAGACTCCTGTTGGCCTCCTCTTCATCCCAATGGTCAATGTAGCTGTGTTCACTCAGCAAACCACACTGACACAGAACAGATAGACCAGCAGAGGCTTTCCAGTCACATATACTCAGTGTCTAGGGGAGAAGGACACCTCTCTGCAGTCTGCAGAGGCCCAGAGTGGTGCAGGCAG
Source organism: Peromyscus californicus insignis (assembly GCF_007827085.1). NCBI lineage: Eukaryota > Metazoa > Chordata > Mammalia > Rodentia > Cricetidae > Peromyscus > Peromyscus californicus. The sequence goes on along the minus strand of NW_026294584.1, from coordinate 101,010,829 downwards.
GTATCACACGAAAGAGAGAATGACCCCACCCAAGATGAACTTGGCCGGCTGAAGGATTTCCCAGGCAGCAAGGAAGGGAAACCCATGAAGTTAATGTTATGGAGTTTGAGACCACCAGGAAAAGACTACCAGACTCAATTCAGATTATAATTAGCCAAATTTATTAAAACTACAGCAGGGCTGCAATCTCTAACCCAACTCGGAGACAAGCTACCCAGAGGCAGGTGAAGGAGGGGCTTTTAAAGGCACAAGCCGGGGCTGGAGAGATGGCTCAGAGGTTAAGAGCACTGGCTGTTCTTCCAGAGGTCCTGAGTTCAATTCCCAGCAACCACATGGTGGCTCACAACCATCTGTAATGAAATCTGGCGCCCTCTTCTGGCCTGAAGGGATATATGCAAGCAGAATACTGCATACATAATAAATAAATAAATTAAAAAAAATAAAGGTACAAGTCACAAGAAGTCCTATAAACAAGTTTCAGAAGAGCTGTTCTGCTTGGCCAAGATTAAGGGTTCAAGATGACCTCAAAATAGTCCTAGAATACCGGCCTAAGCAGGTTACAGAAGCCAAAATGCTTCATAGCATAACAACAGATGGTCACATTACGGCTGCACTTTTCTGGGTTGGGGTCAAGGAGTCAAGGTTGCATGGAATTTAGCTCCCTGGAATATGAGTCAGAGACAAAATGGCTATTAGGTACCAAGATGGATGCCTGGCATAAAATGGGGTTTCTTTAGCCATCTCATTCTCCACTGGCTCTAGATCACATGGATCAAATCATTGATTCATGCTGAGGTACAGGTTGGTATTAAGCCTGTAAAGCTAATATTTTAACAGAACTGATTCTTTTTCAGATGTAAGTTAGTAACCAATTTAAAATTCAATATGCCAAGGAGTAGTGAAAGAATAGGTCTAACTATGGCATTTAAAAAATGTTGGTAAGCCATGGGGACCAAGAGAAAAGGGACTGGTACCAATTAGAGGCCTCAGCATGCTCCTGTGCTCATATGTCTAAGTTTTTCTAAAGCATGTCTAATGTCTCTCATATAACTCCCAAGCTGTTAGCATACAAATGGCTTTTTTTTTTTTTTGCCTAGGGCAGCAAAGAGACCTCTTCCCTTTAGAAATAACATTTCTAATCCCTAACAGTTTTATAAAACCATTTCTGAAAGGGAATCCAATTGTTTTTCAAGCTGTCCTATGGAATCCTTGAGGTATTGTGTATTTTGATCTACTTTATTACTTGGAGTTTTAAATTTTTGATCTTGAATAATTGATGCTGATGTTCCAAAGCAGCCACACTTGCAATCAGTGCTGTCACTAGGAGAACTATAACTATAGCTGAAATTGATTATTTTTTTCTCTAACTAGGCCCTGGACCTCATAGTGGAAGTGTCCTCTATATTCAGGCAAGCGTTCTTCTAGCCTCCTCTCCAGTATGCATGGCTACTTGGGGAAGGATATAGGCTAGAACACAGAGACTGCCTTCCTGATTCTAGATGTTCAGCTGTTACACATCTAGCAAGGCGAAATATACAGGCCCGCCAAGTCCCTAAGAAGCTGGAAAATACAGTCTAATATGTGCAAATGTGTTGGTGTAAACATGAGTTCTACAGGATTGGCCATAAAGGGAAGCTGAGTCACTATAAGTTGAAGAGATTAAACAAGTGCCTGTTCCTTGGAGGTCTCCCAGGGTGAACTTAACTTCTTCTGGCTCACAGTTTGAACTTTTTGATGGGGTTGTAGTTGAGTGATAGAGAGACTGGTATCCTAAGGTCTAGGCAAAGCCAGCAATCATTCCCAAGACTAAGGAAAGCATGGTTTATCCAATTAGTAACTTTAAGGTCTCAAGCTCAGGAACATCGTCAAGCGATGAAACTGTTCTATGTCTTTCCGGATTAGGGCTGAAGTTGAGTCTGTTACCATAGCTGGGTTGAGACTAGGGCATGATTTATTACTGTGGGTAGAGTGGTCCAAGGAGGGAAGGGAGACATACTAGTCTTTGGTTGAGGCAGCCAGCTTTTACCTGAGCCTTTAGGGCTAGCTTTGGAAGGGTGGCGTCTTTGTATAGAAGATTCCTTAGCATACTCAAATCTATCCCTCTTAACAGCGTCTTTCGTATAGAAGATTCCTTAGCATACTCAAATCTATCTCTCTTAACAGCAAGCCAGAAACCCCAGGTCAGGCCTTTAAGCCTGGGTTGTGTGCTTAACTCATTCCAGGTTATGACTCTTAAAATAAATGGGTTACATTTCCCATAGCCATACCCCCCAGGAGAGTGTTTCCACTCAAAAAGGATGTGTGGGTTCAGATGCCAATATGCCCATTACAGATAAACTCGATCTCATAGATACTCTTCTTTCTACTGATGGCAGTGAGTTGGCCCATCAGCTGGACAGACATGGAAAAAGGTTTCATTCAGAACATTCTCATCATATCCTAGAAATTACCCCCACCTCCTTCATATTAACATCTTGGAAGTGATCGGTCCCAACCTTGTGGGTCAGCCAGATCTGGTTGACTCTCAAAGAAGTCACACAGATGAACTCTAAACATAGGCTGGGAGATGACATTCTGGAGAATATCTATTATTTTTCTTTTTGTCAACTCTGGATAAAGGGTGCATGGTTACAACCTCGAACCTTAACATTTTCAACTGGCCAAGAATGAGAGATACCTGTCAAGATTCCCAACACTGGTGTCTGTCTGAGTCGGAGGTTCACATGAGCTGTACCTTTAGAGGATGCTGGGGATCTCACATTACCCTCCATTTTCACCTTTTTTCTGGTCATTATGTCTGCCTTTAGATGGGAGTGATGGATCCAAGCCATGGTTCCTACTACCTTTATGGTAAGTGTTGTCAGGATCACAGGGTACAGTCCCTTCCAGGAAGGTTCCAGGGATCTGATGGGTGGGTGGCAGATCCACACCAAGTCCCCAAGCTGGGACTTGTGTACTGATTTGGTCTAAAGTCATGGCTCCAGATGTCCTGGGTGGTCTACTGCAATACCTGTGAAGACCTGAGGAGGGATTAATTAGACATTTCAATAGTCTGAGGTCTTGCCTCAGACTAAGTGGAGGCAGGCAACCAAAAATTTCAAAAGGTGTTATCTTATCCCTGTAGAGGGAGCCCCAGATTCAGAAAAGAGCAGTAGGGAGCAGTTCTGTCTACTCCAGGCCAGTCTCTGCTCAGAACTTAATATTTCTTTAATGGGCCTGTTAACTCTTTCTACCTATCCTGAGCTCTGGGGCCTATGGGTACAGTGTAATTTCCAATGTATTCCTAGAGTTTTAGCCACTTGGTAAGAAATTTTGGCTGTGAAGGTGGGGTCATTGTCAGATCCCAAAGAATAAGGAAGGCTGAATTGGGGAATGATCTCCATTAATAGCTTCTTAGTAATTGCATTAACTGATTCTGGCCTGGTGGGAAGGCTTCCTCCCATCCTGAAAAGTATCTACAAAAACCTAGGAAATACCACTAGCCAAACCTTGTCAGAGTAACTCCAGTCAAGCCCAGTTCCAGTGTTCACCAGGACCACGCCCCTTCCTTGAACACCTGTAGGTGCTGGTTTTCCTCCTCTTGGGTCACCTGGGCACAGATGGCACAGTGACCAGTGATTTATTCAAACCTCTCATCTAGGTGGTGTAGAAAGTACCTGTCTCTGATTAGTTCTTTCCATTTGGTTGACCCCCGGTGTGTACTCTGATGAAGCTTTGAGAGAAGGGGTAGCCCCAAGACATTTGCTGTGATGGGGCAACCATCTGAAGGCACCCACCAGTCCTCTGTCTTAGTGGACCCCTGCTGCTGGCCCAGTTTTCTTCCTCACTGGGGAATGTAGGATGCTCTGGTAGATCTGGCTCAGGCAGGGGGGTGAGAATCAAGGGAGTACCTGACGCTTGCAGTGGCCCCACTGGCCTGCAGCTGCTCTTTTTGCCATGGCATCAGCAAGTCTATTGCCTCAGGTTTCAGCTGAGTGCCTTAGCCAGTTTTTTTTTACACACAGTCTTTACTGCTGTGAAGAGACACCATGACCAAGGCAATTCATATAAGAGAAAGCATTTAACTGTGGCTTGCTTGCATTTCAGAGGTTCAGTCCATTATCCTCATGGTTAGGAGCATGGTACTGGAGAAGGAACTGAGAGTTCTACATCTGGATCCACAGACAGCAAGAGGAGAGAGACACTGGGCTTGGCTTGAGCACTTGAAACCCCAAAGCCAACTTCCAGTGACACACTTCACCAAAAGGCCACAGCTGCCCCAACAAGGCTGCATCTACTCCAACAAAGCCACACCTACTCCAACAAGGCCACACCTCCTAATGCTACTCCCTAAGCATTGAAATATATGAGCTTATGGGGCCATTCTTATTCAAGCCACCACAGTCTGCTTTTTTGTGTCCTGAACAATAGATAACGAAAGCTTCTCCTGCAGCCAAATAGATGTTAGGTGAGTAGAGATCTCTTTGTTTTTGATTTCCTTTCCAGTGGGTCAACAGACCCTGTTCTGGCACAAAGCATCATAGATGTGTGCAGTGACCAAGGCATGCTGGTTATCAGTATAGATATTGACAGCATAGCTATTTCCCCACCTTAGTGCCTGGGTCAAGGCTATCAGTTCTGCCTTTTGAACTGATGTCTCTTGGGGATGAGATTGGGACCAGGTACCTCCATGAGCATCACTATACCTGGTTCTGCGTACCTAACCCCATCTTGTATATAGTTGCTTCCACCAGTGAATAAGGTCATATCTGCCTTTCCCAAAGGTTGGGCTCAGAGGTCAAGGCATCCATATTGCAGGTAGTCAATGACCTGGGCACAGTCACGGGCTGGCTGCTCTTCAGGGTCAGGATGGAAGGAGGCTGAGTTCAACAATGTGGATGGTGAGAAACAGATCCTGGGTGCATCTAAAAGGAGAGCTTGATAAGGGTGAGGCGTGTGTTCCACATCCAGTGCTCAGAAGCTCTCCGAAGGAGCACTGCAATGGAGTGAGGACTGGTGACAACCAGCTCCTGTCCCACGGTCAGTTTGTCAGTTTCCATTAGCAATAGTGCATGGCGGCAATGGTCCGGATGCAGGAGGCCATCCTGCTGCAGCAAGGTGTAGGCATTTAGATAAATAAGACACAGGCCTTTTCCAGGGTCCCAAAGTTTGAGTCAGTACATCTTTGGCCACCCCATTTTGTTTACCCACAAACAAGTGGAAAGTTTAGGAAAGTCAGGGAACCCTGAGTGCTGGGCTGACATCAAAGCCTCCTTGAGCTTTTGGATTTTCTACTTTTCTTTGTTTCTCAGCTCAGGAGGCCATTTCCTCCTAAGACCTGGTATAATGGTTTTGCCATTTCTGCAGACTTGGGTATCCATATCTACAGTATTCAACTGTGCCCAAAGAATTCTCTCACCTGACTTTTATCTTGTGGCTTGGTGATGTTTAAGATAGCTTGGATCCTGCTTGAGGACAGAATCCTGTTGCCACCCTCTAAGCAATACCCCAGATAAGTTATCTTATTGGAGCACAATTGGGCCTATGGGGTAGACATGAAGTAGCCCAGCAGCTGGAGCATTTTAAGCAATTTCTCAGGTTTTTGGCACTGAGTTCTTAAACCCCTGCAGTAGTCAGGGCCAGGTCAGTTGGTCACTAAACCCTGACTTGGGTCTGTCCATTCAAAAGAAAATATAGGTTGGCTCATAGGACCCTGGGGTACAGAGAAAATGGTATCTTTCAGATGTACACAGTTTTCCTAGATCTAATAGGCTGACCAAAGTGTATTTGTTTGGCACAGATGGGTAGATCATTTCTATTCTCTTATTGCTTGCCTTAAGTCATGAACAGAATGATAGATAGTCTTTAGTGCCAGGCTTAACAAAAGAGAGTAGTGGAGTGTTCCAAGGTGAGGGCAGGGGACCAAAATTCCCACATCCCTAAAGCAGCTGCTGTGCTTTCTAATACCCACCTTAGCTGCTCTTCAGATGGGACTGTTTAACCCTTATAGGCAAGGCTGAGCTTGAGAGCTGAACAACAATTGGCTGCCAATGTGAGGCCAGTCCAGAGGAATTGGTCTCTGCCCATGCTGCAGGGAACATTAGCATTAATTCTGTAAGGAGAGAGTTGGTCACTCCCAGTTTTTTCAGTATTCCTTTTCGTCATTTGATATTGTGGTAGTTGGATTGTAATTGGCCCCCATAATCTCATAGGGAGTGGCACTATTTTGGGGGGGGTTCCTTGTTGGAGTAGGTGTGGTCTTGTTGGAGGGAGTCACTGTGAAGGCCTGCTTTGAGGTCTCATATATGCTCAAAATACCACCCAGTGGCTTAGTCCACTTCCTGTTGCCTTCAAGTTAACATATAACAGCTCCTTCTCCAATACCATGCCTACTTGCACATCACCATGTCCTACCGTGATAATGGACTGAACCTCTGAACTTTAAGTGAGCCACCCCAAATAAATGTTTTCCTTTATAAGAGTTATCATGGTCTGGGGGCTGGAGAGATGGCTCAGCAGTTAAGGGCACTGACTGCTCTTCCAGATGGTTGTGTTCAATTCCCAGCAGCCACATGAAGGCTCACAGCCATCCATAATGAGATCTGGTGCCCTCTTCTGGCCTGCAGGCATACATGCAGGCAGAACACTGTACACATAATAAATATATCTTTAGGGGGAAAAAGTTACCATGTCATGGTGTCTCTTCACAGTAGCAGAAACCCTAAGACAGATAGACATTCTTCTGATAAGGGGCAAGTAACCAGGATGGCTGAGTATGGATGGACTCCCTAGGTCCAGAGTGGCTTTATTCTCACTGAACCTGATGATGGCACCAAGTTTTTTCTACAAGTCTCTACAAATCAGGAGTTGTGGACAATCTGGCATAAGAAGAAAAGATTGAGTCAAATACCTTGTCCAAGGTCCACTTCTTGGTTGGTGGTCCAAGCATAGGTTTCAGTCCCTGTGACCCCTTGAATGGTGGTATTTTTCTTAATAAGGGGGACTAGGGGTTGAGTTAGCACTGAATGGGCTGCACCCATGACCACCAGATAACAGAGAGGCTTGCCCCCTACTTTTCATGTGACCATGCGCTCCTGGGGCTTAAAGGTATGGAGCCCTGTCCCATCGACCTGATCCTGCAGATTGAGATTATGCCCTCCTTTCTCTTCTCTACAAGGTGGGTACTCATTCTTCCAATGTCCTTTTTCTTTATATGCACATTGGTCTTTCTCCAACCTAAGTCAAGGCTGATTTGGTTGCCTGGGGGTACTTTTGGACTCTATCAGGCCCTTCTCTGAACATGGCTCCTCTTCCTTCTTCTCCTAACCCTCCTTCTGCTCCTCCTCTTATTCTTCCTCCAGGACTAGAACAGAAAGTTCAGGCATTTTGCTTAGGTTTTTGCTCAGCCTCTCACTCCTTGACTTGGTGACTCAGAGGAACCTTTTTAAGGACCTAACATCTCTGCCAAGGAGGAGACTCAAGAGGAGGAAGAGCCAGCAGTCAGTGTAAGGAAACTGTCAGGGGAGCCAAGGTTCCCTGTGACTACTTGCTAGACTCTCTTGACAGTTTGAGGGTCAAATGGCCCTGCATCTGGCCATCCCACATCAAAAGTGGGCCATTCTTATGCACAGAGTGAAGAGCTGTCTAAGTGACATCTTAGCTCTGCAGTCTGCCTTGCAGAACTCCTGGATGTGTTGCAGCATGCAGTTCAAGGGAAACTTGGCTGTGTTCAGTCTGATTCTTATTTCTGCAAGAAAAAGTATACAGCACACTAGAAACTTGTCTGTGTGCCTGGAGACTGGGTCTATGATCACTTCTGATCTCCCCTATGTCTCTTCAAATGTGCAGACCACTAGAACAACTCATGATCAGTCCCATTTTAAACATGCTTCAGCTGGCAATTCTTTTATTGGGTTTCTATTTTGCAAATTTGCAGTGATCACAGGCTGGAGCTCCCCTAGGAACCCAAGTCCACAAATATGCCTGCCCCCAGTTAAGGCTGTTCATCCCCAGGGACTCTGAGTTGTGGGACTTGCCCCCATCTAGGACCTGACCCCAACTAGTGACTCTAAAATTTGTGGCAGCTGTGGTCTCAGGCTTCCCAAGGCCCCCAAGTCTGCCCCAGACTTTCCCTCACTAGGACCTATCACGAACCCCAGGATCTGAATCTGTATTCTTCCAAGATCTCGCTGGGGCCTCCAAATTTTATGGAGCTTGAGACAATTGTGGAAAAAATACCGTCCTCAATTCAGATTATAATTAGCCAAATTTATTAAAACTACTAGCAGGGCTGCAGTCTCTAACCCAAACCCAAGACATACCACCCAGAGGCAGGTGAAGGAGGGGCTTTTAAAAGCAAAAATCACAGAAGCTCGTCTGCTTGGCCAAGAGTAAGTGGTCAAGGTGATCTTAAAACACTTCTTGAATATCTGCCAAAGCAAGTTAAGAGGCCAAAATTTAGCAGTTAGTCATAGCATTGCAACAGATGATCACATCATGGCTGTGCATTTCTGAGGGGATGTCAAGGAGCCAAGGTTGCAGGGAACTTATTTTCCAGAAGTTTGAGTCAGGAATAAAATGACTATTAGGTACCAAGATGGATGCCAAGCACAAAATGGAGTTTCTTTAGCCATCACATTGAAAACTAAATGGAAGACAGCTGGTTCCATGATGGGGTTCTAGACAGATGGGGAGCCTTTCAGCAGATGACTAGTAAGAGCAAGGGACCTCGGGCTGAGGTCTTTGGAGACTTGGAAGGCTCAAAGATGTCCTGACCCTAAACACAAGCCTACAGCCTGGTGTGGTGGGGCACACTTTCAATGCAAGTACTCAAGAGGTAAGAGCAGAGACAGGCAGATCTTTGGGAGTTCCAGGCCAAGCAGGACCACGTAGAAAGACCCTGTCTCAAAACATAAAAACATAAAAACAAAAGCTCTGCTCTCTGCTCTCCCTGCTTCTCACTAGGCAGTACTCTGCTGACTGCACTCTTAAGAAGGGAATGTCTCACCAGGTGGTGGTAGCACACGTCTTTAATCCCAGCACTCAGGAGGCAGAGGCAGGGGGATCTCTGTGAGTTTGAGGCCAGCCTGGTCTACAGAGCACGTTCCAGTACAGCCAACACTACATGTCTCGAAAAACAAAAATAGAAAGAAATAAAGGAATAAAGGATTAATGGAATGGAGTGGGGAAGGAAGGGAGAAAGAAATGGAGAGAGGAAGAAAAAAGAAAGAAAGAAAGAAAGAAAGAAAGAAAGGAAGGAAGGAAGGAAGGAAGGAAGGAAGAAAGAAAGAGAGAAAGAAAGAAAGAAGGGAAGAGAGGAATAGTCTCTCCAGAGTATCCTCAATGGAGTCCTGCTCACACTGCCTGCATTCTCTCTGCTGCCCCCTATTGGTGGCCCCTGTTTTCAGGCCTTGGTCTCAGGATTCTAGCTCTTATCTTAGAAACCCAGACTCTGCAAAGAATGAGGACCTCACCAAGGTTCCCCCAGGGAACAGAGCTAGAGAACAGAAGGCTGACTACCCAAGAGCTCCAAGGAGACACCTTTTTCAAACCTTACCACAATTAATTCACATACAAACTGAAGATAAGACCTGTCCGTGGTTATTGGCATTTCCGGGGCAGACACACTTATTTCTTATTTTTTATCCTCTATCTGAATGTACACCAAGACTGCACGTTCTTTTAGGTTCACAGTAGAAACTGGGAATGAAAACCTGCACTCTAAGGCTTTGAGCAAAAGGTGTTTAAAGCAGAGAGGACTTTGTCTGCATAGGGCATAGAAAGAGAGGGAACACAATGGAGAGGAGAGGTAGGAGACCCAGACTGCTGTGGTGGAGGGGTACTGAGCATGTGATGGCCTGGTGGCATGAGGAAGGGAAAATCTACCAGGGAGCTCAAAAGAAGGCAGAGGACCTGCCAGTCCCAACCTGCACTGGGTTAGCTCAGTCAAGAGAAACAGGGATTCGAACCTTAGAGAAAGTGGATAAAGAGGTGATGGAATATGGTGTGGACAGGGTGACCAAAAACAGCTATTCCGACAGAAAACAGCAGAGGTCCCTGCCAGTACTCCTAAATAGACATATGGGAATTGTGGTCTCAACTAGAGAGAGCCTCATGGCAATATGGGAAGAATCCCTTAGTTACCCTGAAGCAAACTGTCCCCTCTCCCAAAACAGGATCTTGTACACCAGGCTGACCTCAAACTCACTATGTAGCTGAGGATGACCTTGAGCTTCTGATTCTCCTCCTCCACCTCCTCACTGCTGGGATCACAGGTATGCACCACCACACCTGTTGTGTGGTCCTGCAGCTCAGACTCGGGGTCACTAGTGCCACAAGAGCACTTTACCCTCTGAGTCACACTCCAGCCTTCTGATGTACTTTTGTATTTTGTTCTTTTCTTTTATAATTTAAATTTACAGGACTGAAGAGATGGGTCATCAGTTAAGAACACTTACTACTGTATCAGAAGGCCAGGGTTTGGATGTCAGCACCCATATCAGGTGGTTCATAAACATCTGTAAACATCTGCTTTAGGGGATTAGCTATCCTCTTCTGAACTCTGTGAGTACACACACACACATACACTCATGTCAAAAAAAAAAGTAAGTCTTTAAATTTATTTGCAATGGACACATAAAAACATGAAATATTTACACATTTTGAGAGTAGCATGTTGTGTTCTAATGCGTGTATAAAGTGTATAGTGTTTAAATTGGGCTAAACATGTCTGTGTCCTCAAACACTGGTCATATTTGAATGTAGCTTTTATATATGGTCAGCCAAGGCTTCTTAGTAGGATCAGAAAAACCCAAACAAAATGTTCTGCAGATGTCAGGATACTGACCTGCCTCACCTGGGTAGCAGGAACATCTATATCTTCTCCATGTCCTAGCCCTTTTAACCCAATCCCCTCCAAGGCCCTCCAGGGACAGAGTTCCCAGCCAAGACAGATGGACTCCACGATATGTTTGGGGCATTTTCAAGCAAGAAAAACTTAAAGCACAACGCAGTCTTGGAGTGTCAGGGAGAGAGCATCTCCTCAAGCAGGATCACTGTTGGAACACAAAGGCTGAGCTCAGGGCCAGTCCTGTCATGGGACTGCCTAGATGGCGGCTCGCTTACAGATGAAAAGGAATGTGTTGTCACAGGGGGCATCATTCCAGGCCCGGAGGGAGGACGACTTTATATTGGCACAGTGTTCATTGTTCCCAGTATTGTTGGGTTCACCTGGAATCCAGAACCTACCAAGTGAGAAAACAAAGACACTTTATTCACCTGGTGGAAGGCCTGCCTAGAATGTAGGGAGCCCTGCATTGGATCCACAGCACCACAAGCCTTTATCCTAGCACTCAAGAGGTATAAGCAGGAGGATTAGAAGTTCAAGGTCAACCTAGGCTACATAGCAAGTTCCAAGCAAGCCGGAGATACATGAGATACTGTCTTTAAAAGTAGGTATTTTAGAGGCCTGAAAGATGACTCAGTGGGCTAGGGTACCTACAACCAAACCTAATGGCCTGAATCTAATCCCTTGAACTCATAAGACAGGAAAGAACAGACTCAGAAAAGTTGTCCTCTGACCTCTGCACAGATGTGGCACATGTTCTCACACAAACACCATGTACATACACAATAAAATAAGTAAATAATTTTGATGGGCTGCTTCAATCCCAGTTTTAATACTTGGAGACAATACTGCAAGGTGTTGCTCCCAACCCTAAGAAGATGAGTAGAACTTCCACTCTAACCCTGTTGCTGCGCCCCTGCCCCATTCTCTCAAGGCTCTCACAATTCCAAACCACATAGACCTGAACTTGGGTCAGCCCCTTACCCAAGCTACGTCTTGCTGCCAAGACCATAGGACATCAGGTTCCTAACTGGCCCCAGGTACCACCCAATGAGCAGCAACAGTTAGCTTGGTGTCCACTTCATCTGCCAATGTGCTAGAAAAAGGACAGTGCACAGCCCTGTGTTCATGGGAACTCTCCACCCAGCAAGCCAGGCTGGGAGGGAGGCTGCAGCAGACTCACTCACCTCTCACTTTGCTTCATGTTGAATGATGTTTCATCCACCCAGTACCACTCCCCTTCATTCCCTGCCTTGGTGAGACCAATCCAGAGTGGAAGCCCATTTGCTGCCTTGTAGAGAAACTCCTGTGAGGAACACAGAGTAAGTGAGGGCATGCCACCACCACACCTCTGAGTACCTGCCCATTGGGTACTCTACACTTGAGCAGAGTCAGCAGCCTCTGAACTTGACGGTGCCCCAGGAGATTCACAGACTCACTGGTACAGCATCCTCTCTCAGCACCTCCTTGCCCATGCCTGGAGCTCAGAGCCCACTTCCAAGTCCTAGATGCTCTTTGCTTATCAGCTAGCAACTTGGAACCTGTGCTCTCTAGTGAGGTGCTGGAGAACAAGGGAGACACAGCCTGCCAGGCATGGCAGCAGATGCCTGCAATCCCTGCACTCTGGAGTCTGAGGCCAGCGGATTGAGAGTTCAAGGCCATCCTGAGTTACATACTGACATCCTGACTCAAAAGAAAAACCATAAAACATAAATGGAGGGAAGGAAGGAAGGAAGGAAGGAAGGAAGGAAGGAAGGAAGGAAGAAAAGAAGAAAAGAAGGAAGGAAGGAGGAAGAAAGGGAAGAGAGAGGAATGAAAGAAAAAGAGAGAGGGAGGGAGGAAGGAAGGAAGGAAGGAAGGAAGGAAGGAAGGAAGGAAGGAAGAAAAGAAGGAAGGAAGGAAGGAAGGAAGGAAGGTAAAAAGAAAATTCAACTAAACTGCAAACAAAGGACATCAAGGGAATGGCCTGAATGGTAATAACTAATTTACATGAGACTTTAATTTTGCCAGAGACTAGAAGACCCCTATGCCTCCCTCCCTCCTTTACCCTCCAGGGCAGGCACTATTTCATCAATTCACTTAAGGTGAGGCCTGGGAAAAGTAAGTCATCTCCCCAGGCTCCAGGACAAATTTAATGGCAGACTGTGACACTCGGCGTCACTCTGCTTCACTCCTCCACCTCCCAGATCAATGAGCCTATCTACACTCCAAACCAGGAAGGAGGCCTCCTGGGTCCTAGAGTATCATTGATGCTGTTCACAAATTATTTCTATTCTCTGACACACGGAAAGAGCGCCCCCTGCTGCCATCGTTGAAACTAGCAGGATTGTGTGACTGGCTTTTGCTAGGGACATGTGAGCAGAAATGACATGTTAGTTGAGTGTAGTATATTTAACATCAATGAAGCTGACAGTGTCTCCTTGCTGCTTCATCAACTGTGAAGTGTGATGAAATAAACCCTCCTACGGCTTAGGTCCTTGATACCCACAATTAAGAGGACACCTAGCCGGGCGGTGGTGGCACACGCCTTTAATCCCAGCACTCGGGAGGCAGAGCCAGGCGGATCTCTGTGAGTTCGAGGCCAGCCTGGGCTACCAAGTGAGTTCCAGGAAAAGGCGCAAAGCTACACAGAGAAACCCTGTCTCGAAAAACCAAAAAAAAAAAAAAAAAAAGAGGACACCTGCTGTCCCTCAAAGATGTACAGTATACATGAGAAAGAAACCTTCAAGGGTGTGAGCCTAGGGAGATGTCCCAGGGGGTAGGAGAACTTGCTACTCAAGCATGAGGCTCTGAGTTCAAATCCCTGGCACCGTATAACCCCAGCTCTGTGGAAGGCAGAGACACAGGATCACTGAGACTTACTTGCTGGTTACCAGTCAGTGCTCAGGAAATGAGACAGAGTGATATAACAGGACAGTTGATGTCCTCCACATATGCACGGGTGCACGCTCCTGCACCCCTGCACACACAACACATACACACATACACACACACAACACACACACACACACACACACACACACAACACGCACATACACATACACACACACACACACACACACACACACACACACACACACACACACACACACACAAAATGAGCTTTCATTATTAGATCATCTACTGTTAAGGATTTTTGTTACTGCAGCAAACTCCTGCCCAGCCTCTCTGACATGCCCTCCACAGAGTCTGGGATGATTGCACTCACTTGCTCTGATTCTGAGGTCACTGAGGTCAGATGAGCTTCCTTAGAAATGCAGAACTGTTCTGCACTGTACCAGGACTTTGGGGTGTGTGAAAAGTAATAGAAGTTCCCCCCAAAGTACTTCCAGCCTCGAGACATCATCTCCAGAATGTCACCTGGAAAACAAAGGCTGAGGTAACAGCAGTGCTCCACATTCTTCTGCATCCTGACTGGGCATGGGGTGTTTGATGGAAGCCTAGGGACAGCAGTGAATGAATCCAAGGGTCCTTAGGTTCCCAGTGTCAGGGACTGGGGACACTCTATTGGAACTCTAAAGGTCTGAGACTTGTGATAGACCCTCTGAGGGTAGAAAAGGTACAGGGACAGGGAGGGGAGAATATGAGAGGAACACAAGGGCCATTACCCCAGGGCCCTGGCTCACAGTAAGGGAGTTCATGGGAAGAGGCAAGATACGAGTCATGTGTACATATAATATTAGTGAAATTTCATTATGTGAACTAATGAGAAGCTGTCTCTGGTGGGGAGCTGCCCATCCCTCCCAATTTCAGACCCAAGCATGTTTGTCTCAAAGTCCCCTCTAAAGAGAGAAAGCTCAACCTGGAACTCCAGCTGTCTGCTTCAAATTCCCCAGTCAGTTTTTGCTGGATATTCATAGCTCCCCACTTGATGATGTCACCTTCCAGCTGTTACTTGTTCTTTTACTTGAAAGCCTTACCCAAGGGGACACTCTGCTCCTCAGGGACTCTCCATCAGGAACTCCAAACGAGGGTCTCAGTCAGGTTTCCCCAGTTGATTTCTGCTGGATGTTATGAGTGCCCAATTTGATGATTTGCTATTTCCATCTATCACCTATACATCTGTCTGCCTGTCTATCAGTCATCTATCCATCTGTCATTTGTTATTCATTCTTTGATTTTTACATCACTATGTACTTAATAAACTCACTTTCTCAAAACCTAAAATATGGCTATTTTCCAGGCCACATAGAACGCCAGGACAGACTCCCTAATGCTTCTACACTCTGTACCTTAGTGTAGAGACCCAAGCTAGGCCTGGTGTTTTTTCTCCTCACTGACCCAAGTTCTCTCAGATCAATAGTTAAGGTCTACTGTGGTGGTTTGAAAGAAAATGGCCCCCAAAAGTAGTGGTACTATCAGGAGGCATGGCCTAGGTGGAGGAAGTGTGTCACTGTGGAGATGGGCTTTGAGATCTTTTTCTCAAGCTTCCCTCAGTGAGGAAGTCAGTTGACTTTCTGTTGCCTGCCTATCAAGATGTAAGGACTCTCAGCTCCAGCACCATGTCTGCCTGCATGCTGCCATGCTCCTTTTCATGATGATAATGGACTGAACCTCTGAATCTGTAGTCCAGACACTCTCAATTAAATAATTTCTTTATAATAGCTGTCTTGTCACAACAATAGTAAACCCTAAATAAGACACCATCCTTGTTAATTTTCCGGACCACCCTCTTCCCTGTCCTCTGTCTACCCAGAAGCTAGCTGGCCTCCTATTCAAGACAGGTAGGGTTTTATGGACACTGGTCAGCCTGCAGGGTGATCTTCTCTTTACTTACTCTGTTTTTGGAGTACTTTGTTGACATTCTCCAAGCTGCTCTGAAGTCCTCGGACCCTTGTATTCAAGGTGCTGGCTTTATCCAGATCTCTTTGCAGCTCTGGGATTTTGGAACTGACATTATCAACCTCCTCCCAGCTTCTTGTTAACGCACTAATCTGAGCACTGGCTTGTTCCATGCTGATCCTCAAAGACAAGATCTGAGAACGCACTCGGGTGAGGCTGGTGTTCAGTATCTGCATCTGAACTTCAGCCTTCTCCACACGACCTCTGTCCTTCTCAAGAACAGAAACCAAGGTGCTGATATTGTCCACACGACCTCTCAACATCTCAGCATCACTCTTCATATTCAATATTTTTTCCATCAACCTGGGATCTGGATTTGAAAGATCAAAAGGTCAGTTAAGGAGTTCCTAAGCCATGAATGTGGGAAGCTGTCCAAAGGAAAGGGGAAATGCAGGATCAAGCTTCCCAAAGGACCGAGACAGTCCAAGGAACTGCCACCTACTATCCACGCATTCACTAATATACACATGTGTGCACCATGTGCCACCATATGTCAGGAACACTGGTTGGCACAGGCAGGGAGGAGACCAAGAGGCCTCATGAACAAGCAGAGGGAGAGCCCAGCCCTGAAATTCCTTAGTATGGTAAGGGTGACCTTGGTAAAGGGGCACCCTTAGTCACGCCCTCATTACTCATCACTGAGTCCCCTCTTAGACTATGAGTAAGTCCCCAGCCATCTCCTGTCAAAGACACAACCACCAGCTAAGGCAGCACACCATTCCCTCATCTGCCCACAGGCTGCTCTATGGCTATGGGCAGGGCTATCTCTGTGCAGACTCCAGAACACATGAGAGGGATATTAAGCTATTTCTGTCCTTCCCAGGATGTATATTTCATACTCTACTAAGATCATAGGCATGAGAACCACAACTAACCAATAACCATCAAAAGAGTCCTGTGGAACTGAAATGACACAGGAGGAAGAAGACTATTCTTGCAGAAAACCTGAGTTAATTTCCCAGCACAATATGGCAGCTCATAACTGTCCATAACCTCAGTTAAAGGGAGATCCGATGCCCTCTTCTATCTTTGGGCTCTAGGGCATGTTGTGTACAAACATGCCGGCAAAACATTCTAGGGATGTAGTACACATACACGCAAGAAAAACATTTGCATACATAAAATAAAACACGAGATTTTCCAAAAGAGTCCTATGAAAAAGGCAGTGCCAGAAGCCAGAAACAGTCAGGCATGGTGTCACACACCTTTAATCCCAGCAGAGTCAGGTAGATCTCAGTGAGTTTCAGGCAGACCTGACTTAACTGAGTTCCAAGCCAGCCAGGGTTACATAGTGAGACCTTTTTTCGAATAAGAGACAGAGAGAGAGAGAGAGAAGTGAGGGAGAAGAGACAAGACCAGGACTCTAGGATAAGGTCAAAGTCAGTATTGAGGACTAGAAAAGGTGTGACTGAGAATCTGAGACCACAAAGGTAGGCCTTGAAAAGAGAAGACAATCCCTCCCTATACTTTCTAGAGACTTCGCAGAAGGGAGAAAGGTATGACCAAAACAGACACCAAGAAGCTTCTAGAAGAGGACTAAGAAGGCTCCAAGCATGGACATACAAGAGAGTGAGGAGACTGTCTGCTGGTTTGGCCAAGTTCTCTATCTGCTCAGTGGAGAACTCTGTCCCTTGTAGGGTCAGGAGACATCACACTCACTCTTGGGAGCTATCCTCAAGGCTTTGAATCCAAGGGTCTCAGAGCTGTGAGTGACAGGATGCTAAGAGAGGCAAGGGCAGAGATGTAAAACTTGGTGACTGTTTCCTTAGCACTGAAGAGTACCCCTGAGAATAAATCTTTCCTAATGTCAGTCAGAAAATCCTCCAAGAAACCTGGGATAGAAGCAGCAGCAGGTCAGCTTCCAGAAACACCAGCAAAATTCCTGAAACATCATACACTGAAGACACCAAGGACAGTAGCAAAAAGGGTTTGGATATCTGGGGACCTGGTGACTTACAGAAAATAGCTTGAAGCACAATAGAGGTGACCAGGACCAATGCCAGACAGATGAAGGCCACACGGAGGCTGAGAGGTTTCCTTAGGACTGGAGACTGATCATGCTTGGGAGGAGGCTCTGGAAAGAGACGCAGAAGTTTGTTAAGGGTCAGTGAAGAGTGGTGATGGGCATAAGCACCAAGTGGGCATGGAGCAATAGCTGGCACTTGCCTGGAGGCCAGAGGGAGATGTTCTGCTTGTCCACTGTGAAGTGTGCATCGGGGGCCTCCCTCTCCTTCATCTCCACCTCTGGCACAGGAACTTCTGGCTGCCTGTCTCCCCAAGGGCCTTTTATCCAGAATGAACCAGGAAATGAGTCTCAAAACAGGTAACTGTGTCATGCCCAAGTTCCCTCTTCTTGGCTTAGACATTTTGCCAGGCTGAGGCCACAGCCCAAAATCTGGGCTTCGGTGTTGGGGGTGGCACCTGGCTTCTTCCCTGGGACACACACATTTGAATCATCTAATCTGAAGGCTCTTCTATTTCTCTTGTAAAGAGGCCCTCATCTATCATCCATCCTACATATATCTCCCCACCCTATAAACTCACATTGAGAGTCTTCTAAGAGCCCAATCCAGGACCTTGGAGATGAACTACTCAGTTTTCTAACTCAGGCAGCTTGCAACCTGACAGAAAAAAATAACCTGAGCAAGTAAATTACAATACAGGGTGGAGAACATGGCAGTGGATGGATATGCACTGTGGCAAGCCACAAGAATGTATCATAGAGATTCAGCTGGGTATTAAAGCTATACTTTGACCGGTCAAGGGTCTGTCAAAAGGCAAGCTATTTATTATGAATATTTGGTGTTATCCAGCCTTTAATATTTCAGCTGTCTTCTGCTATGAAATTCTGGTGAGGCCAAAATATTTCCAGACCTGCTGAACTTCTAGGTAACTAACTCCCCCACTGAGCCTAGGAGACAAGGTGGTAGGAGACACATAGCTTTGGTTCTTGCACAAATGAAGTTCAGACCATCCCCCTACCTTGAGGCCTAGTTGCTCTCCAGAGCAATTGACTGAGAAAAAAAAGAGATTTTTTTATGCTTCAAAGTAGAAGGTAGAACAACATTCCTGAGGAGGCAGAGAACCTCCTGACAAGGAAAAGAAGAGGCAGGCATTTTTCTGTAGAGAAGACAGAATGGCTTGGCCAGAGAGAAGAGAGGATGACAGAGGTTCTGTAAATGATAATGCAGAACTCTTGTAGGGTCCATCAGTGTACCAGGAGTAGAGAGTAGTAGAGATGGAGAATGAGGGAACAGAGGAGGAAGATGAGGCTGGAAGCATAAGAGCTTAGTTGTTAACAGGACTATGAGAGAAAACTGGATGGAACTAAAGCTATATAGACAGGATTTCAGACCAGAGAAATAAAGTAGACAGGTAAAGAGCTTGGTATATCTAGAGTTATTCCTGCCCTGAATGCCTGATGGAGCTATAGTTGTATTGATAGAATTTTCTCTTAGAGGAATAAAGTTCACAGACAAAAGCATAGTGTACCTAGATTTTTTCCCCTCAGATAACACATGCCAGACATAGTGAAATCCCCAGACCCTGGGTATTCAATAATGCACTATCAAAGGAGGTCCAGGGAGCAGAGTGATGGGAGTACTGATTGAGGCAAGGGCACACTCGGTGTCTGGGAAATGAGACTAATGGTATCTAGGGGAACTGTGGATAGCTCTGGTCCTACGTACATGTGACGTATGTGGCAGGGGGTGGACATGGGTCTAAAGAGGCATCTAGTCGGATGATGAGGGTCCTTTTCCATCACCTTAAGGAGTTTTACCTTCCTATGGGTTCAGGAAGGGGACTTCAGTCAGGAAAGGGGCTAGCAAGAGCATTCTGAGGGGCTAGGGAGATAAGTGCGTGCCACATAAGCATGAGTTCATATCTCCAGATTCCATGTAAGATCCAGGTACACCAGCAGCCACCTATATTCCTAAGCTAAGGAGGCTTTGAAGCCAAAGCCAAGCTTTGAAGAAGCCTAAGAATCTTTGAACACTCTAAGAATCGGGTACTTCGTGGACTCTAGAGGACTATTTCTCGGAAGGTAGGAAAGAAAAGGATGAGGAACAAAGAAGGAAAGGAACAAGTGTGGTGCATTCCTGCTGAGCCGCACCTGACCTGGCTCCAGAGAGTGGCACCTCGCCCTGATCCATCTTCTGTTTAGCAGACACCTTTTCTTTCCCTTGTTGTCCTCTGTGTGACTTTTGTCTCAGAGTTTCCCGAGGATACAAAGGCCTGTGCAAAACTTGGTTCAGGAAACCAGAAAACCGTGGTACCTGAGAAATCGAGGAATTTGCACTTGGCCTTTTATTATTGCGAGCTCCTTTCAGGTTGCTTTGAGCATAGGGAAATTAACTGGCTAAACTGTAATGGAGAGAAATAAAAATGCCTGAGGCTAGGGGAAGATGCTTCAGTCCTTCGAGGCTGGACCCTCCTTCAGCCACGAAAGGCTAGATTCATTCTTTTGTGGGTTTTGTTGTTGTTGTTGTTGTTGTTGTTGTTTTCTGGTTTGTTTGTTTGGTTGGTTGGTTGGTTTTGGTTTTTTTCAAGACAAGGTTTCTCTGTGTAGTTTTGGTGCCTGTCCCGGATCTTGCTCTGTAGACCAGGCTGGCCTTGAACTCACAGAGATCTGCCTGGCTCTGTCTCCTGAGTGCTAGGATTAAAGGTGTGCACCACTGCTGCCCAGCTAGATTCATTCTTAAGATGCCTCTGAGTCTTCTTTCCACAGACCCTCGTGAACCACACACCCGTGCCGTGACACACAGCAACAAGAAGAAGGAAATGAAGGAGTTAGCAGAGATAATTGGATGGATGGAGGGATGGGTGGATGGGTGGATGGGTGGGTAAAAGATAAGCACCTGGAGGCATAAGAGGAAGAGAAGCAAATGACATAATGAATGGAAATGTGTAAATGGGTTAATGATTGGACAGATGATCAATGGATGGATGGACAATGGGTGGAAAGATCAAATGGAAGATCAATGGATGCATGAATTGTAGAACAGTGGGTGAATAGGAGAATAGAAGATCAGGGCAAGGCAAAAGATAGGTGGGATAATTTAAGTTAAGGAAAGCTGTCAAGAAACAAGTCAAGCTAAGGCCAGACATTTATAATTAAGACTAAACCTCTGTGTGTGATTTATTTAGGATCTGGGTGGTAGTCCCCCCAAAAGAGAAAAAACAATCAACAAGACTTCCATCTATGAGCAGCCTTCTGCTGCCAGACAGGAGCCAGTGCCTCCTGATATGTCGGATGGGCTGTACCCTCTGAGCTGTGAGCCGTGATAAGCCCTTGCTCCCTTAAGTTGCTTCTTGTCAGATAGTTAATCACAGCAGTGAAGAAAGTAACACTAATAATCCAGTGTCCTGTCTAAGCCAAGCCACTCCAGCCCTCTGCTCCGAACCCCACATCAACAACCTGAGCCCAGGGTCAGGAGGTGAAGAGAGTATGAGACCATGGCAGAAGAGCCCAGGTATCCCAGGGCATTTGAGGGAAAAAGCTGCCACTCAACATATGGGACATCTGGTCCCTTCCTCCTCTAGCAAGACCTTGATTTTTCAACAGAGAACTGGATAAGGAAGGTGCGTGTATACACAATACATTTTTTCCAGCCATGATGAAGTATAAAATTAAGGCTAGAGAGGTGGCTCAGTGGTTGAGAGCACTTGTGTCTCTTCCTGAAGACCAGACTTCACTTCCAGCACCCATATTAGGTGGTTCCAACCACCTGTAACTCAGGATCCAAGGGATTCAGTACCTTCTTCTGGCCTCAGAGAACACCTGTGCACACACAGAGACAAACACAGAGTGACATGTGAATAAAAACAAAATAAATATTTTAAAAGAATAAAATTATTTCACTTGCACGAAAATGGATACAACTAGAAAGCATCATATTAAATGAATTAGGTCAATTGCAGAAAATAAATCTATGTCTTCATTTGTGGAGCCTAGGTTTTATATAGCTGTATAAAATCACATACATCCACAGATACATGTATACACACATATACATGGTTTGAAAGTAGAAGTAAATCTGTCTAAGAAGACAAAGAGTGACCCTCACCTGCAGAAATAAGAGTCCTGAATGATGAGGTGTCGAGTGGGAGGATCGGAGATTGAGGAATAAAGAAGAAAAAAAAAAGCTGGGACCAGGAGGTCTTGTACAAGTGATGACTTATGCCAAGACAGTTTATTTAAAAACACAGCATCTTATATACTACTGCAGGGGTAAATGCCAAAGTCAGCAGAGAGCTAAGTCAGACAACATTGGTGAAGATAACCCAGGATATCTCAAACACAGCTGCCCTAGGACTCACAACCAAAGTCTAGGGGGAAGAGTTAAATCTCCAGAAACTGCAACCTTGAATCTTTGGAGGCTCATTGGACCTTGCCAAATGAACTCCTGGTCAAGGACACAGAATTAACATTCCCTTTGTCTTTCATCAAAGTCTCTGAGAAAGTCTTGGGTCAGTCAGTATGGCTTTCAAAAAAGGGGACCCGTGGAAATGGGAAGAACCAAAAAGAGAAGGTAAGGGGTTCAAGGAGAATATGCCCAGCATATGATACACACACACACACACACACACACACACACACACACACACACACACACACACACAAAGCTTAAGTAACTTAATTTATTTGTTAAATTTATTTATTTTCATTTCATGTGCATTGATGTTTTGCTTACATGTACGTCTGTGTGACAATGTCAGATCCTTGGAGTCACAGACAGTTGTGAGCTGCCATATGGGTGCTGCGAATTGAGCCCAGGTCCTCAGGAAAAGCAGTCAGTGCTTTTAACTACTGAACCATCTCTCTAGTCATTTAGTTTAATTTCTAATTATTAAGATGACTTTCTGTTGATCATTTTGGCACAAGCCTTTAATCTCCAAAGTCAGGAGGCAGAGATAGGAGGATCTTTATGAGTTCAAGGTAGCCTGGTCTACATATTGAGTTCCAGGACAGCCAGGGCTATACAGTGAAACCCAGTCTCAAAAATATAAAAATTAAAAATAAATAAATAGTTGACTTTCCACAAATGGTTACAGAAGTGTATTCTGAGTTAGAGATGGTCCCAGAGCTCCCAGGAGGCATCAGGGAGTCCCGCTAGACTAGGGCCCCCTTTATGGGAAGAGCAGGGTGGAAACATATAGTTCAAATGGAAACAGGTTCAAGATGGTGTTTGATCTCTGAGCCAGCCAAAGGCTGACCGGTGTGAAAGGGCAAGAAGCAGGGACTCTTGACTTGTGAGCCTCCTGGGGCTTCAGGAGGAAAAGTTCCAGGCCACAGAAAGTTTCATTTCCTACTTTGCCCCCAGGAAGGAGTGAGTGCAAGCCTTCTTCCTATGGAATTCACAGAGCATCCCTACCTGCTGGCCCCTACCTGCTGGCCCCTACCTGCTGGCCCCTGGCCTCCTCCCTGAGAGAAGAGAGATAAAACAAGGTGTCTGCTGCGGCCTTAGAGTGAAGGATCCAGTTCTCCAGCACTCTCAGGAGCAAACCAGCTCTTCCTAACCAGAGAGGAACTCTGCCTTAACCTCAAGAGAACAAAAATCACTGTAAAGAGAAAAGAAATGACTGTGCCCATATTTCTGTTCCCCTTTGCCATGTTCCTGGGAGAGAAAGAGACAACTGTGCCCATTTTTCTGTTCCCCCTGTCTGTGTTCCTGGGGTTCTCAGACTTCCTCTGGACAACGGCAGAGGAGGGACCAGCTTGGCCATTTCTTCCATTCTCAAGATGAGCTAGCCTTGTGCTTGCAGATGGAGTGTGGGCAAGACTGACAAGAACAGAAGCAAGACTCC
This sequence comes from Peromyscus californicus insignis, assembly GCF_007827085.1. Taxonomy (NCBI): domain Eukaryota; kingdom Metazoa; phylum Chordata; class Mammalia; order Rodentia; family Cricetidae; genus Peromyscus; species Peromyscus californicus. The sequence continues at coordinate 100,987,353 of NW_026294584.1, read as the reverse complement.
AGGGTGTGGAGACGAGACTCAGTTGGTAGAATGCTTGCCTGGCACACACAAAGCTCTGGACCAGCACTGCATAAACCTGGCATGTAATGTAAAACCTGGCATGTAACCCCAGCACTTGGGAGGTGTTGTGGTGATCAAGCAAACATGAAGGACACCAGACTGGACAGTGAGTTGAGACTGAGTACAAGTGAGGAGAGAGGAAGGAGGGAGAGAGGAGAGAGAGGAAGAGCATGTGAATACAGTGAGAGGAGATGGTCAGTCAGGAGTCCGACCCATCCCCAGGCCTGGAGAGACCCCTAGATAGAACATGATAGGGACTCACCCAGCAGACTCCAGACAGCTGAGGGGTCCCAGGCCCCTCTGGGTGTGTCCAGTACTGGTGACAGGACAGAGAAATGAAGGAGAAGCTGATGGGTACAGGAAAGACAGCGGGAAACAGACAGCTCCAGACCCGGCCCTCAGAAGGAGGGGGAGACTGAAAGACTGAAGAAGATGGTCTCCACATGGACATCTCCGGGTCTCCATTGGCCCTAGAAATGAGTCCCTCTTTTTATGGATTTACATGGAACAGTGGCAGTATGCCAGAGTACAGGTTGTTACTATCCTGTGACAAAGGACAGGGAAGAAATGTGAAACTGGGTGAAAGTTTGTCACTGACCAGACTTGGCCACTCCCGGAAGGGAGCTGTTCTCAGTTCATTTCCCAGGCTGTGTGATAAGGACCACCTGGAAGAGTGGGTGGTTGATTACCAGACAGTAGGGTTTGGGGGAGGGGCTAGGAGGTGGCCAGAAGAGACATCACTTATGCACAAGAGAACTGCCCGTGAGACACTCCCAACAATGCAGGGACCCAGAAAAAAACAAAACTGTGTCTAAAAAAATGAATAGTGTGTGTGTGTGTGTGTGTGTGTGTGTGTGTGTGTGTGTGTGAGAGAGAGAGAGAGAGAGAGAGAGAGAGAGAGGCAGAGGCAGAGACAGAGACAGAGACAGAGAGAGCTGGCTGGCCTGAGAGTTCAGGGGATCCTCCTGTGTCTGCCTCTCCTGTGCTGGGCCTGCAGCTGTGCCTGATTCTATATGGGTGTTCATTATCCACCTCTGGACTCATGCTTGAGCTGCAAGCATTTTCCTTGTGAATAAAGCCGTCTCTCCAAACTGCTGAGTCAGCATTCTTTAAGTGTCTGTGCTTACGGAAAACCACATGATGTTTCAAAACTTCTACAAGTCCTGTGGAATGAAAATATCCCAAGTTCTTTCCCCTGGTTTCTTTTCATTCTTCTCCTTAGACAGGGCCTCACTGTGTAGCCCTGCCTGTCCTGGAACTCACTCTGTAGACCAGGCTAGCCTCAAACTCACAGAGATCCACTGGACCCTGCTGGTGGGATTAAAGGCATGCACCTCTACACCCGGCTCCTCTAGCTTCTTGAAGCCTAGTCATCATGCACGGTTGCCACACCATGCAGCCACAGACCAGCTCCTCTCCATCTTCTCTCCTGTATGAATGTCACTTTGGCGCCCAATAGTCAACCAGAACGTCATTTAGAATTTCCTCCACCCAGAAGTTGCAAAGATCAGATATCTGCCTTTCCAAACAAGGAAACCTCATCTGCCATCTGGAGTGAGGCAGGTGATGGGACTGGAGGAGGGGAGCACAGTGGGGGAGACAAGGAGGCCTTCATCTCAGACCCAAAATTCAGCCTGTCACAGAAACCAGGAGAGGTGCTAATGTGATGGGAGCCTGAGCTTCTCTGATTTTCTTTTTTAGACCTGATATTCATGGTTTATTAATATGATCATGGAGGGTGTATCCTGCCTGAGATGCTGTCCACAGACAAGAAGAATCAAGCAAGAAGGCTGCTTCCAAGGAGAAGTGGCAGGAGACAGTGGATTTGCTCTCTAATCAGGCCGGGTCCCTCCATATCCGGGACTAGTGAGGTTAGGAGTCCCAGAGCACCAGAGACCCCAGGTCCAGCTCTTCACTCTGCAGCCACAGCCTTTGTCTTCAGGACCACACAGAATGATCTGCCAATTATTGCCTGGAGGGAGAGAAGAGCAGGCAGGGAAACTGAGTGCATCTTCAGCCAGCATGGGAAGATGTCATAGAACACCCAAGGAACCCATGGGAGGGAAACTGTCCACCTGACCACACTGGTCAGGAGTTAGCACGAGCTCTTCAGCAAAGAGGAACCAACACTGACGACAGCAAGAGCTGTGGCAAGGGTCCTGCCACCCATTCATTCAGATGTCACACTGCTCCTTTGGGGATGGTGGAATGAGAGCTAGTGGTCAATGTATAGTTACATGGTGCGTATGAATCACAAATGGCATGCTTTCTCAGGCCTCATGTGCAGTTTGGTGAAGTTACTTGGCCCTTAACCACAAAGATCTGGCTTGCTGATCACATTGAGTTTCCCAAAGCTCAGAATAGGCAAAAGTGTCCAGCTCTGTGTACACCATTATGGTGGTATTTTATTTGTACTGAAATGTGATTTTAATTGTATGTTAATAAATAAAGTTGCCCAGGGGTCAGAGCTATTAGAGCCATAGCAAGAGCATGGCGGTGGTGGCGCACACCTTTAATCTCAGCAATTGGTAGACAGAGCTAGGTAGATTTCTGTGTGTTCAAGGATACAGCCAGCATTGGAGACACACGCCTTTAATCTCAATACCAACCATAGAAGACCAGGAAGTCTCTACAGACAGGCAGTGATGAGGCAGTCATGTGTTTGGGTTTACAACAAATGAGAAGGCAGAACAGAAAGACTATATAAAGAAAAACACACAGGAAGTAGGTTCTTTTCAGAGAGCTCTCTTGGCTGAAGAGGATCGTTGAAGCAGGAAGGGTAAGGCTCTTAGCTCTGACCTCTTGGCTTTCTTCTCTGAATCGACTCTGTGTTTCTTATTTAATAAGAGAGTTGGTTACATCTACACACCATACGCCATTAATTAAACCTAATTCCAAACCCAGAGAAAGAGTAGGGCCACCAGGCTGGAGAGATAGCTCAGAGGTTAAGAACACTAGCTGTTCTTCCCAAGGTCCTGAGTTCCGTTTCCAGCAAGCTCATGGTGGCTCACAAACATCCAAAATGAGATCTGGTGCTCTTCTGGCATGCAGACATATATACAGAACACTGAATACATAATAAATAATAAATCTAAAAAAAAAAAGAGTAGGGCCACCAAGACCATGAAGTCCTACAATCTTACATCTGTGGGGTTGTCAACTTGATAGGATTTAGACTCACCTACGAGAGCCAGATAGGTGACTCAGTGGGTGAAAGTCCTTGCAGAGCAAGCCTGCTGACCTGAGTCCATCCCCAGAACCCACATCAAAAAGCCAGATGTGGTGGCACACGTCTGTAACCCCAGCAAGATGGGAGGCGAAGACAGGAGAACCTCCCAGAAGCGCTTGGGCCAGCTAGCCTGGAATACACAGCACAGTAAAAACAAGCAAACCCTTGCCTCCTTAACAATCTCTCTGTCTCTGTCTCTCTCTCTCCCTCTCTGTCTCTCTCTCTCTGTCTCTCTCTCTCTCTCTCTCTCTCTCTCTCTCTCTCTCTCACACACACACACACACACACACACACACACACACAATAATAAGAATGACAATAAGTGGCGCACGCCTTTAATCCCAGCACTCGGGAGGCAGAGCCAGGTGGATCTCTGTGAGTTCGAGGCCAGCCTGGGCTACCAAGCGAGTCCCAGGAAAGGCGCAAAGCTACACAGAGAAACCCTGTCTCGAAAAACGAAAAAAAAAAAAAAAAAAAAAAAAAAAAAAAAAAAAGAAATATTTTAATGAAAAGGAGACACACCTCTAGGAGTGTCTGTGAACACATTTATCCTCTATGGATTAATTAGAGCAGTAATTCTCAACATTCCTAAATGATGCAACCATTTAATACAGAAACTTAAGGTGTGGTGACCCCCCATCATAAAAATATTTTGTTGCTACTTCATAATTGTAACTTTGCTACTGTTGTTACTCATAATATAAATATCTGATATGCAGGATATCTGTTATATGACCACCTAAGGGGTCATGACCCACAGGTTGAGAACCACTGCTCTAGAGGATGAACTGAGAGGGTAAGGCCCACCCTCAAAGTGGAAATTACCTCCTAACAGATGTCCCAGGTATAAAGAAGGTTGAGGAAAACCCCATGTCACCAGTCTGCCTAGAGCAAGTGAGTCTATCGCTGCTTCCTCCATCCTCTGTGAGCATCAGACCCCTTCAGCCTTCCAGTGTGAACTCAACAGCAGCAGACCTCCAGGGAGCTCCAATTCTTGTGCATTAGATGGGGACTGCTGAGCCTTGTGAGTGGAGCAGCTGCAGGGATCTCAGCTGCTGTGGGATGGTCTGTATGTCAAATGTGTTGCTGATTGGTCAATAAATAAATCACTGATTGGTCCGTGGCCAGGCAGGAAGTATAGGCAGGACAAGGAGGAGAATAGAGCTGGGAAGTGAAAGGCTGAGTGAGAGAGACACTGCCAGCCGCCATCAGGACAAGGAAGGTGTAAAGTACCGGTAAGTCACAAGCCACGTGGCAAGGTATAGATTAATAGAAATGGATTAATTTAAGCTGTAAGAACAGTTAGCAAGAAGCCTGCCACGGCCATACAGTTTGTAACCAATATAAGTCTCTGTGTTTACTTGATCGGGTTTGAGCGGCTTGGGACTGGCAGGTGAGAGAGATTTGCCCTGACTGTGGGCCAGGCAGGAAAACTTTAACAACACTCAGCCTCTCTATCTTGTAGATGGTCACTGTTGAACTACCCAGATCCTGGATGTAAGGCAACTCAATCCTTTCAAAACACGGACACCTTCTTTTGGTTCTGTTTCTCCATAGTTCCCTAATTCAACAGCCCATATCCCAGCAGGACACCTGTCCTCTGCAAACTACAATTATTATGTCTATAACCCCAACAAGTGTCACAAATGGGTAGCAACTTAGGAGTATCTCTGTCACCTCAACAGTCAAGTAAAGGAAAATAATATGACATGGAAGAGGCTGGAGAGATGGCTCAGTGGTTAAGAGCACTGGTTGCTCTTCCAGAGGACCTGTGTTTGATTCGCAGCACCCACATGGCAGCAAACAACCATCAGAACTCGAGTTCCAAGAGATCATCTCTCCTCTTCTGGCTTCTATAGGCACTGAGCAAGTACATGGTACACAGACATGCATGCAAGCAAAAAAAAAATAAGAATTTAAAAATGAAAAATATGCATCACATGGAAATGCCCAAATCAGTAGCACTAAGCATGAAGTGCCCCATGAGGTATGATGGAGGTCACAGGTGTCTGAAAGTATCTTGCTGCTCTAGCTCAGAGTTAAGGTCCTTGAACCAGAAAGGGAGAAAAGACATGAGCCATCTTGTGGCCACAAAGTTAGATGTCCTGACTCAATCCATACCTCAACTGCCTTAGAGTCTCAAGAGTGCATATCAAGTCTTGAAAGAAGCAGTCCACCACCACCTACCAGCCACAGACCACAAAATACATTCCCAGGGGATCAAGACACCTCTGGGAGACTCTCAACTTTATCACATGGCTTCTGTGTACCAGGCCCAACATAGGTATGCAACAAGCAACTGGAGGCAGAGGCAAGGAGTTCATTCTCAAGATCCTGCAAGGCCACTTCCTACCCACACCACAGGACAAGGAATGTGTTTCTCCTCAGGCCTCAGACTACCCAATAAAGAGGCTTTTCTCCAGTGGTAGACTCCAGGAAGCAGAGAAGAGGCACTGGCTATGGGTTTGAGATCAAAAGATTGTGACACTCTTAAATGCCATCTGGGAGACACAAAGTAAGGGAGCGATGCAGAGACCCCAGAATGAGGTGTAGCCTGAGCCCCATACTACTAAGAGTTCTCTAGCCCCAGAATACATTCATTCTTTTGCACCAGTGCCACCAATAACAGGCCTTTGCTGGGTGGAGGTTCTGTCTGTAATCTCCAGAATGAAGAGTTCCTCTATGCTGGCCACAGAAGCCTGGCTGCCCAGCCACCACCACCACTACCACAAAGCCCTAAGTGAGCATGATTCCCCATCCTGAATGTGGCTCATGATCACATTCTCAAAGCAGGTGACTTGCCAGGAAAAACCCCTGGGAGCTGGGTACTTCCTTGGAGCAAGATCCATCCATGCCAGAAAGCCCCCATGCTTGGCCACCAGTGACATGGTAGGAGAGTGACATATGTGTCTCCAGGAAACAAAGTCCCTTTCAAAAGATGGAACAAAACTCTAGGGATAGGATGACATTTCTTGGGTTGTGAAGGCAGTGGGGTATGTAGCAAAGGAGCAGTAGGAACCAGTGGAGGTTGGATGGAGGGTGGCTGGGCAGAACTTGTGGAGGGATATTCTACATAAGGTTGTGGCATCTGGGGAAGCTCCTAGTCTTGGAAGTGTCTCTGTGACGAGCAGGCAATCTTGTGTAAGATTGTGTAAGGACCCTTTCTTCCTCCTGTCCATGCTTTTCCCATTTTATTATTGTTAGGGTTGACACTAATGACTCTGTTTTGATTCTGCCACCATCATGCATCCTTCCCAGATCCTTTCAGGTCTAGCTGTCATGATCCGTGATCTGGGACCATTCTTACTGAAACAACCAGTCTCCTTCTTCATGTCCTGAACAATTGATAATAGCAAGCTTCTCCTGCAGCAAAATAGATGTTAAGAGAGGAGAGATCTCTTTGTTTTTGATTTCCTTTCCTGTGGAGGTCAACAGACCCTGTTCTTGGCACAAAGCACCATGGATGTGTGACAAGGCATGCTGGTTATCAGTATAGATGTTGACAGCATAGCTATTTCCCCACCTTAGTGCCTGGGTCAAGGCTATCAGTTCTGCCTTTTGAACTGATGTCTCTTGGGGAAGAGATTGGGACTGGATTACCACCATGAGCATCACCACACCTGTTCCTGCATACCTAACCTCACCTTGTACATAGTTGCTTCTACCAGTGAATAGAGTCATATCTACCATCCCCAGGGGCTGGTCTCAGAGGTCTGGTCGTCCATATTGCAGGTGGTCAATGACCTGGGCACAGTCACAGGCTGGCTTCTCTTCAGGGTCAGGAAGGAAGGAGGCTGGGATCAACAATGTGGATGGTGAGAAACAGATCCTGGGTGCATCTAAAAGGAAAACTTGATAAGGGTGAGGCATGTGTTCCACATCCAGTGCTCAGAAGCTCTCCAAAGGAGCACTGCAATGGTGTGAGGACTGGTGACAACCAGCTCCTGTCCCATGGTCAGTCTGTCAGTTTCCATTAGCAAAAGTGCATGGCGGCAATGGTCCGGATGCAGGAGGCCATCCTGCTGCAGCAGGGTCTAGGCATTTAGATAAACAAGCCACAGGCCTTTTCCAGGGTCCCAAAGTCTGAGTCAGTACATCTTTGACCACCCCACTTTGTTCCCAAAAATAAGTGAAAGTTTAACAAAGTCAGGGAACCCTGAGTGCTGAGCTGACATAAAAGCTTCCTTGAGGTTTTGGATTTTCTACTTTTCTTTGATTCCCAGCTCAGGAGGCCATTTTCTCCTAGGCCCTAGTATAAAAATTTTGCTATTTCTGCCAAGTTGGGTACCATATCTACAGTATTCAACTGTGCCCAAAGAATTCTCTCACCTGCCTTTTACCTTGTGGCTTGGGGATGTTTAAGATAGCTTGGATCCTGCTCAAAGACAGAGTCCTGTTGCCACCCTCTAAGCAATACCCCAGATAAGTTATCTTATTGGAGAACAATTGGGCCTATGGGGCAGACATGCAGTAGTCCAGCTTCTGGAGCATTTTAAGGAGCTTTTTAAAGCATTTTAAGAGGTTTTTCCGCACTTTTTTGGGGTGTGTACAGTGATGAGAAGATCATCCACAAACTGAAAGAGGGTGACCTTTGGGTGCCCTTGGAGGTACTCAAGCAGATTTGCACTAAGGGCTTCAAACAGAGTAGGGGAATTCTTAAACCCCTGCGGTAGTCGGTTCCAGGTCAGTTGGTCACTAAACCCTGACTTGGATCTGTCCATTCAAAAACAAACATAGGTTGGCTCATAGAGCCCTGGGGTACAGAGAAAATGGTATCTTTCAGGTGTATACAGTTTTCCTAGATCTAATAGGCTGACCAAAGTGTATTTGTTCGGCACAGATGGGTAGATAATTTCCATTCTCTTATTACTTGGCTTAAGTCTTGAACAGTGCCAGGCTTATCAACAGGGAACAGTGGAGTGTCCCAAGGCGAGTGCTGGGGACCAAAATTCCCGCATCCCTAAAGCAGATGCTGTGCTCTCTAATACCCAACCTAGCTTCTCTTGAGATGGGTACTGTTTAACACCTATAGGCAAGGCTGAGCTTGAGAACTGAACAATTGGCAGCTAATATGCAGTAAAAAAAAAAAAAAAAGGGGGGTACCTAGAAATGTCTTACAATCAGCCCAGGTAGGTTGATGGGTAAAGAAAAGTTTCCAACAGGCTGATGAGAGCCTGAGGCTTCTCACAGAAGGGAGGGTTCTGGATCTTCCAGTTATACAAATCACTGGTCAAAAAAGGAGCATAAACTAGAAACTGCTCCCCATCAGCCCCTTCCTCTGGCAGGGATGGGCACCCACTAGAGGGTGCTTCTTTAAAAGGGTGAACAGCAGGGGTCTGGCTCAACTGGGGTGGAGCATAAGCCCGCTCTCTCCTGGAGTGTGATATAAGGACAGATATAGAGAGATTCCTGGACTACAGACAGTCAGATTCTGAACTGGCTGGATGTTTGGATTGTGAGGTAAGGAAACCTCTGCTGCTAAAAACACCTCCTCTTCCTCCTCCTCCTCCTCCTTCTCCTCCTCCTCCTCTTCCTCCTCCTCCCTCTCCTCCTCCTCCTCCTCCTCCTCCTCCTCCTCCTCCTCCTCCTCCTCCTCCTCTTCCTGTTCCTCCAGTACTAGAACAGAAAGTCCAGGTATTTTGCTTAGGTTTTTGCTCAACCTCCGACTTGGTGACTCAGAGGAACCTTTTTAAGGGCCTAACATCTCTGCCAAGGAGGGGATTCAAGAGGAAGAAGAGCCAGCAGTTAGTGTAAGGAAACTGTCAGGGGAACCAAGGTTCCCTGTGACTACTTGCTAGACTCTCTTGGCAGTTTGATGGTCAAATGGCCCTGCATCAGGCCATCCCACAACAAAAGTGGGCCATTCTTATGCACAGAGTCAAGAGCTGTCTGGGTGACATCCTAGCTCTATAGTCTGCATTGCAGAACTCCTGGAAGTATTGCAGCATGCAGTTCAAGGGCAACTTGGATGTACTCAGTCTGGTTCCTGTTTCTGCAAGAAAACGTATAAGCACACCAGAAACATGTCTGTGTGCCTGGAGACTGAGTCTGTGATCACTTCTGATCTCCCCTATGTCTCCCCAAATGTCCAGAACTCTAGAACAACTCATCATCGGTCCTATTTTAAGAATGCTTCAGCTGGCAATTCTTTTATTTGGTTTCTATTTTGCAAATTTGCAGTGATCACAGGCTAGAGCTCCCCTAGGACTTCAAGTTCACAAATATGCCTGCCCCTAACTAGGGCTATTCACCCCCAGGGACTCTGAGTTGTGGGACTTGCCCTCATCTAGAACCTGACCCCAACTAGTGACTCTAAAATTTGTGGCAGCTGTGGAATCAGGCTTCCCAGGGCCTCCAAGTCTGCCCCAGGACCTATCCTGGACCCAAGCTCTGAATCTGTATTCTCCCAGGATCTTGCTGGGGTCTCCAAATGTTATGGAGCTTGAGACTATTGGGGGGAGAAAACACAATCCTCAATTCAGATTATTATTAGCCGAATTTATTAAAACTGCTAGCAGGACTGTAGTCTCTAACCCAAACCCAAGACATGCCACCCAGAGGCAGGTGAAGGAGGGGATTTTAAAGGCAAAAGCAACAGAAGCTGTTCTGCTTGGCCAAGAGTAAGTGGTCAAGGAGACTTTAAAACAGTTCTTCAACATCTACCAAAGCGATGTACAGAAGCCAAAATATAGCAGTTAGTCATAGCATAACAACAGATGATCATATCATGGCTGTGCATTTCTGAGGGGATGTGGAGGAGCCAAGCTTGCAGGGAACTTATCTTCCAGGAGTTTGAGTCAGGAATAAAATGGCTATTAGGTACCAAGATGGATGCCAACCACAAAATGGAGTTTCTTTAGCCATCACATTGAAAACTAAATGGAAGACAGCTGGTTCTATGGTAGGGTGCTAGACAGATGGGGAGCCTTTCAGCGGGTGATTGGTAAGAGCAAGGGGCCTCAGGCTGAGGTCTTTGGAGACCTGGGAGGCTCAAAGATGTCCTGACCCTAAACACAAACCTACAGCCTGGTGTGGTGGGGCACACTTTTAGTGCAAGTACTGGAGAGGTAAGAGCAGAGACAGGCAGATTTCTGTGAGTTCCAGGCCAAGCAGGACCACATAGAAAGACCCTGTCTCAAAAAATAAAACATAAAAACAAAAGCTCTGCTTTCTACTCTCCCTCCTTCTCACTAGGCAGTACCCTGCTGACTGCACTCTTAAGAAGGGAATGACTCACCAGGTGGTGGTGATGCACCCCTTTAATCCTAGCACTCGGGAGGCAGAGGCAGGGGGAATCTCTGTGAGTTCAAGTCCAGCCTGGTCTACAGAGTGAATTCCAGTACCGACAGAGCTACACAGGTAAACCCTGTCTCAATAAATAAAAATAAAAACAAATTAAGGAATAAAGGAATAATGGAATGAAGAAAGAGAGAGAGAGGATGGAGAGAGGGAAGAAAGGAAGAAAGGAAGGAAGGGACGGAGGGAGGGAGGGAGGGAGGGAGGGAGGGAGGGAGGGAGAGAGGGAGGAAGGGAGGGAGGGAGGAAGGTTTCTCCTGAGATTCCTCAATGGAGTCCTGCTCACACCACCTGCATTCTCTCTGCTGCCCCCTGTTGGTGACCCCTGTTTTCAGGCCTTGGTCTCAGGATTCTAGCTCATGTCTTGGAAACCCAGACTCTGTGAAGAATGAGGACCTCACCAAGGTTCCCCTGAGAACACAGCTAGAGAACAGAAGAGTAAATACCCAGAAGCTCCAAGAGACACATTTTTTTCAAACCTTACCATAACTAATTCACATAAAAACTGAAGATAAGCCCTGCCTGTGGTTATTGGCATTTCCAGGGCCAGACAGCCCTTATTCTTTATTTTTTATCCTCTATCTGAATGTACCCCAAAACTACATGTTCTTTTAGGTTCACAGTGGCCACTGAGAATGAAAACCTGCACTCCAAGGCTTTGAGCCAAGAGGTGTTTAAAGCAGAGAGGACTTTGTCCACAGAGGGCATAGCAAGAGAGGGAACACAATGGAGAGGAGAGGTAGGAGACCCAGACTGCTGTGGTGGAGGGGTACTGAGCATGTGATGGCCTGGTGGCATGAGGAAGGGGAGCTCAACCAGGCAGCTCAAAAGAAGGCAGAGGACCTGCCAGTCCCGACCTGCACTGGGTTAGCTCAGTCAAGAGAAATAGGGATTTGAACCTCAGAGAAAGTGGATAAAGAGGTGATGGAATATGGTGTGGACAGGGTGACCAAAAACAGCTATTCCCACAGAAAACAATCACAGGCCCCTGCCAGTGCTCTAAATAGACATATGGGAATTGTGGTCTCAACTAGAGAGAGCCTCATGGCAATATGGGAAGAATCCCTTAGTTACCCTGAAGCAAACTGTCCCCTCTCCCAAAACAGGATCTTGTACGCCAGGCTGGCCTCAAACTCACTATGAAGCTGAGGATGACCTTGAGTTTCTGATTCTCCTCCTCCACCTCCTCACTGCTGGGATCACAGGTATGCACCACCACACCTGTTGTGTGGTCCTGCAGCTCAGACTCGGGGTCACTAGTGCCACAAGAGCACTTTACCCTCTGAGCCACACTCCAGCCTTCAGACGTACTTTTGTATTTTGTTCTTTTCTTCTATAATTTAAATTTACAGGACTGAAGAGATGGGTCATCAGTTAAGAAAAATTACTACTCTATCAGAAGGCCAGGGTTTGGATGTCAGCACCTTTATCAGGTGGTTCATAAACATCTGCAAACATCTGCTTTAGGGGATTAGACACCCTCTTCTGAACTCTGTGAGCACACACACACACACACACACACACACACACACACACACACACGTCAAAAAAAGTAAGTCTTTAAATTTATTTGCAATGGACACATAAAAACATGAAATATTTACACACTTTGAGAGTAGCATGAGGTGTTCTAATGCATGTATAAAGTGTATAGTGTTTAAATTGGGCTAAACATGTCTGTGTCCTCAAACACTGGTCATGTTTGAATGTAGTTTTTATATATGGTCAGCAAAAGCTTCTTAGAAGGATCAAGAAAACACAAACAAAATGTTCTGCAGATGTCAGGGTACTGACCTGCCTCACCTGGGCAGCAGGAACATCTACATCTTCTCCATTTTCTAGCCCATTTAAACCAACCCAAGGCTCTCCAGGGACAGAGATCCCAGTCAAGACAGATGGACAACACGGTATGTTTGGGACATTTACAAGCAAGAAAAACGTAAGGCGCAACCCAATCTTGGTGTGTCAGGAAGAGAGCCTCTCTTGAAGCAGGATCACTGTTGGAACACAAATGCTGAGCTCAGGGCCAGGCCTGTCATGGGACTGCCTGGATGCGGGGTCGCTTACAGACGAAAAGGAACTTATAGTCACAGGAAGCATCATTCCAGGCCCGGGGGGAGGACACCCTGATATTGGCACAATGTTCATTGTTCCCAGTATTGTTGGGTTCACCTGGAATCCAGAACCTACCAAGGGAGAAAACAAAGACACTTTATTCACCTGGCAGAAGGGGGCCTTGCACTGCATCTACAGCACCAAGTAGACTGGCATGGTGGCATATGCCTTTATCCCAGCACTCAGGAGGTAGAGGCAGGAGGACTAATGTCAATCTAGGCTACAGAGCAAGTTCCAAGCCAGCTGGAGACACAGGAGATACTGTCTTAAAAAGGAGTTATGTTAGAGGCCTGAAAGATGCCACAGTGGGCTAGGGTACCTACAACCAAATCTGATGGCCTGAGTCTAATCCCAAGGACTCATAAGACAGGAAAGAACAGACTACGACAAGCTGTCCTCTGACCTCTACACAGATGTGGCACATGTTCTCACACGAACACCATGTACAACAAACAAAAATAAATAAATAATTTTGATGGGCTGCCTCAATCCTGATGTTCATCCTTGGAGACAATACTGCAAGGTGTTGCTCTCAACCCTAATGACATGAGTACAACTAAGCCTGTTGCTGCATCCCTGCCCCCTGCTCTCAAGGCTCTCACAATTCCATACCATATAGGCCTGGACTTGGGTCAGTTGTTCACCCCAGCTGGGCAGAACATCTTGCTGCCAAGACCATAGGACATCAGGTTCCTAACTGGCCCCAGGTACCACCCAGTGAGCAGCAGCAGTTAGCTTGGTGTCCACTCCAGCTGCCACTGTGCTAGAAAAGGACAGTGCACAGCCCTGTGTTCATGGGAACTCTCCACCCAGCAAGCCAGGCTGGGAGAGAAGACGCAGCGGACTCACTCACCTCTCACTTTGCTTCATGTTGAATGATGTTTCATCCACCCAGTACCACTCCCCTTCATTCCCTGCCTTGGTGAGACCAATCCAGAGTGGAAGCCCATTTGCTGCCTTGTAGAGAAACTCCTGTGAGGAACACAGAGTAAGTGAGGGGAGTCCACCACCACAGCTTTGAGTACCTGCCTGTTGAGTACTCTACACTTGTGCACAGCATCAGCCCCCTGAACTTGACGGTGCCCCAGGAGATTCACAGACTCACTGGTACAGCATCTTCTCTCAGCACCTCCTTGCTGTGCCTGGAGCTCAGAGCCCACTTCCAAGTCCTAGATGCTCTTTGCTTATCAGCTAGCAACTTGGAACCTGTGCTCTCTAGTGAGGTGCTGGAGAACAAGGGAGACACAGCCTGCCAGGCATGGCAGCAGATGCCTGCAATCCCTGCACTCTGGAGTCTGAGGCCAGGGGACTGAGAGTTCAAGGCCATCCAGAGTTACATACTGAGATCCTGATTCAAAAGAAAAACAACCATAAAACAGAAATGGAGGAAAGGAAGAAAGGAAGGAAAGAAGGAAGGAAGGACAGAAGGAAGGAGGGAAAAAAAGAAAATTCAGCTGAACATCAAGGGAACAGCCTAATGGTAATATCTAAATTACATGATTAATTTTGCCAGAGACTAGAAGACCACTATGCCTGCCGCCCTCCTTTACCCTCCAGGGCAGGCACTATTTCATCAATTCACTTAAGGTGAGGCCTGGGAAAAGTAAGTCATCTCCCCAAGCTCCAGGACAAATTTGATGGCAGACTGTGACACTCAGCGTCACTCTGCTTCACTCCTCCACCTCCCAGATCAATGAGCCCATCTACACTCTGTCACAAGGAGGGAGGCCTCGAGGATCCTGGGATATCTTTAATGTTGTTCACAAATTATGTCTATTCTCTGGCACAAGAAAAGAGCGCCCCCTCGCTGCCCTCTTTGAAGCTAGCAGGGTTGTGTGACTGGCTCTTGCTAGGGACATGTGAACAGAAATGACAAGTAAGTTGAGTGTAGGATCTTTAACATCAATGAAGCTGGCAGTGTCTCCTTGCTGCTTCAGCAACTGTGATGTGTGATGAAATAAACCCTCCTACGGCTTAGGTCCTTGATACCCACAATTAAGAGGACACCTGCTGTCCCTCAAAGATGTACAGTATACATGAGAAAGAAACCTTCAAGGGTGTGAGCCTAGGGAGATGTCCCAGTGGGTAGGAGCACTTGCTACATAAGATAGAGGCTCTGAGTTCAAATCCCTGGCACCCTTATAACCCCAGCTCTGTGGAAGGCAGAGACACAGGATCACTGAGACTTACTTGCTGGTTACCAGGGAGTGCTCAGGAAAGAGACAAAGTGATATAACAGGACAGTTGATGTCCTCCACATATGCATGGGTGCACGCTCCTGCACCCCTGCACACACAACACATACACACATACACACACACAACACACACACACAACACACACACACACACACACACACACACACACACACACACACACATACACCCATGCACCCATGCACCCACACACAAAAGAAATGAGCCTTCATCTTTAGATCATCAACTGTTAAGGATTTTTGTTACTGCAGCAAACTCCTGCCCAGCCTCTCTGACATGCCCTCCACAGAGTCTGGGATGATTGCACTCACTTGCTCTGATTCTGAGGTCACTGAGGTCAGATGAGCTTCTTTAGAAATGCAGAACTGTTCTGCACTGTACCAGGACTTTGGGGTGTGTGAAAAGTAATAGAAGTTCCCCTCAAAATACTTCCAGCCTCGAGACATCATCTCCAGAATGTCACCTGGAAAACAAAGGCTGAGGTAACAGCAGTGCTCCACATTCTTCTGCATCCTGACTGGGCATGGGGTGTTTGATGGAATCCTGGGGACAGCAGTGAATGGATCCAAGGGTCCTTAGGTTCCCAGTGTCAGGGACTGGGGACACTCTATTGGAACCCTAAAGGTCTGAGACTTGTGATAGACCCTCTGAT
The DNA here is from genome assembly GCF_007827085.1 of Peromyscus californicus insignis. NCBI lineage: Eukaryota > Metazoa > Chordata > Mammalia > Rodentia > Cricetidae > Peromyscus > Peromyscus californicus. Next base: position 100,971,785 of record NW_026294584.1, on the reverse strand, counting down.
GGTAGAAAAGGTACAGGGACAGGGAGGGGAGAATATGAGAGGAACACAAGGGCCATTACCCCTGGGCCCTGGCTCACAGTAATGAACTTCATGTGAAGAGGCAAGATCCAGGCCGTGTGTACATATTGTATTAGTGTAATGTCATTATGTGAGCTAATGGGAAGCTGTCTCTGGTGGGGAGCTGCCCATCCCTCCCAATTTCATACCAAAGCATGTTTGTCTCAAAGTCCTCTCTAAGGACAGAGAGCTCCACTTGGAACTCCAGCTGTCTGCTTCAAATTCCCCAGTCAGTTTTTGCTCGATGTTCGTAGCTCCCCACTTGATAATGTCACCTTCCAGCTGTTATTTGTTCTTTTACTTGAAAGCCTTACCCAAGGGGACACTCTGCTCCTCAGGGACTCTCCATCAGGAACTCCAACCGAGGGTCTCAGTCGGGTTTCCCCAGTTGATTTCTGCTGGATGTTATGAGTGCCCAACTAGATGTTTTGCTATATCAATCTATCTATCACCTATGTATCTGTCTGCCTGTCTATCAGTCATCTATCCATCTCTCATTTGTTATTCATTCTTTTATCTATAGTTCACTATATACTTAATAAACTCACTCTCTCAAAACCTAAAATATGGCTATTTTCCAGGCCATACAGAACGCCAGGACAGACTCCCTAATGTTTCTACACACTGCACCTTAGTGTAGAGACCCAAACTAGGCCTGGTGTTTTTTCTCCTCACTGCCCCAAGGTCTCTGAGACCAATAGTTAAGGCCTACTGTGGTGGTTTGAAAGAAAATGGCCCCCAAAAGGAGTGACACTATCAGGAGGCATGGCCTAGGTGGAGGAAGTGTGTCACTGTGGAGGTGGGCTTTGAGATCTCTTTTTCTCAAGCTTCCCTCAGTGAGGAAGTCAGTTGACTTTCTGTTGCCTGCCTATCAAGATGTAAGGACTCAGCTCCAGCACCATGTCTGCCTGCACGCTGCCATGCTCCTTTTCATGATGATAATGGACTGAACCTCTGAATCTGTAGTCCAGTCACCCTCAATTAAATATTTTCTTTATAATAGTTGTCTCTTCACAGCAATAGTAAACCCTAAATAAGACACCTTCCTTGTTAACTTTCCAGCCCACCCTTTTCCCTGTCCTCTGTCTACCCACAAGCTAGCTGGCCTCCTGTCCAAGACAGGTAGGGTTTTATGGACACTGGTCAGCCTGCAGGGTGATCTTCTCTTTACTTACTCTGTTTTTGGAGTACTTTGTTGACATTCTCCAAACTGCTCTGAAGTCTTTGGACTTTTGCATTCAAGGTGCTGGCTTTATCCAGATCTCTTTGCAGCTCTGGGAGTTTGGAACTGAGATTATCAACATCCACCCATCTTCTTGTTAACGCACTAATCTGAGCACTGGCTTGTGCCATGCTGGTCCTCAAAGACATGATCTGAGAACGCACTCGGGTGAGGCTGGTGTTCAGTGTCTGTATCTGAACTTCAGCCTTCTCCACACGGCCTCTGTCCTTCTCAAGAACAGAACCCAAGGTGCTGATATTGTCCACACGACCTCTCAACATCTCAGCATCACTCTTCATATTCAATATTTTTTCCATCAACCTGGGATCTGGATTTGAAAAAGTCAAGAGGTCATTTGAAGGGTTTCTAAGACACAGAGGTAGGGTGTTGGCCCAAGGAAGGGAAAAATGCAGGATCAAGCTTTTTGATCCAAAGGACCGAGACAGTCCAAGGAGCTGCCACCTACTCTCCACTCATTCACTAATATACACATGTGTGCACAATGTGCCACCATCTGTCAGGAACGCTGGTTGGCACAGGCAGGGAGGAGACCAAGAGGCCTCATGAACAAGCAGAGGGAGAGCCCAGCCCTGAAATTCCTTAGTATTGCCGGTTGGTGGTGGCAGACACCTTTAATCCCAGCACTCAGGAGGCAGAGGCAGGCGGGTCTCTGTGAGTTCAAGGCCAGCCTGGTCTACAAAGCGAGTCCCAGGAAAGGCTCAAAGCTACACAGAGAAACCCTGTCTCAGAAAAAAAAAAAAAAAAAGGAATTCCTTAGTATGGCCAGGGGAACTTGATAAAGGGGCACCCTTAGTCACTCCCTCATTATTCCATCACTGAGTCCCCTCTGAGCCTATGAGTTAGTCCCCAGCCATCTCCTGTCAGAGACACAGCCACCAGCAAGGGCAGCACACCCTTCCCTTGTCTGCCCACAGGCTGCTCTATGGCCAAGGGCAGGGCTTTCTCTATGCAGACTCCAGAACACATGAGAGGGATATTAAGCTATTTCTGCCCTTGCCTGTACCTATATTTCATACTCTACTAGGATCATATTCATGGGAACCAAAACTCACCAATAACTATCAAAAGAGTCCTGTGGAACTGAAATGACTCAGTAGGAAGAATACTATTCTTGTAGAAAACCTGAGTTAATTTCCCAACACAATATGGCAGCTCATAACTGTTCATAACCTCAGTTATAGAGAGATCCGATGCCCTCTTCTATCTTTGGGCTCTAGGGCATGTTGTGTACAAACATGCCGGCAAAACATTCTAGGGATGTAGTACACATACATGCAAGCAAAACATTTGCATACATAAAATAAAATATGAGATTTTCCAAAAGAGTCCTATGAAAAAGGCAGTGCCAGAAACCAGAAACAGTCAGGCATGGTATCACACACCTTTAATCCCAGCAGAGTCAGGTAGATCTCAATGAGTTTCAGGCAGACCTGACTTAACTGAGTTCCAAGCCAGCCAGGGCTACATAGTGAGACCTTTTTTCGAATGAGAGACAGACAGAGAGAGAGAGAGAGACAGAGACAGAGACAGAGACAGAGAGAGACAGAGAAGTGAGGGAGAAGAGACAAGACCAGGACTCTAGGATAAGGTCAAGGTCAGTATTGGGGACTAGAAAGGGTGTGACTGAGAATCTGAGACCACACAGGTAGGCCTTGAAAAGAGAAGACAATCCCTCCCTATACTTTCTAGAGACTTGGCAGAAGGGAGAAAGGTGTGACCACAGCAGAGACAAAGAAGATTCTAGAAGAGGACTAAGAAGGCTTCAAGTGTGGACATACAAGAGAGTGAGGAGACTGTCTGCTGGTTTGGCCAAGTTCTCTATCTGCTCAGTGGAGAACTCCGTCCCTAGTAGGGTCAGGAGACATCACACTCACTCTTGGGAGCTATCCTCAAGGCTTTGAATCCAAGGGTCTCAGAGCTGTGAGTGACAGGATGCTAAGAGAGGCAAAGGCAGAGATGTAAACCTTGGTGACTGTTTCCTTAACACTGAAGAGTACCCCTGAGAACAGATCTTTCCTAATGTCAGTCAGAAAATCCTCCAAGAAACCTGGGATAGAAGCAGCAACAGGTCAGCTTCCAGAAACATCAGCAAAATTCCTGAAACATCATATACTGAAGACACCAAGGACAGTAGCAAAAAGGGTTTGGGTATCTGGGGACCTGGTGACTTACAGAAAATAGCTTGAAGCACAATAGAGGTGACCAGGACCAATGCCAGACAGATGAAGGCCACACGGAGGCTGAGAGGTTTCCTTAGGACTGGAGACTGATCATGCTTGGGAGAAGGCTCTGGAAAGAGACACAGAAGTTTGTTAAGGGTCAGTGTAGAGTGGTGATGGGCATAAGCACCAAGTGGGCATGGAGCAATAGCTGGCACTTGCCTGGAGGCCAGAGGGAGATGTTCTGCTTGTCCACTGTGAAGTGTGCATCGGGGGCCTCCCTCTCCTTCATCTCCACCTCTGGCACAGGAACTTCTGGCTGCCTGTCTCCCCAATGGCCTTTTATCCAGAAAGAAACGGGAAATGAGTCTCAAAACAGGTAACTGTGTCATGCCCAAGTTCCCTGTTCTTGGCTTAGACACTTTGCCAGGCTGAGGCCACAGCCCAAAAATCCGGGCTTTGGTGTTGGGGGGAAGCACCTGGCTTCTTCCCTGGGACACAGACATTTGAATCATCTAATCTGAAGGCTCTTCTATTTCTCTTGTAAAGACTCCCTCATCTATCATCCATCCAACATCTACCCCTCCCCCTACAAACACACATTGAGAATCTTCTAAGAGCCCAACCCAGGACCCCAGAGATGAAGTAACTACTCAGCTTTCTACTCAGGCAGCTTGCAACCTGACAGAAAAAAAATAACCTGAGCAAGTAAATTACAATACAGGGTGGAGAACATGGCAGTGGATGGATATGCACTGTGGCAAGTCACAAGAATGTATCATAGAGATTCAGCTGGGTATTAAAGCTATACTTTGACCAGCCAAGGGTCTGTCAAAAGGCAAACCATTTATTATGAATATTTGGTGTTATCCAGCCTTTAATATTTCAGCTGTCTTTTGCTATGAAATTCTTGCGTGGCCAAATATTTCCAGACCTGCTGAACTTCTAGGTAACTAACTCCCCTGCTGAGCCTAGGAGACAAGCTGGTGGGAGACACATAGCTTTGGTTCTTGCGCAAATGAAGTTCAGACCATCCCCCTGCCTTGAGGCCTAGTTGCTCTCCAGAGCAATTGACTGAGACAAAAGAGATTTTGATGTATCAAAGTAGAAGGTAGAACAACATTCCTGAGGTGGCAGAGAACCTTGTGGCTAGGAAAAGAAGAGGCAGGCATTTTTCTGTAGAGCAGACAGAATGGCTTGGCCAGAGAGAAGAGAGGATGACAGAGGTTCTGTAGATGATAAGGCAGAACTCTTGTAGGGTCCATCAGTGTACCAGGAGTAGAGAGTAGTAGAGATGGAGAATGAGGAAACAGAGGACGAAGATGAGGCTGGAAGCATAAGAGCTTAGTCATTAACAGGACTATGAGAGGAAAATGGACAAAACTGAAGCTATATAGACAGGATTTCAGACCAGAGAAATAAAGCAGATGGATAAAGAGCTTGGTATGTCTAGAGTTAAACCTGCCCTGAATGCCTGATGGAGCTACAGTTGTATTGATAGAATTTTCTCTTAGAGGAATAAGGTTAACAGACATAAAAGCATAGTGTGCCTAGATTTTTTTCCCCTCAGACAACCCACACCAGACGTAGCGAAATCCCCAGACCCTGGGTATTCAATAATGCACTATCAAAGGAGGTCCAGGGAGCAGAGTGATGGGAGTACTGATTGAGGCAAGGGCACACTCGGTGTCTGGGAAATAAGACTAATGGTATCTAGGGGAACTGTGGATAGCTCTGGTCCTATGTACATGTGATGTATGTGGCAGGGGGTGGACATGGGTCTAAAGAGGCATCTAGTCGGATGATGAGGGTCCTTTTCCATCACCTTAAGGAGTTTTACCTTCCTATGGGTTCAGGAAGGGGACTTCAGTCAGGAAAGGGGCTAGCAAGAGCATTCTGAGGGGCTAAGGAGATAAGTGCTTTCCACATAAGCATGAGTTCATATCTCCAGATTCCATGTAAGATCCAGGTACACCAGCAGCCACCTATATCCCCAGGCTAAGGAGGCAGAAGCAGGAGGATCCATGGAGATCCCTGGCTCACCAGTCTGGCAACATGAAAGTTCTAGGTTCACTAGTTTTCCCTGTTTCAAAAATAAGGTGGAAACTGATTGACAAAGTCACTGGACATTGACCTCTGGCCTCTACAGGCATGCACACACATGTATGTAAACACATATGCATGTACACACACACACACACACACACACACACACACACACACACACACACACACATACACAAAAGAAAGAGCCCTCTGACCATTTTAGGATCATAGACTTGGGTACAAGAGTCTAGAAACAAGGAGACTGATTAGGAGACCACTGCAATAAAATATTCTCATATAAGATTATGTAATTTTATAAAATTCAACATAGAGATCACATTGTTCTTGGGAATCTTGGTTTCTCCTCCATGCCTCCTGCAGCTTGGACAGCTCACAAATTAAGCAGGATGGCTCAGCAGCAGTTGACTCAGACTATTCTTTTCTCTCTCCTCTCCTCTCTTCCTTGCTCCTCTCTCCTTCCCTGGAATCATGAACAGAGTTCCCTGCGGAGGAGATGTTTAGGGTACAGAGTAGCTAATCTGGGGTTCAGTGAAAGAGTAACTTTTCTCCTGAGAAGCTCCTCCGGCTTTGAAGAAGCCTAAGAACCTTTGAACACTCTAAGAATCATGTACTTTGTGGACTCTAGAGGACTATTTCTCGGAAGGTAGGAAAGAAAAGGGTGAGGAAGAAAAAAGGAAAGGAACAAGTGTGGTGCATTCCTGCTGAGCCGCACCTGACCTGGCTCCAGAGAGTGGCACCTCGCCCTGATCCATCTTCTGTTTAGCAGACACTGCTGTGGGATGTTCTGTATGGCAAATGTGTTGCTGATTGGTCAATAAATAAAACACTTATTGGCCATTGGCTAGGCAGGAAGTGTAGGCAGGACAAGGAGGAGAATAAAGCTGGGAAGTGGAAGGCTGAGTCAGAGAGACACTGCCAGCCGCCACGATGACAAACAGCATGTGAAGATGCCGGTAAGCCACGAGCCACGTGGCAAGGTATAGATTAATGGAAATGGATTAATTTAAGCTGTAAGAACAGTTAGCAAGAAGCCTGTCACAGCCATACAGTTTGTAAGCAATAGAAGTCTCTGTGTTTACTTGGTCGGGTCTGAGCATCTGTGGGACTGGTGGGTGATAGAGATTTGTCCTGACTGTGGGCCAGGCAGGAAAACTTAAGCTACAAATGGCGTCCAACGTGGTGGCAAGAGTTTCCACCTAAAAACTGAGAAAAAAGATTCTAAAACGGAGCTAAAAACAGCTTCCTAATTGTCTCTCTCAAATGAGCGGCAGCTGCTGGTTTGAGATACTGGTGGGTTCCTAGTGTGCTCGCTCAACCTGCCGTATGATGGGGATGAGGCCTCTGCAAGTGGCACATTAAGCTGCATGGTGGATTTAGACTTTGCTAGTACAAAACAAAAAAAAAGAGGTTTCTGGGCTACACGCTGCTTGGATAAAAGCATAGACCCACGATAGCTCCCAGAGCCAGCGTTAAAGTACCACGGCCATGTTGGAAAGCTGAGGTGGGCAGAGCCAGCAGCCACAGCTGCTGCAGCTTAAAGCAATAGATTCACAATAAGACAGATTCAGATGCAATAGTTTAAAATGTGTGTAAAATATACGTAGGCTTAAAAGAGACAAAAAAGGTGATAGAGTTATAGAAACAAATACATAGTTTTAAAAAATAAAGTCTTTAAAGAGACAGTAAAGGTAATATAAAAAATAAGCCACATAAAGATGAATATTACACAGAGAATCTGGATTGTGTTGTCTTTGGGATTTTTAACTGCAGAAAAACATTTGATCATAAAAGATGTTGAGTTAAACCAATATGTATATTTTAAAGATACTATGACTTCAAAATTTGGATATAAGGATATGTTGTTTTGGAAAGGAGACTCTGCTTTTGTTCCCACAGAAAGGCAAAGGCTATGGATTTGTTCCAGATTAAGATACATCAGGTTTGACCAGCCAAGACCCCCTGAAAGGTCTCCGATGACACCATGGCCCAGATGATCCAACATCCAGAATGGTTTCAAGGCAACTGGCTCAGACGATACAGCCTCACGGACTACTCCATAATCCTAAAATTTTCTTTGTGTCCCCATAAGATACAGCGCCCCCCTCCAGCAGGAAGTAGTAAAAGAAGCTACGCCCAAATTCTCAAATTATATGTAATTTTATTTTGTTAAGGTTAAAACCTTCCTTTTTGGAAAAAAAAAAGGGGGGGAGGTGCTGTGGGATGTTCTGTATGGCAAATGTGTTGCTGATTAGTCAATAAATAAAACACTGATTGGCCATTGGCTAGGACAAGGAGGAGAATAAAGCTGGGAAGTGGAAGGCTGAGTCAGAGAGACACTGCCAGCCGCCACGATGACAAACAGCATGTGAAGATGCCGGTAAGCCACAAGCCATGTGGCAAGGTATAGATTAATGGAAATGGATTAATTTAAGCTGTAAGAACAGTTAGCAAGAAGCCTGCCATGGCCATACAGTTTGTAACCAATATAAGTCTCTGTGTTTACTTGATCGGGTTTGAGCGGCTGTGGGACTGACAGGTGAGAGAGATTTGTCCTGACTGTGGGCCAGGCAGGAAAACTCTAGCTACAAGACACCTTTTCTTTCCCTTGTCCTATATGTGAATCTTGTCTCGGAGTTTCCCAAGGATACAAAGGCCTGTGCAAAACTTGGTTCAGGAAACCAGAAAACCGTGGTACCTGAGAAATCGAGGAATTTGCACTTGGCATTGTATTGTTGGGAGCTCCTGTCAGGTTGTTTTGAGCATATGGAAATTAACTGGCTAAACTGTAATGGAGAGAAATAAAAATGCCTGAGGCTAAGGGAAGATGCTTCAGTCCTTCCAGGCTGGACCCCCCTTCAGCCACAAAAGGCTAGATTCATTATTTTGTGGGTTTTGTTGTTGTTGTTGTTGTTGTTGTTGTTGTTGTTGTTGTTTTCTGGTTTGTTTGGTTTGGTTTTTTTTGAGACAGAGTTTCTCTGTATAGTTTAGGTGTCTGTAGACCAGGCTGGCCTTGAACTCACAGAGATCCACCTGGCTCTGCCTCCTGAGTGCTAGGATTAAAGGTGTGCACCACCACTGCCCAGCTAGATTCGTTCTTAAGATGCCTCTGAGTATTCTTTCCATGGACCCTCATGAACCCACACCCCTATGTCGTGCCATGACACACAGCAACAACAAGGATGTGGGACGGGTGGTTTTTTTGGTCTTTTAATGGGTTTTGGGTCTGGGATAATTTTCATTGATTAGGGGTGTTGGTTATAAGTTGTTGTCAAGGGTTAGGAAAAAGGCTAAGCAAAGGAGATTAGATTTAAAGTTCTTGTTTAAAAAAAAGAGAAAGAAAGAAGAAGAAAAAGACAATTGCTAGTTTTAAATACTTTACATTGGATTGGATTGTTTTATATTGTATACAAATTATATATATTGAAATTGATATTGTTAGAAAATGCTTTATGTATATTTCTAATTGTACCATTCATTTAACAATGTAATGCAATTTTCTGATCCTTGAATGTTATTATTACCAACTATTAGGATATAAAGAAATGAAGGTTAGTAGTTAGACATTACAATAGAACTTGTAGTCATATTAGATATGTTTTAAAAATTGAGCAGATATATTTTAGACAGGTCATCTTCAAACCCTTCAGAGATCTATAGAATATGGCATTTAATATGATTTAATAACTTAGAAAATTTTTCTTTTTTGAGACATGTTGGCTTCTGGCAGTACCAATCTACTTCAGAGAAAATATGGGCATTGAAGAAACTGCATATGGAGTTAACTTTCATTGTGGCAAAAGTTAGCCACTGGACAACAAAGTATCCTCGAATCAACTGCTGACAAAATGGACAGAGAGGACATGAAACAAAGGACTACTGATTCTTGCCAAAACAAGTGTGGTTATGGCTTTATCAAAAGGCATCTTCTGAGGCTAGGACAATATGGCACCATCCCTGAAGTGGCCTTCGCAATTCGGAAAAGGTACAGTGCCCTTTTCTTCGAAGGCAGCTGAACAGGCAGTGGGCCGATGGCCTCTGATGTGCAATGGAACAGCAGCTGAAACAGTTATTCTTGAAGAGTAACTAAGCTCACACCTCTCAATAGTAGACTGGCATTTGATAGAGGGATGTGGAGAAGAACGGGATGCTGAGATGAAGCCATATATACACAGCCAAGAAGAATGGACAGCTGAATTAAAAAACCATCAACAATTTTCAGAATTTAAAATCCTGAATCATGACATGACACTAGTGGAATTCAGGTGTTTCTGGTACATGGACTGCTCTCACCCAATGTGAGGTTGAACTGTTGACCTTGTGTACATCCTACTTCACAAATGAGTCTGTCAAACATGCTAAGCCTATAGGCTGAAGATGATGCCCCAACACTGCGGAGAAACCTCAGATGATTGTCCAGGCAGCTGGCTGTTTCTGTCAACTCACAATTTTTTGGAAGTTGCTTGCATATACTTCCTGTTTTTATTTTCTTGTTAGCTAATATTATTTCCTTCTTGGGTCTCTGAGGGAGTTGAAGATTAGTTAGTTATAGTTGAAGATTAATTAGGATAGAAAGTGAATTAGATACAATAGAATAGATAATGGAATTATTTTCTCTGAATTTGTCAAATACAAATGAACTTATATTGTATATAGTTATTGTACTTTTGTATATAGTTTTTCTTATGTTAGTTATAAGCTTTTTCTTTTTTTTCTTTTTATTAAAATAGAAAAGGGGAAATATGGTGATATTTTATTTGTATTAAAATGTTATTTGTATGTTAATAAATAAAGTTGCCTGGGGGTCAGAGCTATTAGCAAGCCATAGGAAAGCAGGGCAGTGGTGACGTACTCTTGTAATCCCAGCACTTGGTAGGCAGAGCTGGGTAAGTCTCTGTGTGTTCAGGGATACAGCCATTATTGGATACACATGCCTTTAATCAATACCAATCATGGAAAACCTGGAGGCCTATACAGACAGGCCGTGAGGAGGCAGTCATGTGGTTGGGTTTACAACCAATGAGAAGGCAGAACAGGAACTCTATATAAAGACTTTAACACAAGGGTAGCTCTGGTTCGGAGAGGTAGGACCACTGCAGGAGGAAGGGTAAGGTTTTAGCTCTTAGCTCTGACCTCTTGGCTTTCTTCTTTGCATTGGTTCTGTGTTTCTTATTTAATAAGAAGGTTGGTTACATCTACATTTGGCGCCCAACATGGTGGCCAAAACGTAACACCGCCATGATGGGAAGCTACAAATGGTGTCCAACGTGGTGGCAAGAGTTTCCACCTAAAAACTGAGAAAAGATTCTAAAACAGAGCTAAAAACAGCTTCCTAATTGTCTCTCTCAAATGAGCAGCAGCTGCCGGTTTGAGCTACTTGTGGGTTCCTGGTGTGCACGCTAGACCTGCAGTATGGCGGGAATGAGGCCTCTGCAAGTGGCACATTAAGCTGCATGGTGGATTTAGTCTTTGCTAGCACAAAACAAAAAAAGAGGTTTCTGGACTGTACGCTGCTTGGATAAAAGCATAGACCCACGATAGCTCCCGGAGCTGGTGGTAAACTACCACCACCATGTTGGGAAGCTGAGGTGGGCAGAGCCAGCAGCCACAGCTGCTGCAGTTTAAAGCAATAGATTCACAATAAGACAGATTCAGATGTAATAGTTTACAATGTGTGTAAAATATACGTAGGCTTGAAAGAGACAAAAAAGTGATATATACAGTTATATAAACGAATACATAGTTTTAAAAAATAAAGTCTTTAAAGAGACAGTAAAATTAATATAAAAATAAGCCATGTAAAGATGAATATTACACAGAGAATCTGGATTGTGCTGTCTTTGGGATTTTTAACTGCAGAAAAACATTTGATTGTAAAAGCTGTTGAGTTATGCCAAAATGTATATTTTAAAGGTACCTTGACTTCAAAATTTGGATGTAAGGATATCTTACTTTGGAAAGGAGACTCTGCTTTTGTTCCCACAGAAAGCCAGAGGCTATGGATTTGTTCCAGATTAAGATACATCAGGTTTGACCAGCCAAAACCCCCTGAAGGTCTCCGATGACACCATGGCCCAGATGATCCAACATCCAGAATGGTTTCAAGGCAACTGGGTCAGACAATACATCCTCATGGACTATTCCATAATTCTAAAATTTTCTTTGTGTCCCCATAAGATACAGCGCCCCCCCTCCAGCAGGAAGGAGTAAGAGAAGCTACGCCCAAATTCCCAAATTATATGTAATTTTATTTTGTTAAGGTTAAAACCTTCCTTTTTGAAAAAAAAAGGGGGGGGAAGTGCTGTGGGATGTTCTTTATGGCAAATGTGTTGCTGATTAGTCAATAAATAAAACACTGATTGGCCGTTGGCTAGGCAGGAAGTGTAGGCGGGACAAGGAGGAGAATAAAGCTGGGAAGTGGAAGGCTGAGTCAGAGAGACACTGCCAGCCGCCACGATGACAAACAGCATGTGAAGATGCCGGTAAGCCACAAACCATGTGGCAAGGTATAGATTAATGGAAATGGATTAATTTAAGCTGTAAGAACAGTTAGCAAGAAGCCTGCCATGGCCATACAGTTTGTAACCAATATAAGTCTCTGTGTTTACTTGGTTGGGTTTAAGCAGCTGTGGGACTGGCAGGTGAGAGAGATTTGTCCTGACTGTGGGCCAGGCAGGAAAACTCAAGCTACACAAGGAGGAAATGAAGGAGTTAAGCACAGATAATTGGATGGAGGGAGGGATGGGTGGATGGGTGGATGGATGGGTGGGTAAAAGATAAGCAGCTGGATGCATAAGTGGAAGAGAAGCAAATGAGATAATGAATGGAAATGTGTAAATGGGTTAATGATTGGACAGATGATCAACGGATGGATGGATAATGGGTGAAAAGATCAAATGGAAGATCAATGGATGCATGAATTGTAGAACAGTGGATGAATAGGAGAATAGAAGATCAGGACATGGACTGATATGGACAGGGCAACAATGGAGAATAGATGGAGAGAAAATAAGATGAGTGGATGGATAATAAATGAATGGATGACTTGATCGCTGGTCAGAACTCCCCACAGTCTATAGCCAGGGATCTGTTTTCTAGAAGTTTCTACTTCTCACCACTGAATCCAATTCTCATTTGCATGGGAAAGGCATAGAGAGGTGCAGCTAATACCTTACTTAGAAACTAATAACAGTTCTGGCCACAGGGCTGGAAAGCTGCCTTAGCTTCCCTGAGTGCTGAGGCTCAATAAAAGTGTGATATCAAGACCCAGGGTGGCAGGCTAATCAGCAGTCAAGAAAATAGCTGCCTACCATTGCAGAGGATTCCCTGATTGGAAGCATCCTGCCTCGCTGCTCAGCATAGCCTCAATTAGCATCCCTTGGTACCCATAGCCCTTGCTACCTTTGCTGGCTGACTGAGCTCATAATAGAGCTGAGTCTCTGGGTGGGAAACCCAGATAGGATCTCACCATTCACCCTCCAGTCCTAGAAAGGAAGCTAGGAAGCAAAGATGAAGCTCCACCAGTCCTGTCTCAGGTCCACCCATCTTCCCTCTGTCTGCAGCTGCCCAGCATGCACTCTGCTCTAGTCTTTGGTGGGAGCTTCTTCCTAAGCCAATTGCTGAGTTGAAGCCATGCTGCTCTGAACTTTCAAGAATGGACCTGCCTCTTCCTGTTGCTTACCTTGATTCCAGTCAAACGTATAAGGATGAGAATGTCCCTTCTGGACCTTCTTGCCTGGTACCTGTGATGGTTAATTTTAATTGTTAACTTGGTTGGATTAATAAATGCTTAAGACAAGAGTGAGGCACTCTTTGGGTGTGTCTGTGAGGGAGTTTCCAGAGAGGATTCACTGAGGAGGAGAGACCCTCCCTGAAGGTGGATAGTAGCATCCTACAGACTGAGGAACAGACTTGGAGTAAACAGGGAAAAGGAGAAACCTGGCAGAACTGACACTCCCTTTTCTCTACCTCCTGATCCACCAAGATGTGAGGAAGCAGCTGTTGTGGGATTCTGCCATTTGGTCCAATAGCCAATGAATGGTGCAGTTTTGACCAATGGGTGTGGTCTCCTGAGGATACCTGACCCATTAAGAACCGGCACGCGCTTTGGGGGATGGGGGTCACATTCTCTCTTGGGTGACTTGGAGCTGGAGCGAGTGAAGGAGAAGCATGGTTTGCAGTTTGGTCTCCATCTCTCTCTTGGGAATTAAGAGGCAGGAGCACAGCTTCATTCTGTGTTCATGAGTGTATTTAATAAACCTGACCTGATCACAAACTTCTGTTGTAGAATGTTATTTTAAGGTGTGTTACTTTTGTTTATGTTGCATTTGTTTAACTCTGTGAAGCTGTGTTACTGTGCCTGTCTAAAATACCTAATGGTCTAATAAAGAACAGAACGGCCAATAGCAAGGCAGGAGAAAGGATAGGCATGGCTGGCAGGCAGAGAGAATACATAGAAGGAGAAATCTGGGAGGAAAAAAGAAGTAGCCAGAGAAGGAGGAAGACATCAGGGGCCAGCCATCCAGCTACACAGCAAGCCACAAAGTAAGAAACAAAGAAAGATGTACAGGAATAGAGAAAGGTAAAAGCCCAGAGGCAAAAGATAGGTGGGATAATTTAAGTTAAGGAGAGCTGGCAAGAAACAAGTCAAGCTAAGGCTGGGCATTTATAATTAAGACTAAACCTCTGTGTGTGATTTATTTGGGATCTGGGTGGTGGTCCCCCCAAAAGAGAAAAAGCAATCAACAAGACTTCCATCTATGAGCAGCCTTCTGCTGCCAGACAGGAGCCAGTGCCTCCTGATATGTCGGGTTGGCTGTACCCTCTGAACTGTGAGCCGTGATAAGCCCTTGCTCCCTTAAGTTGCTTCTTGTCAGATATTTCATCACAGCGGTGAAGAAAATAACTAAAAACCCAGTGTCCTGTCTAAGCCAAGCCACTCCAGTCCCCTGCTCCAAGTCCCACATCAACAACCTGAGCCCAGGGTCAGGAGGTGAAGAGAGTATGAGACCATGGCAGAAGAGCCCAGGTATCTTAGGGCGTTTGAGGGAAAAAGCTACCACCCAACATATGGGACATCTGGTCCCTTCCTCCTCTAGCAAGACCTTGATTTTTCAACAGAGAACTGGATAAGGAAGGTGTGTGTATACACAATACATTTTTCCAGCCATGATGAAGTATAAAATTAAGGCTAGAGAGGTGGCTCAGTGGTTGAGACCACTTGTGTCTCTTCCTGAAGACCAGACTTCACTTCCAGCACCCATATTAGGTGGTTCCAACCACCTGTAACTCAGGATCCAAGGGATTCAGTACCTTCTTCTGGCCTCGGAGGAAACCTGTGCACACACAGAGACAAACACAGAGTGATATGTGAATAAAAACAAAATAAATATTTTAAAAGAATAAAATTATTTCACTTGCAGGAAAATGGATACAACTAGAAAGCATCATATTAAATTAATTAGGTCAATTACAGAAAATAAATCTATGTCTTCCTTCATTTGTGGAGCCTAGGTTTTATATAGCTACATAGAATCACATACATATACAGATACATGTATACACACACACATATATATGGTTTGAAAGTAGAAGTAAATCTAAGAAGACAAAGAGTGACCCTCACCTGCAGAAATAAGAGTCCTGAATGATGAGGTGTCGAGTGGGAGGACCAGGGATTGATGAATAAAGAAGACAAAACAAGAGCTGGAACCAGGAGGTCTTGTACAAGCTCATGACTTATACCAAGATAGTTTATTTAAAAACACAGCATCTTATATACTACTGCAGGGGTAAATGCCAAAGTCAGCAGAGAGCTAAGTCAGACAACATTGGTGAAGATAACCCAGGATATCTCAAACACAGCTGCCCTAAGACTCACAACCACAGTCCAGGGGGAAGAGTTAAATCTCCAGAAACTGCAACCTTGACTCTTTGGAGGCTCACTGGACCTTGCCAAGTCCACTCCTGGTCAAGGACACAGAACTGACATTCCCTTTGTCCTTTCATCAAGGTCTCTGAGAAAGTCTTGGGATACACACACACACACACACACACACACACACACACACACACACACACACTCACACACACAAAAGCTTAAGTAAATTAATTTCTTTGTTAAATTTACTTATTTTCATTTCGTGTGCATTGATGTTTTGCTTACATGTATGTCTGTGTAAGAATGTCAAATCCTTGGAGTCAGAGACAGTTTTGAGCTGCCATGTGGGGGCTGTGAATTGAGCCCAGGTCCTCGGGAAGAGCAGTCAGTGCTCTTTTTACTGAACCACATTTCTAGTCATTAGTTTAATTACTTTAAGATGACTTTCGGTTGATCACGGTGGCACAGGCCTTAATCCCCAATGTCGGGTGGCAGAGACAGGAGGATCTTTATGAGTTCAAGTTTAGCCTGGTCTACATATTGAGTACCAGGACAGCCAGGGCTAAAAAATGAAACCCTGTCTGAAAAATATGAAAATTAAAAATAAATAAAGAGTTGAGTTTTCCCAAATGGGATCAGATGTGTATGCTGAGTTAGAGATGGTCCCAGAGGTCACAGGATCAGTAGGGAGCCCTGCTAGTCTAGGGCCCCCTTTATGGGAAGAGCAGGGTGGAGACATTAATGCAAATGGAAACAGGTTCAAGATGGTGTTTGATCTCTGAGCCAGCCAAAGGCTGACCAGTGTGAAAGGGCAAAAAGCAGGAATCTTGACTTGTGAGCCACCTGGGGCTTCAGAAGAAAAGTTCCAGGCCACAGAAAGTTTCATTTCTTACTTTGCCCCCAGGAAAAAGTGAGTGCAAGCCTTCTTCCTATGGAATTCACAGAGCATCCCTACCTGCTGCTCCCTACCTGCTGCTCCCTACCTACTGGCCCCTACCTGCTGCTCCCTACCTGCTGTCCCCTACCTGCTGGCCCCTACCTACTGGCCCCTACCTGCTGCTCCCTACCTGTTGCTCCCTACCTGCTGTCCCCTACCTGCTGACCCCTACCTGCTGACCCCTACCTGCTGTCCCCTACCTGCTGCTCCCTACCTGCTGGTCCCTGGCCTCCTCCCTGAGAGAAGAGAGATAAAACAAGGTGTCTGCTGCGGCCCTAGAGTGAAGGATCCAGTTCTCCAGCACTCTCAGGAGCAAACCAGCTCTTCCTAACCAGAGAGGAACTCTGCCTTAACCTCAAGAGACCAAAAATCACCGTAAAGAGAAAAGAAATGACTGTGCCCATATTTCTGTTTCCCTATGCTGTGTTCCTGGGAGAGAAAGAGACAACTGTGCCCATTTTTCTGTTCCCCCTGGCTGTGTTCCTGGGATTCTGAGACTTGTTCTGGGCAACGGCAGAGGAGGGACCAGCTTGGCCATTTCTTCCGTTCTCAGGATGAGTTAGCCTTGTGCATGCAGATGGAGTGTGGGCAAGACTGACAAGAACAGAAGCAAGACTCCAGGGTGTGGAGACAAGACTCAGTTAAACTGGTAGAATGCTTGCCTGGCACACGCAAAGCCCTGGGTTCAAGCCCCAGCACTGCATAAACCTGGTATGTAATCACAGCACTTGGGAGATAGAGGCAGGAAGATCACAAGTTCAAGGTCAGTCTTGGCCATGCATCAAGTTCAAGACCAGCTTGGGCTACATGAGACCTAGTAGGGAACAAGAGAGGGAGGAGAGAGGAAGGAGAGGCAGACAGACAGACAGAGAGAGACACAGAGAGAGAAGGGAGAACAGAGACAGAGACAGAGAGAATCTCTGTTTGAAGTGTCAGTCAGTTGTTTGAAGTACTGGCCCTGCAGTACTGAGAGTCACCTTCAAGGAGTCACTCTCCAAGCAAACATGGAGGACACTAGACTGAGTACAAGTGAGGAGAGAGGAAGGAGGGAGAGAGGAAGAGCATGTGAATACAATGAGAGGAGATGGTCAGTCAGGAGTCCGACCCATCCCCAGGCCTGGAGAGACCCCTAGATAGAACACGATAGGGACTCACCCAGCAGACTCCAGACAGCTGAGGGGTCCCAGGTCCCTCTGGGTGTGTCCAGTACTGGTGACAGGACAGAGAAATGAAGGAGAAGCTGATGGGTACAGGAGAGACAGCGGGAAACAGACAGCTCCAGACCCGGCCCTCAGAAGGAAAGGGAGACTGAAAGACTGAAGAAGATGGTCTCCACATGGACATCTCCGGGTCTCCTTTGGCCCTAGAAATGAGTCCCTCTTTTGATGGATTTACATGGAACAGTGGCAGTATGCCAGAGTACAGGTTCTTACTATCCTGTGACAAAGGACAGGGAAGAAATGTGAAACTGGGTGAAAGTTTGTCCCTGACCAGACTTGGCCACTCCCGGAAGGGAGCTGTTCTCAGTTCATTTACCAGGCTGTGTGATAAGGACCACCTGGAAGAGTGGGTGGTTGATCACCAGAAAGTAGGGTTTGGGGGAGGGGCTAGGAGGTGGCCAGAAGAGACATCACTTATGCACAAGAGAACTGCCCGTGAGACACCCCCAACAATGCAGGGACCCAGAAAAAAACAAAACTGTGTCTAAGAAAATGAATAGTGTGTGTGTGCGCGTGTGCAAGTGTGTGTGTGTGTGTGTGTGTGTGTGTGTGTGTGTGTGTGTGTGTGTCTGTAGACCAGGGGTCCATGTTTCTCCCCTTTATGTGTTTACATCTTCAGACAGGGTCTCTAACTATACCTGGAGCTCACTGATCAGCTCAACTGGCTGGCCTGAGCGTTCAGGGGATCCTCCTGTGTCTGCCTCTCCTGTGCTGGGCCTGCAGCTGTGCCTGATTTTATATGGGTGCTCATTATCCACCTCTGGACTCATGCTTGAGCTGCAAGCATTTTCCTAGTGGATAAAGCCATCTCTCCAGACTCCTGAATCAGCATTCTTTAAGTGTATGTGCTTACGGAAAACCACATGATGTTTCAAAACTTCTACAAGTCCTGTGGAATGCAATATCCCAAGTTCTTTCCCCTGATTTATTTCTATACTTCTCCTGAGGTGGGGCATCACTGTGTAGCACTGACTGTCCTGGAACTCTGTAGAAAAGGCTACCCTCAAACTCACAGAGATCCACGTGGCCCTGATGGTGGGATTAAATGCATGCACCTCTACACCCGGCTCCTCTAGCTTCTTGAAGCCTAGTCATCATGCATGGTTGCCACATCATGCAGCCAGAGACCAGCTCCCCTCCACCTTGGCTCCTGTATAAATGTCACTTTGGAGCCCACTAATCAACCAGAACATCATTTAGAATTTCCTCCACCTAGAAGTTGCAAAAATCAGATTTCCGCCTTTCCAAACAAGGAAACCTCATCTGCCATCTGGAGTGAGGCAGGTGATGGGGCTGGAGGAGGGGAGCACAGTGGGGAAGACAAGGAGGCCTTCATCTCAGACCCAAGCTCAGCCTTTCACAGAAACCCGGAGAGGTGCTAATGTGATGGGAGCCTGAGCTTCTCTGATTTTCTTTTTTAGACCTGATATTCATGGTTTATTAATATGATCATGGAGGGTGTATCCTGCCTGAGATCCAGTCCATGGATGAGGAGAAACAAGCAAGGAAACAGCTTCCAAGGAGAAGTGGCAGGAGACAGTGGATTTGCTCTCTAATCAGGCCGGGTCCCTCCATATCCGGGACTAGTGAGGTTAGGAGTCCCAGAGCACCAGAAACCCCAGGTCCAGCTCTTCACTCTGCAGCCACAGCCTTTGTCTTCAGGACCACACAGAATGATCTGCCAGTTATTGCCTGGAGGGAGAGAAGAGCAGGCAGGGAAACTGAGTGCATCTTCAGCCAGCATGGGAAGATGTCAGAGAACACCCAAGGAACCCATGGGAGGGAAACTGTCCACCTGACCACACTGGTCAGGAGTTAGCACGAGCTCTTCAGCAAAGAGGAACCAACGCTGACGACAGCAAGAGCTGTGGCAAGGGTCCTGCCACCCATTCATTCAGATGTCACACTGCTCCTTGGGGGATGGTGGAATGAGAGCTAGTGGTCAATGTATAGTTACATGGTGCGTATGAATCACAAATGGCATGCTTTCTCAGGCGTCATGCACAGTTTGGTGAAGTTACTTGGCCCTTGACCACAAAGATCTGGCTTGCTGATCACATTGAGTTTCCCAGAGTTCAGAATAGGCAAAAGTGTCCAGCTCTGTGTACCCCATATGCCACAAATTAAACCTGATCCCAAACCCAGAGAAAGAGCAGGGCCACTGGGCTGGAGAGATGGCTCAGAGGTTAAGAACACTAGCTGTTCTTCCTGAGGTCCTGAGTTTAATTCCCAGCAAGCACATGGTGACTAACAACCATCTATAACGAAATCTGATGCTCTTCCGGCATGCAGACATACATACAGAACAGTGTATACATAATAAATAATAAATCTAAAAAAAAAAAAAAGAGTAGGGCCACGAAGACCATGAAGTCCTACAATCTTACATCTGTGGGGTTGTCAACTTGACAGGATTTAGACTCACCTACGAGAGCCAGGGAGGTGACTCAGTGGGTGAAAGTCCTTGCAGAGCAAGCCTGCTGACGTGAGTCCATCCCCAGAACCCACATCAAAAAGCCAGATGTGGTGGCACACGTCTGTAATCCCAGCAAGATGGGAGGCAGAGATAGGAGAATCTCCCAGAAGCTCTTGGGCCAGCTAGCCTGGAATACACAGCACAGCAAAAACAAGCAACCCTTGCCTTCTTAACAATCTCTCTGTCTCTGTCTCTGTCTCTGTCTCTGTCTCTCTCTCTCTCTCTCTCTCACACACACACACACACACACACAATAATAAGAATGGCAATAATAATAATAATGAAATATTTTAATGTAAAGGAGACACACCTCTAGGAGTGTCTGTGAACACATTAATCCTCTAGGGATTAACTAGAGCAGTAATTCTCAAACTTCCTGAATGCTGCAACCTTTTAATACAGTTCCTTATTTTGTGGTGACCCAATCATAAAATTATTTTGTGGCTACTTCATAATTGTAACTTTGCTACTGTTATGAATTGTAATATAAATATCTGATATGCAGGATATCTGTTATATGACCACCTAAGGGGTCATGACCCACAGGTTGAGAACCACTGCTCTAGAGGATGAACTGAGAGGGTAAGGCCCACCCTCAAAGTGGAAATTACCTCCTAACAGTTGTACCAGTTATAAAGAAGGTTGAGGAAAACCCCATGTCACCAGTATGCCTAGAGCAAGTGAGTCTATCGCTGCTTCCTCCATCCTCTGTGAGCATCAGACCCCTTCAGCCTTCCAGTGTGAACTCAACAGCAGCAGCCCTCCAGGGAGCTCCAATTCTTGTGCATTAGATGGGGACTGCTGAGCCTTGTGAGTGGAGCAGCTGCAGGGATCTCAGCCTCTCTATCTTGTAGATGGTCACTGTTGAACTACCCAGATCCTGGATGTAAGGCAACTCAATCCTTTCAAAACACGGACACCTTCTTTTGGTTCTGTTCCTCCATAGTTCCCTAATTCAACAGCCCATATCCCAGCAGGACACCTGTCCTCTGCAAACTACAATCATTAGGTCCATAAATTCTATAATCCCAACAAGTGTTACAAATGGGTAGCAACTTAGGAGTATCTCTGTCACCTCAACAGTCAAGTAAAGGAAAATAATATGACATGGAAGAGGCTGGAGAGATGGCTCAGTGGTTAAGAGCACTGGCTGCTCTTCCAGAGGACCTAGGTTTGATTCCCAGCACCCACATGGTAGCTCACAACCATCTAAACTCCACTTCTAAGAGATCATCTCTCCTCTTCTGGCTTCTATAGGCACTGAGCAAGTACATGGTACACAGACATCATGCAAGCAAAACAAAATAAGAATTTAAAAATGAAAAATATGCATTACATGGAAATGCCCAAATCAGTAGCACTAAGCATGATGTGCCTCATGAGGTACCATGGAAAGTATCTTGCTGCTCTAGCTCAGAGTTAAGGTCCTTGAACCAGAAAGAGGGAAAAGACATGAGCCATCTTGTGGCCACAAAGTTAGATGTTTTGGCTCAATTCATACCTTAACTGCCTTAGAGTCTCAAGAGTGCATATCAAGTCTTGAAAGAAGCAGTCCACCACCACCTACCAGCCACAGACCACAAAATACATTACCAGGGGATCAAGACACCTCTGGGAGACTCTCAACTTTATCACATGACTTTTGTGTACCAGGCCCAACATAGGTATGCAACAAGCAACTGGAGGCAGAGGCAAGGAGTTCACTCTCAAGATCCTGCAAGGCCACTTCCTACCCACACCACAGGACAAGGAATGTGTTTCTCCTCAGGCCTCAGACTACCCAGTAATGAGGCTTTTCTCCAGTGGTAGACTCCAGGAAGCAGAGAAGAGGCACTGGCTACAGATTTGGGATCAAAAGACTGTGACACTCTTAAATGCCATCTGGGAGACACAAAGTAAGGGAGCGATGCAGAGACCCCAGGATGAGGTGTAGCCTGAGCCCTGATCTGCTGTGAGTTCTCTAGCCCCAGAATATATTATTCCATTTGCACCAGGGCCACCAATAACAGGCCTTTGCTGGAGTTCCTCTTCACTGGCCACAGAGGCCTGGCTGTCCACCCCCCACCACCACCACCACAATGCCCTATGTGAGCATGATTCCCCATCCTGAATGTGGCTCCTGATCACATTCTCAAAGCAGGAGACTTGCCAGGAAAAACCCCTGGGAACTGGGTACTTCCTTGGAGCAAGATCCATCCATGCCACAAAGCCCCCATGCTTGGCCACCAGTGACATGGTAGGAGAGTGACATATGTGTCTACAGGAAACAAAGTCCCTTTCAAAAGATGGGACAAAACTCTAGGGATAGGATGACATTTCTTGGGTTGTGAAGGCAGTGGGGTATGTAGCAAAGGAGCAGTAGGAACCAGTGGAGGTTGGATGCAGGGTGGCTGGGCAGAACTTGTGGAGGGATATTCTACATAACTTTGTGGCATCTGGGGAAGCTCCTAGTCTTGGAAGTGTCTCTGTGATGAGCAGGAAATCTTGTGTAAGATTGTATAAGAACCTTTTCTTCCTCCTGTCCATGCTTTTCCCATTTTATTATTGTTAGGGTTGACACTAATGGCTCTGTTTTGATTCTGACACCTTCATGCATCCTTCCCATATACTTTCAGGTCTAGCTGTCATGATCTGTGATTCTGGGACCATTCTTACTGAAACAACCAGTCTCCTTCTTCGCGTCCTGAACAATTGATAGTAGCAAGCTTCTCCTGCAGCAAAATAGATGTTAAGAGAGGAGAGATCTCTTTGTTTTTGATTTCCTTTCCTGTGGAGGTCAACAGACCCTGTTCTTGGCACAAAGCACCATGGATGTGTGACAAGGCATGCTGGTTATCAGTATAGATGTTGACAGCATAGCTATTTCCCCACCTTAGTGCCTGGGTCAAGGCTATCAGTTCTGCCTTTAGAGCTGATGTCTCTTGAGGATGAGATTCGGACCAGATTACTACCATGAGCATCACCACACCTGTTCCTGCATACCTAACCCCACTTGTACATAGTTGCTTCTACCAGTGAATAGGGTCATATCTACCATCCCCAGGGGCTGGTCTCAGAGGTCTGGTCGTCCATATTGCAGGTAGTCAATGACCTGGGCACAGTCGAGGGCTGGCTGCTCTTCAGGGTCAGGATGGAAGGAGACTGGGTTCAACACTGAAGAAGGTGAGAAACAGATCCTGGGTGCATCTAAAAGGAGAGCTTGATAAGGGTGAGGCGTGTGTTCCACATCCAGTGCTCAGAAGCTCTCCGAAGGAGCACTGCAATGACATGAGGACTGGTGACAACCAGCTCCTGTCCCACGGTCAGTTTATCAGTTTCCTTAACAAAAGTGCATGGCGGCAATGGTCCGGATGCATGTGGCCATCCTGCTAGGTATTTAGATAAATAAGACACAGGCCTTTTCCAGGGTCCCAAAGTTTAAGTCAGTATATCTTTGACAACTCCACTTTGTTTACCCACAAACAAGTAAAAGTTTAGCAAAGTCAGGGAACCCTGAGTGCTGGGCTGACATCAAAGCCTTCTTGAGCTTTTGGATCTCCTACTTTTCTTTGTTTCTCAGCTCAGGAGGCCATTTCCTCCTAGGCCCTGGTATAATAATTTTGCTATTTCTGCCAAGTTGGGTATCAGATCTACAGTATTCAACTGTGCCCAAAGAATTCTCTCACCTGCCTTTTATCTTGTGGCTTGGGGATGTTTAAGATAGCTTGGATCCTGCTTGAGGACAGAGTCCTGTTGCCACCCTCTAAGCAATACCCCAGATAAGTTATCTTATTGGAGCACAATTGGGCCTTTGGGGTAGACATGCAGTAGCCCAGCAGCTAGAGTATTTTAAGCAATTTCTCAGATTTTTGGCACTGAGTTCTTAAACCCCTGTGGTAGTCAGGTCCAGGTCAGTTGTTCACTATACCCTGACTTGAGTCTGTCTATTCAAAAGCAAATATAGTTGGCTTATAGAGACCTGGGGTACAGAGAAAATGGTATCTTCAGGTGTATACAGTTTTCCTAGATCTAATAGGCTCTCCAAAGTGTATTTGTTTGGCCCAGATGGGTAGATAATTTCCATTCTCTTATTGCTTGCCTTAAGTCATCAACAGAACAATAGTCTTTAGTGCCAGGTTTAACAACAGGGAGCAGTGGAGTGTTCCAAGGTGAGGGGAGGGGACCAAAATTCCCGCATCCCTAAAGCAGATGCTGTGCTTTCTGATAACCACATTAGCTGCTCTTGAGATGGGCACTGTGTACCCTTATAGGCAAGGCTGAGCTTGAGAACTGAACAATTGGCGGCTCATATGCAGTAAAAAAAAAAAAAAAGGGTACCTAGAAATGTCTTACAATCAGCCCAGGTGGGTTGATGGGTAGAGAAAAGTTTCCAACAGGCTGATGAGAGCCTGAGGCTTCTCATAGAGGGAGGGTTCTGGATCTTCCATTTGTACAATCACTGATCAAAAAAGGAGCATAAACTAGAAAAGAAGATCTGGGCCTCTGCTCCCCATCAGCCCCTTCCTCTGTCAGGGATGGGCACCCACTAGGGGGTGCTTCTCTAAGAGGGCGAACAGCAGGGGTCTGGCTCAGCTAGAGTGGAGCATAAGCCAGTCCTCTCCTGGAGTGTGATGTAAGGACAGATATAGAGAGATTCCTGGACTACAGACAGTCAGATCCTGAACTGGCTGGATGTTTGGATTGTGAGGTGAGGAAACCTCTGCTGCTTCCTCCTCCTCCTCCTCCTCCTCCTCCTCCTCCTCCTCCTCCTCCTCCTCCTCTACCTCTTCCTCCTCATCCTCCTCTACTCCTCATCCTCCTCCTGCTCCTCTTCTCACGACTCCTCCTGTAGCTCCTCATCATCATCATCTTCTTCCACAGCCTCCTCTTCCTCCTCCTCCTCCTCCTCCTCCTCTCCTCCTCTTTCTCCTCCTCATTCTCTTTCCCCTCCTCCCTCTCTTTCTCCTCCTCCTCTTCCTCCTCCTCCTCCCCTCCTTCTGCTCCTCCTCTTCTTCCTCCAGGACTAGAACAGAAAGTCCAGGCATTTTGCCTAGGTTTTGCTCAGCCTCTAACTCATTGACTTGGTGACTCAGAGGAACCTTTTTAAGGGCCTAACATCTCTGCCAAGGAGGGGATTCAAGAGAAAGAAGAGCCAGCAGTTAGTGTAAGGAAACTGTCAGAGGAACCAAGGTTCCCTGTGACTACTTGCTAGACTCTCTTGGCAGTTTGAGGGTCAAATGGCCCTGCATCAGGCCATCCCACATCAAAAGTGGGCCATTCTTATGCACAGAGTCAAGAGCTGTCTGGGTGACATCCTAGCTCTATAATCTGCATTGCAGAACTCCTGGAAGTATTGCAGCATGCAGTTCAAGGGCAACTTGGCTGTGTTCAGTCTGGTTCCTGTTTCTGCAAAAAAACGTATAAGCACACCAGAAACATGTCTGTATGCCTGGAGACTGAGTCTGTGATCACTTCTGATCTCCCCTATGTCTCCCCAAATGTCCAGAACTCTAGAACAACTCATCATCGGTCCTATTTTAAGAATGCTTCAGCTGGCAATTCTTTTATTTGGTTTCTATTTTGCAAATTTGCAGTGATCACAGGCTGGAGCTCCCCTGGAAACCCAAGTCCACAAATATGCCTGCCCCCAACTAGGGCTGTTCACCCCCAAAGACTCTGAGTTGTGAGACTTGCCCCCATCTAGGACCTGACCCTAACTAGTGACTCTATACTTTGTGGCAGCTGTGGAATCAGGCTTCCCAGGGCCTCCAAGTCTGCCCCAGACTTTCCCTCACTAGGACCTATCCCGGACCCAGGTTCTGAATCTGTGTTCTCCCAGGATCTTTCTGGGGTCTCCAAAGTTATGGAGCTTGAGACTATTGGGGGAAAAAAACACCATCCTCAATTCAGATTATAATTAGCCGAATTTATTAAAACTACTAGCAAGGCTGCCGTCTTTAACCCAAATTCAAGACATGCCACCCAGAGGCAGGTGAAGGAGGGGATTTTAAAGGCAAAAGCAACAGAAGCTGTTCTGCTTGGCCAAGAGTAAGTGGTCAAGGAGACTTTAAAACAGTTCTTCAATATCTACCAAAGCAAGGTACAGAAGCCAAAATTTAGCAGTTAGTCATAGCATAACAACAGATGATCATATCATGGCTGTGCATTTCTGAGTGGAGGAGCCAAGGTTGCAGGGAACTTATCTTCCAGAGGTTTTAGTCAGGAATAAAATGGCTATTAGGTACCAAGGTGGATGGCAAGCACAAAATGGAGTTTCTTTAGCCATCACATTGAAAACTAAATGGAAGGCAGCTGGTTCCATGGTGGGGTGCTAGACAGATGGGGAGCCTTTCAGCAGGTGACTGGTAATAGCAAGGGACCTCAGGCTGAGGTCCTTGGAGACCTGGGAGGCTCAAAGATGTCCTGACCCTAAACACAAGCCTACAGCCTGGTGTGGTGGGGCACACTTTTAGTGCAAGTACTGGAGAGGTAAGAGCAGAGACAGGCAGATTTCTGTGAGTTCCAGGCCAAGCAGGACCACATAGAAAGACCCTGTGTCAAAAAATAAAAACAAAAGCTCTGCTCTCTGCTCTCCCTCCTTCTCACTCAGCAGTACCCTGCCAACTGAACTCTTAAGAAGGGAATGTCTCACTGGGTGGTGGTGATGCACCCCTTTAATCCCAGCACACGGGAGGCAGAGGCAGGGGGATCTCTGTGAGTTTAAGGCCAGCCTGGTCTACACAGTGAGTTCCAGTACACCCAATACTACACAGGGAAACCCTGTCTCGAAAAATAAAAATAAAAATAAATTAAGGAATAAAGGAATAATGGAATGAAAGAAGATAGGAAGAAATGAAGAAAGGAAGGAAGGAGGAACGGAGAGAGGGAGATACGGAGGGAGGGAAGGAAGGAGGGAGGGAGGGAGGGAGGCAGGGAGGCAGGGAGGGAGGCAGGGAGAGAGGAAGGTTTCTCCTGAGTATTGAGTATCCTCAATGGAGTCCTGCTCACACCACCTGCATTCTCTCTGCTGCCCCCTGTTGGTGACCCCTGTTTTCAGGCCTTGGTCTCAGGATTCTAGCTCATGTCTTGGAAACCCAGACTCTGTGAAGAATGAGGACCTCACCAAGGTTCCCCGGGGAACAGAGGTAGAGAACAGAAGGTTGACTACCCAGGAGCTCCAAGGAGAGACTTTTTTCAAACCTTACCATAATTAATAAAAACTGAAGATAAGCCGTTCCTGTGGTTATTGGTATTTCCAGGGCCAGACAGCCCTTATTCTTTATTTTTTATTCTCTATCTGAATGTACCCCAAGACTACATGTTCTTTTAGGTTCAGTGGCCACTGGGAATGAAAACCTGCACTCTAAGGCTTTGAGCCAAGAGGTGTTTAAAGCAGAGAGGACTTTATCCGCACAGGGCATAGCAAGAGAGGGAACACAACGGAGAGGAGAGGTAAAAGACAAAGACTGCTGTGGTGGAGGGGTACTGAGCATGTGATGGCCTGGTGGCATGAGGAAGGGGAGCTCAACCAGGCAGCTCAAAAGAAGGCAGAGGACCTGCCAGTCCCGACCTGCACTGGGTTAGCTCAGTCAAGAGAAATGGGGATTCAAACCTCAGAGAAAGTGGATAAAGAGGTGATGGAATATGGTGTGGACAGGGTGACCAAAAACAGCTATTCCCACAGAAAACAGCCAGAGGCCCCTGCCAGTGCTCCTAAATAGACATATGGGAATTGTGGTCTCAACTTGAGAAAGCCTCATGGCAATATGGGAAGAATCCCTTAGTTACCCTGAAGCAAACTGTCCAAAAAACAGGATCTTGTATATCAGGCTGGCCTCAAACTCACTATGTAGCTGAAGATGACCTTGAGCTTCTGATTCTCCTCCTCCACCTCTTCACTGCTGGGACCACAGGTATGCACCACCACACCTGTTGTGTGGTCCTGCAGCTCAGACTCGGGGTCACTAGTGCCACAAGAGCACTTTACCCTCTGAGTCACACTCCAGCCTTCTGATATACTTTTGTGTTTTGTTCTTTTCTGTTATAATTTAAATTTACAGGACTGAAGAGATGGGTCATCAGTTAAGAAAACTTACTACTCTATCAGAAGGCCAGGGTTTGGATGTCAGCACCCATGTTAGGTGGTTCATAAACATCTGTAAACATCTGCTTTAGGGGATTAGACACCCTCTTCTGAACTTGTGAACACACACACTCATGTAAAAAAAAGTAAGTCTTTAAATTTATTTGCAATGGACACATAAAAACTTGAAATATTTACACATTTTGAGAGTAGCATGAGGTGTTCTAATGCATGTATAAAGTGTATAGTGTTTAAATTGGGCTAAACATGTCTGTGTCCTCAAACACTGGTCATGTTTGAATGTAGCTTTTATATATGGTCAGCAAAGGCTTCTTAGAAGGATCATAAAAACCCAAACAAAATATTCTGCAGATGTCGGGGTACTGACCTGCCTCTCTTGGGCAGCAGGAACATCTACATCTTCTCCATGTCCAAGCCCTTTTAACCCAACCCCCTCCAAGGCCCTCCAGGGACAGAGTTCCCAGCCAAGACAGATGGACAACATGATATGTTTCAGACATTTTCAAGCAAGAAAAACTTAAGGTGCACAGCAATCTTGGAGTGTCAGGGAGAGAGCATCTCCTCAAGCTAGATCACTGTTGGAACACAAATGCTGAGCTCAGGGCCAGGCCTGTCATGGGACTGCCTGAATACCAGGTTGCTTACAGATGAAAAGGAACTTATAGTCACAGGAAGCATCATTCCAGGCCTGGGGGGAGGATGACTTTATACTGGCACAATGTTCTTTGTTCCTATTATTGTTGGGTTCACCTGGAATCCAGAACCTACCAAGTGAGAACAAAGACACTTTATTCACCTGGTTGAAGGCCTGCCTAGAATGTAGAGAGCCCTGTAGTGGATCCACAGCACCAAGTTGCTGTGGATATCGTTCTGTATAAATAAAACACTAATTGGCCAGTGCCCAGGCAGGAAGTAGGTGGGACAAGGAAAGGAGAATTCTGGGAAGTGGAAGTCTGAGTGGGGGAGACACTGCCAGCCGCCACCATGACAAGCAGCATGTGAAGATGCCAGTAAGCCACAAGTCACGTGGCAAGGTATAGATTTATAGAAATGGGTTAATTTAAGATATAAGAACAGTCAGCAAGAAGCCTGCCACAGCCATACAGTTTGTAAATAATATAAGAGTCTGTGTGTTTATTTTATAAGTGGGCTGTCGGACTGCCGGGGCTCGGCGGGACCCAGAGAGAAGCTCTCCAGCTACACCAAGTAGACTGGCATGGTGGCATATGCCTTTATCCCAACACTCAGGAGGTAGAGTCAGGAGCATCAAAGTCAACCTAGGCTACAGAGCAAGTTCCAAGCCAGACAGAGATACATGAGATACTGTCTTAAAAAGTGGTTATTTTAGACAACTCAGTGGGTTAGGACCCTGGCAAGCAAAATTGAGGGCCTGAGTCTAATCCCCAGGATCCACATAGTATGAAAGAACCAACTTGGACAAGTTGTCCTCTGACCTCTACACAGATGTGGCACATGTTCTCTCTAACACAAACATCATATACACACACAATAAAATAAATAATTTTGATGGGCTGCTTCAATCCCAGTGTTCATCCTTGGAGACAGTAATGCAAGGTGTTGCTCCCAACCCTAAGAAGATGAGTATAACTTCCACTCTAAGCCTGTTGCTGCATCCCTGCCCCCTCCTCTCAAGGCTCTCACAATCCCATACCACATAGGCCTGGACTTGGGTCAGTCCCTCACCCAAGCTGGGCAGAACATCTTGCTGCCAAGACCATAGGACATCAGGTTCCCAACTGGCCCCAGGTACCACCCTGTGAGCAGCAGCAGCTAGCTGGGTGTCCACTCCAGCTGCCACTGTGCTAGAAAAGGACAGTGCACTGCCCCGT
This sequence comes from Peromyscus californicus insignis, assembly GCF_007827085.1. Lineage (NCBI taxonomy): Eukaryota > Metazoa > Chordata > Mammalia > Rodentia > Cricetidae > Peromyscus > Peromyscus californicus. Next base: position 100,941,816 of record NW_026294584.1, on the reverse strand, counting down.
GTTCATGGGAACTCTCCACCCAGCAAGCCAGGCTCGGGGGAGGCCGCAGCAGACTCACTCACCTCCTACTTTCCTCCTTGTTGAATGAGGTCTTATCCACCCAGTACCACTCACCTTCATTCCCTGCCTTGGTGAGACCAATCCAGAGTGGAAGCCCATTTGCTGCCTTGTAGAGAAACTCCTGTGAGGAACACACAGTAAGTGAGGGCATGCCACCACCACAGCTTTGAGTACCTGCCCATTGGGTACTCTTCACTTGAGCACAGTCAGCAGTCCCTGAACTTGACGGTGTCCCAGGAGATTCACAGACTCACTGGTACAGCATCTTCTCTCACTGCCTCCTTGTTGTGCTTGGAGCCCAGAGCTCCAAGTCCTAGATGCTCTTTGCTTACAGCTAACACCTTGGAACCTGGGCTCTCCAGTGAGAGCACAGCCTGCCAGGCATGGCAGCAGATGCCTGAAATCCCTGCACTCTGGAGTCTGAGGCCAGGGTAATGAGAGTTCAAGGCCATCCAGAGTTACATACAGAGATCCTGAGTCAAAAGAAAACAACTATAAAACAGAAACGGAGGAAAGGAAGGAAGGAAGGAAGGAAGGAAAGAAGGAAGGAAGGAAATTCAGCTAAACTGCAAACAAGGTAATCAAGGGAATGGCCTGAATGGTAATAACTAATTTACATGAGACTTTAATTTTGCCAGAGACTAGAAGACCCCTATGCCTCCCTCCCTCCTTTACCCTCCAGGGCAGGCACTATTTCATCAATTCACTTAAGGTGAGGCCTGGGAAAAGTAAGTCATCTCCCCAAGCTCCAGGACAAATTTGATGGCAGACTGTGACACTCGGCGTCACTCTGCTTCACTCTTCCACCTCCCAGATCAATGAGCCCATCTACACTCCAACACCAAGAAGGAGGCCTCCTGGGTCCTAGAGCATCATTGATGTTGTTCACAAATTATTTCTATTCTCTGACGCATGGAAAGAGCGCCCCCTGCTGCCATCTTTGAAGCTAGCAGGGTTGTGTGACTGGCTCTTGCTAGGGACATGTGAGCAGAAATGACATGTTAGCTGAGTGTAGGATCTTTAACATCAATGAAGCTGGCAGTGTCTCCTTGCTGCTTCAGCAACTGTGATGTGTGATGAAATAAACCCTCCTATGACTTAGGTCCTTGATACCCACAATTAAGAGGACACCTGCTGTCCCTCAAAGTGTGCAGTATACATGAGAAATAAACCTTCAAGGGTATGAGCCTAGGGAGATGTCCCAGTGGGTAGGAGAACTTGCTACTCAAGCATGAGGCTCTAAGTTCAAATCCCTGGCACCCGTATAACCCCAGCTCTGTGGAAGGCAGAGACACAGGATCACTGAGACTTATTTGCTGGCTACCAGGGAGTGCTCAGGAAATTAGACAGTGATATAACAGGACAATTGATGTCCTCCACATATGCATGGGTGCACGCTCCTGCACCCCTGCACACACAACACATACACACATACACACACAACACACACACACACACACACACACACACACACAACACGCACACACACATACACACACAACACGCACACACACATACACACACACACACACACACACACACAAGAAATGAGCCTTCATCCTTAGATCATCGACTGTTGAGGAATTTTTGTTACTGCAGCAAACTCCTGCCCAGCCTCTCTGACATGCCCTCCACAGAGTCTGGGATGATTGCACTCACTTGCTCTGATTCTGAGGTCACTGAGGTCAGATGAGCTTCCTTAGAAATGCAAAAATGTTCTGCACTGTACCAGGACTTTGGGGTGTGTGAAAAGTAATAGAAGTTCCCCCCGAAGTATTTCCAGCCTCGAGACATCATTTCCAAAATGTCACCTGGAAAACAAAGGCTGAGGTAACAGCAGTGCTCCACATTCTTCTGCATCCTGACTGGGCATGGGGTGTTTGATGGAATCCTGGGGACAGCAGTGAATGGATCCAAGGGTCTTAGGTTCCCAGTGTCAGGGGCTGGGGACACTCTAATGGAACCCTGAAGGTCTGAGACTTGTGATAGACCCTCTGGGCGTAGAAAAGGTACAGGGACAGGGAGGGGAGAATATGAGAGGAACGCAAGGACCATTACCCCAGGGCCCTGGCTCACAGTAAGGGACTTCATGGGAAGAGGCAAGATACAGGCCACGTGTACATATTATATTAGTGAAATGTCATTATGTGAGCTAATGAGAAGCTGGCTCTGGAGGGGTTTACCCACCCCTCCCAATTTCAGACCCAAGCATGTTTGTCTCAAAGTCCCCCCTAAGGCCCTTTGTCTAGAGATGGACTGCACCCCCCAACTCTGTGATATTGAGAGAAGAGGACAGGAGAGCAGCCCCAAATGAATATGTGGTGTGTTTGTGAACAGCTAGAAGCCAAATCATTTCCAACACAGGTTACTACTGCTTGTTCCATGGTATAAGGCCCCTCAGTGGGAAAGGGAAGCTGGAAACTCAGCCATGGAAAGAAAGCTCCACTTGGAACTCCAGCTGTCTGCTTCAACTTCCCCAGTCAGTTTTTGCTCGATGTTTGTAGCTCCCCACTTGATGATGTCACCTTCCAGCTGTTATTTGTTCTTTTACTTGAAAGCCTTGCCCAAGGGGACACTCTGCTCCTCAGGGACTCTCCATCAGGAACTCCAACCGAGGGTCTCAGCCGGGTTTCCCCAGTTGATTTCTGCTGGATGTTATGAGTGCCCAACTAGATGTTTTGCTATATCAATCTATCTATCACCTATGTATCTGTCTGCCTGTCTATCAGTCATCTATCCATCTCTCATTTGTTATTCATTCTTTTATTTATAGTTCACTATATACTTAATAAACTCACTCTCTCAAAACCTAAAATATGGCTATTTTCCAGGCCATACAGAACGCCAGGACAGACTCCCTAATGTTTCTACACTCTGTACCTTAGTGTAGAGACTCAAGCTAGGCCTGGTGTGGTCTCTCTCACTGACCCAAGTTCTCTCGGACTGACAGTTAATGCCTTCCTTGTTAACTTTCCAGCCCACTCTCTTTCCTGTCCTCTGTCTACCCACAAGCTAGCTGGCCTCCTATTCAAGACAGGTAGGGTTTTATGACCACTGGTCAGCCTGCAGGGTGATCTTCTCTTTACTTACTCTGTCTTTGGAGTACTTTGTTGACATTCTCCAAGCTGCTCTGCAGTGTTTGGACCTTTGCATTCAAGGTGCTGGCTTTATCCAGATCTCTTTGCAGCTCCAGGATTTTAGAACTGAGATTATCAACTTTTTCCCAGTTTCTTGTTAATATCTGGATTTGAGCACTGGCTTGTGCCATGCTGGTCCTCAAAGACAGAATCTGAGAATGCACACGGGTGAGGCTGGTGTTCAGTGTCTGTATCTGAACTTCAGCCTTCTCCACACAGCCTCTGTCCTTCTCAAGAATAGAACCCAGGGTGCTGATATTGTCCACACGACCTCTCAACATCTCAGCATCACTCTTCATATTCAATATTTTTCCCATCAACCTGGGATCTGGATTTGAAAAGGTCAAAAGGTCAGTTAAGGAGTTCCTAAGCCATGGATGTGGGGTACTGTCCAAAGGAAGGGGGAAATGCAGGATCAAGCTTCCCAAAGGACCAAGACAGTCCAAGGAACTGCCACCTACTCTCCACTCATTAACTAATACACAAGTGTGCACCATGTGCCACTATCATCAGGAACACTGGTTGGCACAGGCAGAGAGGAGACCAAGAGGCCTCATGAACAAGCAGAGGGAAAGCCCAGCCCTGAAATTTCTTAGTATGGCTAGGGTGAACTTGGTAAAGGGGTGAACTCAGTCAACCCCTCATCACTCCATCACTGAGTCCCCTCTTAGACTATGAGTAAGTCCCCAGCCATCTCCTGTCAGAGACACAGCCACCAGCTAGGGCAGCACACCCCTCCCTTGTCTGCCCACAGGCTGCTCTATGGCCATAGGCAGGGCTATCTCTATGCAGACTCCAGAACACATAGGAGGGATATTAAGCTATTTCTGCCCTTGCCTGTACCTGTATTTCATACTCTACTAAGATCATAGGCATGAGAACAAAACTAACCAATAACTATCAAAAGAGTCCTGTGGGACTGAAATGACTCAGCAGGAAGAACACTTATTCTTGCAGAAAACCTGAGTTAATTTCCCATTCTGTACTGTGTATAGCAGCTCATAACCATCGATTACTTCAGTTCTAGGGAGATCCCACACCCTCTTCTCTCTTCAGACACCAAGACATGTGATGTACACACACGCAAGCAAAACATTCACATACAGAAAATAAAATAAAATAATAAAAATGAGACCCCTTCAAAAAAAGAGTCCTGTGAAAAAGAAAGGCAGTGCTAGAAGCCAGGAACAGTTGGGCATGGTATCACACGCCCTTAATCCCAGGACTCAAGAGGCAGAGGCAGGCAGATCTCAGTGAGTTCCAGGCAGGCCTGATCTACTGAGTTCCAAGCCAGCCAGGGATACACAGAGACCCTGTCTCAAACAAGAGAGAGAGAGAGAGAGAGAGAGAGAGAGAGAGAGAGAGAGAGAGAGGTGTTGAAGAAGAGAAGAGTCAAGACCAAGGGTCTAGGATGAGGCCAAGGTCAGTGATGGGGTCCTGGGGTCCTGGAAGGATGCAGCTAAGAATCTGAGACCCTGCTGCTAGAGAGATGGCTCAGTGGTTAAGAGCACTCTCACTGCTCTTCCAAAGGTCCTGAGTTCAAGTCCCCGAACCCACACGGCAGCTCACAACTGTCTAATGTCCTCTTCTGGTGTGCAGATGTATATGCAGACAAAGTACCCATATACATAAAATATATAAATAAGTAAATCCTTTAAAAAATTATATATATAAAAAAAAGAATCTGAGACCACACACGTAGTCCATGAAAAGAAGACATTCCCTCCCTATACTTTCTAGAGACTTGGCAGAAGGGAGAAAGGTGTGACCACAGCAGAGACCAAGAAGCTTCTAGAAGAGGACTAAGAAGGCTTCAAGTGTGGACATACAAGAGAGTGAGGAGACGATCTGGGAGATTTGCTGGCTTGGCCAAGTTCTCTATCTGCTCAGTGGAGAACTTTGTCCCTAGTAGGGACATCAGGAGACATCACACTCACTCTTGGGAGCTATCCTCAAGGCTTTGAATCCAAGGGTCTCAGAGCTGTGAGTGACAGGATGCTAAGAGAGGCAAGGGCAGAGATGTAAAACTTGGTGACTGTTTCCTTAACACTGAAGAGTATACCTGAGAACAGATCTTTCCTAATGTCAGTCAGAAAATCCTCCAAGAAACCTGGGATAGAAGCAGCAGCAGGTCAGCTTCCAGAAACACCAGCAAAATTCCTGAAACATCATACACTGAAGACACCAAGGACAGTAGCAAAAAGGGTTTGGGTATCTGGGAACCTGGTGACTTACAGAAAATAGCTTGAAGCACAATAGAGGTGACCAGGACCAATGCCAGACAGATGAAGGCCACACGGAGGCTGAGAGGTTTCCTTAGGACTGGAGACTGATCATGCTTGGGAGAAGGCTCTGGAAAGAGACACAGAAGTTTGTTAAGGGTCAGTGAAGAGTGGTGATGGGCATAAGCACCAAGTGGGCATGGAGCAATAGCTGGCACTTGCCTGGAGGCCAGAGGGAGATGTTCTGCTTGTCCACTGTGAAGTGGGCATCGGGGGCCTCCCTCTCCTTCATCTCCACCTCTGGCACAGGAGCTTCTGGCTGCCTGTCTCCCCAAGGGCCTTTTATCCAGAAAGAAACGGGAAATGAGTCCCTAAGCAGGTCACCATGTCATGCCCAAGTTTCTTGTTTTTGGCTTAGACACTTTGCCTGGATGAGGTCACAGCTTCATCCCCTCTACAAAGATCTAGGCTTTTTTTGATGGGGTGGCACCTGACATCTTCCCTGGGACACAGACCTTTTAATCATCTAATCCAAAGGCTCTTCTATTTCTCTTGTAAAGAGCCCTCATCTGAAGCAGGTGAGAGACCTGTCCTCTGGCTGCACCACCACCACTGCCACCCACTGGATTCTGTTCCCCCAAGACCCACTCCACCGCCCAACCCCACAAACCAGATCATCCTCACCATGGTCAGCCCTCCCCCGAAACCCCAGCAGACTACATAGGCACAGGTACACCCCATACCAGTTGGAAGAACAGATGAGTAAACACCAGTATAAAAATACATTCAACAACAGAAAGAGCAGTATGGCACTACCAGAACCTAGTGATCCTACAACAGCAAGACCTGAACATTCTGATGCAGTTGAAACACAAGAAAACAACCTTAAAAATGACTCTATGAGATGATAGAGACCCTTAAAGAGAAAATGAAGAACTCCCCTAAAGAAATCGAGGAAAAGCCAAACAAAAAATTGGAAGAAATTGACAAATCCCTTAACGAAAGTCAAGAAAGTCAAGAAAAAGCAATCAAATGGGTGAAGGAAATGGTTCAAGACTTGAAACTTGTAATTGAAGCAGTAAAGAAAACGCAAACTGAAGGAATTCTGGAAATGGAAATTCTGGGTAAGCAAACAGGAACTACAGATGCAAGCATCACCAACAGAATACAAGAGATGGAAGATAGAATTTCAGGCATTGAAGATACAATAGAGAAAATAGATTCATCAGTCAAAGAAAATGTTAAATCCAGTAAATTCCTACCACAAAACAGTCAGGAAATCTGGGACACCATGAAATGATCAAACCTAAGAAAAATAGGGATAGCAGAAAAAGAATCCCAGCTCAAAGGCACAGAAAATATATTCAACAAAATTATAGAAGAAAACTTTCCCAACCTAAAGAAGGACATGACTATAAAAGTTACAAGAAGCTTACAGAACACCAAACAAGCTGGACTAAAAAGAAAAAAATTCCTGTTGCCACATAATAATCAAAACACTAAATATTCAGAATAAAGAAAGAATATTAAGAGCTGCAAAGGAAAAAGGCCAAGTACCATATAAAGAAAGACCTATCAGAATTACACCTGACTTTTCAAAGTATACTCTGAAAGCCAGAATGTTCTGAACAGATGTTTTGTAGATACTAAGAGACCATGAATGTCAGCCAGAATACTATACCCAGCAAAACTTTCAATCACCATAGATGGAGAAAACAAGATATTTCATGACAAAATCAGATTAAACAAAACCTATCCACAAATCCAGCCCTACAGAAAGTACTAGAAGGAAAACTCTAACTCAAGGAAGTTACCTGCACCCACAAAAACATAGGTAATAGATAATTGAACACCAACAAAACCAAAAGAAAGGAAACACCACACACTACACCACCACCACCAAAACAAAACAAAAAAAAAAAAACAGGATTTAACAATCACTGGTCATTAATATCTCTTAATATCAATGGACTCAATTTGCCAATAAAAAGACACAGGCTAACAGAATGGTTATGAAAACAGGATTCATCATTCTGCTGCATACAAGAAACACACCTCGACTTCAAAGACAGACATTACCTCAGAGTAAAGGGTTGGGAAAAGATTTTCCAATCAAATGGACCTAAGAAGCAAGCCAGTGTTAGCTATCTTTTTATCTAACAAAATAGACTTCAAACTAAAATTAGCCAAAGAGATGGAGAAGGACATTTCATATTCATCAAAGGAAAAATCCATCAAGATGAAGTCTCAATTCTGAACATCTATGCCCCAAATACAAGGGCACCCACATTTGCAAAAGAAATATTACTGAGACTTAAATCACACATCAAACTCCATACATTGATAGTGGGAGACTTCAACCCCCTTCTCACCAATGGACAAGTTTGCCAGACAGAAATATAACAGAGAAGCAAGGGAACTAACAGATGTTATGACTCAAATAGACTTAATAGACATCTACAGAACATATTACCTAAAAAGAATATACCTTCTTCTCTGCACCTTGTGGAACCTTCTCTAAAATTAACACATACTTGGTCACAAAGGAAATCTCAACAGATACAAAAAAAATTAAAATAACCCCCTGTATCTTATTGGATCACTATGGGTAAAAGTTAGAATTCAACAACAACACAAACTACAGAAAACCTTCAAACTCATGGAAACTGAACAACTCTCAACTGAATTACACTGGGTCAAGGAAGAAATAAAGAAATTAAAAACTTCCTAGAATTCAATAAAAATAAATCCACATCATACCCAAATTTATGGGACACTATGAAAGCAGTCCTAAGAGGAAAGTTCATAGCGCTAAGTGCCTACATAAAGAATTTGGAGAAATCTCACACTAGTGACTTAACAGCACACCTGAAATCTCTAGAAGAAAAAGAAACAAACTCACCCAGGAGGAGTAGATGACAGGAAATAGTCAAATTGAGAGCTAAAATCAATAAAATAGAAACAAAGACAATGATACAAAGAATCAATAAAACAAAGTGTTGGTTTTTGAGAAAATCAACAAGATAGACAGATCCTTATCCAAACTAACCAAAAGTCAGAGAAAGAATATCCAAATTAACAAAATCAGAAACAAAAAGGGGAACATAACAGCAGACACTGAGGAAACTAAGAGAATCATCAGGTCATACTTTAAAAACCTGTACTCCACAAAATTGGAAAATCTAAAAGAAATAAACAATTTTCTGGATAGGTATCACATACCAAAACTAAATCAAGACCAGAGCTATAGTAATAAAAACAGCTTAGTATTGGCATAAAAAACTGACATGTGGGTCAATGGAAATGAATCAAAGACCCTGATGTAAATCCACACACTTATGAACACCTGATTTTTGACAAAGAAACCAAAATTATACAATGGAAAAAAAAGAAAGTATCTTCAACAAATGGTGCTGGCAAAACTGGATGTCTGCAGTTTTGAAGAAGAATTATTAGAAGAATGCAAATAGACCCATATCTATCATTCTGTATAAAACTTAAGCCCAAGTGGATCAAAGACCTCAACATAAATCCAGTTACACTGGACCTGATAAAAGAGAAAGTGGGAAGTAGCCTTGAATGCATTGGCACAGGAGACCACTTCCTAAATATAACAACAGTAACATAGACACTGAGATCTACAATTAATAAATGAAACCTCCTGAAACTGAAAAGCTTCTGTAAGACAAAGGACATTGCCAATATGACAAAATGTTCCAGCACCTGGAGTCCAGTTGAAGAGAGGGAGGGGGGATTGTACAAGTGGGGGGGGGTCAAGATCATGATGGGGAAATCCACAGAGACAGCTGACCCGATCTAGGGGGAGCTCACAGACTCTGGATGGATGGATGGATGGATGGATGGATGGATGGATGGATGGATGGGGAACCTGTAGGGGACCAAACTAGGCCCTCTGAATGTGGATGACAGTTGCATGGCTTGGTCTGCTTATGGGGCTCCTGGCAGTGGGACTTAGATTTATCCCTGGTGCATGAACTGATTTATTAGACCCAAACCCTATGGTGGAATACCTCATCAGCCTTGATCCAGGGGAGAAGGGCTTAGGTCTGCCTCACCTTGATGTTCCAGACCTTGTTGACTCCTCATGGAAGGCCTTACTCTCTCTGAGGAGTGGATGGGGGAGGGATGAGCAGGAGGAAGAGAGGAAGGGGGAACTGTGTTGGTATATAAAGAATGGGAAATGATCTTCACCAATCCTACCTCTAACAGAGGGCTTATCTCCAAAATACATAAATAACTCAAAAAACTAGGCATCAAAATACCAAATAATCCAATTAAAAATGTTGTAAAGATTTAAACAGAATTCTCAACAGAAGAATCTCAAATGGCCCAGATACACTTAAAGAATTGTTCAACATCCTTAGCCATCAGGAAAACGCAAATCAAAACTTCTCTGAGATACTACCTGTCAGAATGGCTAAGATCAAAAACACTAATGACAGCCTATGTTAGAAAGGATGTAGAGTAAGGGGAACACTCATCCACTTCTAGTGGGAGTGCAAACTTGTACAGCCACTTTGGAAATCAATATGGCAGTTTCTCAGAAAAATGGGAAGCAATCTACCTCAAGACCCAACTATACCAATTTTGGGCATATACCCAAAGGATGCTCAATCATACCACAAGGACACTTGCTCAACTATGCTCATAGCAGCTTTATCATAATAGCCAGAACCTGAAAACAACCTAGATGCCCCTCAACCAATGGATAAAGAAAATGTGGTACATTTACACAATGGAATATTACTCAGCAGTAAAAAAAAAAAAAAAAATCATGAAATTTGCAGGCAAATGGATGGAACTAGAAAAAAAATCATCTTGAGTGAGGTAACCCAGACCCAGAAAAACAAACATGGTATGTACTCACTCATAAGCAGTAATTATTTGTAAAGTAAAGGATAACCAGGTTACAATCTATAGCCCCAGAAAAGCTAGGTAACAAGGAAGGCTCAAAGAGAGACACATGGATCTCCCTGAGAAGGGGAAATAGAAGTGATCTCCTGGGTAAACTGGGAGCAGTGGTGGGGATGGAGGTATGGGAACATGAGGGATCAGATCAGGTTGGGTAGGTTAGGGGTGGGATGGATAGGGAGACTAATGAAAGAGATATCTTGATAGAGGGGAGCCATTTGGGAGTTAGGGAGAAATCTGGTGCCAGGGAAACTCCCAGGAATCCACAAGGATGACCCCAGCTAAGACTCCTAGCAATAGCGGAGAGGGTGCCTGAACTGGCCATCTTCTGTGATCAGATTGGTAACAATCCCACTTGTCATCAGAGAGCATTCATCCAGTAACTGATGGAATCAGATGCAGAGACCCACAGCCAAGCACTGGGCCAACCTCCAGGAGTCCTGTTGAAGAGAGAGAGGAGGGGTTGTACAAGCCAAGGGTGTCAAGGCCATGACAGGGAACCCACAGAGACAGCTGGTCTGAGCTTGTGGGAGTTCACCAACTCTGGAGTCTGCATGGAACTGACCTTGGCCCTCTGCTTGTGTGTAACTGTTGTATAGCTTGGTCTGTTTGTGGGGCTCCTAGCAGTGGGGTTATGTGTAGATGTAATTCTAAATGGTCTTACTAAATAAGAAACACAAAGCCAAATAAAGAGTTAAAAGCCCAGAGATCGAGCAGTAGCCAAGAGGTAAGACCACCTTATCTTACCACTCACTGCTGTCCTTCCCCTGAGACAGAGACCTTCTCCCTGTGTCCTGTCTTTTTATTGACTTTCTGTTCTGCCTTCTCATTGGCTGTAAACCCAACCACATGACTTCCTCATCACTGCCTGTCTATACAGACCTCCAGGTCTCTATGGTTCGTACTGAGATTAAAGGTTCGGGTTGCCACTTGGCTGTGTCCTTGAACACACAGAGATTCTGCCTGCCATGTGATCAGATTAAGGGCGTGTGCCACCACTGCGGACTTCTGCTAAATGGCTTGCTCTTAGCTCTGATCTCCAGGCAACTTTATTAACATACAAATAAAATCACATTTCAGCACAAATAAAATATCACCATAGTTAGGACCTGTCTCTGGCGCTTGAGCTGGCTTTTGGGAACCCAGTCCTCAAACTGGGTTTCCACGCCCAACCTTGATGCAAAGGGAGGAGCTTGGTCCTGCCTCAACTTGATGTTCCATGCTTGGTTGACTCCCATGGGAGGCCTATCCCTTTCTGAATGGAGATGGGGGAGGAGTGGATTCCAGGGAGAGGTAGAAGGGAGGTGGAGGCTATGGTCAGTACGTAAAATAAATAGAAAAAATTAATAAACAAAAAGAAACGGTTTTCAAAAAGAAAAAAGAAAGAGCCCCCTCATTTATCATCCAGCTAACATCTATCCACCCTCCCTACAAACACACATTGAGAGCCTTCTAAAAGCCCAACCCAGGACCCCAGAGATGAACTACTCAGTTTTCTCACTCAGGCAGCTTGCAACCTGACAGAAAAAAATAACCTGAGCAAGTACATTGTAATACAGGGTGGAGAACATGGCAGTGGATGGATACACACTATCAAAGGAGATACAGGGACCAGAGTGGTATGAGCACTGACTGAGGGATGGGCACACTCAGAGTCTGGGAAATAAGACTAATGGTATCTAGGGGAACTGTAGATAGCTATGGTCCTATGTACATGTGATGTATGTGACAGGAGGTGGGCATGGGTCTAAAGGGGCATCTGGTGTCAAGTGATGTGGGAGTTTGAATGTAATTGGCCCCCATAGGCTCAAAGACACTGTTACTATTAGGAAGTGTGGCCTTGTTGGAGGAAGTGCATCACTATGGAGGAGGGCTTTGAGGTCTCTTTCTCAAGCTCCTTTCAGTGTGACAGACATACCACTTCCTGTTGCCTGCAAGATGTCAAACTCTCAGCTACTTCTCTAGCACCATGTCTACCTGCACACTGCCATGCTCCCTGCCATGATGATAATGGACTGAACCTTTGAACTATAAGCTAGCCACCTCAATTAAATGCTTTGTTAGAGTTGCTGTGGTCATGGTGTCTCTTTACAGCAATAGAAACCTAACTAAGACAGAAGTTGGTACCAGGAACTGGGGTATTGTTGTGATAGGCTGGGTCATGTTTTTGGTTGGAGTAATATGGGCTTTGGTACTTTGGGTTAGGAAAGCAGTGGAATGCTTTAAACATTGTTTAATGGGCCATACTAGTAGGAGCATGGAAGACAGTGGTGCTGAGTGTAATTTGATAAACTGTGGGGGGGGATACCTCAAGAGGTTTCAGGGAAGAATTTTAGTGTGTTGCCTAGAGATCTTTCTTATGATATTTTGGTGAAGAAAGTGGCTGCCTTTTGTCCTTGTCCGATGAGTCTGCCTGAGGCCAAAGTGAAGAGTTTTGGATTAATTCCATTGACACAGGAAATCTCAAAACAGTCTAGTATAGACTCTGACGTGTGGTTATTGGTGTTAACTCTAATGAATATTTATAATGAAAAGGAACAAACTGAACAAATAATATGCAAAATATACAGATTTAGAAAAGGGGTACCAGGAGATGGAATAGAGCTAAATCTTGTGTTAAAGGAGATAAATGGATTAGAGAATGGAGTAAAGGGAGTGGTGACCTCAGGGCAAGATCCCACCCAGCTAAGTTTCCAACCTGTGAACAGTAACTAAAGAAAAGTTTAGAGCAGGTGTGGTGGTGCACACCTTTAATCTCAGGACTCAGAAGACAGAGGCTGGCAGATCTCTTGAGTTTGAGGCCAGCCTGGTCTAACCATCTAAAACAGGAAGTTGGTGAAGATATAATTAAACAAGAGGGCCATGTTCCAACCCCAGTAAGCAGCAGAGCTTGGCAGCTTCGGCCACATGATTCAAGCTTTAGAGTTAAGGATAGGAGAAGTTGTGCGGCTAGATCTTCAGCTCTGTCCCAGTTCTCTCTCTCCAAGCATTGCCCTCTCAGAAAGACCAACAAAAGTCGAGTTCCACATTCCTGGCAGTCATGGCAGCTCCTCCTCTGAGGCTGCCAGCTCCCCGAGTCCCCACCCGAAGCTTATAATTGGGCACAAACCCAACTTGTGGAAGACACCTCATCTCCCCATGCCTACAGGGTATGTAAGCCCCCTCCTCTAGAATGGCCATGTGATTTCTCTCCTTGTCCCCTTCCCCTACCTCATCTCTGGGGGCTGGAGAGTCACCCAGGAGTGCCTTGCTCAAATATACCTGGTCTTTTACTTTTTAATTTGGCTTGATCTGGCTTACTGCACCAGCAGAGAAACCTATTATGGGGTAAGGAAACCTATTAAAAACAGGCTATGAATTTGTCCCCGAATCTAAGGAAAGCCACTGAGGTCAGGCATGTATCAAGGGTATCCCTGAATGGAGGCCTAGAGAGGCCATTACATGATGTTGTGATGTTGAAGCCTGGATTGCCTTGGAGACCCCAAGATGTTGGAGATGCCAGAGCCGTGGACAGCTGAGGAGTGGACCCACCAAGGAAACCTGCCCTGGAAAGGTGCTAACAGGGAGTGGAACCAGCCCAAGAGAAAGGTGTGTTGCAGTCAACAAAGCTGAATGGAATTGGAGATCTGAAGAGCATTTTGACATCAGTCATGGAGATGCAGGGTTTGGAGTTTGCACAGCTGGTTTTCATTCTTTCTTTGGACCAATATTTCCTCACTACGGTCCCTTCTCTACCTTTTGGAATGGTAATGTGCCATTATATGTTGGAAGTACGTGATCTGCCTTTTTATTTTGATTTTTTTACAGGGGATTACAGTTAAGAGATTGCCTGAATCTCAGAAGAGACTTTGAACTTTGGACTTTAAAGCAGTGTTGAGATTGTTATAGACTATGGGAACTTTTGAAGCTGGACTAAATGCATTTTGCTTTATGATATTATTATAAGCTTATGAGGGCCAAGGAGGGGAATATGGTAGTTTGAACATAATTAGCCCCCAGAAGCCCAAAGGAAGTGTCACTATTAGGAGGTGTGGTCTTGTTGGAGGAAGTATGTCACTGTTGGGGCAGGCTTTGAAGTGTATTTCTCAAATTTCACTCCGTGTGATAGACACACCACTTTCTGTTGCCAGCAAGATGTTGGCCTCTCAGCTACTTCTCCAGCACTGAGGTATTGAGTGGGAGGACCAGGGATTGAGGAATAAAGAAGACAAAAACAATATCGGGACCAGGAGGTCTCACATAAGCTGATGACTTATGCCAAGAAAGTTCATTTTAAAAAAAAAATACAACATCCTATGTATCATTTGAGGGGGGTAAATGGCCAAAATCAGAAGAAAGCTAAATCAGACAATATTGGCAAAGACAGGAATGTTCAAATACAGCTGTCCTAGGACTAATAACCACAGGCCAGAAGGAAGAATTGAATCCTCAGAAAACCACAACCCTGACTCCTTTGAGGCTCTGACTCCAACCCCAGACTGGACCCTGCCAAGCTCACTTCCAGACAAGGACACAGAATTGACATTCCCTTTGTCCTTATCGTCATGGCCTCTGAGAAAGTCTTGGGTCAATCTGGCTCTCAATGAAAGGGGACTGACCAGTAGAAATGGGGAAGAACAAAAAGAGAGGGTAAGGGGTTCAAGGAGAATATGCCCAGCATACTATACACACACACACACACACACACACACACACACACACACACACACACACACACACACACACAAAAGCTTAAGTAATATAATTCCTTTAAGATTGCTTTCTGTTGTGCGTGGCGACACAGGCCTTTAATCCCAGCAATCAGGAGGCAGACATAGGAGAATCTTTATGACTTCAAACCCAGTCTGGTCTAAATATTGAGTACCAGGACAGCCAGGGCTACATAGTGAGACCATGTCTCACAAAAGTAGAAATTAAAAATAAATAAATAAATGACTTTTGCCAAATGGCAACAGATCTGTATGCTGAGTTGGAGATGGTCCCAGCTGTCCCAGGAGGCATCATGGAGCCCCATTAGACTAGGGCCCCCTTTATGGGAAGGACAGGGTGGAAACATTTAGTTCAAATGAAAACAAGTCCAAGGTGGTGTTCTGATCTCTGAGCCAAAGGCTGACCAGTAAGAAAGGGCAAGAAGCAGGAATCTTGGCTTGTGAGCCACCTGGGGCTTCAGGAGGAAAAGTTCCAGGCCACAGAAAGTTTTATTTCCTACTTTGCCCCCAGGAAGAAGTGAGTGCAAGCCTTCTTCCTATGGAATTCACAGAGCATCCCTACCTGATGCTTCCTACCTGCTGCTCCCTGCCTGCTGCTCCCTACCTGCTGGTCCCTGGCCTCCTCCCTGAGAGAAGAGAGATAAAACAAGGTGTCTGCTGCGGCCTTAGAGTGAAGGATCCAGTTCTCCAGCACTCTCAGGAGCAAACCAGCTCTTCCTAACCAAAGAGAAACTCTGCCTTAACCTCAAGAGAACAAAAATCACCGTAAAGAGAAAAGAAATGACTGTGCCCATATTTCTGTTCCCCTTTGCCATGTTCCTGGGAGAGAAAGAGACAACTGTGCCCCATTTTTCTGTTCCCCCTGGCTGTGTTCCTGGGGTTCTCAGACTTCCTCTGGACAACGGCAGAGGAGGGACCAGCTTGGCCATTTCTTCCGTTCTCAAGATGAGCTAGCCTTGTGCTTGCAGATGGAGTGTGGGCAAGACTGACAAGAACAGAAGCAAGACTCTAGGGTGTGGAGACGAGACTCAGTTGGTAGAATGCTTGCCTGGCACACACAAAGCTCTGGACCAGCACTGCATAAACCTGGCATGTAATGTAAAACCTGGCATGTAACCCCAGCACTTGGGAGGTGTTGTGGTGATCAAGCAAACATGAAGGACACCAGACCGGACAGTGAGTTGAGACTGAGTACAAGTGAGGAGAGAGGAAGGAGGGAGAGAGGAGAGAGAGGAAGAGCATGTGAATACAATGAGAGGAGATGGTCAGTCAGGAGTCCGACCCATCCCCAGGCCTGGAGAGACCCCTAGATAGAACATGATAGGGACTCACCCAGTAGACTCCAGACAGCTGAGGGGTCCCAGGCCCCTCTGGGTGTGTCCAGTACTGGTGACAGGACAGAGAAATGAAGGAGAAGCTGATGGGTACAGGAGAGACAGTGGGAAACAGACAGCTCCAGACCCGGCCCTCTGAAGGAGGGGGAGACTGAAAGACTGAAGAAGGTGGTCTCCACATGGACATCTCCAGGTCTCCATTGGCCCTGAAAATGAGTCCCTCTTTTTATGGATTTACATGGAACAGTGGCAGTGTGCCAGAGTACAGGTTCTTACTATCCTGTGACAAAGGACAGGGAAGAAATGTGAAATTGGGTGAAAGTTTGTCACTGACCAGACTTGGCCACTCCCGGAAGGGAGCTGTTCTCAGTTCATTTCCCAGGCTGTGTGATAAGGACCACCTGGAAGAGTGGGTGGTTGATCACCAGACAGTAGGGTTTGGGGGAGGGGCTAGGAGGTGGCCAGAAGAGACATCACTTATGCACAAGAGAACTGCCCGTGAGACACTCCCAACAATGCAGGGACCCAGAAAAAAACAAAACTGTGTCTAAAAAAATGAATTGTGTGTGTGTGTGTGTGTGTGTGAGAGAGAGAGAGAGAGAGAGAGAGAGAGAGAGAGAGAGAGAGAGAAAGAGAGAGAGAGAGAGAGCTGGCTGGCCTGAGAGTTCAGGGGATCCTTCTGTGTCCGCCTCTCCTGTGCTGGGACTGCAGCTGTGCCTGATTCTATATGGGTGCTGGGTTTCCACCTCTGGACTCATGCTTGAGCTGCAAGCATTTTCCCGGTGGACAAAGCCCCGCTCTCCAGACTGCTGAGTCAGCATTCTTTAAGTGTCTGTGCTTATGGAAAAACCACATGATGTTTCAAAACTTCTAAAAGTCCTGCGGAGTGAAAATATCCTAAGTTCTTTCCCATGGTTTCTTTCCATTCTTCTCCTGAGATGGGGCCTCACTGTGTAGCCCTGGCTGTCCTGGAACTCACTCTGTAGCCCAGGCTAGCCTCAAACTCACAGAGATCCGCCTGCCCCTGCTGAGATTAAATGCATGCACCTCTACACTCAGCTCCCCTAGCTTCTTGAAAATTTTGTGATTTAGTTTTTCTCTAGAGCTGAATAGCATTCCATTTTATATGTGTATCAGACTTTCATTATCCAGGGATCTGTTGAAGGACATCTATTTGGTTCCATTTCCTTACTGTAGTAAATAAAGCATCAGTAGATGTGGATAGGCCAAGTGTCTCTGGGGTAGGGTGTGGCATTCTCTGGCTGTGTGCCCAGGAGTAAAGTAGCTGGCTCATATTTAAAAATAACTATGTATTTCATTGTTTGCATATGGATATTTTGTCTGAATGTAGTATGTCCACCACATGCAGGCCTGATGCCTGTGGAGGCCAAAAGAAAGTGGGTGTCAGATACCCGGGAAACGGAGTTACAGATTGTTGTGATGTGCCATGTGGGTGCTGGAAACTGAACCCGGGTCCGGGCCCTCTGCAAAAGCAGCCAGTGCTCTTAACTACTGAGCCATTTCTCCGGGCTCTATTTCCATTTTTAAGTATAAACTTTAACTTTCAAAGTCCACAATTCCACACAGTTATTGCTCAATAATTTGATACCTTGGAACAATATTTACATTGAAATGTGTATTCCACCACCCCACCCCCACCCCAACTTAAAACTTAAGTTGTTAAGTTGTCCCAAGAGAGTAGCTTTGGGTCTCCTCTGTGTAGCTGGGTTTCTTCATTGGTGGGTTCACTGTGAATGACAGGGCCATGGTGACCATGCAGGCTCAGAGGGGACTGGCTCTTCCTTGTCTTTGGTGACCTTCAGCTCCATTCTTTTGTTAGTTTGTTTGTGTGGTTGGTTGCATGGTTTTGTTTTTTGAGCCAGGGTTTCTCTGTGGGATTAACGGCGTGCATGATCACTGGGTGGCTTCACCTCTACCTTTTTTTTTTTTTTTTTTAGATTTATTTATTTATTATGTACACAGTGTTCTGCCTGCATGTACACCTGCATGCCAGAAGAGAGCACCAGATCTCATTACAAGTGGTTGTGAGCCACCATGTGATTGCTGGGAATTGAACTCAGGACCTCTGGAAGAGCAGTCGGTGCTCTTAACCACTGAGCCATCTCTCCAGCCCCTTCACCTCTATCCTTAAGTCTTCACTTTTCTTACTGGTCTCTCTCTGAAACCTTGGCAGGTAATCTTTCCTCATACTTTGTCAAAACTACCAGGAAGGAGTGAAGGGAAATATCTGCAGATAATCCTACAGGTTTCCGGGAGTGGTGTGGGCCAGGAGCCACTTCCATCCGGTGAAAGGGGAGACAAGAAAGTAGAAGACCATGAGGCTGGGAATATGAACAGGTTGGGACTTGGGCTGGGACTGTGGCTGGGCGGGGCTGGGGCTGGGCTGGGGCTGGACGGGGCTGGGTGGGGCTGGGCCTGGGGCTGGGGCTGGGCTGGGGCTGGAGCTGGGCTGGGACTGGGGCTGGGTTGAACTGGGGCTAGGCCTGGGCCGGGCTTGGGCTGGGGCTGCAGCTGAGTTGGTAGAGTGCTTGCCTACCATTCATGAAGCCCTAGATTCATTCCCTACCAGCACTGTGATGGTACATTCCTGTAATCCCAGAATTTAGGAAGCAGAGGCAGAAGGATCAGGAGTTCAAGGTCATCCTCAGCCACACAGTGAGGGCTAAGAACCCAATGTGGGCTACAAGACAACCTCTTAGGGGAAAAAAAGGGGGCGGGGGGAGACAAGGAAGAGTGAAGGAGAGAACGAGTGATACCAATGATTGTGTGACGTCCTTCCTTCCCTAGACCAGGATCCAAGATATTTTAGCAAATACCAAAGCTGATGTGAAATGTAGCCCCAGGATCTGAATGTGAAGAGAAAACTAACCTGTACAGGTTGTCCTCTGACATACCTTACCCCCCACCACACACACACACAAATAAGTAACTAAATATAATTTAAAAAAAAAAAAAAACCCGTGTTGTTGGTGGTCTAGAAGGGCCTGTTGATGGATTCACAATACGCCCCCACATGCCCGGCGGACCTAGACACTTCCGCCTAGCCAGTTCCAGGTCAAAATAGCCATTTCTGGGTCAAGATGTCTCGCGTGACCAGGACCCCATGGCTTTGCATGGTTGCGTAAGAGCGTGCAATGCAACCATGTGATCTGTGTATGCGTGGAGTAGCCACATTGACCTGTGTACGGGCATGCGCCACGCAGCCTTTCTAAGCCGGCGCCATATTCCCGGCTGCCCCCTTCTTCTTCCCCCGCACACGTGTCTCTCCGCAGGCCTGAGCACTCGTCTGTCTCTTTTGTCTTAATAAAACTCTTGTTAGTGGATTCTGTCGTGTTTTGTGACATTTCCTCGCAGGGTAAGAGCACCGCTAAATAACTAACACCTGTTCTTCAGCAGTCTGCACAGATGTAAGACTGAAGGCTGGGAAGAAACCAACTAGCCTGGAGCCTAGATGCCAGAGTCATTCACCCCTAAACTCCCTCCAGCTCTGTCCCTTCCACACAGCTTGGCTCAGGGACTGTCTCTGTGACCCTCCTGAGGGTAGCTCATGCATTGTGCTTAGCTAGCCATGTAGCATTCTGTGTTACCTCTTGTCACCTTGCCCCATCTGTCTCCTCTGCAGACACTTCAATGGCCTCTGTGAGAACAGGGACGTCAAGCCAGGTGGCCTGGGCCAAGGCTGTGTTTTATCATCCCAGCACCTCCTCACTACTCAGAAACCGTTTCTGGAATGAACCAGATGTTCTTAGAATTTGGTCCCACTCTCCACCAACCAACCCCTTGAGATGATCTGGAATTGGAGAGAAGGTACCTGGAACACAGAGCAGATGCAGCCACCAGTTTTCCAGCACCACCCAGAGGGCCTGTGATGTGCACAAGTGATCAGCAGTGCACTTTCCAGAAGGCCCCCCAGGCACGGGAGCTCACAGGCACCAGTCGGGGTGTCAAGGAGAGAGAAACCGGCACTGGTCAGGGGAGGTATAGAGATCCTTGTGCTCACAGATAAACACACAAGGCTGTCCCTTCCAAGGGAGGGATGTATATCCTGTTTTCTGCCCAGAAGACCTGGAGCAGACTTGATTGTAGCATGAATCTCACCAATTCCTCAGGCGATCCTGACTGGAAGCCTCTGAGTCCTCATCCAAATGGATCTCAGCTGAACTGCTTCTCAAAAGCCTAAAAGCTTAATCAGCTAAAAGCTTCTAGTTTCTGGTCTTCACGCCTTATATACCTTTCTGCTTTCTGCCATCACTCCCTGGGATTAAAGTCTCACTTTCTGGGATTAAAGGCATGAGTCACCAAGCTTGGCTGTATCCTTGAACACACAGAGATCCAGGTAGAGCTCTGCCTCTGGAATGCTAGGATTAAAGGCGTTTGCTACCACTGCCTATCCTCTATGTTTAATATTGTGGCTGTTCTGTTCTCTGACCCCTGTAGCTAAAGTTTTCCTGCCTGGCCCACAGTCGGGACAAATCTCTGTCACCTGCCAGTCCCACAGCCGCTCAGACCCGACCAAGTAAACACAGAGACTTATATTGGTTACAAACTGTATGGCTGTGGTAGGCTTCTTGCTAACTGTTTTTATAGCTTAAATTAATCCATTTCCATTAATCTATACCTTGCCACATGGCTCATGGCTTACCGGCATCTTCACATGCTGTTTCTCATCATGGCGGCTGGCAGTGTCTCTGTGACTCAGCCTTCCACTTCCCAGCTTTATTCTCCTCCTTGTCCCGCCTACACTTCCTGCCTAGCCAATGGCCAATCAGTGTTTTATTTATTGACCAATCAGCAACACATTTGCCATACAGAACATCCCACAGCAGACCCCAGATAAGTTTATTAGCGTGCACAATATTTTGGGGAACACAATACCACCACACGTGGTTAATAGCCTGGTGATCTTTGCACTATCTGTGTGGCTGAGACCTCACTGGATTCTCCCCCGACTCTTACTTTGAGCTTGTCAATCTATCTTTATGGGAGGTGTTACATGTATTCAATCTATGGAACCCATCTTTATGGAAGATGTCACAGGTACTTCACAAAAAGTTTTGATATAGTCATGTCTTGAGCTTTTTTGTGCACTCAGGATTGAGTTAATTATCACCTGGAAATTTTCCACCAAATTGCTCTGTGCTCAAATATGCCTAAAACAGACTACTCGGAATCAGACTCCTGAGGTTTGAACCAGCACTGGCTGCTTATTCCATGTTGAACCAAACTGCCTTCTTGTCTCCAGGATTGTTACTCTGCTGGCCACAAAGACCACCCCTGCAGCTAGTGTCAGGGGAAAGTACTCCCAGTGATCTGAGCCTGGAACACATGCCTGGTCCTCAGGAGAGAGAAGTTACCAGCTCCATTCATTCTCCACTAACACAGTTAGCACATCTAGACATCTGGCCTGGTGATGGAGGAAACTGGCTTTGCCATGGCGGTGTGGCTCTGGACAAGCTGTCTGCACCATCTGAGCCTTGACTTCCCCCATCTATTCAGTGGGCGATTAGGACTCCCTGGATGGTTAGGGAACTCAAGAACCCAAAACTAAAGGCTTGACCAGGGGGAAACCCTTTGCGTTTTTCATTTCTTTATTGAGTATGGGTGTTTGGTCTGTGCACCGCATGCATGCCTGATGCCTTTGGAGGCTAGAAGAGGGATTGGATCCCCTGAAACTGGAGTTGCAAATGGTTGTAAGGTAATCTTCTGGGTTCTGGGACTTGAGCCAAGTCTTCTGTAAGAACAGTCAGTGCTCTTAAGCACTGAGCCATCTCTCCAAACCCTTAGCACTTCTCTTGACACTCCACACTTGCCTGAATGAACATCTGTTTTATGTTTGTTTTTTTTTCTGGGGAGACATGAAGGGCCATTCACTCCTGAGTGGGCAGCAAACACAATCAAAGTGGCCAATCTGCCCAAATCTACCTGGGTGAACCAAGGAGTTTATTTGGATTACTTATGGGAGCACAGGTGCCTTAAAAGCACTTGTCGTTACTGAAAAGCCACCCCAGCGTGGGCGACAACTCGGGAAGGCTGCAAGCTTGGCTCTCCTTGCCCAGCTTACAGCCATCCCACAGAAGAGTCTCCTCTCCCCAGCAATCATACTGTTTATACAATCCTGGGGAGCAGCCCTGTGTGTCCGGGAACCTCCCGAGTCGGCTGCACCTCCCTCCCTGCAGGAGAGAATGTTTCCACTAGGGGGAGCTGGAGTCTCTCCTTTCACAGTTGGCTTAGGTGTTTGGAGAAAACTTCCTTGGGATCTCTCTGTTCAAGATGCTCCTTGGGTAGATGACTCTCGTCAGTCATTTTGGCCCTGCCAGGACCCAGCACTGTCCCAGATGGAGGTGGCTGCTCAGGGAGCTGATATACAGCCAAAAGGCTAAGCAAGGTTGTGGTGATTGAATGAGAAATGGCCCCTATAGTCTCTGGCATTTGAGTACTTGATGTCAGTTGGAGGCATCGTTTGGGGAGGTTTAGGTGGTGCAGCCTTGCTGGAGGAAGTATGTCACTGGGGATAGGCTTTAAAAGTAAAGAGAACTTATCTACTTCCAGTTGGCTATTTTTGCTCTGTGCTTATGATAAAGGATATGCATTCTCAGCTTCCATGCCCTACTGTTTCATCTGCTCCTTCTGCCCCGTGGTGGACTCTTATCCCTCTAGAATGGTAAACCAAAACCAAAACTCATTTGTAAGATGTCTGGGTCATGGTGTTTTGTCACAGCACTAGAAAAGTAACCAAGATGAGGACACAACTGTCAGGCCCTCGCTGGCCCTCAATCCCTGGCCCAAACCTCAAGCAGGATTAGCCCCCTGAATCCTGTCCCATCCCCTCAGGTTCCAGCTCCATAGAGCATCCTAGAGTCTGACCTTTGCTCAGAGAAAGGAAGAGCTGCTCTCAAAACCCACATGTGTCCACTTGGCAGCCCACCTCCTCAGAGCCCCTAGTACCCAAGGGACACCTGCCTGGATCTCCATCCATTTCTGTCACTGCATCTGGGGTTCAGTCCGGGACAGGGGACACCATCACAGCAATGCATTATTACTCAAATATTTCCCACATTCTAAAGTCCTGGAACTTTTGCTGGACCTGACAGCCCAGTTAACAATACACCTTGAGGTCACTTAAGACTTAAGACCTCTCTCCTACTGTGTACTCTGCCTGCTTGTTTCACCGCCTTTAAGAGAACAGTGTAACAACCACCTTACTTGCCTTGGATTTCTCGTGTAATCAGCTTTTACAACCTAAGTTAATGCATAGCTGCAGTCTTAAGTTATATGCTCTCCCATGGCCCTGACCCATGTGTATGCGTGTTAAGGTAATAAATGCTGGAAGCAGCAAAACCGTTTGAAATCAGCCTCATACAGCAAATATCTGCCATACATGCTGGAAACAGCATACAGATATTATTTGATACATGAATATTTGCCTTTCTTGGTGCTTCTGGGTCAGTTGGAGTCAGAAAAGTTCAATCTCTTGTAAAACTCTGTTAGAGATTTCTGCACAGTATCCCTCATTCCTTCTGCCCTGTCCCATAAAAAGAGAGCAAAGCCCTTTGTTAGGGACAGATGAGACAGCTGCCATTATGCAGGCTCAGGGACACAGATTCAGACTAATGTAACAGACAGATGGGACACTGATGCCTGTTGGTGACTCGGAGTTTATCACTAATTTGACTGACATGTATCATCTCTTTCTCTTTGCCCTCTCTACTCTCCTCTCCCTCCAAGAATGCACCCCAACCTAAAGCCTGTGAGGATTCAGCGCATCGAGGGCTGCCTCACTGGGGACTGCTGGGAAGGGGTATTTCCCCTTCAGGAGATAGTTCAGGAGAGGGAGGTCTTGACAATATCTACTGGGTGGCTTTCACGTGGCTTTTCTGGGGTCAGGGAGCCTTGGGCATTGTCTTCTTACTGTGGCTCAGAGGCAGGGCCACACCTACCCACACAGCATCTCAGGAGAAGCAGCTCAGCCTTTGCTCAGTGTTTAAATGGGGTCACCTTGCCTGGGCACAACTTACAAACGATACATGGTGGAGCCTGCCAATCTCATGGGCCAAGAATCTCCTTCTCATCGGGTGAATGTCCACTTGCACCCTCCACATGCTGGACCACAAGGGCTGACCATGTTCCCGTCAGCAGAGACTCCCTTCGGTGGATCTGAGGGAGCAGTTCCCAGAAGCTGAGGCCTCCTGCACCCTGCCTTGCCTGCACGCCGTGGCCAGCACCTCTGGCCAACCCACGCACTCAAGTTTCTCCTGTAGATGTCCTCACTACCTACCTCCAGCTTCAAGGACTCCTCCACCTCTGAAGCAGAGCGTTCTTCTCCGTGTGGCAGCCTTTCTCCCCAGCCCTCCATCCCTGATGGGATGCCTGGCCGTCCACTACAGATGTGAGTGCAGATACACAACCATGGCCAAGTACAGTGGCTTCAAATGTGTGTCTCATGCCATAGACACCATTCATGGGGATGTGCTCAAAGGATTCTGGTGTGGGCACAAATATATTAAACTAAGGATGGTTATGGGAGCATCGCGTGTTTGTATGTGTGTGGTGTGTATGCATGGGTGCTAGTGGAAAGCTTTCAAAATGCCCATTTACAGAAAACTAGTTTAATGCTTTAAGGGCCGCACAAGCTATGGATTTCTACACATCTGATAAAAAAGCTTTTCAAGCCACCTTAGTGAGGAGAAGAGCTGGAGAACAAAAGGGCAAGCTGATTCTGTGTAGGTTTTAACCAACTCTAGGCCCTTTGTGGCTAAGTGTTCAAACCTTGGAACAAAGCCTACTAAGACATGTTGGGAGAACACCCAAGATTACCAGGAATCAGAAGCAGGGAAATCAAAGCAACAACAAAAGCTCCTTCAATTTTAGTTTGTCCAACAGGTAAGAAGAGCAGCCACAAATGAGACATTTACATCAAACACCCCCCACCCCACCCCATCCCCCTACCCCTCCCACCCCCCCCCACCCCCCTGCCTGCCGCCAAGGTTCAGGGACATTTGGGGAAAAGAGGCAGAAAGACAGTACACACCTGGGGAGGACCAGAGTGAAACAAGGTCTTCTGGACATATCAGGACCTCGAACTCACAGCAGCTCCAGCAGCCTGGACAAGACCAAGTCAATCAACATCCCAGCGCTGAGAGGGAGGGCCCCCACAAGCCCCCACCTCTAGCTGAGGAGGTGCTTGCTCACAGTTGAGGTTTGTCAGGCGATGGAGAGTCGGGTTTCTTTAATAAGAACGTTGCCCCTGGTAAGTCGAGCATCTTCCACTAGGTGGCTCCACACTCAGGGGTACGTGGAATGCAGTAATTGTGCCCAGTGGGCTAGGAGAAGGAAGAAGAGTGTGAGGGAGGAGGCCGTAGCACCGAGTTGGAAGGAAGACTTGGGGGGCGGGGGGACGATGACACTCGGATTCAGGAGTTAGAGGAGAGGGGGTGAACAGAACCAAAATACATTGTATATATGTTTGAAATTCTTAAAGAAAAGTATGTATTTTAAAAAAACTTAAGAATAGGAAAATGTAGGGCTGTCGTGGCAGCACACGCCTTTAATCCCAGCACCTAGGAGGCATCGGGAAGTGGATCTCTGTGAGTTTGGGGCCAGCCTGGTCTACACAGGGATTTCCACAACATCCAGGGCTTCCTCCCCACTTGAAGGTGAGAAGGACACAAGTGAGTGTGACAAAACAGCCCTCACGGAGTGCTGAATCAGACAGACACCGCCTTGTCCTGGACCCAGGTGCGCTGCTCCTGCTCGGACATCTCAGAGCTTCTTCTCTGCGGGTGATTAGGACAATCTGCACAAGGAGGCTTGTAGTGGTGGTTTTTGAAGTGACAAGGGCGGATGAGTGGGGTCACCTGAGTCTTACTTTCTGGAGAGAACAAGAAGAGGGAGCGGTCCACACACCAGAAGAATTACACTGCGATCTGAGGGAGAGAGTGTGATCTTTAAAATACAATGCTTCTTTTTCTTCCCGAAAAGTCCCCTCAAAAGCCAGGAGGTGGAGTCAAACCAAGCTAGGTTCCCTGCCAGCAAGGAAGGGTGTGTGCCCACAGGAACCTATTGCCGAGAGAGCCACCTGCACAGTGTCTGGAGTGGGTGGCTAAGCCCCACCCAAGGGTCTATACTCCTCAAATGGGGCAGTACGGTGAACTTAATAACACAGCAGCCGGCTGATCGAGTCAAGCCCAGAGGAGCCAGCTTTCTCCGCGCGAGATACAAGAGTGATGTGAACAGAAAAAGGGGAACAACAGTAAGAGGGGATTGGCTCAGGGGGTAGAGTGCTTGCCTAGTCTGCAGAAAGTCCTGGCTTCAACTCCGAGCACTGTATGAACTGGGTGTGGGGGCTCATGTCTGTAATCCCAGCACTTGGGAGGGGGAAGCAGGAGGGTCAGAATTTCAAGGTCATCCTTGGCTATATAACATGGGGCCAGCCGGGGCTACGTAAAAACCTGTTTCAAAAAATCAAGAGAAGAGTGTCAAATGCCTTTAATCTCAGCACTCAGGCAGAGGCAGGTGGATCTACACAGTAAGTTTCAGGGCAGTTATGTAGTGAGGCCCTGTCTAAAGGAGGTGGGGGGAGGGTCAGGAAAAGGGGGGGAGGGAGGGGGAAGAAGAGGAGAGGAGGAGAAGGAAGAGCAGGACAGCTCCTTTGGTTAGTCCTTGGGGCAAACTTATGAATCTCAATAAATGAAACTGTGAATGTGTAAGTAGACTCCGCCCTTGGGGAGGCTTGTACCTGAACTCCCCAGCAATGTGGCCAAAACCAGAACCCAGACCCCGCCTTCTAAACCATGCTACATTAGAGAACCAAGATTCCTCGGGAGAAAGAATTAACTGAGTCAAAACTGTAGCACAGAAAGCCACATGAGAAGCGTGAATCTTGTGCTAGAAAGTAAGGAATGCTCAGAGAATGCTAAGATGAGGTGGAAGGAAACAGGATTTTTCTTATTTTTTCTTTTAGTGCTGGGAGGAAATCTGGCGCCCCACACACTCCAGGCAGCATTTACCAGTGAGCCACAGCCTGGCCCCAGGGTTCCTTTTCTTGGTGATGATAACATTCTAAAACTGACCAGAGGATGGTGGCTATGTGATTCAGAGAGTTTGCTTAAATCCACTGAATGGTGCACTTTACCCAAACCAGTTCTATGACAAGTAACTCAGACCTCAATGAAGCTGTCACCAAAAGACGGACGAAGAAATGACCTTACAGGATTCCAGCATTGGAAAGAATTAAATAAATAGAGATAGCAACTATTAATCAATATAGCACAGCAGGAATCCATCTGATATGTAGTCTCAAAACTCTTCCCTGTAAGGTGCTAATTAATTACAAAGCAAAACAGTAACTTTTAGGGAGAGTGTCCCATTTCATTCTGTTGCTGTGATAAAGCACCCTGAAAAAGAAAACAGCTTGAGGGGAAGGTTTATTCAGCTCCCAGTTCCAGGTCACAGTTCATCCTCGTGGAGATGTCATGGCAGGCACTGGGAGGAACCAGTCACATCATAGCCAAGAGCAGAGAGAAACACAAGCAGCGTGTGACTGCTCAGCTCTGCTTTGTCCTCTCTTGAACAATTCTAGATCTAAGCGCAGGGAATGGTGCCACCCACATAAGGCTGGGTCCCCCACATCAGTTGTCATAATCAAGACAATCCCCACCTGATCTAGATCTCTCACTGAGTCTCCTCCCAGGTGATTCTAGCTTGTGGCAATCAAAACTAACCATCGCCCTCAGCAAATGCCATCTCTCTCCAACCATCAGGTGGCTTCTCCAATAAGGGATAAATCACGTGCTACCTGAGAGGATGCAATGAGACCTCCGAGTAACTGCACAGATGTTCTCACCGCAGGGGCACAATCTGAGTTTGGTCACCAGGACACATGAGGCAAATCCATACTGAGGGACATTCTACAGGACAACTGGCCGTGAAGGTCAGGCAAAGACTGTCTTTAAGTGTCCCCAAACCGAAAAGGACCAGAGAGAAACAAGAACCAAATGCAAAACCTAAGAACCTGGGTCCATGAATGAGGAGGCTTCCAGGACACTGGTGAGGCTTCCCAGGGCTGGGGACAGTGCAGGTTTCCTGATTTTGGTGACTTCGTTGTGACCCCAAGAGAATGTCTCTGTTTATTAGGATGTAAAATAAAGCATTGTGACAGCAACTTATGTGCAAATAGGTCAGAACAAGGGTTCTTTGTACAGCTCTTTTCTGTGTCGGGTTGCTTAAACTAAAGAGCAGGCAGCTGAGGCAGGAAAATCATGATTTTTCAGGCTAATTTGAGCTATGTAGTGAGACCCTGTCTCAAAAAAATCAATCAATTAATTAATTAGAAAACTAAAAATTGTGCAAAAACCGGGTGTGCCCTTCCAAAATATGTTGCAACAACAAACAAACAAAATAAATAAATGAACTGTTTCTAGCTAAGAGAGACTAAAAGGATTTTTAAGACAGAATGTAATGGATAATACTGGATTAAAATCTGGGCCAAAAAAAAAAAAGAATAGAAAGGATATTATTGAGATAGTTGATAAAATGTGAATAGGATGTGGAGGCTGTATGTATCAAGATTAAGTTGTCCGGATTTTGTCCCCAGCACTGAGGTGGGTGAAGTCATCCTCGTCCAGGGAGACAGACACATTGTAATAATGAAGAACAAGGACATGGTGGGTGTCTGTGATTTACTCTCAAACACCCACAACACTAACTATAGATGAGGTAGAAACGGATAAACCAGCTGTGGTGGAGTCCGGTGTGCTGTGGCCTGTCTGCTCTTCTGGTAACTTCCATACATTTGAAATTCTTATTTTCTTAAAACAAAAACTGAAATTAAATGAGAAAACTCATTGCCCACAATCGCAAATTTAGGGACAGACACACAAAACAGCGCATTTTGTGGGAACAGAGATAGATAAACTAAACATAGTGTTCTGGGAGGAGAGACAGAGAGGAAGAATACTCCAGCTAAAGAGACTCTCCATTATTATCATTATTATTGTTCGTAGTATTTTAAAGACTGGAGAGGGCATCTGGGAGAACAACCCTTCTCCTCTCTCTCTCTCTCTCTCTCTCTCTCTCTCTCTCTCTCTCTCTCTCTCTCTCTCTCTCTCTCTCTCTCTCTCTCTCGGTGGCTTCAAATTCAATCTGTGACCAATGGTGGCTTTGAACTTCTGATCCCCCTGCCTCACACACACACCTCTAGTGCTGGATGACAGATGAGTGCCACCAAGCCACAGAGTGGCTGGGATAGTAGGAAACCTTGTTGCAAAAACAGAATAGCTTAGACACACCCAGTGTCCCTGCAGCCAGGCTTGGCTTAGACATACCCAGTGTCCCTGCAGCCAGGTGGATCCTGGAGCAAAGACAGAGAGACTTCTACACACTTGTGACTAGTTAGGGTATGAGTCTCTGCTGAGTCCTAATTTTAAAATTAATCTTACAACACATACATATTCTCATTATGACAGAATTCAAATACTGTATTCAATGCTTAAATTGTTACACTGTGGCTAGGAGATGGGTACACACATGTACCAGCATTGGATGGTGGAGGCAAGATGATCAAGAGTTCCAGGCCAGCCTGAACTCCAGACTGTGTCTCAAGAAAGAAACTAAAATATGTGTCAGGGTGGCTCAGAGAAGAAACTGTTTCTTAGAAGACAATTCTCAGGAAGGAAATGTCTCTTTCAGCAAAACCCAAACCACAGTAATTATGTAATCTAATGATACTCTAGCCTTTTCAAATCCTACTAATGTCCAGGGATGAGGAGATCTATTTCCCAGCCCCCTGCCCAGGATGGTCAGAGGTGGCCTTTCCTGGCTTTCCCACCTGTTCTCTGAGATGCATCCACAGCTGTACAGTGTCGCTCTGCAAATCCCTGAGCCAAGAGATCTGTGCTGGCCAAGATCCCCAGGCTTCTTTCCTTCAACCACTTGCCTGGACTTTCCAGGAGGAGCAGAGTCCCTGTACCTCCCAGATGGGAGAGAGCGCACTTGCTCCAAGCTTCCGTGGCTGCCTCTTCTTCCTCCCTAGAAGTAAGTCTCTCCACCTGTGCTCTGTCCAGGAACACCCCTGCATAGGGTCGGAGGACAAAGGGTGTTTTGGAGTGGGGACACTGTGTTGGTGTCTAGGATCCCGACTCTTGCCAAACGAATTCCAAAGTAAATGCCTCTGGTGGCCCCTTTAGAAAGCAGAGCAGTGGTGGGTTCCCGACGCTTGAGATTTCTCGGTGCTGTTGAGCCTGTAAAATAATGATCCAAAGGTTCTGGGTGGATAAGGCTGCAGACCGGATGGCTTTGGTTATGGGCTATTTCAGCACTGGCTAAATGAATGTCCCAGACGTCTACAGCTGAACAGTTAAGCAAAGTAGAATAGGATATTTACTGGCATTGAAAGGGAAACTTTTGAGCCCACTTACTGACTTATAAGCTAACCTAGGAAAACCCAAAATCAGACAACTGACTTGGGACACCGGTCTGTTACCGTAGTAAGGATCCGAAGTTCAAGGTCATAATGAACTGGAAGCCAACCTAGGCCACCAGATCTTGTCTCAAAAACTTAAAAAAGGGATGGAAAAATGGCTCATTGAGTAAAGGCTCCAGGGGCCAGTCAAGCTGGATCTATCCCCAGAACCGATGTGGTCGGAAAGAACTCCTTCCCGAAAGCTGTCCTCGGACTCCAGGCTTGTGGGTGCACATAAACATAATAAATAGGTGGAATTTTAAAAATGGTAGTTAAGGGGGCTAGAGTGATGGCTCAGAGGTTAAGAGCCCTACTCTTTGGCTCCAGCTATAAGGGATCCCATGCCCTCTTCTGTCATCCACCGCCATCTGCACAGGAGTGTGCCTGTATGCAAAACACACACACACACACACACACACACACACACACACACACACACACACACACAAACTAATAAAACGAATCCTTAAAAAAATATCTAGTTTGTTTTTAAAAAGAAAGGGCTACATACAAAAAGGCACTTTCACGGTAAATTTATTCACAAACAAGGATGAGCAGGGATGGGGGGGGGGGGGCACCAGAAGAGCGGAGGGAGGGAAGCAGTGGGAGCCTTTCCTGCCTTCAGCCCCATTATTACTGGGGCGCCGCCGGAACGCTGTGGCCCGATAGCAAGCAGCTCTGAGAGGAAACCCGCTTCCTTTAAACCGCTGAAGAATGAAGAGACCGTGTCTTCGGCCCCGGGCGCTTTTCCAGTGGAGAGCTGCCGGGCTCCGTGGAACTGGGAACCGCGAAGGGCATTTGCATTGTTCCTCGGAGCCAAGCCACATCCACTGACTCCACTCGGACCCAAGCCCCGCACCAGCTGCGGGGTCCATCCGGATCCCTCTCTCTGCACGGATTTGGAGCCTGCAGCCTGCAGGTCCGCGCCGGCACCCAGGGCCTGCAGTGAGGAAGTATTTCGGAGAAATCCCGGGAGCCGCCTGCCACGAGGGTTGCGGGGCTGGGGCCGGGCGCTCCACGTTCAGAAACCAAGATCCCCTCGGCGCCACAGCCCAGGCCTCTCCCAAGTCACCTCGGCTCTCCACCGCTCCTCGCCACCTCAGTCTGGGTCCCCAGGGTGCAGGAAATAAGAAATTTCTCCTCTGCGGGAGTCCACTTGGTCTTTCTCCAAAAAGCTAACGGGAACCGGGTCCAGACCCCCGGGATTTCAACAAGACCAAGTCCACCTCTGTACCCCATTCCGCAGTCGGCCCAGCGCGGGAGAGAAAGCAGAAAAAAAAAGAAAAAGAAAAAGAAAAAGCAGAGGCTAGGTCCCAAGTGCAGGCTGTGTGCATGTGTGCAGCTTGGAGTCGCTGGAGGTGACGACCCGGGCGGGGCCACCTCCACCCGGAGACACTGAGGTTTCATCCCTCTACCCCCGGTTGCTTTGTGAATTTTTCTTAGGTGGTCAACAAGGCCAGGATTTCGAATTCCACAGTAGCGCTACGTTTTTACCCCATGAGAACTTAGGGGCCTTTAGAGAGAGAAGGGAGGAATGCACAGGGCCCTACAAACGTTCCGGGCTCGGAGTCACGCAAACACTTCTTTATATTTCGGAAAGAGAAGACGCCTGAGTCTCAGCGCCTCCCAGCTCTCGCTCTCTACCGCAAGATGCACGGGGAAAGAGGGATGCGATTATTTTACACTGTGTCTCAGAAGCCCCCACCCCACCCCCATTTGCTCCACAAGGGGGAGGGAAGAGATTCTTGAGAAGAAAATTTTACCTGCAGGTGGGTCGATATATTTATCTGGCCAGAAAGAAAAGGGATACTACTAAAAAGAAGAAGAAGCGGAACATGGTAAGTCACGCCTGTGATCTCAGCATTCGGCAGGCTGGGGCAGGAGGATGGCTACGAGCTGGAGGCCAACCTGGGCCACAGAGTGTCTCAAACAGAAAGGGAAAAAAAAAAAGAGAAAAAGTTAAAATGTAAAAGAATAGGGAAATCCGGTCCTTCAGATGGGCACACGCTCAACTAGGGAGCTTGAATGGGGTCCTGTAATTGTCACCCCGGCGAGCTTGGGGTCCCTGGCTAGGCAAAGGCCAGGCCTGTGCGGCTCCCTGCAGATCCCCCGAGCCTGCCTCTGCCAAGGACCTTGACCTAGCAGGGACTTGGTCGCCACGCTTAGCTCCCCCTGACCTGCTTTTGAACCCGCTAATCCCACCCCAACTCTTTGCCGGGTGTTCGCTCCACGCGCTAATTCCCGCTGGCCCGCAACCCCCCACTCCCTCTGGGCCCGAGACTCTGAAGGGCACCACCAGGGCTCCACACGGTGTCCCCGACTCACGCCCGAGCTCCACACCAAAGCAAACGGCCTCAGCTACAAACACCTCTTCTCTTGGCTCTCCTTAATTTAATTCGTTTAAAGAAAATAATAGCCATGCAAATATCACAGTCTTCTGCAACGGCAACGAATCTGGCAAAGTGGCGGTGCAGGGGAGCAGTGGTCACTTGGGCTCGCCAGCGACAGAGCCTGGGAAGGGGAAGGGTGCCCCGCCAAAGCCAGAAAGGCTGCAAGAAACGCAGAGCCAGTGCAGATCTAGCGACTTCACACCAGATTTTGAGGGAGTTTTACGTCTGAGATGGGGCAAGAACCCGAGTCCTAGAAATGGGGCCCGAGTCTGCAGGAACTCTTAATTTGCCCTCTTATAATTCTTCCCATCTAGAGTCTTTCGTAGACGCATGTTTTCCATCTGTAAAAATTAAAACTGGCTGTTATTTTAAACGTTGGTGAAATTAGTCCACACTTGCACACCTTCCCAGGCTGTGAGTCTGCAGGTTTGCTGGAAGTTGTTAGTTTTGTTTTGTAGCTGAATGGTGCTGAGGCGAGGAGTTTCCTTCCTGGTCCTCCGAGAGCAGCTGTGTAAATGTATCTTCCAATGCTGTTAGGCTGAAAACCCAAGCTTAGGCCTGGTTGGTGCATCTGTGAACCACCTGGTGGGGTGACCCAACCAGGACCTCTGACATCCCCGGCCTTGGCTCTGCATCACACAACACATATGACTACTGTCCAGGGCAAAGCTGGTGATCTCCAGAGATACGTGTCTGTCTGTAGAGGGATTTGGGTCTGTTTGGCTCCCAAAGGTGCCCGACAGATGAAGGTTATTCTGGAGCAAGCAGCTATTCCCAGGGAAATGAGAAAGTCATTAGGGGTGTCTTAGAAAGTCCTTACGCTGCGACCTGAAGTGGGGGGGGCTCAGCCAATAGCTGGCATCTTCAAGCGTCCCAGGAGGCTCAGCAAGCACTTCACAGGGCTGTCATACTGTTGTTCAACTCCACATCTTGGAAGTCATTTCCCAGAGTCAAGACTAGAACTGAGCGTATAGCTCATGCAAAAGATCCTGTGTTCAATCCCCAATGGGGTGGGTGCAGTGGGGGGTCCCTGTCACCCCAGGCTAGGAATCTCTAGAAATTCCTCAGCCATAGGCCAGGGAGCAGAGAGGACTCAGGTTCTCCCTGAAGCAACAGGGCTTTCTGGATCCTCAGTGCTGGAGACTTGGAAGAGGATGGTTGGTGGCCTTATATGGGCAGTGTTCCTGCCAGTGCAGAAGGCACAGCATCCAGAGAGGAAATTCAGTCTGTTGCTCTAGAAGCAAAATGTCTCTGCAAACCCACTGGAATCAAGCACTTTTAACATGCTGTTTTACTGGATTCATTCAACCAGTGACAGACCACAAATATTTTTTGCAAGATTTTTTTGTTTTTGTTTTTGTTTTTCCGAGACAGGGTTCACCTGCCTCTGCCTCCCGAGTGCTGGGATTAAAGGCATGTGCCACAAATTTTCCCCATCCTTCTTGGCTACCATAACCTCCTCTGGTGGAGGATGAGGGGGACCATCAGGAGCTATGGTGTGTGCTTGGCTCAGACACCTGAATAACACAAACATCTGTTTTTCTCTGGCGCCAATGACTACAGGCATGGGAACAAGTGGTCTCCTAATTAATTTACTTGTGATAACAATTCCATAGGGTGGAACCGATGTTCCCATTAAATAGGTGGGGACACTATGGCACTTCTAGAAGCTTGGCATCCGTTGGTGACAGCAAGGATTAGTCAAGACCAACAACTCTGAGTTATCTCTCCAGACACCATCACCTCTGCAAGCCCAGCAGCCCCACAATCCCTCCTCATTGGACAGAATTGAAAAGGATGCTTCCAGAAGGTGACTGAAGGCATACATACAGCCAGGTGACAGGCAATGCTGCTCTGAGCCTCTCCTCTGTCTACTCCCCAGAAATTCCCCTCCTAGCTGAGATGTGGGCTGTACACCCAGAATCAGTAAGGCTCACCTAGGACAAGAAAGAAATTCGAATACAATGTAAACACACAAAAACACCACTGTCATACAGTGGATGCTAGTTGGCATAGGAAGGAGTGGAATACTTGTACATGCTACACACGAATGAACCTTGAAACACATTGAGAGAAAGAAGCGAGCCACAGGAGTACGCACTCATATGAAACACCCCAAACAAGTTAATCCACAGTCATAGCTCAGGGCTGAGAGGGAATAGGAGCTTGAGGGGTGAGTTTCCCCACAAAGTCTCTTGTAGTCCCAGCTGACCTTAAACTTGCTATGAAGCCAAGGATGACTTGAGTTCCTGATCGTCTCATCTCCGTCTCCCGAGAGTTGAAATTACAAACATGGCCACTACACCTGGTTTCAGATGTCTGGGAACTGAACCCAAGGCTTTCTGTTTGCTACACAAGCACTCTGTCTGGGCTGCATCCGTAGCCCATGAAAATGCTATATTTGTGGCGGCGATGGCTGCACTTATCTGTGATACCCTCAAATCTACCAGACCATACACTATAAGAGGGTGAGCTATGTGATAGTTGAGTTATATCTCAATAAAAATGCCACCATCGCACACAGCTCTACCACTCTTGTCCCAGCTCTATGGCCCTCAGGTGGGAATCACCTGGAGGTTGTCTATGTATGTCTGTGAGGAACTTTTGGGGTAACCACGTAGCTGCAGCTGAGCACCAGAGATTTTATTCTAGGTGCTCTCGGTGGATTCCTATTGAAGAGCCGCCCGCCCTGCTTCCCCTCTTCCTTAAAGTTCTCTGACTCTAAAGTCAAAGCTAGGGCCAAAATGAATGCTGCCTGCTCCACACTTGCCTGACACATGGAGGCAATTATCAGACTTCACCTGTCACCATGTGCCCTTACTGTATCTTTCTTGCAGACCCACAGTCTCCACAGCATAGTCTCCAGGCAAGAACCGAGGACTCAGCAGCTCTGGAAAGCTGCAAGCTCCTTTCTAGAGCCTGGCACATGGACAATGGGTGTTGGCTCACTGTAGAACTCTGGCAGCCTGGCTAGGTTTCCTGCAAGAGCTGAATGGACAGAGTGAAGTAGGGGAGAACAGCCTGGATACCCCACAAGAGACAGATTAGACAGGTCAGAGCCACATCTTGGAACTCAAGAGTATTGCAGGGGAAGAATTCAACAACAATGGACTGATAATAACCTGCCCCGTGGCCTAGAGCACTTCAGCCAACTGGGGACTTCTGTAGACAAAGGCCATCAAAAGGCAGAGCACTAGGGAGCAGACTGGTGGTGAGTTTGAAGTGACAAGCTGGCTGGAATAGTTGGTATGCCCAGCTGGAATCAGTAGCCCTAGTCTACTTCGGCTTCTGCCCCAGCCTCAGCAGTGACCTCTAATGTTCTGTGCCCCTTCCCATTGTCCTACAGCACAAGGGTCCAGCTCCCTGCAAAACCCAGGCCACAGACACACCTTCATCATCTTGTGTTGCTTAAAAAGTATCAGTAGGGGTTGGAGGGGATGGTTCAGTGGTTAAGAGCACTTTCTGCTGGTGTAGAGGACCTGGGTTCAATTCCCATCACCCACATGACTGTTTACAACCATCCATAACTCTAGTAACTCCAGCTCCAGGGAATCCAACTCCTTCTTCTGACCTCTGCAGGCACCAGGCACATACATGGTGCACAGACATACATGCACACAAAGCACTCATACATGAAACTAAATCTTTTTTTAAAGGTGTGTCAGTACATATGACAAACAGTGACGTGTTTAATTTTTTTTTAATGTGTCTGTGAGCCTGTAGGGTTCAATTTAGGAGGAGGCTATGCACCAGAATGTGAGGCACCATGACCACCGCACCTCTCTGCCACCACAGGGACCTGCCAGAGAGCTCATGGCCACACCTGCTCCCTTCTCTTTCAGCATGGCCACTCTGCTCAGATGTCACTATCTTCCTGTGGGGAGGGGATGGGCAGGACAGTGGGTCCTCCTGTAGCATGTCAGTACAGAGGTCTGGCTCCCAGATAGGAGGCTGGAAAAGGAAGTGAGTGGGGTAGACCCTTTCTGTGAGCTCTGCTTGCTCTCTGGGCCAGGATTGGTCTACAAGCAGTTTTCCCTGCTTACCCCAAACTCCAAGCTCCCACGGTGACAAATCTAAGCACTGGATTCTCTGGGGATAATGCAAAAATGTTACCCAGGGATCTTTGAGAGGACTCCCAAATCAGGAAAGAGGTTGGCAGGGAGTGAGCAGGCAAGCTCAGCACACACTGCTGGAGGATAGCCCACTCCACCCTCAGCAAGAGGGAAGCAGCAAGTGAAAACTGAGCTGAGCTGGGCCCTGGTCAGGTCGCTGTCAGCACGTCCTCCTGGCCTCCTCCACCATCTTTGTGTTGTAATTTCAGCAGGCTCACTGGAGTTCTTCAATAGTTTCAGAGGGGAGGCTGATGTAACTCAGTTGGAAGAGTGCTTGCCTAGTATGCAGGAAGCTCTGAGTTTGATCCCCAGCCCTGCATAACCCCAGTATGATGACACACACCTATAATTCCAGCATTTCATTGGGGCAGAAGGATCAGAGGTTGATCACAGCTACATAGCTGTGAGTTTGAGGCTAAGTGGTGCTGCTTGAGACCCTGAAGAGGAAGGGAGGGAAAGAGGGGAAAGAGGAACCAGAAGAAGGGGAGGGGGAGGAGAAGAAGAAGGAAGAGAGATTCTCTCGGGGTTGTGGCCAGGTTGGGATATGAGTGAGGCAGCAGGCGGGCACTGTCGGCCAGGAGAGAACAGTGGGAATAAAACCCAGGCCTCCGGACTCCCTAACTTGTGTGAGAAAAACCTTGAATTCTCATCATGCAGAACTCAGATACCCCGTGCTGCTAGCCCTGGGAGCAAAAGGGATCCTCTGAGCCATACCTCTCTACAGGTCCTCCTTTTCCAGGACACACCCAGACACTCAGAAGAAGCCAACTTCATCCTATCACCCACTGCAGACTGTGGCACTCACTGGCCAAGGGACTGCGTGCTAGCAAGAGTGCACCCAAACTTCCTTAGCCAGGACAGCACTAAAGAATGAAGTCTCCCTGAGAGGAAGGACACACTGGCAAGAGACCAGTTGCACTGTAGGACCTATCACAGCCCATACCTCCAGACCCTGTTTCCAAAGCACTCTGCAAAACTCTCAGCCTCTCCAGGAAGAATGGCCCAGCTCACTTGGGGACTGACCCCAGAAGAGGCTCATGGAATAAGACCAACTTCCTGCCAATAGTGAAATGAAGATTTAAAATCGTGAAAAGGAAGGCTCCAGAAGGTGCCCCCCTCCACTTCTATTGGCACAGAAACAGCTTCATAGGAAGCAGGAGGGGACGCCTGGGCTTAGAGTGTGAGGTCTAGCTGCCGCTAGCTTGTTCTTTTGTTTGTGTTTTTCTACACTAGCTGTAAGACATAATTTTAAAAATCGAGAGAGCCAGAGATGAGATCAATGCAGACGGCGCAGGTACGGTGGCCAGTGTAGGGGGGGCACACCACCCATGAGGGCTACTGAGAAGTCCTACTGCACTCCAGAGGCCAAGCTGGGGAGAACCGGTGTGGGGCTGGCCACACTGCCATGGTATGGGGGGGGGGGGGCACAGAGCCAGCCCTAACTAAAGCGCTGGTGCTCCTCCTTCTCTTTCTCTCTTTTTCTCTCCCCCTCCCACAAACACCTTGTAAACTCCAGGCACCTGCAGTTAGTCCACACTGCTCCCCTCTGCAGGCTCTATCACACACATACCATGGGAACCATTCCTCCTCTGTAGTCAATGGCTCAAAGCTTTCGGCAGTGTCTTCTTCCTTCTCCTACCCTTCTGGTCTTCTCCCCTTCCTTTCTTTCCTCATATGGGCCAGCAGGCATTCTCTCTTTACCCCCTTACTTTCCCCTTCCCCCTCTCCCCTCCTTTCCTTTCCTTTCCTCTCCTCTCCTCTCCTCTCCTCTCCCCTCCCCTCCCCTCCCCTCCCCTCTCCTCTCCTCTCCCCTCCCCTCCCCTCCCCTCCCCTCCCCTCCCCTCTCCTCTCCTCTCCTCTTCTTTCCTTTCCTTTCCACACTTTACAAGGATCAGTGAGAGTCACCCAGTCACTGGTGCATCTCTGCGAACCTCCCCTTTGGCTAAGGACACCGGGATTGGACAATACACACAGCTATTTTCACACACAGAGAACGTGGGCCAAGGCACTGACTGACTCATCACACTTACATACCTATTCACCCGCAGAGGGGCCATGAGGGACACTCAGCCCTGCTAGAGGGACAGAGACCCAACAAGCTTAGCCCTGGTGGTCACAGACACCCTCAAGCAGATCTCGAGGCCTCCTGAAGTACCTTGGCTTGAACTCACACCGAGCATTTGGCTCACTCCTAGTACCTGGTTTATCCCAGCTCTGCAGGTGGAAGAGGGAAAGAATCTGGGAGGGGTTCCCGGCCTTTAGAAACAGAGCCATGGACCCTCGGTCACACATACGTCTTCTCTCTCAATCTTTCCCCCAAGTCTCTTTAAACCTGAGCCAAGTGAAATGAAACTGGTCCCCACACCTCCTGACGTTGTCTATAGAGAAGCTGGACTCTACAGAAAGTGTAACCAAGGGGACACCTGAAAGCGCCGGGCTCGCGCCCAGGGCTCTGCTCCCATTTTGGTTCTCATAGCCCGAGGCAGCAGCGAGCAAGCGACTGCTCCAAGACAGAAAAAAAATCCGAGGTCTGTCTCATCCTCTACGTGTCAATCCCGGGAGTAACAACCTCAGAACTGCAGGAAAGCCAGCGTTTGCTCCGTGGGATCTGGGTGTCTGCCTGTCCAGCTGGGCACCTCACCAAGGCCAGGGAGAGTGCATCGACCTCCTGAGCTTGTCTGGTCAAACTTGTGGGAGTTCCGCAAGAAGTACCGTTCTGTGCGCCGGAGTGTGCGTGGGCTTGGGAGCGGGACGGCCGCTCTGAGCCCCAGGCCTGCATCCTAGTCTCCACCCCCGCTCCCCAACCCACCAAGTGCTGGAGCCCAGCAAACCTCTTGTTTTCTGCAGAGTTGTGCCGGGTCGCCTCCCTCGCGCAATGGATTATCCATCTAGCGGAGCCAGCCTGAGCGTTGGGCACATTTCCCTGAGGATACTGGGGACCGAGAGAAGAGGCGGTTAGAAGGACCAGTGGGGAGTAATTAAGTTTAGCAGAGGGTGTGGGGCGGTCTTCTCTACGTCTGGGCGGTCCAGTCTGCCACTGCCAGGCTCTAAACAACGCCCCACG
Organism: Peromyscus californicus insignis; assembly: GCF_007827085.1. Lineage (NCBI taxonomy): Eukaryota > Metazoa > Chordata > Mammalia > Rodentia > Cricetidae > Peromyscus > Peromyscus californicus. The sequence continues at coordinate 100,901,377 of NW_026294584.1, read as the reverse complement.
CGAGGAGGTGAAAGGACACCGCCCCCTCCCCTTTTCTCCTTTCTATTCCTCCTATCCATCCTCCTTCTCTTCTCTCCCTCCCCTTTTCCCTCTTCACCTCCTCCCTCCTCCTCCCTCCCTCCCCACCCTCCCGCTGCGCTGCGCCAGAGAGATCCACCCAAAGTCCCAGAACCCTAGCTCGCGTCCAATCGCCGAGGGGGGCGGGGCCTGTGGAAGGGGCGGGGCAGAAGGAAGAAGGGGCGGGGAGGGGTGGGGAAGGATCTGCTACCCCGAGCTCGGGCTAGCGAACGCTGCGACCTAGGCAGCAGTGGTGGCGGGCATGGGCGATGGGGGCGCGGAGCGGGACCGCGGCCCCAAGCGCGGTGGCCGGAGCGGACGCCACGGCGACCACAACGGAGCGGAAGACTTGCGTGCTGACACGGGTAGCAGGAGTCCAAGGGAGGTTGCGGCGACCTCGGTCTCCAGCCCCGCAGGCTCCAGGGAGAGCGGCGCAGACAGCGACGGACCGCCGGCGCTCGGTGAGACGGACCACTGCCGCCGCATCCTGGTACGAGGTAAGGGGACAGCCGCGGCTCTGGTTCCTTGGGTCACCATGCTACCCTTCCTGGGGCCTCCGACCTCTCTACAGCGTCCATCTCACAGTTCATATACTGGTTCATTCATTCGGCATAACATCCAGCAGTTATTCCGACCGCCTATTGTGTGCGGGACACTGAGCTGAACGCAGGGGACAAAGCAGAGGCTGGAAGGAGTCCTTGTTTCTCCGTCCTGCAGTTCATCCTTCTGGCTGGTTCTCTCACACTAGGCCCATTCCGGCTCGTTGCTGTAGTAAGGATGCGAATCAGCTGGGGAAGCAAGACACCGAGAGCCAGGGCCCTCGCGCAACGGTTCTCAGAGCAAGGGAGGAGAAAGTGTCACGCGCGCTCCGCAGGGACAGGATAGGGAGGGACCCGAGTGGGCAGCTGCTGAAGAAGGCCGGCCCCACAGGCCTTTGGAGTGCTTCCCTGCCTCAGCCCAGCCATCTTTCCCAGAACCAGGCCTTGCTTAGGTTGGTGGTCAAGGGAGGGCTCGGTGGGAGGAGGTAGGCTGGCCCGCCGCGGCTCCGCTGCCCCAGTTCCCACTAGCTCGGTCGCCGACTCCGGGCGCCCCTCTGCCTAGCCTGGCTGACCCTTTCTTCCTCTGCTCCACTCGCCTCCACCCTGTTTCCCAGTCTTGTCCCTGCGGGCGAACTCGACTTCACAGCACTCTCCTGCCATCGCCCATCCAGACCCAGGCCCCCAGGCCTCCTGGGTCTGGGCCTCTCCAAGGTAGAAAGTCTGGATCCTGGACCTGAGGCCTGTTGTCCTCCGCCATCCTGGGGTTTCAGATTGGCTCACTTGGCTTCCCCTAGCTGCCCTTTCTCGAATTTACTCATCCCATGTACCCATCCTGGAACCAGCAGGCCTCAAGAAGCCACCAACCATACCCAATTTCCTCTCTTCTGCCTAGGAGAACCTAGGTTTCTCTCGCTTTGGAGCGGGTGGAGTACAACTTCCCTGAATCCCGTTACTCCCTGAATGTGAGTGGCCCTGGGATCAGAGATTCAGCTAGGGCAGAGCATGGGGACAGTCTACCTGAAGGCATAAGAAGCTGACTTGAATCCAGAAAGGAACCTGCATAAAGAAATACTCCTGGGAATAGGTGTGGTCACTAGAAAATTGGGTGGCCACTGCCACTCTAAGGACCCGCATGGATTAAGGCAGTTACACCACCAAGATATGAGGACTTGTTGGTCACTTGGAGTTAAATTAGAATGCCATTCTGCCAGCTGAGGGGTTCTGAGTCCAAAAAGTGAACCACCAGTTGAGTTTCACTAAGAAATCTGCAAGGCTTCCAGAGATAAAGACAGTCTAATGTTTCCAGCTCCTGGGGTAATGTCTTGAGTCCTTGCCAATATTATGCATCACACCAACCTAAAAGCAGGTTTTCCTCTTGTCAAGATGACTGAGTTCTGAGCCCAAACATGATCCGCCTCCACTCTACCAACCTTTATGTAGAACAAATAAATCTCATTCATGGGCATCAGTGGGATTGTCTCTGGTACAGACTCTTAGAGGTGTGAGTAAAAAGTGACCCTCTCTCCTCTGGGATAGAGCCACCTAAGTCAGGCAGAGACACATATGTGGGGTTGCTCCGGTACATCTTCACGATACACTTTTGTAATGTACTCACACAGGTAATTCTCTCACATTTGTAAAGCATACTGGAAATATTAAATATGAAGTACAGTTATCCACCTGACTGAAATGGAAAGCAAATGAGCCCTCACAAATCCCTCTGCCCCTCCCCCATTTAATGACAAGGATGTTATTACAGGCCTGAAATGCCCAGGATGTCTTTTACTGCTAATCCCTCCTAGGCAGGGTCACTGGTATCAGTCACTGCTCAATTACTCGAAGCCCCACCACAGCTAAGGGTGGAGGCTTCCATAAGTGAAGCCAGCCCAACACTCAGGAAGGGAAACCTTCGTTGTCCAAAATAAACAGCCTCCCATAAGCCCTAAGCACATTTTACCCTTGTCCTCTGGTACTCTGAAGACATATCCCCCTCATGTCTTCCAGGGAAGCCATTAAAAGGTACAAGGGAGGCCGGGGCGGTGGTGGTGCATGCCTTTAAACCCAGCACTCGGGAGGCAGAGCCAGGTGGATTTCTGTGAGTTCGAGTTCGAGGCCAGCCTGGTCTACAGACCGAGATTCAGGACAGGCACCAAAATTACACAGAGAAACCCTGTCTCAAAAAAAACAAAACAAAACAAAGGTGCAAGATTATGAGGATTATCTGCCCTGGCTGCTGTGAGGCTGGGACACTCCAAAAAAAAAATGACCCCACTCTCTCCACATCTTTCACCCTTCCTCCCTGGTTGTGCGATTGCTTGAGAGAGATCTTTAGCACTGGAAAGTCCAAGGACAGCTGGGGTCAGAGGTGAGCAGAACTGGTGTCCCATCTCTGACCTTGCTGCCCCCACCTCCAGGAAGCTTGCTAAGGATCCAGGGGGCTGCCAGGCACACAGAGAGCACTCTGCAGGCTCTCCATAAATATTGTTGAGGGAAGGAATGAGTAGCCCTGGGTGACCTACAAAACCTGTCTGATGGATGGGGTGGTGTGAGTTGGTAGTCAGAAGCCCCTGTTAACTGCCACCTACACACACACACACACACACACACACACACACACACACACACACACCATGGACCCAAGGACTGAGTTGCTGTGGAAAGTCAGCAGTTTAGAGGAAAAGACAACTGATAAAGGAAAATCAGACTGTCTTGCAAACGGTGGGGTTCTCCTCTGTCTTCTGGGTAACCCTGCATGACCAATGTCTCAGATTTCCTCTGAGAAAGCAAAGCTGGGGGCCCTGGAGGCCCCCCTGTTCTGCTCACCCTGCCTTCAAAATGGAGGCATTCTCTCCAGCAGCTGGCATAAATACTGTGCCACCAAGATGACAGGCATGGACACACCACAGTCTTCCACACAGTGAGGCTTCTTCCGGGACTCCAGTCTCTAAGGCCCCTAGACATCCCCTGTGCGGTTGGACCGGGCCCTTGGCCAAGGAGGGGTAGTGTGGAAGGAACCTTTTGTTTTATCTTGGAAGGGGCTGGCCAGTGGAGGCAGGAGGCCACCGGAAAGAGTGGAGCCTCCAAGCTCTAACCTCACCCTGCAGTTGGCCAACCCTGTGCTGACTCTTTCAGTGGAGAGGGATTGGGACAGGCAGAAGAGAGACAGCCTAATTCACAGATCCCTGCAATTGGTAGTCCAAGCCTGCTGCCACCTTTGGCTCAGACCAGTGGTGTTTTCCGTATCAATCCAGATGAGAATCTAACTGGTCTTGATAGATCTGAGAATGCTCCATAGTTCCATGATCAATGCCAGGAGGCACCAATAATCTGCTCTGTCCGAGGTGCCCCCTCGGAGCCTGCTGCCTCCTCGGCAGGTCTCCAAACACTAGCCAAAACTCATCATCTGCACCCCAGCCTTTCCAAGAACCGTTTCTGAACATGGCAAATCCTTCGGAGGAGTGATGCACCAGTCATCTTCCCGGCTAAAACGCCCTGGAGAGGAAGCTGGACAGACGCACCCGGTGCTTGGAGGCCCCCCTGAGAACACTGGGTCTTTGCCTTGAAATGGTTTGAAACGACCTGAGCACGATCTGGCTCTTCAAAACACGCAACCAGTCCGGTGGTAGCACCCAGCACAAAGGTTGCATGGGGCTGGTCTGCCTCCTACAGTTGCACCCGAAAAGCCGCCCAACAGACCGTGGCTTCAAACAACTAGCTGCAGGGACGGACATCTCCAGCGTTGAAGGCTCGGCTGGGTTTCCACCGGTCCTTGAGCCTGGGGAGACCTCCATGCTGCAGGCCCGGCCTTGCTGAGCAGGCGCGGTGCAGCCAAGCCAGGGCCGCGTTGAACTGCGGAGAGCTGGGCAAAGCCCCAATCCTGGGCCTCTTACAGGGGGGCAGGGATCTCTATATCTCAGTCTGTGGATACGTTCGGAAACCTGGCCCAACACATGCCCGAAGCAGATGTTGAGAGCTCTAGAGGACTCGTTCAGAAAACCGAACTTTCGGAACTTTTGGAATTTAATTTTTTTTTTTAAATTTTAGTGTTTGCGGAGAGTACTTTAAATTATTTTCCAGTGGTTGTTTCGTTCTGTATTTTTTCCGTCGCTTCGTCTGTTGTCAGCAGAAGAACCGCATTGTCACCGCTGGTCTGTGTGGCGGTCATTTGGTTCTGTATTTTCCCTTCTATGTATTAATCACCCTCCCACCCCACAGGAAACCGAAGCGGGCGGCAGAACGAGGCCTTCTTGCTGCTCTTCCGACCAACCTCATTTTTCAGAGAACGATGGGGACCGTTTACATGGCTCTGTTCTCTCGAGCTTTCTTCCCCTGCGTAGTAGTCACGGTGGATTTCCACATCTACAGGACCCAATGAGGGGGCGCTGAGGACAAATCTTTGGAAAGCTGGAGCTGGGGGTGTGGATCGCTGGGGCTGGGGAAAATCGAGATGTGACTTCCTTGCGTGTCGCAAGGCGATCTCCGCTCCAAACTCACCTTCAGGGTTCCAGCACCATCCGTTAGAAATGGCATCTGTGTATCAGGCAGGCCTCGACGCCATTGCCCAACTGCCTCTGCCTCCTGTTTCTTTCCATTCCATTTTAATCGGGGGCGACAGGGGGAGCCTATGAGGATTTTTGTTTTTGTTTTTGTTCTTTTTTTTTTTTTTTTTTTTTTTTTTTTTTTTTTTTTTTTTTTTTTTTTGCCTTCTCTTTCTTGTTTGTTTAATATGAGAGAAATTGGCCTGGTTCTCCGGGGATCCAGAGGCTGTGTAAGCCCCTATTCTGCACCGCAGATGGAGTTGATCTTAGGAAAGGCGTGGAGAGCAGCGCGCCCTCCCCCGGAGACCCAGGGTAGCCCAGGAGCTTGGGAAGAAGGGCTGAAGGGCGGTTAGGACTCTTCCACCACCTGCAGACGCCTGGGGTTTCCAGCGGCCTAGACAACTGCGGAGAATGGGCAGCGACAGGCGGGGAGCTGGCCTCGAAGGCCAAGGGTGGGTGCAATGAAATCCAGGCTTCGTTGTTGTGACCTGAAGCCTGGAGTCTGCCTGAAGAGGCGGTGCCCTCTCTAACCGTTTGCTCTCAGAGCGGAGACCTCTTTTCTTCTTGACTCAGTCCACAGACACCAATGAGCACTCCTGTGTACCTGAATGATTGAAGCCGGGGATGCCTCAACCTGGAGATTTGCTGCGGAGACTCTAGGACCCAGCACTGGGTTCCTAGATCGCGCAATGACGGGAAGTGGGGGTAGGGGGGGTGTCAGCAGAGCAGGGAGCGGGATTCTCCAGTCTCTCGGCGACCCTGGGAGGTGGACACCACGTCTGCCAAGCCCACTCCATTTTTTCTTTCTCAGCAAACAGTAGGCACTCAAATGTTTGCCAAATAAATGAAAGAAGACCATTGTCACTATTACCTATTTCCTAGGCGGGAAGCGACTAGTGACCACTCCCACAAGCGATGTTCGGAAATTCCTAGTTTGGCGGTGGACAAGAGGAGCGTACTATGTAACCGTTAAAGTAGGAGGTCGAGGTCGACAGAACCTTTTCAAATCCCTCACTTTGGGAATCGCTAAAAACTTAAGACCAAACAACCTTAATTTCTTTTGTTGCGCACGTGGGCGGGCGTGTGTGTGTGTGTGTGTGTGTGTGTGTGTGTGTGTGTGTGTTCTGATCATAGGGCTGGAAAGGCCTCGGAGAGTCTCTTGCAAGGTCATAGGAAGTGCAGGGCCACAGTGGATGCGCTGGTAAGTTTCCACCAGCAAAACTAGCCTAAATTGGTTGTCCAGAGTGGTGGCCAAGAGCTGGTAATGCCTGCACACTCCAGAAGGCAGAGACAGGAAGATTGCCTCAGGTCAAGGTCAGCCTTGAGTCTATCAAAAACCAAAAGTAAAAAAAACAAAAAACGAAAACAAACCAAAACAACAACAACAACAAAAAAAATTCTAACAAGGAACCAGCTTAAACCGCTAGATAAATCTGCATCCTGCCAATCCACAAGACGGGGGCGGCTTAGAAAAACGGAGCTGTTTTCTTCTTCACCCAGGTTTGACCTCACTAACGCTGACGTTTGCTCAACGCCTTCCCTTCCCGGACTTTCAGGGAGGATCCCACACTCTCAAGGTCCAGCTTAGGCGGCCACACTCAACATCATCGACTAGCCCATGGAGAGCTTTAATTCCAGAATACAAGCTTCACAGGAAACAGAACCAAAGGCAGCAAAGGCTGCCAGAAGCAGCTTGCGTTGTCCCAGTCCCCTTCCAGGCCATTTCCCTGTGCTATATTGAAATTCACCTTTAAAAAATCTTAAAGTGCAGATCCACCAGTCCCGTGTCTTTTGACGGTGCAGTCAGCTAATTGTGTAGACCAGGAAGGACTTGCACTTGGTCTAATTTATTATAAATACAGTGAAATGAACTCCCAGGCCCCCAGGCTTTGTGCAGATTTTTTTTTAATGTTTCAGTGAAATAAATTCCTAGCAGCAAAACTGCTGATTTGAAAGGCTTACATGATTTTAAAGACATTTCACTTAATTGTCAAGTAGAGCATTCATCAAAAATTTCCTTCATAAATACCCCCTTTCATTTTTTTTTTTTTTTTTTGATGTGTATGTGTTCACTCATGTATAGAGGTCAGAGAACAATTTGCAGGAGTTGGTTCTTGCCTACCATCTGGGTCCTGGGGAAGGAACTAGGCTGTCTCTCCCCAGATCTCTGCCTAGGACCTGCTGAGCCTTCTCAGCAGCCCCAAATCTTCCCTTCCCCTTTTTAAAGTCTAAGGCACCCCCCCCCCCACACACACACACTTCTTAGCAGTGCCCCCTGGCTCAGCCCTCAAGTGGCCGGAAGGTAGCCATTTTTGTTTAGGTCGTCTAATGTTTTTGCACATCTGTACAGCTACGTATTTATTTTCCTCCCACTGAATTTTAGACACAAAGAGTCCTTGCTTGTATTTAACAAATATATGGGGTTTCTTTGTATGGATCTTTGTCGCATAGCTGGTGGACACTGGACTGTTTTCTGTTGCTATTCCATACATGCTGCAGTAAATAAACTTGAGGTTTTTTGTTGGTTGGTTGGTTGGTTGGTTATTTTCATTTGCTGGGTATATCTGTGAGGGAGTTCCTCAAAGTGGATTACTGGGTCAAAGGGTGTCTTTGTTTAATTGCCTTTGGTGGTGGCAATTTATTTTGCTACCAAGAATGCTGGACAGTTACTCTTTCCAAACCCCCTCTGCACCTCAGGTGCTGGGCAAGCCCCCTACCTTTGAACTGTTCTCCTATCCCCTTCTCTAGATCTGTTTTGTTTGTTTGGTCGGTTGGTTGATTGATTTAGGATTGGTTTATTGTTAAATATTTTTTTCTTTTCTTTTTTGTGGGGAGAGAGGGCTTTTCAAGACAGGGTTTCTCTGTGTAGTTTTGGTGCCTGTCCTGGATCTCGCTCTGTAGACCAGGCTGGCCTCGAACTCACAGAGATCTGCCTGGCTCTACCTCCTGAGTGCTGGGATTAAAGGCATGCACCACCACCGCCTGGCTGTTGTTAAATATTTTATAGTTTTATTCGTGTGTGTGTGTGTGTGTGTGTGTGTGTGTGTGTGTGTGTGTGTGTTGTGTATACATGAGGCCAAAAGAGGTTGTTGGATCCCCTGGAGTGGGAGCTACAGACAGTTGTGAACTGGATCATGCTCTGGTCCTTTGCAAGAGCATGTGCTCTTTCTGTAAGAGAGGAGTACTCACTAGTAACTGTTAAGCCATCTCTCCAGCCTCTTGTTTAGTTTTTTAAAAAACATATTTATTTATTGTGTGTATGAGTGTGAGTATTTGGAGGTTGGAGAACCACTTATAGGGGTCAGCTCTCTCTACCGTGTGGAACCAGGGCATGGAACTCAGGCCCTTAAGCTTGGCAGCATAGCACTTTGACCAGCTAAGCCATCTGGCTGGCTCCTAGTTTTGGTTTTTGAGACATTGTGTACATGTAGCCAGGCTGGCCTAGAACTTACTATGTAGCCGAACTTGATCTTGAACTCTGGAATCTTTATCTCCACTTCCTGGTTGTATATGAGAGCCATCCCACCCGGCCTGCTCACATATTGATAGATATTGTCAAATTATTCTGCAAAAGAGGTCTAGTAATTCACACTCCTCCCTTTGCCTCATCCCTAAACATTGTGGATCATTTAGACACTGTCACGTGACTGGAGTAGCTGGCATTTAACTTCTTTGTTAGTGAAGCTGGGTGTCTTCCCACACCTGTGAGCCCAGGAGCATCTCCTCTGCTGACAATTGCTGACTCTTCCTTCTGACCATATTTTCAAATACTCCCTTCCTTATAAGTCTGTGGAGATTCTGTATTATAGTCACCTGAATACTCGCAATATTATTGTGATTGTTCTAGTTTATAGCTTGCTTTTCAGTTTTATGATGGTCTTTGTTTTCTTTGGTGTAAGACGTCTTTTCAATCATGTAGTCCATCCAGCTGGTTTGCCTTGCCATATATATACAGAGAGAAGCTTCCTTGTTTCCCTGCATGATCATGTCTACTCCGAGGATGCCCCTAGTAACCGAAAAACAGAAGTGTGCGAGTTATGTATTGCAAAATCAGGCAATGTTTTCGCAAACTCCTTTTCTTATTTAGTAAATATTGTGTGGAAATATATCTAGAATTCCTTCATTCCTTTTTTGAATAAACTACACAGTGTGCAATTGTGTAGCTAGCATGTTATTTATTTAACTAATTTTCTGCTGATGGGTATTCAGGTTGGTTCTTTTTCACAATTCCAAACTCTGTGTGTGTGTGTGTGTGTGTGTGTGTGTGTGTGTGTGTGTGTGTGTGTTTTATTTGTGGGAATGTGGGTGCACATGCCCTAAGCACCTAATACAAGTGCAGGCAGAGGTCAGAGCAGGACAAGACATGATGTCCCCTATCTCTTACTGTCTCATTGCCTTGAGACAGTCTCTCACTGAACTGGAAGCTCCACATTTTGCCTTTTCTGTCAGGCTGGCTGGCTGATGAGTTCAGATCCACTGTCTCTGCCCTCAAGTGTTGGGACTTCAGGCACACAGCCTGGCTTTCTTTGTGGGTGCTGGGGATTCAAACTTAGTCCCTGAGCTTACAGAGCAAGTTCTCTTATCCAGTGAGCCATCTCCCCAGCCCCAAGGCTGCATCTTAATTAAACAAGCAGTTTTTTAAAAATCTCATTTATGGAAAATATAACCACAGTGGGATCATGCATTGTATTAATCGTCGCTTTGGTTTTTGTGGTTGTCAGTTTGTTTTGCGTTGTGTTAAAGTGGTGTCTGGCCCTGAACCTGCCCTGATTCTCCTTCCTCAGCCTCCTGAGTGCTGGAGGTGCAGCTGGCCCCACCATGCCTGGCATGGAATCGTTGTTCATTTTTATTGCAGTACTAGTACTCTGGTTAAGTGTCTTAGAGGGGTCTTTTTGTGGGTGAAGTAATGTGATGTTTTGCCAAGTATGGTCATGCCAAAGAAATAGAACTATTTCGGAGATAATAATAGTGAACACTGGGAGACAGTGAACACCTGTTATACTACTCTCTTTAATGTGCATATGTTTGAAATTTATCATAACAAAATATTTACAATAATTAAAATTATTCACATATACATGGTATGGTTACAATTACAGGATAAATTTTTAGAAGCAAAAATTTAAAAACATGCCAGGCGGTGGGGGTGCACACCTTTAATTCCAGCACTCGGGAGGCAGAAGCAGCCAGATCTCTGTGAGTTCAAGGCCAGTCTGGTCTACAGAGTAAGTTCCAGGATAGCCAGGGCTACACAGGGAAACTCAAAAAAAATTTTTTAAATACAACGCCATTATAGGTATTTATATATTTCATGCCAAAACACGCAAGCTCGCCGGGCGGTGGTGGCGCACGCCTTTAATCCCAGCACTTGGGAGGCAGAGGCAGGTGGATCTCTGTGAGTTCGAGGCCAGCCTGGTCCCTGGTCTACAGAGTGAGTTCCAGGAAAGGCGCAAAGCTACACAGAGAAACCCTGTCTCGAAAAAACAAAACAAAACAAAACAAACAAAAAAATGCAAGCTCACATGCCCAGCAAGCAAAAATGCATGTATCATCTCACTGCTTCCTTCCCAAAGAGTCATGCTTTTTGAGTAAAATCTTTTCAAGTGAAAAAACAAAACCAAACCCTCACAGTTTCCAATTGCTAGTCAGGCTAAACATGTTAATATTTATTCTGCATTTTAATTTTCTCGGCTGTGCACTTAATTACTTCTCTGTTGAATTGGCTTCTGTTACCTCGTTTGAAAGGGCTCTTTTTAAAAATTTAAAATTTACTTATCTTGTGCGTATGAGTGTTTTGCCTGCTTGTATGTATGTGTGCCTTGTGTGTGCCAACGGATGCTTGTGAGCCACATGTGGGTGCTGGTTGTGGAACCTGGGTCTTTGCTAGATTAGAATTGCTCCTGTTGGCTGATGCTCTAGCCCTGAGAGGGCTATTTATACACCGAGGAGACAAACCCTCTTTGTGGCTTGTGTTGCAGACATCCCTCCGGTCTTTTTCTTTTTTTAAATCGTTCTGAGATTTATTTTGCTTGCAACTCGAAATTGAAACTGTCATCACATCTAATGGCTGTCTCCTCTGGGGATTCTAGATTTTAGTTCCTGATTAGAAATGGAGAAGGGAGGGAGGGAGGGAGGGAATCAGAATGTGGGAATCCTGAATTTGTGGAGGGGTGAATCCATCCCACACAACCCCATGCAGACACTGAAGTCACTTATAGGAAACGGTGCTGGTGTCGCTTCAGCAGCACACATACTGAAGCTGGAAGGACACGGAGAAGGTTAGCACGGCCCCAGTGCCAGGATGACACACAACTGTGTGAAGCATTCCATACTGAAGGGAGAGAGGGAGGGAGGGAGGGAGGGAGGGAGGGAGGAAAGAAGGAAGGGAAGGGGAGTGAGGGAGGGAGGAAAGAAGGAAGGGAAGGGAAGGGAGGGAGGGAGGAAAGAAGAAAGGGAAGGGGAGGGAGGGAGCGAGGGAGGAGGGAGCGAGGGAGCGAGGGAGCGAGGGAGGAAAAGCAAAGGGCGCTGGGCACACTTGTCCACGCACACCCTCGGCAGAGTTTTCTCTCACCAGCGACACTCAAGGGCATGCAAATGCTATGTTAATGGTTGTTAACTGCATTGTTAAGAAATCCCTAACTAAACACTGATCTGCATTTGCGTGAGTCCTTGAACATGCACAAACGTCCATCTTCCGACAGGTCGGGAGGACGCTGGAGGATGGTGGGAGAGCGCCTGTTCGTTTGCTCACAGCGCTTGACGCCAGCCTTAGTACTTGGGGAAAGTTACTTTGCCTTCAAAGCAAACTAAATACTTCAAAAAAATTGTACAAAGGATGGTGGGGGAAATTTTCCTTCTCTGATCAACTTCTAGTTCCTAGAGGGAACAGAAGGCGGAGTGGGGGGGGGCGGAGTGGGGGTTTGCAAGCCAGACTTGCTACTGTGTGGGTACACAGGAACACACAGGAGTTTACTCTGCAAATATATAAATAAATACATACACATACATACATACATACATACATACACATACATACATACATACACACATATACACACACATACATACATACACATACATACATACATACACATACATACATACATACACACACATATACACACACACATACACATAGATACATACATACACATACATACACACATACACACACACATACATATATACACAACTTCACACAGACTTGCTGTTGCAGTTGACAGTATCTGGTGAATGTCCATCCAGGTTAGTAGGGGAAGACATTCTTCATTCTTACCAATGGCTCCAGAGTAGCCAAAGGTCACTAGTTTCATCAACCATTCTCCTATTATCAAGCTTTTAGCGTTTTTTGTTTGTTTTGCTTTTTAATGAAACTACATCACAGTGGATTTGACTTCATCAAATTCGAGCATTTCTTTAGGACGGAAGCTCTTCAAGGTTCTGGGAGGGTCTTGTGTTTACTGTTGTTTGCTTGTTTGTTTACTGGGTGTACTGATTTTATGTTACTGGTTTCACACAGACGACGGCTCTCCAGTACACCCTCAGTTCCCTCTCCTCCTCCCCTGCCATCCTATTTCCTCTTGCTTCTCTTCTGCCTTTTTTTTTTTCATTTTTGAAACCAGAACATTTATTTTATGACTGACTGAAATCCTCAAGATGAACTGGATGCTGCCACAGCCGCCCTCTGGGGTTTAGATGATGTCCCTTCACGGAATCCATGTCTGAATCTTCCATAGACAGATTTTAGATGCCTCATCCGCCCAGTCCTGAAGTGTTTCATCTCTTAGCCTTGGCACTCTGGTTATACTTTCTCCTGCGCTTGGCAGGATAGCCACATTTGCCACAGGTCGGCTTCTGAGGGTGATAGGCCACGGAGCCACAGAGGCGGCACCACGTGTGTGCATCTTACTGCGACGCTTTCCAAAGGATGACGTTTCTTGCTTCTGCCACCGAGGCCAAAGAGGCTGGAAGAGCTCTCTTCTGCTTTCATGTCGTGTGTGTGTGTGTGTGTGTGTGTGTGTGTGTGTGTGTGTGTGTGTGTGTATACACACATATGTGATTTCCAGTGTGTCTGAAGGATTCTAGGACCCCAAAGTGTGAGAGAACAAGTATTTTTGTCTTTCTGATTCTGTCTTATTTCACTTAACTTCAGTTAATACAATACACTCCAGCTGCATCTATTTCCCAGTAAATGACTTCTTTAATTTTAAGCATACTTCTTTAATAAAGAGACTCCATTTTTTATAAATCTCTGTGCGCATGTGTGGCAAGCTGCAGCGCTTGTATGGCAGTCAAAGGACAACTTTCTGTGAGTCTGCTCTCTCCTTCCACTGTGTGGATCTGTGAGATGGAAACCAGGTCACCAGACCCAGTGGCAAATGCCTTGACCCACCGAGCTCTCACCAGCCCCCAATTTAATTCTTCTTCATGGCTGAATAAAACTCCATTGTGTTACCATGTTCTATTTATCTGTTCATCTGTTGACAGACACCTCTGCAGATCCTGTATCTTAGCTATTGTGAATGGGGCTGCAGTCCACCGCCCCCGCCCCCCCACCAAGTACTTTTCACGTTGTATCCATTTGTGTTTCTATTAGCAGTTTCAGAGAACCTAATTACTCTGACTCTGGCCAGCAGTTTTCCTCGTCTGAGAAATACAATGTTTCAAAAATCCCAAGGACCCTCAAGCTGCTCCCCTGGTCCCTTCTGTGACTTAACGTGAGCCTGAACACTTTCTCGTTTTACTTTATTTTTAAAGATTTGTTTATTTTTACTTTATGTATATGAGTGTTTTGCCTTCATGTATGCCTATGCACCACATGTGTGTGCAGCATCCATGGAGGTCAGAAGAGGGTGCCGGATAACCTGGAACCAGAGTCCCGTTTCTGTCCTCTGAAAGAGCAGCCAGTGCTTAACCACTGAGCCATCTCTCCACCTGACACTTTTCACTTTAATTAACCACTTGTGTTTCTTCTTCTCTGGATAATTTGTTCAGTTTTCCACTGTACTGGCCAGCTTTGGCCCTGGCCTTGAGCGGCTGGGTGTGTTCTGACTCCGAGACTCTTCTCTGGGTCTGTGTTTAACTCTCTCACTCTCTGCAGAAGCGCTTGCTCAGAAGTACTCTACTGGTCATTGCTTTCCTCTAAATGCTTTTTGTGTTATTCCTTGATTTTTTTTTAAAGATTTATTTATTTATTATGTATACAGCATGTATGACCAGAAGAGGGCGCCAGATCTCATTAGGTGGTTGTGAGCCACCATGTGGTTGCTGGGAATTGAACTCAGGACCTCTGGAAGAACAGTCAGTGCTCTTAACCTCTGAGCCATCTCTCCAGCCCTCTTCCTTGAGTTTTGAAGCTCCGTTTTTCATAGTTAAGTGTTAATTTGGTACTGTATGCAGTGACAGATGGATCACCTTATTCCAAACAATGAGCTAACTGTCCAAAGCCCATGTCTTTAACAGTCCTGTCTTTCCTCCAGCTAATTTGAAATGCCATCCTTGTAGAATATTCAGGATCCCTGCGGGCATGTGGATCTGCTTCGAGGGTCTCCTTGGAGTCACACCACTTTAGTGAGTCTGGATTCAGAACAGATTTTGCTGTGTGGCTGTGTAGGCATCATCTCCTCTTTTGTTTTTGGTGTGTGTGTGTGTGTGTGTGTGTGTGTGTGTGTGTGTGTGTGTATAACTTTGTAAATACAAAACATATATTTGTTCATTTGTTTCACACAGGGTCTCTCTATGTATAGCCTTGGCTGTCCTGGAATTCGTTATGTAGACCAGGCTGGCCTCAAATTCACAGAGGTCTTCCTGAGTCTGCCTCTCAAGTGTGCCACCACACCCAGCTCTGGTTGGATGATTTTTATTGTCATAGTCACACTGTACATGGTGATGGGTGCACAGTGCCATTTTTCTTGAGGCTGGGGAGATGATTCTCAGTAAAGCACCCATGGTGGGGGCAAAGGGGGACTGTGGTCCCCGTGCCAGGAAGTGGAGACAGGAGGATCCTTGGAGTTTGCCAACAGTCTAACCAATCCATGAGCTCCAGGTTCATTGTGAGATTCTATCTGAAAAACTGAGGTGGAAATAATAGCAGAAGATACCTGACATGGACCTCTGGCCATCACACACTTGAAAACATATACACATACGTATTCACAAAAGACATTTTCATACACGTGTATCATGGACTTTGACTAATTTCTCCCTCCTTTCCATTTCTCTCCCTTCGATTATTCCCATTTGTTCCCCAAGCCATGCTTCTGCTTTTAATCCTGTATACACTTATATGTACATACCTGCTTTCATATATCTACATAATATATATCCAGAGATGAGGGAAACATAGCATTTGTATTCTGAATTTGGCTCATTTCACTTAATACAATGATTTCTGTTTGCATCCATTTTCGTGCAAATTTCTTAAGTTGATTCTTATTTCTGGCTGCACAAAACTCCGTTGTAGATATCCACTACATTTTCTCTGTCCATTCATCTGTTGATGGCCAGCTAGACTGCAATAAAATTGGATGGGCAGGGGTCTCCAACATGTTAAATTTTGCCTCCCCCCCCCCCCCCCCCGAGACAGGATTTCTCTGTGTAGCCCTGGTTGTCCTGGAACTCACTCTGTAGACCAGGCTGGTCTCGAACTCTGAGATCCACCTCTCTGTCTCCCCAGTGCAAGGATCAAAGGTGTACGCCTCCGCTGCCACCATCACCACCACCGGGCTGCCTCTTTTTTAAAGACTTTTCCTTAACTATTTTAATTTCCACAGTAGACACAAGAGTGAATTTCCCACAAGGAGTTTTTATAATGGCAACATTCTATTTCTGAATCAAGGTAGGAAGAGTCTTGTCTCACTTAGAAGTCAACACATTAAAGCTAGGCATGGTGGTATGGACCTGTAAACCCAGCACTCCAGAGGCTGAAGCAGGAAGATTGCTGAGTTCAAGGCCAGTCTGGGCGACAGAGCACGACCTTGTCTCATAAAAACAAAATGAAAATGAATAACAACAAAGGCACACACAAGCAGCTTCTTGCAGAAAAGGGCCTTCCTGGGGCGAGGTAGGAAGTGAAGCAAGGGAGGACCACTGTCAGGATCCCGTGGGAGAGGGGCCAGAGGGGCCCCGTTTGGCCTGGAGATTGGGTTTGTAACTTCCACATTTGTTTGTTATCTTCTCTGCTCCCACTGTTACCTTGTTGTTTTGTTTAAAATTTATTTTTTATTGAATTAAAATTAATTTAAATTTATTACTTCTCCTCCTTGCCCACACAGGACCTCTGGAAACAGAGCCTTGTCTACTTTGCTGGTCCCTATGACCTCAGATTCTAGAACAGTGCTTGGCACATTGATAAAGATCTATTGATCCATTAAATAGATATGACTTTTCTTATTTACATAATGGGATAATACTGTACATGTTATTTATTTTTAATGTATTTTCTAATAATATTTTATTTTATGTGTATAACAGCTTTGCAAGTGCATATGCATCTGCACCATGCATATGTGTATGTGTACCACATACATGGAGTACCTGGGGAGGTCAGAAGAGGCTTCAGATTCCCAGGAACTGGAGTTACAGATGGTTGTGAGCTGCCATGTGGGTGCTGGGAACTGAACCAGGGTCCTCTGTAAGAGCAGCAAGTGCTCTTAACTGCTGACCCATCTCTTCAGGCCCCTAAACGTGTTCTTTTATAAGTTACTTTCTTGCACTTCATGTCAGGTCACATGATCATTCCCTCCCTCTTTTTCACTTCTACCAGATGTTTTATAGTATGGGTCACAGTGTGTTCAGTCATCTCCCTGTGGGTAACATTGAGGATGCTTTGAAAAAGAAATTTTCATTGTTATTGTTTCTTTGAGACTGGGTCTCACTGTGTAGCTCAGGCTTGCCTGGAACTCATAGAGATCCACCTGCCTCTGCCTTTTGAGTGCTGAGATTAAAGGTGTGCACTGCCATGCAAGCCTATGTTTTGAGGTTTTAGTTTGTGTATGTGTGGGTATGGGGGTATCATACATGCATAGGTAGAGACCAGAAGTCAACATTAGGTATCTTCCACAATTGTTCTCCATGTGTTGTTATTATTTATCTTTTGTTTTGTGTGAGTATCTACCTGCATACATATACATGCACCACACAGGTAGAGAACTCACAGAAGCCTGAGAGGACTTTGGATCCCCTAGAACTTGATGTTACACATGGTTGTGAGCCACCACATGGGTGCTGGGACCAAAGCTGGGTCCTCTGCAAGAGCAGGAAGTGCTCTTAACTGGTAAGCCTTCTCTCCAGCCACTTCACCTTGTTTTAAACCTGGAACTCATCAATTTATTTAGCTGGCTGGCCAGTGAGCTCCAGGGACCAGCCTGTCTAGGCCCCCACTCCTGCCGAGATTGGTGCTTGGAATTTGAACTCAGGTCCCCATGCTCATGCAGCAATCCTCTTGCCCACGGAGCTATTTCTGCTCAACAGTATTTCCACCCAAGTGTTTATTGTATGTTTTGGTCTTTGGTGTTTTGCTCAGACACGCTTTCCACTTTAATGGAGTCAGACACATCCTTTGTGTTTCTTCCAGTCTCCTGTGTTCTGTGTGCTTAGAAAGCTCCTAATAGAATGGGGCATGGTGTCTCATGCCTTTAGTCCTGGCACTCTGGAGGCAGAGGCAGGCGGGTCTCTGTGAGTTTGAGAACAGCCTGGTCTGTAGAGTGAGTTCCAAGACAGCCAGGGCTAAGACACCCTGTGTTGAAAAAAAGGCAAGCTCCTAACAAGCAAGGTCATAGGAAAGTGTCCTGGAGATGGAGAGACAGTTCAGCAGTTAAGAACAGAAACCTGAGTTCAATTCCTAGCACCCACATGGCAGCTCACAATTCTCTATAACTCAGGTTCCAGAAGATCTAATGCCTTCTTCTGTGATCCTAGGTCACCAGGTCCACACATGGTACACAGACATACATGTAGCCAAACACTTATACACATAGAAATAAAATGAAGTAAATCTGAAAGAAAAAGGAAGTATCATACCATATTTTTGTAATGTCTTTACCATATTAATTTTTTTTACTTTTTTTTTTTTTTTTTGGTTTTTCGAGACAAGGTTTCTCTGTGTAGCTTTGCACCTTTCCTAGAACTCACTTTGGAGACCAGGCTGGCCTCGAACTCACAGAGATCCGCCTGCCTCTGCCTCCGGAGTGCTGGGATTAAAGGCGTGCGCCGCCGCCGCCGCCGCCGCCGCCGCCGCCGCCGCCGCCGCCGCCACCACCTGGCCTTTTTTACGATTTTTAATTCACCATTTTATAATAGATCACTTGCTCTGCGATTTACTTGAAACTTGATATTTTTGGTGTGAGAAAAAGTTTTCACTTAATTTTATTCCAAATAGATGATTTGTGGCCACCAGTCTATTTAAGCTCTCTTATAAGCACAGCCTGTCCTCATTTGGAATGTCCCTTACAGGCGGGAGGAATGGCTCAGCAGTTAAAAGCACTCGCCACTCTTGTAGGGGACCAAAAATCAGTCCTTAGCACCCATTTTGAGTGGCTCACAACCAACTGTGTCTAACTCCAGCTCTAGGGGATCCAACAACCTCTTCTGGCCTCTGTGGGCACTGCACACACATGCGGGGCAGGCTGGAGGTGGATAGTTTTAGAATGTCCACACATGTCTGACAGTGAGTGTACCCTCCATCCGATTGCCTATTCCAGGGCTGCCGTTTGAACACCATTCCATTCCTGTCACATTCACACCCCACTTCTTTACCTAATATATTAGTATAGCGAAAAGTGTGTTCTAGGAATTCTCAGATTCTTTTGAAACCTCAAAGCCTGTCCCCAGTGACACACTTCCTCCAGCAAAGCCACACCTCCTAAACTTACCCAAACAGCACCACTAGGGGGCTAAGTATTCAAACACCTGAGCCCCTGGGAGATATTCTCATTCAAATTTAACCTACACATGGGTTAAGTTTTTTCTAGTAAACATTAAAATAAGTTTTGAAATGGCAGGTGTTTCTCATGTCCTGTGTGTGTGTGTGTGTGTGTGTGTGTGTGTGTGTGTGTGTGTGCGCCAGAAGAAGAGGCCAGAAGAAGGTATTGGATCCCTTGGAGCTGGAGTGAGTTACAGGCAGTTGTGAGCTGTTGGACATGAGTGCTGGGAACCAAATTCAAGTCCTCAAAGAGCAGCAAACACTTTTTTTTTTCAAGAATTTATTTATTATGTATACAGTGTTCTGTCTGCATGTATCCCTGCAGGCCAGAAGAGGGCGCCAGATCTCATTACAGATGGTTGTGAGCCACCATGTGGTTGCTGGGAATTGAACTCAGGACCTCCGGAAGAGCAGCCAGTGCTCTTAACCTCTGAGCCATCTCTCCAGCCCCTCATGTGCTGTTTTAAATCATCTTACAGCCCACAGAGACACGGGGAACCATTACCATGTTCCCTCTCTGTTGATGAATCTGTGTGTTGGCTGACACCAGCCCACCCTGGCTTTGTAGTTTGTTTTTGTGGTGGTTAACTTATATTTCGAAATCAACAACAGGCCCTCAAGAAGTTGTAAGATGAGTGCGGAAAGATCTCAGGTAGCCACCAGCCAGCCTGGCTTCCCTCGTCGGGAGCGTCTCACAAACATCCAGGGCACATTATCAGATCCAGGAGACAGTCGGGAGTGGTGCTGTACACAGGCAATCCCAGCACGCAATCCCAGCACATAGGAGGCAGAAAAAGGAGGGTCAAAAGTTCAAGACCAGCTGGAGCTACATAGAGAGTTCCAGGCTAACCTGGACTTCAGGAGATTTTGTCTCAAAAACACAAAACAAAATAAAAAACAAACAAGAAAACTGCCGGGGGGTTAGTCCGAGAAACTGAGCCACAGACCTTCCCTGAGCTCCATCTGTGTGTGCTGTCACTCATCTCTGTTTCCCATAGTTCTGTGATGCCTTGTCACATGCATGGGTTCAGAAGATGACTGAAATGCAGAACCACTGCCCCACCACAAAGGGCTTCTCTTTTCTTTCTTAAAAAAATTAAGGACTTATTGTATTTTTAATCCTACCGATACCTGTGTGTGGGTATGGGCACAGAAATGTGGGTGCCCTCAGAGGCCAGCGGTGCCAGTTCTCTTGCAGCTGGAGTTACAGGCCAGCTGTGAGATGTGAACCGGCTGCTGGCAGCCGAACCCAAGTCCTCCGGGAGAGCAGCAAGTGTTCTTAGCTGCTGAGCCATCTCTCCAGTCTTTCTGTATTTTATTTTTATTTTTATTTTTATTTTTGTAAAGCCTGGGCTGTCCTGGAATTGTACTGTGTAATCTAGGTTGTCCTTGACCTCACAAAGATCCACTACTTCTGCCTCCCAAATGCTGGAATTAAAGTCACGCACCACCACCCCTGGCCCACAAAGGGCTTTGCAACGCTCCCCTTGTGTGGTCAAATCGTTCATCTGCCCCAGTCCCTGGCAGTCACTGCTCTGCCCTCCCCCTCCATCGGTTAGTCATTCTGATGTTATATAAACAGAAGCTTGTGTACATGACATCTGGGAACTGGCGTCTATTTATTTTTTTATGTATATGGGTGTTTTGCCTGCAAGTATGTCTGTATCACATGCACGTAGTGCCTGGAAGGCCAGAAGAAGGCATCAGATCCCCCTGGAACTAGAGTTAGTTACCAGAGATTGTGATCTGCTCTGGGTGTGTTGAGACTTGAACACAGATCTTCTGGAAGAGCAGTCAGTGCTCTTGAGCTCTGAGCCCTCTCTCCAGCTCTGGCTTCTTCACTGAGCTCCCTGAGCACACCAACTTTGTCAACAATGACGCTTCTTCACTTCTGAATAGTTTCTCCCACCAGCCCGCTGCTGAAAAAACACTTGCTTAGTTCCCTTTGGAGGCCATTAAAAGGAAATGTGGGGCCAGGGTGTAGCCCAGTTGGCCGATTGCTTGCCTATCATGCATGAAGCCTTGGACTCAATTCAGAGCACCAAACAAACCAAGCATGGTGGATTATGTCTGTAATTCCAGCAGGAAGATCAGGAGTTCAAGCTCATCCTCAACTACAAAGAGAGTTTGTAGACAGCCTAGAATCATGAGACCCCCATCTCAAAAACAAACAGGGCCTAGAAAGATGGCTCAGCGGTGAAGAGCACTGGCTACTCTTCTAGAAGACCTGGGTCTGATTCCCAGCACCCACGTGGCATCTCCCAACACTAGTCCCAAGGGATCAAGTACTTCTTCTGGCCTCCAAGGGCACACAAGTATGAACACAAGCAAAACACTCACATACATGAAATAAAAATAAGTAAATCTTAATTTTACAAAAGGCACAAAGAAAAGCCGCTGTGTACAGGTCTTTGTGTGGACATAAGATTTCACTTCTCCAGGACAAACACTCAGGAACACAGTCACAGGGTTGTTGGTTGGTTGTTTCTTTAACTCTCTCAGTTACCACAGGCTGGCTTCCAGAGTGGCTGGATCGTTTTTTACCAGAGATCCGGTGTCTGCATCCTCCGTGGCCTTCGGCATGCTCAGTGTCCTTTTCCTTTCTCCTCCTCTTTGCTCCCCACCCCCACCCCCCACCCCACCCCCACCCCACCCCACCCCCAGCATTCCTGATTTCTTCTGTTCTAGCAGGCACACCTCACTGCGGCTCTAAACCACTTCCCGCAAACACTAGGGATGTGGAACACGCTTCCCTGGGTTCTCCTGTGTGGCTTGACACTGGGTGGTGGTCAGTGGTTGCTTTTCTTGTGTAGTGGCCCTGAGGGAGAGAACTGACCTTACTCACCCACAGAGATGGCAGTGCTCCTCCCAGCTCCTCCTCGGAAGAGCAGAGGATGTGCCCAGGTGTGGCTTGACCTCCTGGTGTTCAGGCTCAGAAACTTCAGGGTGACTCAGGGAGCCGCCCAGAAAAGGTGTGAAGCCTACGCTTCCAGTTCTAAGCACCCTCCCTCCCGTCTGTCCCTGCAGATAGCCTGGTCTGACCTGCACCTTTGAAGATGGGCTCTCTGGGAGTGGGAAGGAAGCCTTTGGTCTCATCTCACCACGGTTAATAGTGGAAGCTGAGCAGACAGAACCAGCCCCTTCACAAGGGTTCCATACTCTTCTAGAATATGGAGAGTATTGGACCTAGGGCGCTAAGCAGTCCCAGGAGGCCCACGGTCCCTACAACACACCAATTACAAGACCTTCATCCATCAGACTTACTGGGCTCCGAGCCTGGATGGGACCTGGGCTGGCAGGGTTTGGTCCCCTCTGAGCAATGATGTCCTTCTTCCCCGACATCATCCCATCCCCACCCCCACTCACCACTTCCAAGGCTGATTGCACATGAAGATGGGACCAGAGCCAGAGCACACCCTGAAGGTCGAACAGCCACTGGGGCAAACAGGAGCCATAAGGGTCAGGTCATGCCATGGGAGTGGGAAGAAGGGGCTGAGGCTACCTATCTGGAGCAGAATTTCTAAAAGGAGGACTACAGTCCTTCGGGGACGCAAGGCAGGCAGCAGCCCCAAATAGACACCTTGTCTCACGTTCTCCAAGGGAACAATGGGCTTTTCCAGAAGATTCCTTCTTGCCCATTGCTAAAGTCTTGGCTGAAACTTACCAACTGTATTAAGGACGTCCCACAGCATGTTCGTGAAGTGAGACGAGAGTGACTGGGAGCTGATGTTTGCACATTGCGGGGCTGAACCCCGGGCCCTGTGCCTCCTAGGCAAGCGCTCCCTCCGCTGGACTGCATCTCCAGACCCTGCTTGTTGCTGTTGCTGTTATTGCTTGTTGAGGAAGGCTCTCACTGTGTGGCCTAGGCTAGCCTTGAACTTGCAGTCTTCCTGCTGACATCACCCTAGTGGTGGGATTACAGGAGTGTGCTAAACAGGGTGTTTCTAGGGTTTATTGAATACTGACAGTGGGACCTTCAAGAAGTTACTTAAAACTTGCTCCTTGTCTATAAAGTAGGGAAATGACAGTTCCATCTCCATGGAGACACTGAGAAGGTTCAAACTTAAGACCAACCCCTGGCCCAGGGCAGGGGCTGAAGAACCTGACCCCTTTGCTGCTACTGTTGTTGCCTGTTTACGTGTACATAATGTGTTAGGACTAAACCCACTACCCTGTCAGCCCCACCCTCACACCCTGGGCTCCCTCTTCCCCACAAGTCTCCTGCTTTCATATCTTTAAAATATATTTTAATTATGTGTATGTGTCTGTGGGGGCATATGTGCACATGTGTATCATACCATGAGGCCAAAAAAGGGTGTAGGATCCCCCAAAGGTGGAGTTACAGGTCTTGTGAGTCTCCCAATGTGGATGCTGGCAACAGAACCCAGGTTCTTCGCAAAAGCAACAGTCACTTTTCACTGCTGTGCGGTATCTCCAGCCCCTTCTCACCCTTCTGGACTACCGTGTAAGAAGCCAGTTTAGAAGCGGCTTGCTTCCAAGCACGTAGCAAAAGCTGTTTCTGCGCCCCCTGGTGGAAATGAGGATCCTTGCAGCTGCAGGAGATGGCATGTTGCAGGGGCTTCCTGAGCGGCGCTGGTTTTGTTTGGTGACAGGGTCTTATATCCCAGGCTGGCCTTGAACTCTGGTCCTCCTGTTTCTACTTCCCAAGTGCTGGGCTTGCAGGCATGCTGCACCGTGCCCTGCTGAGCTGGTGGTAAGCTTTCCAGGCTGCAGCTGGTCTCCTTGTGTGCCTGGTGGATCCCACGGGCACAGTGCTGCCTTATCCCACCGTCTGATTATTACCTGTGCTAACAGATTTCACATCAGTGGTGGGGAGCTTAGATTACAGCATTTCCCCTCTCTGGGCGCTTTGTGGTGCTCTGTGGTGATCGTAGGCTGTAGGCTTTGGCCTTTCTTAAACGGACCCCAAAGCACTAAGGAGGGTTCTGTGTGAAAGATATTGGCCTAAAGCCTGAGATGGCTCAGCTGTACAGGGACACAGAGAGTGGGTTAGTTCCCTGGCTGGAAGATAACCCAGCAGCCTAGTAGGGTGGTACCAGCTTTTGGGCCCCTCCTGGGGTTTCCAGCTTCTCTTCTGCCCTCTGTATCACATCAGCTAACATCCTTCTGGACCCCAGGAGGGACCAGGGCTCCATGTCTCCAGAAAGCATTCTGTGACTGACCACACTCAGTTCTAATCCATCTTCTCTGGACATGAGGACTTGGTCTGTTTTGTCCCAGCTAGTTACTCTGCAAAGGGAACAGAATCCTGGATGAGTCACAATGAGTCCTTTCTGCCCAGGCCATGATAGCCAACCTCCCTCTCATACCCCTCTCCCCCTCCCTCCCTCCCTCCCTCCCTCCCTCCCTCCCTTTCGACTTCCCTCTATCTCTACCTACCTACCTATCCATCCATCCATCTATCTTTATCTCCATACCCATGACATATGACTCCCTGCATGGGGTTGATGAGGAAGCTCGGCTCAGAGAGGCTTAGCAAGTTCTCTGAGATCAAGTATTCAGGCAGGGACCTGAGGATTCTTGATAGGACCTTACCAGGCCTTGAGTTCAAGGTCAGTCTGGGCTATACAGTGAAACCCTGTGAAGAAGATGGAGGAAGAGGAAGAGGAAATAAAAAACACACAGATGATCTAACACAGTGAATTAACCTGGCTCCCTCATGGCCCTTGCAGATGCCAAGGGGACCATTAGAGAAATTGTCCTGCCCAAGGGCCTGGACCTTGACCGACCCAAGAGGACCCGCACCTCCTTTACGGCAGAGCAGCTGTATCGCCTGGAGATGGAGTTCCAGCGCTGCCAGTACGTGGTGGGCCGAGAGCGCACGGAGCTGGCCCGCCAGCTGAACCTCTCTGAGACCCAGGTGAGAGTCAGGCCAGGTTTCCACCATTTGGTGCTGGTATCTGGGCACTGTCTTGGTGTATGAGGCCAAGAACTGACATGGGGGCATGACTTGGGAGGAACATACACAAGTGAGGGGAAAACTTAGAGCCATGGCTAAGGCAGGGCCAATAGTGTCAACAAGAGGGCTGGGCTGTGAGTGGTGACACATGCCTGCAATCTTAGCACTCAGGGGGTGGGGGCTGAAGTATAAAGGATTGGAAGCCAGCCTGGACTGCACAGCGAGACCCTATCCTGGAGCAAACAAAATTTAAAAGATGAAGAAGGAAGGGAAGAAGGAAAGAAGAAGAGAGGAAGGAAAGAAGAAGAGAGGAAGGAAGAGAGGAAGAGAGGAGGAAAGGGGAAGAGAGGAGGAAAGGGGAAGAGAGGAGGAAAGGGGAAGAGAGGAAGGAAAGGGGAAGAGAGGAAGGAAGAGAGGAAGAGAGGAAGGAAAGGGGAAGAGAGGAAGGAAAGAGGGAAAGAGGAAGAGAGGAAGGAAAGGGGAAGAGAAGAGGAAAGAGGAAGAGAGGAAGGAAAGGGGAAGAGAGGAAGGAAAGAGGGAAAGAGGAAGAGAGGAAGGAAAGGGGAAGAGAAGAGGAAAGAGGAAGAGAGAAAGGAAAGGGGAAGAGAGGAAGGAAAGGGGAAGAGAGGAAGGAAAGGGGAAGAGAGGAAGGAAAGGGGAAGAGAGGAAGGAAAGGGGAAGAGAGGAAGGAAAGGGGAAGAGAGGAAGGAAAGGGGAAGAGAGGAAGGAAAGGGGAAGAGAGGAAGGAAAGGGGAAGAGAGGAAGGGAAGGGGAAAAGAGGAAGGAAAGAAGCAAGGAGAAAAATGGGAGAAGGTTCAGTGGGTAAAAGCACTTGCTGGGCAAACCTGAGTTCAAATCCTCAGAAGACACATTGAAAACCCAAATGTGAGCATCTGTAATCCCCTTGCCCCTATGTGGAAATGGGAGACAGAGGAGAGTCTCTTCACCCTTCTTGAGGTAGAGGCCAAAGGGTCAGAAGTTCAAGGTCATCCTTGGCTACAAAGTGAGCTCGAGGCCAGTCTGGGCTACATGAGACCCTGTCTCAAACCACACAAACAGCCCAGAACCGGAAATGAGAAGAGATGTGGTTTAGATAGAAGGAAAGGTGAGAGAGCCTGACTCGGTGGTCCCCTCCCTCAACTGGTCAAGGGACGGGCTAAGGACAAGTGCCAAACCCCAGGACTGATGGAGTCACCAGTTTAAATAAGTGCTACTCTGGCTCTTCAGCAATCATCTGCAGTACCAGTACATTGCCCCTGCCCTGGAAGTCCAAAGCAGCGGACTAGAGGGACCTAGCCCAGGAAAAACCAAGCTGCCTTCACACTAAGACATCCAGATTCCGTATGAGCCCATGGTCTCAGGGAGTGGCCTTTGAAGGACAAAAGTCTAATGCATGCCTATCATCCCTGCATTCAGGAGGCTGAGGCAGGGGGATGCAGAGTTTAAAGCCAGCCTGGGCTTCACAGGGAGACCTTGTCTGATTTCTAAATTATTAATGGCATTTTCATTTTCAAATGAACAAGCCTTAGAATCAAGCACTAACCTCAGGCCCAAGGAGATATTCTCCCAGAAAAAAAGACTCTCAGTCCTGGAAACTACGCTCCTGATGTGGGCCTTTGTGGCCCAGCAAAATATCAGGACATGAAGCCACCAAGCATTCCTTGAGATCCAGGCATCCAAGATGGCAGCCTGCAGAGAACCTCTGCAGAGCACTAAGGAGCCCAGCGGAGCAGTCAGTGCCTGGGAAACACCCCACAGGACAATGCCCTGGCCCTTCAGGAGTCAGCCAGCAATGGCTTCCCAGAAGAGGGATAGAGCAGAGTCTGAAAGAATCAGTACAAGCGGCAGGATGAATAAAAGGCTTCTTGGTGAGCCTGTCTCAAAGTCACTGAGCCCCATGAACCAGCCTCCAGGAGCCCTGGGATCGATGATGAGATACAGAGGCTCGGGTTCTGAGGGCGATCTACCTGCAGCACATTGGAATCGCCCACAGGGTTTTCTAGAACTCCCAACGCCAGGACAGAAGAGACTGGAGAGGTGGCTCAGCAGTTAAGGCACTGGCTATTCTTTCAGAGGACCTGGGTTCAATTCCCAGCACCCACATGGCAGCTCACAACTGTCTGTAACTCTACTTCCAGGGTATCTGACACCTTCACTGAACCAATGCACAGAAAATAAATTTTAAAAAAAGAAAAAGAAAAGAAAAAAAGAAATCCTTGCTGTGGGATAGTCTGTATGTCAAATGTGTTGCTGATTGGTCAATGAATAAATCACTGATTGGTCAGTGGCCAGGCAAGAAGTATAGGCGGGACTAAGAGAGAGGAGAATTGAGAGAACAGGAAGCTGGGGGAGGGAGACACTGCCAGCCGCCATCAGGATAAGGAAGATGTAAAGTACCGGTAAGCCACGAGCCACGTGGCAAGGTATAGATTAATAGAAATGGATTAATTTAAGCTGTAAGAACAGTTAGCAAGAAGCCTGCCACGGCCATACAGTTTGTAACCAATATAAGTCTCTGTGTTTACTTGATCGGGTTTGAGCGGCTTGGGACTGGCGGGTGAGAGAGATTTGTCCTGACTGTGGGCCAGGCAGGAAAACTCCATCTACAAATCCTGGTATCTCCATCCTGACCCAACTCGGACAGAAAAGATTTGGAATGAGCCCTGGGCACTAGGATTTACAATGTGCACAGGAAATGTGTGCACAACCAGACTTAAGAGTCCATGTATGACAAGTAGAATGCCAGGTCCTAGCCCCAGCCCAACCTCCCCTTAGCCTTCTCTCCACGTGTCTAGGGCCTGCCTGCTGGGAGACCCTGCCCGTGTCTTCCTCTCCTTCTGCTCACAGAACTCTGCCACGGCAGGGTGCAGTGGGGAGCACGGTCCCCTAATTTTGTCATTCTGCATTCGCCATACCCCTGGTCATTGTCACCCCCAAAAGGGTTCGTACCTTTCCCTGTGAGACATTCAGCTTTCCCAGCACAGGAGGAGTCATGACTTTGGACTCTCTCTGTCTGTCTGTCTGTCTGTCTGTCTGTCTGTCTCTCTCTCTCTCTCTCTCTCTCTCTCTCTCTCTCTGAGCGACTCAAGTGGCTGGACCTCCGAGGTCCTATGAAAGCCGGAAAGGATGAGAAAATCTCCCCAGCCTTTCCCTCCAGGGCCTCAGGGCCACCGTTGCTCCTCCGCATACTGTCCCTGCTCATGCGTGAGAAGCTGGGACAGAAACTCAGTTAACAGAGTATTTGTCTAGCGTTCACAGCGCCCTGGGTGGCATCCCTGGCATCGTGTACAACTGGATGCGGTGGTGTAGGCCTATAATTCAGCACTGTAATCCCAGCAAGAGGTTCAGAAGTTCAAGGTCACCCTCAACTACATAGCAAATTTGAGGCCAGTCTGGGATCATGAGACCCCGTCTAAATAAATACAAATAAACATGTGGCAGTTGGTTGACTGGCTTGGATTTCAGTTTAGAGGTCTGGGCGTAAGGCAGTGTTGGGAATTACCTACACATAAGTGATGTCTAAGACCAGATACCTGGCTAAGAGCAAAGTGTGTTGGCCATGAAGGGGCAATCCGATCCTTCAGTGGACCCCCAGACTCCACCTCCCGTCTGCCAACATGCTCCCATTGGCCAGAGTCAGAGCAGCAGCGAAGGGGTGTCTATACTTTGAGACTTGAGGTCTCCAGTCAGTTCCTCGGTCCAGGTTGTTGTGAAGTGACACTAACAGTCTGCCCTTCTTTCTCCCCCTGTTCTCCCCTACCCCTTGTGCCCTTTCACCCCACCCCACCTCTGAACTCCCTCTCCTTTTCTCTTGGCTCCGCCTCCTGCTCCTCCTCTTGCCCCTTCCGGAATCCCTGTGTGCCCTCTGCCCCAAGGTGAAGGTCTGGTTCCAGAATCGCCGCACCAAGCAGAAGAAGGACCAGAGCAGAGACCTGGAGAAGCGGGCATCCTCTTCTGCCTCTGAGGCCTTTGCCACCTCCAGCGTTCTGCGACTTCTGGAACAGGGCCGGCTGCTCTCCGTGCCCAGGGCCCCCAGCCTCCTGACACTGACGCCAGGCCTGCCAGGCCTTCCTGCCTGCCACAGGGGCACCTCCTTGGGTGACCCCAGGAACTCCTCCCCAAGCCTCAATCCAGTGCCCTCGGCCTCAGCATCATCCCCTCTGCCAGCCATCTGCTTTTCCACAGCTCCGCTCCTGGACTTGCCTGCCAGCTACAAACTGGGGTCTTCAGCATTTGAGCCCTACATCAGGCTAGAACAACAGAAAGTAGGCAGCCCTGGCCAAAGTGGCAAGAAAGCTGACACTTAAGAGTCCCGTCCCCGTGTGACACTGAGTCCCCAGCACAGCACGACCCCAACCTCCTGGCCCCTGTGGACTGTACTGAGCAGGCCTGGAAGAGAAGGAGTGGGCACAGCATGCTCCTCTCCACCTGCCCTCAGCTCAGAGACTGTACCAAATGACTTTGGTCCCAACGTACTCTCTGATGTGTGTGTCACGTGCGTGTGAGCGTGTGTGTGCATACGTGTGTGCGTGTGTGTCTCACTGAAATAAAGAAGGGAACTGGTCCCAGCAGCACCAACTCACCCCCTTCTGTCCTTGTCCTCAATGTGCAGCAAAATGGGAACCTCAAAAGGGAAGGGGTAGGCCTGGGGCTGGTGTCACAGGTGTGGGTCCACCATTAGCACAGCTTTCATCTGGGCTCCACAGCCCTACAACATCGGGTTAAGCTCTCTCCTACGGGAGCTTTTCTTTCAAATTCAAAATACTTGTTCGGGTGGGCAGTAAGTCCTTCAAGGGGTGGATGGTGCAAGGTGGAAGGAGGTCTGAGAGGGCATCAAAGGTACGCCGGAGCAAGGCTGGACTGGGGAGAGGCCTCTGCAGCATGAAGCACTCAGAAAAGTCTCATTCTGCTCACGGTGCTTCCATTGAACCTTTATTTGTAATAATTATAGATTCTCAGGAAGTCGTTCACCCACTGTGCCAGACTTTTCTAGTTCCCGGGACAAAGTGTGTAGCAGAAGCAAGGTGAGGAGGGAAAGATTTGTTTCAGCTGATTGCAGGAAGGTGCAGTTCAGCTTGGTGGGAAGTCCATCTGTGGGAAGCCCCAGAAGTGAGGTGGTCGGTCACACTGCAGCCTCAGTCAGGAAGCTGGGGTGAACGCTGGTGTTTGGTTCTCATTCTCATTTTCCTGAGTCTGGGCCCCCAGCCCAAGGATTGTTGTCGCCCTCCCCTCCTTATTTAAAACTCGGGAAATGCCCTGACAGTTCTGCACAGACGTATGAATATAGTAGAGGTGATTCTAAATCCCATCAAGGTGACAGTCGAGGTTATCCAACATTCCCACCATCAAGGTGACAATCAAGGTTATCCAGCATCAACCCCCATCAAGGTGATGATTGAGGTTATCCAGCATCACCCCCCTCATCAAGGTGACAATCAAGGTTATCCAGCATCAACCCCCATCAAGGTGATGATTGAGGTTATCCAGCATCAACCCCCATCAAGGTGACAGTTGAGGTTATCCAGCATCACCCCCCATCAAGGTGACAATCGAGGTTACTCAGCATCACCACCCCCACTAACTTGGCACATAAACACATCACTTTTAAACAACAGTATTCTACCCCTGGTCTCTCAATGCTTCTGTTCCCCTCACAGTGTGCAATGTGTTTAGTCTATCTCCACGAGTTCCTGAAGTCTTCACTATTCCACAGTTGGTCAAAGTGTGGAGATCAGACAAACTCTTGACTGAAAGAGCCAACTTTTAAAAATGACACCCTTTCAATACATGGTGGCACAGAATAAGTGTTTCCATTCCAAAAGGGATGCATAGGACACAAGAAGGAAAGAACGAGCCAAGGCAGGACCAGAACCCAGCAGAGGAAACACATCCTGGAGCTCTGGCATCTGGGACCAGGTATCCAGGCAGGGATACAGAGGTGCCAACGGGCTTGGCTAGCTCTGTCTCTTCGTTCCGCCACTTGCAGCACATGTAAGCACCTGTCTTGAGCTAATTCCACGCTGTGTTTACAGCTTTCCTCAACAGATATTCATGGCCCTAGCACCTCCATTACAACTTAAGCTTTACCCTCAGTGTTCCATGCAACAGCTTCTCAGGGCCTCCTTGAAGGAGATTCAAACCTGCCACACATGACCTGGCCTCAACAGCTTTCTAGGACCGTGGTGCAAACCTCCATGGCCCTATATAGCTCTTGCATTTTGCATGCCCTTAAAACTAGCAACAGGTGGCTGCTGCTGCCAAGTTCGGCTATCAGCTTGAGATGTGGTCTGGCCCCTTCTGCTGCAGCTGGAGTGGCCTCTGTGCTCTTCCACAGTCAGATCTCAGAAAACTTGTCGGGGTTCCTCAGTTCAGGCTCTCTTCTTTCAAATGAATTTGCATTTTTACAAGTTGGAGAGTTGGGTGGGTGGGTGATCTTGCCGTCAGAGCCCATTTGCTATTGTTCCAGTGCAGAGTGCCATGTTTCTCTGTGATGGCCCTAACCTCTCGAACAGCCCCAGCTGCTTCCAACCCTGCTTTGACTGTAACGTTAAACTCTCTCTCTTTGACAAACTATACACTTTGTCCTGCATACATGCTGCTCTCTCTCACTGCACAAGATCAGTGAGCAGTAACCATGCTACAGCCTGAATGCTGTCCTGCTGTTTTAATTACTTTTCTATTGCTGTGATAAGACACCACAACTAGAGGCAATTTATAGAGGAGTTTATTTGGGGCTCACAGTTGCAAAGTTAGAGTCATCACCATCATGGCGGGTACATGGCAGCAGGCAGGCATGGTGCTGGAGCAGCAGCTGAAAGCTCATACACAGATCCACAAACAGGAAGAAGGAGAGAGAGAGAGAGAGAGAGAGAGAGAGAGAGAGAGAGAGAGAGAGAGGGAGAGAACTGGGAATGGTGCTAGTCTTTTGAAACCTCAGAGCCCAACCCCAGTGACACACCTCCTCTAACTAGGCCACACCTCCTAATCCTTCCCAAACAGTTCTACCAACTAAGTTCCTAGCATTCAAACATATAAGACTACAGGGGCCATTCCCATTCAAACCACCACACCTGCCATGAGATTTCCTCTGCCAAACAGATCAATCCATCACTTCTAAATTCAGTCTCACTCAAATTCTCAGGATACAGGCAGAATAAATTCAGATTCTTTTCCAGAATACAATATGAATCACATCTAGCCCATTTCATCATAAAGTCCTTATTTCCCTCTGACACGTTGTGTGCTGGGATTCAACTGTCCATGTATCTCTTCAGCATTCTCGTCTTCCACCAGAATGGCCAATGTCACTCTCCTTACACCAATCTAGGGCTCCTCCAGACTGCAGCTGAAAAACTCTTCCGCATTCCTCTCACAAACCAGTTGCAGACGTCTAAGAACCATGTGGCCAGGTTCGTAGTCACAACTCCACTCCTGGTGCCAGTTTCTGTATTAGTTACTTTTTCATTGCTATGACAAAGTACTTGGCAAAGGGAAAGTTTATTTTGGATCATGATTTGAGATTGCGGTATGGTAGGAAAGGCATGGGGATGGCAGGAGTTGGGAGGGCTGTGTATATTTCCTAGATGCTTCTAAGTCCTGTCAAGCTGGCAGTCAAAGTTAACCATCACACCTAATTGCTCACAATGGTAGCAATTTTTAATACCTAGCGTTTATCACACAGAAAAGTAATGCTGGGACCACGGGCGGAAGGAAGCTCACGTCATTTCACCTGTGGTGTAGCCTCATGGAAGCATGCAGTCAGAACTCTGATCCCTCATAGCCATACCCAGCCCTTAACAGCAGAGTTCTTTGACATAATGGGATGCTTGAGAGAGAGAGCAGAGACCTGAAATGGACCAGTGCTCAAGGGAGTGAGCAGGAAGACAGCGCAGACTGATCCAGGGAACATGGTAGCTTCCTGCAGGAGGTGGCCTGTGACTGGCCAGGAGATGAGCCTTTACAGACGACAAGGTGATGGAATTGGAGAGGAAGGAGCACCCAGTATGACTCAGGACAAAGGGTGCAGGGTGTAAGGACAGTGAAAAGACAATCTGCCAGAAATAGAGCATGAGGAGACCAAAGAATGATATGGTGAGGGACAAGGACTTGCCGAAAGTAGGTAAAGCTGAAGCCACACTCACTGTGGGAACTGGGGGGGGGGGCATAGAAATTAGAAAAATGCTGTGCACCCCGCTCTGTCTGTCATTGTGAGCCTTCAGCACCTGGCACCGGGGGCCAGCCACTACAGGATCTGCTCAGCCTGTGCTTGAGAAACCTTCAGAGTTGGTGCGTGCCAGCTTCCCTGTTTACAGTCAACCTGGCAGAGGAGGGGGGAGCAGGGACAGAAGGAAGGGAGGGGTGGCCGCTGGCACAGGCTGAGCAGCCTGCTCCAGCTGGAACTGAAGTCTTAGAGTTGCCACCAGTTTTCTCAGGCACTGACTCCCAGCTCTCCACACACCATGGCCACGAAAGCAGACGACAGGCCTGGGGGATTCACCAGCAATGGCTGCGACCCAGTCACAGCTCAAGAGCATGTGCAGGTTGTGACCCGAAACTACATCACCCACCCCCGTGTCAGTGAGTATTCATGTCCAGCTGGTGAGGGGAGAGGGCTGCTGGGATTCTGCTTTTACCTCTGAAAAGGAGGACCAAGACCTAAGGAGACCAGGGGGCTCTGGGTCCAGTGAAGCCATGCGGTGGCATAGCCTGTGCCTAGGTCACCTCTGCAGGTGGAGGGATGGAGCTCCCCGTTCAGGTGTAGGAGAGGGCTGAGTAGCAACTGTTACCATCAGGATCCTGTCTAAGACCCAAGGTCCAGAGAGAGCTTGAGGGAGACAGAGATAGAGAGAGGAGAGAGAGAGAGGGAGAGACAGAGAGAGGGGAGAGAGAGGGAGGGAGAGAACAAGAACACATATGGGCATGTATGAGTGGGCAAATGGGTCTGCAGGTTCGTATGTAGCAATATAGTCAGTGGGCACTTGGTTTGAGGAATTCAGTAACCAGTGTGCTGTGCCTGCATCATTTTCTAGGGGAGAGAATCTGTATATAGAAGCATGTACTAGAAGGGCATTCTCCACCTGGGAGTGAGGGCGGGATGTGCAACAGCGTGTGTGTGCATGCTTGTACACACAGGGTGGAGGTGAGGTGAATGTATATGTGTGTGCGCACTTGGATATGGTGTGCACGTGTGTTCAAGGGGAGAGAACACGTGGCTTTATGCTTACATGGTGTATGAGAACACACATAGCTGTGGTAATCTGTGTATACGGCTGGGGTAAGAGCATGGACCTGTTTACACATGGTGTGTCTTTCTCATGTTGTCTGTGTCTGATCTGTAAGGGCGAGCCAAGTCCAGGTCAGGGACAGAAAACCTGGGGAGGTCCACAGGGTCAAAGTCACCCCCCATGTTCTTGTCCAAGGTCACTCTCCCTAGCCTGGTAAAGTCTCAGGCAGCCCAGCTCACTGGAGTAAACCAGCCTGAGTGGCCTCGGCTGAGCAGAGCCTGAGGCTCCTAACAGGGTGTGTTTGTTGGGTGAGGGGAAGGAGCTAGACACAGTCAACCCTTCTTCACCCTGACTGCAAAGCTACCCAGCCCCACAGGGGAGGTGTGGATACATACAGGATAGCCAACAGCTGATCTCAGGCCTTTCAGCCTTCAGGGAGCAGAGCCCTGGGTGCCCAGCCCAGCTGAGGCTGAGCGAGACAGGTACAGCACGCACCAGCTGGGGGAAAAAGATGAAAGGGGGCAAGCCAGATTTCTCAAGGAGGCCTGGAGGCCCTGCCTCATGGACATACAGAGTCTAGAGAGAGCCCCCCAGGCAAAAGCTGGAGTCACTAGGGCCCAGAAATCAGTGGCAAGAGGGGCCTCATTATGCCCAGGGTTTGGGCCATGTGATACCCTGCCCCTGCAGGCCCAACCACCTGTGGGCAAAGGAGAGCTGCCAGGTTGGGTGGGGCAGGGGCCTGGACCTCCAGGCTCAGCTTTCCTTCTGGAATGCGGCCTTGCAGGGATCTACAAGGATCTCCTGGTACAACCTTTGTGCGGCCTCCCCTCACCCCACGTTTTCTTCCAGGTGGGAGGGCTCAAGCTAGAGCAGCCTCTACCAGTTTCCTCCAGCCAGCCACTTATTTATTGTCAACACCCTGCAGGTTCTGACACCCACCCACCCACCCCCACCCAAGACAACAAGATCACAGCCACAGTGACAGAGCAAAGACTATGGATAGCCTAGGGGCTGGGCTAGCCCTCCAGGACACCCTCCTAGCCTGGCTCAGCCTAGTTCCCCATACCCCTCTGTCCATCTTGGGTACCTGGGTGCAGTTCTTCCTAGGAGAATGAGGCCAAGGGTAGGAGTGACTGGAGCCCCCTCCCCAGGACTGTTGCCCCCCCCCAAGACAAGGATGCTGTGCCCCCTCTGCCCTCCTCCTCCAGCCAGGCCCTTTACTCTGAAACTCCAGGCCCTAAGCTCAGGCTGAAGAACTGGAGAGGGAGCCTAGGAGATGGGCCAGTCCAGAGGTCAGGGGCCCCAGGGCTCCTGTGGTCTTGCATAGAGGTCGTCTGGTCATCCCAGGGCACAGCTGCAGCTGGAAGGGTGACTTAATGCTGAGGGACAGAGCTGGCCAGAAAGGAGGAGGAGGGCAGAGTTGGGATTGGACATGAGCGCTGGCAATAACCACCTTGAGAAGCAGGGCCTTCCTTCAGCGGAACTGCCCGGACTCCCCAAGTGCCTTGGCTTATTGTAGAGGCAGTGCGGCTTCATGGGATCACTGGGGAGATGTGGAGCATTGCACGTGGGGGTGAGTACAGGTGTGCAAAGGTGCAAAAGGACAAGTGACAGCCTAGTTGGAGGGATGGGGCCAGGTCAGGCCATTCCTCCAGGGTTTGAGAGCCAAAGGGGAGGTAGTTACAGTAGAGTCTGAACAAGCAGGTTCTGACTCTAAGACCCCCATCTTCCAGTAAGGACCCCCTCCCCTAGTCCCCCCAGCTGGGACAGGGGGTGGAGGAGCAGGACCTGCTGCCCTAGGCTTGCCCCCACCCTGGCCTCCAGCCTGCTGGGGGAGGGAGACAGGACACAGCAGGTGTAGCTGGTCAGGCACTAATTAGAACCTCGTAGGCGCCCTGCTGAGCCTTTGACCGGAGCTGTGGGGAGGTGGGGGTAGGGAGCTCTCCTCCACACTGCAGCCCCCAGTGTCAGAGACAATGGGAGGGGGTGAGCAGAGGGGGAGAGTGTCTGCTAAGTCTGGGGAAAGTCCATTGAGGGAATGCCCTGAGGTCAGCGGAGCCAGGGCTCTCTTGGCAGCTCATCACCCTGTGTCTTTCTTCAGGGTCAAGTGGGACATCCCTGGGTGGGCAGTGCCTTAATCCCCGAGTGCCCCAGCGCCAGCTGGACCCCCCCCACACTTTAGCTTGCCTCCCCATGCAAGGGGCACAGTCAGGGTGCCCACCAGTCAAAGACATCTCCGTTGCTCAGTTTCCCTTTGCCTGAGTCCTAACTGGACAACCCGAAGGTGGGAGTGCTGGCACACCTATGATCCCAACACTCAGGAGGATGAGGCAGGAGGATTGTCAAGAGTTTGAGGTCAGCCTGCGATAGAATAGTGAGTTTGAGGGAAGCCTGGACTATAGAGTGAAACCTTGTCACACATACACAAAAATAAATAAAATAAAAAATCCAATAAAACCAGACGGGCTCTGAGAAAAGATCTAGTCCTGTGCTGGGGTCTACAATCCCTCAGGGTACCAGTCTGTGGTCTTGGGGATTTCCAGAGGAGACATTGTGAGAAGCACTGCAGGAGGTAGGCAAGGGTACCGCCTGAAGGACTTGCAGTCCTGTGTTGAATAGAAAATGGTACTTGGGTAGTTTTCTACAGTGAGGGCCTCAATGCAGAGAGCTGTGCCTTCCTCCGGCCACTCTGCCGTTCCTGCCTTGAGCTAGCGAGTGGATCCTGCGGTCTGGAAAGAAGGCTGGGATGCTGAGTGGAGACTCAGAGATCTCACAGTGATCGCCATGTGGTCTGGCCTAACAGAAGCTAAGATCTCCCAACCTGACTCCCAGAGAGCCAGGCAGGCCACCCAGCACTGTCTCTCCCCCTTGACATCAGGCAGGGTGCCCAGCATGGCCTCCACTCCTTCCTCCTTCACCCAGGCAGGGTGCCCAGCCTCCAATCCCTAACCTCCATCTCCAGGTACCCTCTCTCCAGGTGGACTTGCTGGACCTCAGGATTAACAGAGATTTCTCAGGCTGAGCTGTGAATCATGAAGTCCGGGAGCAGGCTGGCAAAGAAGAAAGGGAAAGGCCTGTCTCCCAAGGTTGTGAAACCAAACGTGATCCCTTTGGGCTTTGTGGCTCTCTCTCCCGAGACAAGCCACTTACTCTGACCCACACACCCTGGAGTCTCTTGACTCCAGACTCACTGCTGTCTTTCCCCAACTCTGTGGATCTAGCAAAATGCCAGCTCTCCCCAGGCTTGGGAACACTTACCTGCCAGTCCAAAAGTTTCCCCACCCTGGTCGGGTGATGGTCCTGGCCCTGTCTCTGCTGGTGTCACCAGCTCCACTCTGTTCCATCCTCACAGTGTAAATTCCATCAGAGTGTCTGTTGTGGCCCCCCAAACCACCACCCTCAATACTATACATATTCTCTCTCATCTTTTCCTCTGTGGTCCTCAGCAGGCAGCAGCTGGGGGTGTGGCCCTTGTGCTGGGCATCAGGACTCCCATCGGTTTGAGGCTAAGGTGGGGATACCTGTTGGTCTGATGGGGACATAAGGGAATAATGAACTGATAGAACCAGTTAGTGCCTTCCAGAATTCAGTCAGCCCAATGTACGGAGTGCCAGCCTTGTGCTGAGCAGGGACAGCAGAGACCATGTCTGACAGCTCTCCCCACACTGGAGGCCAGCCTAGAGGAGTCCTGAGTCACCTCCCTCCTCTCTGTCCCCTAAGGCACTGAGCAGCTAGCAATCAGGGCTTCTTTCAACTCTGCCATGGGCACTTCCCTCAACTCGCTGGGGCTGGCTGGAAGGCTCCCCTTAACTCCGTCCCCTGACTTAAGAATGCCTCTTCCCTGAACATTCACTCTGGTCCCTGGCCCATCCCATCCTTCATCTCTTCTGCCTGCTGGCTTTGCACCTACCTCTTGCCCATCTTGCCCTCCACGTGGCCCATCCACCCCACCTTCATCTCACTAGCCCATCCTGATCTGTCCCACCTAGACATCCCTGTAGTTTCTCATAGTTTCCCAATGCCACGTTCTTTCTGTCCCTGCCTTCGGACATTAGGCTCTACATTTGAGTTGTCATTTATCTGCCTTTGCTAGTGGCGGTGGGATGGCATTCAACAGCTAGGATTTGAAGAAAGGAAGGGAGGAGGGAAGATTCCCAGGGAACAGGAAGTGAGAGGGAAGGAGCAGAGCCTGGCTGATCTGTAAGAAGCCCTTCAGTGGGGGACCTTGTGGGTTTCTTCCAAGGACCCTACATATGGAAGAAAGGGAGTGTGCCTGATGATGTAGTAGTCCTCTTGTGAGAGTGAGTGCAGGGGAGGGAGAGAGGCTGAGAAGGAGCCATTGCACATGGGTGGTGGGGCTAGCCTGAGAGACAAATGTAGGGTAAGGAGCTGGCCCTTCACCAGGAGAGGCTTCTCCTGGATCCTGCCTCAGATAAAGGCGGACTTCCTTCAGGGGCTGAGGGAAGACAGCAGGTAGATGATACAGGGGCAATAGGTAGCTCTGGGAGGGAACGGAGCGTCCTACTCGGGCAAGCCCGGGCTCAGCCTTGAGTTTTCCAGGTAGTCCTTACAGTAGGAGGGTCCTTGCAAAGACCAGCGGAAGAATGGCCTTGTGCATTTGCTCTTTCTGGTGGATGTGCTGTGAAACAGCTTCAGTGCCTGGGAAGGCATGAACAGGGACACTGGCTTCCTCTGGGGTCAGGCACACTGTGGGACAGTGTGGGCTGATGGAGGGCCCAGGGCAGCCCCTTCCCAAGATGTGCCACAAGCATACCAGTCCCAGGCCCATGGTGCCCACCTCCCCTGAGCTCCGTGGTCTGTGAGTGACCCAATTCCTTCTCAGCACCCCACTCATCCGGTTTGGGCAAATTACTTGTCTCCACTGTATTACTGGTGCTTCATAGAATCCCTGGGAGAGACTAGCTTTGGTACTCCATTGCCAGTCAAGAGACCACAGCCTCCTCAGAGTCCCTGAGCTAGCCCCAGGAGGACCAGAGGCAGGCTTCGTAGCTGACTGTCCTTGGATCTTACCCTGGGAGCTGAGCTTTCTTCTCAGTGGGGTGTGTGTGTGTGTGTGTGTGTGTGTGTGTGTGTGTGTGTTTCTTCTTGGTATCACCCTCCTCTACCCACTAGGATGCCCAGTGTGCTGGGGGGACCTGGCCAGGGCTTGGTGGAGGAAGCAGAGGGGGGCAGCACCCCTCACCCCACAGAGCTCATCAGTGCAGGGTGAAGGGCTGGCAATGGGGGCCTGGGGAAGGGCCCAGGAGGCCACGGCTGTGCCCCAGACGCCTTTGGAACATTCAAGTGGAGTTGGGAAGAGGGAGTAGGTGAGGTGGGGGTTGAGGCCAGAGGGGAAGCACACACGGAGTGGAGAGCTCAGCAGGCCTGGGCAGGACTCTGAGGAGGCCTCTGCCCTCATGCCCTCCTCCAGCATCCTGCAGGTGTTGAGACAGTGGGGGGTCTGTGGCAGGGGCTTGACCCTTACAGCAATGGTGGCTGGCGCTGTCACAGCTAATGACCCTGATGGCCCAGGCTGAGGAGGAGGTGGGGGTGCACAGAGGGCAGGAGACAGGATGCTTCTCTCTCTCTCTCTCTCTCTCTCTCTCTCTCTCTCTCTCTCTCTCTCTCTCTCTCTCTGTGTGTGTGTGTGTGTGTGTGTGTCTCAGTAAATGTGTGTCTCAGTGAATGTGTGTGTGTGTGTGTGTGTGCGCACACACACGTGTGCACACATGCATACATTCTCCTTGGAGGTAGAACATAGCGGGATTCAGAGGTGAGATGCTGACCCACTCCTCCCCTCCCCCAGCCTACAGGACCGTGTGCAGCGTCAATGGGCCTCTAGTGGTGCTCGACCAGGTCAAGGTAAGAGTCTTCAGTCTCCTTCCTGGCTTCTAGGCCATACTCAGGGTTTCTTTTAAGCTGCCCATCCAGGGGCCTTGTTTTATCCTAACTCTGTCACCC
This sequence comes from Peromyscus californicus insignis, assembly GCF_007827085.1. Classification (NCBI taxonomy): domain Eukaryota; kingdom Metazoa; phylum Chordata; class Mammalia; order Rodentia; family Cricetidae; genus Peromyscus; species Peromyscus californicus. Next base: position 100,861,217 of record NW_026294584.1, on the reverse strand, counting down.
CTCAAGTCTCCTGCCAAGTTTCTTCTTCACAATTTGTCTGTGGGAGGCTGTAAAAACCACCAGTACTCAAGGCTGGGGCCTAGTGAGTGCTGGCCCTGGAAATTCTGTTCATCGGCCAGTTTCCCCCTCTCCCTCTCCCTCTCCCTGCCCCGACCCACTCGCAAGAGATCAAGCCCAGGGCCTCATGCAGGCCAGGCCAGCACTCTATCCTGAGCTGCATTTCTTTCCCTGCCATATTTTGTTGAGCGGGTTTATTGCCTTGCTTCTTTTAGGCCCAAATTAGCGTTCTCTGGCCTGAAATTTTCCTCTTCAGGCTGACAATCACTGAGGACAGGGGTGGTTTCAGAGACTCAGGTTCACAGGGAGCAGAGGGGGGAGGAAAAGAGCGGGACTTTTGCGGTAGATCTCATTTCGCGGACGTCCCTCTGTCTCTCTGCTCTTGCGCGCCATCTTGTGGTTGAGGCGCCAAACGGCTGGACTTCCGCACCTCCTACCACCTCGGATTCGGGTTGGGGAGGGCCTCTCCTCGAGCAAGCCTACCGCAGGGCCTAGAAAGTGCTCGCTTGGAGAAGGGGACACCTTCGCGTCTTTCTTTTCACCAGTGCAAACAACACCGCCATCAGTGGCCGTCATCGCTGCAAATCTGAGCAGGGAAGGCCCTGGGGGAGTGGCCCACCTTAGTCACTAGTCCATCCGCCACATTCCCCAGATTCATAAGGTCAGGAGCGTGTGGCCATCAGGGGACAGACTGACAGCCATGACTATGATAACTTGTGGCATTATAACATGTCACCTAATGTTATTACATTTTAGTAACAAAAAATAATACATGCTCCTTGTACCCAGAGAAACAAAGGAAAGACAGTTAACCATCTGTCCCTTTGTCTCCAGCCCACGGGACAGTTGTGTGAGACCTGCAGGCTATGTTCATATTCAGGTGAACAGCGCATGTGCAGAGAGACACATGTACCCCTGCTGGATGGTGGCCTAGCAGGTTGTGTTTCCGAATATACTGATACTTGTGCTAAATGTCAACTGCACTGGATTTTAGAATCACCTAGGAGACTAGGTGTGTCTGTGAGGGGCATTTCCAGAGAGGTGCACTTGAGAATGGAAGACTTGCCCAGAATATCAATGGCACCACTCCATAAGGGAGTCCCAGGCTGAATAAAAAGGGAAAAGGGAGATGGGAAGCCCAGCACTGGATTCATCTCTCCCTGTAACCTCAAGCTATGTCTCAAGCCTTTCACATCATGATGAACGGCATCCTCTCAGACCAAGGGCCAAACAAAGCCTTCCTTAAGTTGCTCTGGTCAGGAATTTTGTCACAGAGAAAAAAAATATAGATTTATTCCACAATCCCATTCTGTTTATGGGTTCCACTGTAACAAATAGTTCACGAATCCACATCCTTTTATACTGATTCTCTCATTATTTATGTAAGTTCATCTTTACCTGTAAAAAATGAAATAAACTTGTGGTCTGACTGAATTGAGTAAAAGCACATGGAAAAATTAATGTGAAAAAGTTTTTAAAAATTACAGAATCTTCCAAGATGGTACAAGTCTTTAATCCCATCACTCCGGAGACAGGCAGGAGGATCTCTGTGAGTTCAAGTCCAGCCTGGTCTACATATCAAGTTTCAGGATAGCCAGGGATCTTGGCTCAAAAAAAATTTATAAGATCATTCTTTCTATTAATTTTTAATTGGTTTTGGTTTGAGTTGTATTCTCTTAAGTCTTCATTCATTTCTTCTAAATTCTTTATATATATATATATATATTTCTTTATTGTTTTCTGAATATGATTAGTAGAGCTTGTTATAGGTTCTTTTTCTAATAGATATTTGTTCTCTTTTTCTTTTAAAGATTTTTTATTTGTGTGTATGTGTGTGTGTGTGTGTATGCATATGAGTGCAGTGTCCACAGAGACCAGAAGACAGCATCGGACCCTCTGGTACCAGATCCCCGGCCTGTTGTCTTTCTTCCCTTCCTTCCTTCCTTTTCTCTTTCTTACTTTTTCTTTCTTTCTCTCTCTTCCTTCCTTCCTTCCTTCCTTCTTTCCTTCCTTCCTTTCTTTCTTCTTTATTGCTATTCTGAATAATGCTTCCATGAGCACTCACATTCAAGACTTTATGTGGATATATATGGGTTTATTTCTCAGGTAGATATCTAAGAGTAAATCTGCTTAGGTCAAATGGTGACTCTATTCTAACCTTTTGAGGAGCTGCATGTTACCAAGTGTAAACCAAGTGCTTTGGTTTATACTCCACCCAGGAGAATACAGAGGATTCTGATTTCTCCATATCTTCAGCAGTGTGTGTTAACATCTGCTTTTTCTTTTTCAGCCACCCTAGCAGGTGTGCGGCAGTACTTCATCATGGTTTTGATTTGCATTTTCTTGTTGACCAAGGAGAATGGCCATGAACATGTTGCCACCTGACTACTGGCCATATCTGCATCTTTAGAGAAATGCCTATTCAAATGTTTTAATCAAATCCTTTTCATCATAGAAGTCCCTTGTATATTTTGTTTATTAACCTGATTTTTGTTTAAATTCTTAACCATTACACAGATGCCAATCCCAGCTCCATAGCTAGGAATAGGCTGTCACTGGTTCAGTGACACCTAGAAAACAGGGAGTCTTTCTTCTGGTGACAAGTGTGCTCCTCCTTCGTGCTCAGGAGACCTGGCTGGCCACAATGGCCACTTTGTGCTACTGAGTCACCCCCCTCCCATCCCACCCCACCTGGAGCTGTGCTGACAGCTTGATTGTAGGGTTCCCATCCTGGTCACGGCAGCCTTGTGGGGTGGGGCTTATTCTTAGCACCCTTGTTTTAAAGAGGAGAAAACTAAGGCTCATGTGTTAATGACTTGAGGGCTCAGTAAGCCGTGTAAGTAATTAGACAGCTGCCATAAACTTGCACTAAGAAAAGAGATTTGGATCTAACACGTGCTTCTGATTAAAGCCCCAGTTATCTCCAGGGTGCCCCCTCCCAAACAAAGCCCCTTCCCCACATCTGGGCACAATAAGACAGGCAGTAACTCGAGACCAGAAGAAGAGATGGGAAGTGACAGGAGCGTCCCCTTGGGTGGCTCTTCTCCCCGACAGTTTGCCCAGTACGCTGAGATTGTCAACTTTACCCTCCCGGATGGGACTCAGAGGAGTGGCCAAGTGCTGGAAGTGGCTGGGACCAAAGCCATTGTCCAGGTAAGTGTGCCAATGTTCCCATCCTATCTCACAAGCCTTGGAGGGAGGAATGGCCTGTTTCCCAGAGAGTACCCTGCTCAGAGCTATGCCCTGAGTGCCTACAGTGGGCGGCCCATTCTTCCCAGCTAGCCCCTCACCACAATCCCTAACTCACAGGTGTTTGAAGGGACCTCAGGGATTGACTCCCAGAAGACCACCTGTGAATTCACAGGGGACATCCTGCGGACCCCTGTGTCTGAGGACATGCTGGGTGAGAGTGGAGGGCGGGGTGGGTGCTCCTCCGTCTTTCCCTCCTGGCTTCTCTAGTCAAGCCCTTCGCTGCCTGTACGCATGTTTCCTGCGTGCCTTCCGAAGCCAGAGGTTGTTCTCTCTCTCTAGCTCCCATCCCTAGTGCAGGGCCCAACATAGAGAACACGCTCAATAATGAAGGCGTGAGGTTAAGTCATTACAGGAGCAGCTGGAAGCCACCTACTCGGGGGCCAGGCTGAAAGGGATGACTAAGCCCTTCCTTCCCTGGCCTGATCCTCTGATTAGTGATCAACCTGGGCCCAGGCCAGTGGTCAGGGTGACTCCAAAATGCCTTGCCTGTGAAAATTCACAGCAAAGGAAGGAAGACACCCTGCCCTTGGCAGGGACAGTCACAGAAGTCAGGCATGTGTGATGGTGGGGGGGGGGGGGGGGCTGAGGAGGCGGGGAACACAGGGTGATGGGATTCTGGAGGAGTATGTGGAGCTGGTGGCCGTGCACAGGCTGGGAGCCCTGACACCTTCCTGAACCCCTTGTCCCTCCCAGGTCGGATTTTCAATGGCTCTGGCAAGCCCATTGACAAAGGGCCTGTTGTCATGGCAGAGGACTTCCTGGACATCAACGGTAAGAGAGTGGAAGCTCACCCTGCATGGCTTTGAGGACACAGCCCTAGCACCTGCCCACCCGAGCCATCATTTCTGCGACCTACCCTTGGAAGTCCTGCACGGACCTAGGCCAGGCAGTGCTAGCCCCACAGCTGGCCAGATGAACTGGCAGATCAGCAAAGGCCTCCCTCCCCAGATCCACCATAGAACCCAAAACCGCCCCAGCACTCCATTCTATCATTGCGCAGCACCTCCAGCCATGCCCTGTGGCCTTCAGTTCCCTGTGCTCTATCCTGGGAGCTGGGGACGGGAGGCTCACAGTAGAGGATCCTTTCCTAGAACCCCAGCTATTCTTCAGGAGACCTTTCTGACTGCCCCACCCACCAGTTTTCGAAGGCAGTAATGGAGGCTGGTGGAGCCTCCCCCACCCACTGATCAAGGCCACACAGCAAGCTAGTGGCAAAGCACATGTCTGTTCACACATAGTCTTTGAGTCACCCTCTGGTCCTCTGAACACCCCTCAGGTGCCTAGGTGTTGAGGGGGGGCTGTCTAGCTAAGATGCTAGGGCGTGACAGTTACCGAGGCCTCAATGGGGGTTGGAACTTCCAGATCAAGGTTGGAATGGCTACCCACTACAGGCAATGCTATCTAAGATAGCATGGAGAAGCCGGGCGGTGGTGGCGCACGCCTTTAATCCCAGCACTCGGGAGGCAGAGCCAGGTGGATCTCTGTGAGTTCAAGGCCAGCCTGGTCTACTGAGCGAGATCCAGGAAAGGCGTAAAGCTACGCAGAGAAACCCTGTCTCAGAAAAACTAAAAAAAAAAAACTAAAAAAAAAAAAAAAAGATAGCATGGAGAAAACAGCTTTTTAAACTTGAACCAATTCAAATGAAAGGATATTTCATCTTTCAATTGCATCTCACATGCACAAGAGCCACAGGTGCCCGGGTGATGCTGCACACATAGTTCCGTTGTTGCAGAAGGGGCTGTTGAAGAGCTGGTTGGCAGAGAGAGACAGTGGTGGTTGGTGGTAGAAGGGCTGGAGCCTGAACCTGTATGGTCACCCCTCCCAGGCCAGCCCATCAACCCTCATGACCGAATCTACCCCGAGGAGATGATCCAGACAGGAATCTCCCCCATTGATGTCATGAACAGCATCGCCCGTGGCCAGAAGATCCCCATCTTCTCTGCAGCTGGGCTCCCTCACAATGAGGTGAGGGACGCATAACCAAGGATGGAGACAAGCAGAAGCCTGGGCTTCCAGCCTAGTACCAAGCACTTCTGTGCCAAGCAAAGAGTAGGAATGACCAGCATCCACCCTGGCTGGTGTTTCCTGACAGCTCCGGGTCAGGGTGGCATGAGAGACACCCCCAACACATACAGTCACACATGGCCCCTGGAAAGGGCTGCATGCTGTCCCTAGTGAATGGAGCGCTCACTGGCTTCAGAGAGCCCGAGTAGACTCCAGTGTAGAAGCCCCGCTCAGCTGGCAGCCTGTGTCAGGCGGTCCTTGTACTTGTGTCTGCCTGACCACCACCACCACCACCACCACCACCACCACCAGACAAGAACCGCGCGGTCCTCTCAGAGCCACTGGTGTGACAAGGTTTCTAGATATCCCTCCTCACCATTCCTTACTGTGCCCACTCTCTTTCGAGAGTCTCCCTCCCCACCACATCTTGATTCAGGACAAGGACAGAGGGCTCTCACAGTCACACACATTCTAGTCTCATATGGCTCCAGCAGGCTGTGGGAGGTGCAGGCTCTGAAAGGCTCAGCTATCCTAAGCTAAACTGCCCAAATTCACACAAGACTGTTGCTCTTTGGGGATGCTGCCCTGCTCCTTGTGACAGGTGCCTTCAACTCCTTAGTAGCCAAAGAAGAGACCATCCCCAACCCTGAGAAAGACTGCAGGATCCAGGGCAGTCCCTCACTCTTCGGGGCTTGGACTCTCCCCACCCCGTTTGTAACATCCATCCTCCGTAGTGATGCTCAGCGGGCCAGATGTCCCAGGGCTCTGGCCCTGACAGCCTCCCTCCTGGCCCATCCTGTCTCAGATTGCTGCCCAGATCTGTCGCCAAGCCGGGCTGGTGAAGAAGTCCAAGGCTGTGCTGGATTACCATGAGGACAACTTCGCCATTGTCTTTGCAGCCATGGGGGTAAGGGGAGCTGGAGGCAAGTCTGGAAATGGTGAGAAATAGCCTTGCCTGCCTTGGCTCTAGCACAGCCTATTCTGATGGGGGACACTGAGTCCTGCACCCTGAGAAGCCCCTAAAGTTCAGGCCAGTCTGGAGGCAGAGACCCCAGCATGGCTAAAGGGGGCAGGGATGGACTCAGTGACCAGGTCAGAGTGACCCTTGAGGCATCCCAGGGCCATACTTGGCCTGGAGGAGGAGCCCAGGGAACCTACAGAGACAAGATATCTTCTGAAAAAGGATGCCAAGGGTCCTCAGAGAGTGCAATCGGAGGCTGGGGGGCTGGGTCAGGAAGTAGCTGGCCAAGAGAGGGACAAGAAGAAGCTGAAGGTTAAAAAGGCTGAGTTTTGTAGGGGACCTGATGAGTCCTTCTTGGGCCCTATGGCCACCTCATTGACTATTCACCTGTACAGCCAATGACTGTGAAGCTGTCAGTCCCCAAGTTTTGCTGAGAAAAGCTGGTCATGGCTAAGCCCAGCTCTCGGCCACACGGCCTGCCCACAGCTCCCCTGGCTATGTGTCTAGGTGAACATGGAGACAGCCAGGTTCTTCAAGTCAGATTTCGAGCAGAATGGAACCATGGGAAACGTCTGCCTCTTCCTGAACTTGGCCAATGATCCTACGTGAGTCCTTCCTATGCTCAGACTGCCCTTGGGGCCTTCCCCTTTCCTAGGCCTGGGATACTGGGGTTCAGGACATCCCAGAACCACAGCCATGGGCTAGAGCTGTGAGAATAACTCTTGGTTGTACAGATAGGGAAACTGAGGCCTGGGCCATGCCAGGGAGCCAGACCAGGACCCCACCTGCCCTCTGAGTTCCTCATACCTGTGCCACAGCAGCTGTCCAAGTCAGGGACCTCTCATCCCTGTGTCGCCTGAACAAGGTCAATCTGGAGAGGCCACTGTTTGTGGCATTTATTCAGAAAATGCTCTATTTTGAAAGTTTTGAAGATGGGACTTTCAATCTGGGGTTCACATGGATGACATTAAAAATCTAATAACCTATCCTAGGTATTAAGGGTACCCTCAAACTAAATAACAGAATTCTGGAGGCCGAGATAGCATTGCTAGGGGAAGAGCCACAGGCCCAGAGCCCAGAACTGAAATGGCCAGCTAAAGGAAGCATGCTCAGGATGGCTTCAAGCAGGAAAGGCACATTTTTGGCTCACCTTGGACAGTGGGCAAGGGAGCATCAGTATTGCCAGGAAGTGCCCACTGTTAGGAACCATTGTCTTGACCAGGAGCCCTGGGCGGGGCTCATTTTATCTGTTCCCCTGCCACCTCCCAGCCAACCTTACACTCCATTCTGGGGCTTCGTGGGCCCAGGCTTGGGCCCCCAGGCTCCCTGAGCCCTGTCATGCTTGGCTTCCAGGATTGAACGGATCATCACCCCTCGTCTGGCCCTGACCACAGCTGAGTTCCTTGCCTACCAGTGTGAGAAGCATGTGCTGGTCATATTAACTGATATGAGCTCCTATGCAGAGGCTTTGCGGGAGGTGTGTTGGCTGAGGGGTGTCAGATTCAAACCACCCCTCCTTGTTTCTCCCTTGGCCTCACATCCACCCTGATAAACAAAATAATTCACTCATCTAGGCATGCTCCTCTCAGCAAGTCTCAGGGCTCAATCACAGGCTGGGCACTCCTCTTCTGTCCCCTCAGTCCAACCTCCTAATCTCCCTTCCTGAGTCTAGCCTTTCATCTTCTGACATACCTGCTATTGTGGGTATTGCAGGTCTCAGCTGCCAGAGAGGAAGTGCCAGGGCGCCGTGGCTTTCCTGGATATATGTACACAGACTTGGCCACCATCTATGAGCGAGCTGGCCGCGTGGAGGGCCGGGGTGGCTCCATCACGCAGATCCCCATTCTCACCATGCCCAATGATGGTAGTCTTCAGCATCCCCTGCCCTCCAGAACCCACTCTCCATTTCGACCAGCCACCCCATCATCCCCATGCTGAAAGAACTCATGTGTCCCCAAGTAGATGAGAACCCCAGCCCCATACACTGAGGACAGGGTATTTGCTTGCAGATATCACCCACCCCATCCCAGACTTGACTGGCTTCATCACAGAGGGACAAATTTATGTGGACAGACAGCTACACAACCGGCAGGTACTGTTCCTTCCCAATAGCCGCCTCCTTTCTCCCCACATCTGCTCCCCTGCGGCCAAGACATGGAAAAAGAGTTAGGTATCACTCCTGTGCAAGAAGGAGGAGAGGTCTGCCCCAAGTCACACCGTCAGGAGCTAGGCACTGGGGGAGCCTGTGCTTCACAGCTAGCCATAGGCTAGCCCACTTGGCCATAGGACCTAGAGAAAATGATGCTAATCCCTGGGTCCATGTTTATGTATCACACCAATGTACTGGGGGGGGGGGTGCATTAGTATATATGAAGCATATGGAAAGCACTAAATATAAAGCATTTCTCTTCCACTCACAGTTATTAGCTTTGGTGACACTAAATAGGGGTAACAGGGCTGGGGCTGTAGCTCATTTGGTTAAGAGCCTGCCCAGCATGTAGGAAGCCTGGGTTCCATCCCCACACTACATAATACAGGCAACAACACAGCCTGCAAACCTAGCACAAGCCTGTAATCCTAGTGCTAGGGAGGTGGAGGCAGGAAGATCAGAAGTTCAAGGCCATCCTTAGTTACAAAGCACGTCTGAATCCAGATAGCCTGGGCTACAAGACACTGTCTCAAAACATGCACACACACACACACACACACACACACACACACACACACACTATGAAGCTTCAACTTGCTTGTACAAATATCAAATGTTTTGAAATTGTGTTTCATTAACGAATTTCACCTCATTGCGCCTAGCTCCAGCTTCCTTCCTGTATAGACTCGCCTATATGACTGTCTTCCACCTAGTAATCAAGGCCTGGACTCTATGGGGGATAGAGCAGGCGGAGTGTAGCCGCTCACTTTTCTGTAGGATGAATAGGAGTCTTCTGAGAAGGGTGTGGAGGAGCAGGTGAATGAAAGGAGAGCCTGGGTCCTGTCACATGCTACTCTCTTCTGCTCCCCAGGTCTATCCCCCCATCAACGTGCTCCCTTCCCTGTCACGGCTGATGAAGTCGGCCATAGGCGAGGGCATGACCAGAAAGGACCACGGAGATGTCTCCAACCAGCTGGTAAGGAGAGGGGCAGTGGATGCGGTAACCCCGATTTAAAAGGTGGAGTTCAGAGCCCCACCTGGACAAGAAGTTCCTGTCAGCGCAAAGCTGGTCCCCAGCAAGTGGAGCTCAGCCTACAGGGGTGGTGAGCCCACACTGCCCTTCCGTAGTATGCCTGCTACGCCATCGGGAAGGACGTGCAAGCCATGAAAGCGGTGGTGGGGGAGGAGGCACTCACCTCAGAGGACCTGCTCTACCTGGAGTTTCTGCAGAAGTTCGAGAAGAACTTCATCACCCAAGGTGGGGCGCGGCGGGGGGCGGGGCTGGGACCACCTGGCCCTTCTCTTCTGGACAGGAAGCCTTTACGCTCCTGCGTGGTCCCCAGGTCCCTACGAGAACCGCACCGTGTTCGAATCGCTGGACCTGGGCTGGAAACTGCTGCGCATCTTCCCTAAAGAGATGCTGAAGCGCATCCCGCAGAGCATGACGGACGAGTTCTACTCCCGCCAGGGGGCGCAGCAGGACCCCGCGTCCGATACCGCGCTCTAGAGCAGCCCCAGTCTGCAGCCTTCTAGTTCGTGGTCAAACCCGTGTCTTAAGCCCTGCGTTGACAGGAGTGTCTTTTGGTGAGGGTGGAGCTCTTTTTAGGGGCATGCTGAGAATAAAAGCGGCGCGGGGTGGGGGTAGGAGTGCTTCAGACTATTAAGCAGGTACTCTACTACTGAACTCCACCTCTGTCCTGTACTTGTATTTTAGAAGCCCTGCCTCCATAGATATAACTGAAATGGAAAACAAAAACAGTAACTGAGATGAATTTGTCTCCAGTGAAAACAAGATTGAGAAAAATGTGCTAATTGTTGAAGGTGTAGATGATACCATGCAGTTTGTAAAAGTATTAAAAAAAGAAAAGTCTTGTTGGGCATAGTGGAGTATGCTTTTAATCCTAGTGCTCATGGGTTCTGGGGATCTGAACTCAGGTCCTCACACTTGTGTGGTAAACACCTTACCAATCGTGCCATCTCCCCAGACCCCAAAGCCTTTCATTCTGGATGCCTCTTGGGATCATTTTGGACTGTCATGGTACTTCCATGGTAGGTGATTAAATAAACTCTTTGATCTGCCAGCCACAAGGAAACTGGCCATCTGGAAGGGACGATATATCTGCCCAGCAGGCCTCTTTGATCTTCAGGAACTGTTCTGAGGCTCATTTGAAGGACCTGTTCAGAATGGGCGTGGCAATGGAGTGCTAAGGAAAGCAGATGGGGAGAGGCCACAGAGTTTTCTGGAACATGTCCTCTCTCCAGGGTTCAGCCCTGCTCAGACCTCTCTCCTCAGCGCTGCTCACACCCCAGACACCCGTCTTCCTCCAATCTGATCCTACAAGCAAATGTTCTCTGCCCTACCTGCTAGGACTTATCATCCCAGTTCTCTCCCAAACACAGACGCCCACCCCACAAAGACCACATTAGCTCTCCTGGCACCCAGGACACTGACCCGGAAGCTCTGTTTCCTGCCCATTGCCAGCACAGCCAGAGCACACTGGCTGCTGGGAGCCAGCTCCGTTCCTACCTCTGCCCTGGTATCAGAAGCATACGCCCCGTATAGCAGCATGTGCTAAAGCCATAGCAGGAAAGTGATGGTGAGCACCCAGTCCTAGCCCCATGCAGGGATGCCCCTACTCAGACAAGCCAGGCCTGGCAGTCCAGGCATAAATCCTGACTCTCATTTATTTGCTGTTGCCCGAGAGTGCAGAGATGACTCTCAACACCCTTGAGTGTCATGGAGCCGTAGCCCACACAGCTCATTCCAGGGGCCACCACACCAGTCCTAATCACTGTACCCCATGGAGGAGTTAACCAAAGAACTTTTCACTAGTCAGGCTTTCCTGAAAAGGACAGAAACCCAATTCAAAGTAGCTTAGGTGTCGGAAGGACCGTGAAGAGATTATAGGCATTTTTTATATCATGGGATAAATAATTGCAACATCTGTTGGAAACACCTTCTAGCTAAGACACAAACTCCTGGGCCACTTTGCTGCCTCTCCCAAACCCTGGCCCAGAGCTAGAGGCCCACATTGCTCCAGGAAAAGCTGTTTTGGAGATTATTATTTATTTTGAGATTTATTTTTAATTTTTATATGGATGGATGTTTTGCCTGCATGTGTGTGTGTGCACCACATGTGTGCCTGGTGTTAGGGGAGGCCAGAAGGGGGCATCAGATCGTCTGGAACTGGAGTTACAGACAGTTGAAAGCTGCCATGTGGGTGCTAGGAGCCAAACCTAGGTCCTCTAGAAAGTCAGCAACTGTTCTTAACTACGGAGACATCTCTCCAGTCCCAAACATTTAAAATAAACATCGTAAAGTCTGGGACAGGAGGGCCCCCCTCCGAGAGTCCACTTCCACAAGTTTAAACATCACATGGCTTAGTGACACAATGTACAGTGCAGGAGTCTAGAGAAATCTGCTTCTGGCTGGAGAATCAGCATTTTTTAAAATTTAGATTTACTTTATGCATATGAGTGTTTTGACTGCATTTATATATGTGCACCACTTACATACCGGATGCCCTTAGAGATCAGAAGACAGCATTGGAAATCCTGGAACTGGAGTTCCAGGTGGTTGTGAGTCATCATGATGGGTGCTGGCAACCGAACCTAACCCCTCTGAAAGATCAGCAAGTGCTCTTAACTCCTGAGCCATACCCCCAGCCCCCAAGAATCTCTATTTGTACCTCTGCACATCTTAGGGTACCCTTCTCCTTTCAGTTTTCCTGGGGCACACATATACTCCAAAGGCACATCACAGGCCCCCACTTCCCCCAACTGGGCCTTGCTGTAGTGGGTAGCCAGTCCAGCTTTGACCTGGAAGTACCACCCACTTTGAGGCTTCCGTAACTGGATCCTGGACGCTGGAGGTAGACCGAGCAGAGTTCTCCAGAGAACACTGGACAGCTGGACTCCACTACACCTTTCCCAGACCCTGTAACCTATCCCTTCACTTGTAAGTTACCCCACAAAATAAACCTCCCTTTTAACTACGTGGAGTTGCCTTAATATTTAAACCAATACCTTGCCTCTTAGTGTCTACTGTGTTCTAATAATGCTAACTCTGGAATGCAGCATTGCATGCAGGCTTACACCACCATGTCTGGTACTTTTCTGAGATAAGATCTGACGCATAGCCCAGGCTACCCTGAAACTCTGTATCCTTCCATTTCCCAAGAAAAGTACCAAGTGGAGCGGTTCTGCTTTGGAAGGCCTGTGTGACGTAGCGGTTGTCCATTATGATGCTGCTGTGAGGACGTAATAATTTAGCACGTGGAATTTCAAGGGCAGCTAGTTCATAATGCAACTTCAAATACAAACGCACTTCGTGTGCGTGTGGCACCGGACCCTGCTTTCTATGGGCAGAGATGGCCAGATTCCATTTCCCAGTCACACTTTCCGTTTCATTCCTATGTGATCCCACTATAGACTAAGTGTGTAGTGTGCCCGGAGTGCAGAGTTTCCAGGATTGAGGGCTCTGACCCTCCCCCAAGTCCTGGCTGGGGCCAAAGGCGGTGGAGGCGCCACCCGGGGGACGGGGGTGGGTCGTGGGCCCCGCCCCGCGCAGCCTTGTGCGCACAGCCGTGGTAGTTCCAATGCCCGCGCGACCTCTGTGAGCGTTGCTACACCGAGGCGCGGGACAGGGTCCTTGCATTCCGGAAAGGGCTCGGGCAGAAAAGAGAAGTCCAGTTCCGCTGCACCGGGCAGCACACAGCAGACAGAACACACACACGATCCCGAGTTCTCACAGCCCAGGTGGGCAGGTGTGCGGGCCGGTGGGGGCGCAGGGAAACCCGGGGAGGTTCCCAGCCCTCCCACTCACCCCTGCCCGGCCAATTCTAGCCCTTCAGAGTCGTTGAACTACAAAGCGATTCCAAGCTACTCCGAGTTGTTCGCAGCCTCGGTGGGCAATGTAGACTGGCTTCGGTTCTGCCTGAATCGGGAGCGCAAGGAGATCACAGTCGACGACAAGGTAAAGCCTGCAGCGTGGAGGCAGGGACTGAAATTCCCCAACACCTAAGAGAGGCTACCAGATGAACTGCCGCTGAGGAGCTCCGAGGTGACTTTTTCTATGCCTTGGTCCTAATTACCCATCCATAGAAGGCCCATTTGGAAGCAGAGAGGTAGGGGATGAAGGACTGTGAGCCCCTCCAGCGACACAGGGAACAAAGAGGGCAACCCCAAGACAGAGGCAGGGTTGTGGGCCCCGCCCCAATCCTGCTGAGCCTTCTCCTGCGCTCTCCACTCCACTCCTCAGGGCTTCACAGCCATCCACTTCGCAGCGCAGAGAAGCAAGCTTTCCTGCCTTCAGGTCTTGATAGAAGAGTACAAGTTCCCTGTGGATTTGCCCACCAACAATGGCCAGACGCCCCTGCACCTAGTCATCCATAAAGACAACAAGTCGGACATCCTCCCCTGCATTGACTACCTGCTTAAGAAAGGGGCAGCCATCAACTCGTAAGTCCAGCCTACTGTTGGAGAGACACTTGGGACTCTGGGTCGCCAGGCAAGTGGAGTCTTGCAGGACCAGATGAGGGGTTCTGCCTGAAGAAAGCAGTCAAGGAACCCACTTAGTGTCCTGGTTCTTAAGAGACTGAGCATCCAGAAAGGGCAGATCCAATTCTCAAAATCTTGGCTCAGGCCAACTGTGGGTCTGCAGGAGCCTCAGTGCCCTAGTCCCCACAGTCAGGTGTACACAGATAGCATTGTGGGCTTTGGAAGCCTTGACAATCCCCAGGTATTTCTAGTTTGTAGCTTAGTTTGGGAACTGGCTGTCTTTGGTTGAGACTGGGAGGATGAATGCCTGTGCCATAGAGCTGTTGTGATAAAGGAGTTGAGTTATAGGCGGTTGTGTGCTGGGAACCAATCTCAGGTCCTGCAAGATCAGTACATTCTCTTAACCACTGAGCCATCTCTCCAGCCATACTTCCATGACAAGGAAAATGCATGGCACACCAAAAGACTGCCTTGTTCACCCAGAGTCCTAACCAAGCTTTCACGGTGTGCTAACAAGCACCACACCCAAGCTGGGAGCATCGCAACAGACACAGGAGCCCATCTCTGCCCTCACAGAGCTGACTTTCTGGTGACTGGACAGTATGCTAATTGCAAATAAATGAACGAATGGCCAGAATTCTGAGAGTTGGGTTATGAAGAGAACAATGGGGTGATGGGGTGGGATCCCTGGGGAAGGGTCTATCTAAAAGAAGCAATAACTTCTAAGAAAGTGGCAATTCCTTTCTTCATTATTTTTTGAGTGCTTCATGTGGTCCAGGCTACCCTCAAACTGGCTATGATAGCCAAGGAGGATATTGAACTTCTGATTCTCATGCCTCCACTTCCCAGTTATGCATCACTACACCTGGTTTGATACAGTGCTGGGATTGAACCCAGGGCTTTATGTATGCTAGGCAAGCATTCTGTCAAAGGAAGTGCATCCCCAGCCCCAGGAGGTGATATTTAATTGCAACCTAATCGAGACTGAAGAGAAAGTTCAATGGGTAAAGCACCCATTGTACAAATGTGAGGACCTGAGTTCAAATCCTCAGCATCCATGTAAATGCCAGTTGGGCATGGTGACCTTCCTGTAATTCCAGCCCATGGGAGACAGAGACAGGAAATCCCAAGCAAGATGGCTAGCTAGACTAGCTGATTCAGTGTGCCCTGAGTTCAAGTTAGAGAGACCATGCCTGTACACTGTACACATAAGGTGGAGGACAACAGAGGAAAAGACACCCAGTGTCAACCACACACACACACACACACACACACACACACACACACACACACACACACGCACGGGCACACACACCTACACACACATGTGACGATGCATACACACATATGCACACCACACACATTAAAATTAACTTCATTCTGAGGACCAAGTGAGCCAACCTTGCCGAAAGCCAGGGAGGAGCCAGCCTTGGTGGTCCATATCTATCTGTACACTCAGCACTCAGGAGATGCAGACAGGAGGATGAGGGGTTCAAGGTCATCCTTGGCTACATAACAAATTCGAGATCAACCTGTACTACAAGAGACCTTGTCTCAAAAATCAGACAAAAGCGGATGAGATTGATGGCCCCGAAGCGGCCCAGGGAGCCTCCAGGCATATTCATATCACAGCCTCCTAGCTGTCATGTTCAAACACATCCTCTGCTTAGATTTGCACTGCTCAGCTTAGAGAAGACAAACTTGAGGCCTGGTGAGGAGCAGGGTTATGGACAGGATCCCTCACGGTGGTGGCAGAGTAGGCACTGGAAACCTGCCCACTCCGGCTTACCTGCCTATCTGATGCCCTTCCCCTTCCCTCTGCCCTTTACCCTTTGCCCTGTGGTATACCTCACAGTAAGACATGCCATGGCTCTACACCCTTGCACCTGGCTGCCCGTAATGGCCTGCTGGGATGTATGAAGGTCCTGGTGCAGAATGGAGCCAATGTGCACGCCCAGGATGCCATGGGCTGCAAGCCCATCGACTATTGCAAACTCTGGAACCACCGCAGCTGTGCCCGGTGAGCCTGTGACAACCATACCAGCTGCTGTTCCTTCTGGCAAGGCCCTTCCCCAGAACTGATCCTCTAGGGGGAGGGTTGAGGAGGCACGTGGCAGGATATTGTCCATATGGGTTTGGCCTGACCTCACCCCTTTAGATTGAACACTGCCCTCCTTCTCTGCTTTTCCCCTCCCCCAACTCTCCATCAGAAACTTTCCTCTTCACCCTCAGAGGGTCCCTGGGCATAGGACGAGGGTGCCTTGCTCTTCTCTGCTCCGGCAATTCCACTCATCCCACCCTGGCCCTCATCGCCCCACCCCCTGAGGGCAGCCCAGTTACTGTAATATGCCACACCCTCACCTTGGTGCCAGGTTCTTGAAGGATGCCATGTGGAAACAGAACAAGAAGGACTTTGCCCGAGAAATGGGGAAACTGAAGACCCTGAAGAGGAAGCTGGCCGTTTTGGAGCGCCGCTACCTGACCGAGTATCAAGTAAGGGGGAGCCCCCCCCCCCCAACCCCCGGGGCTGGGCCCTGCTGCCAGGTGAGAGGAGCAGTCGGAAGACTCCCTCACAGAAGGAACCCCTGCCCCCTCCCAAATCCTCCCTTATAAACCACTCCTTCAGGCCAAAGGTCTTGTCCTGTGCCAGAAAGCGAATGCAACCTGAATTATGGGGCATTCAGATACCCTACCCTCACTATACACTAGGCTCCCGCCAGGCCCTGCAAGTCCAGCAAGGTATGGTCTCTATTCAAGGAGCTTAGTGCTAGGGAGGGGTAGGTTATGCTCCTGGAGAGAGTCAAGGAGGGTGCCTGAGGGGATGCCAAGGAGGTGTCTTTGAAGATGGACAGGCATCTGATATCCATATGGAGTAGGGAAGGAGAGACCCACAGAAGGAGTCACGGTGCAAAATACATGGGGCGCACGGGAGCATCACAGAGGCAGAAAACAGCAAACGTAGGGATCAGACTTGACGGACTAGAGGTTTGGCAAGGGTCCAGAGCAGTGAAGCGCTTTGGCTAGTGAACACGACAGGGGAAGGGCTCAACAGATGCCATCAGGGAGCATAACAACACTCAAACAGAACAGGAAACTTAGAGGGAGCTGGGCCTCTTCCTTCCTCGCCCCCCTACCCCCTGCTCTGTAGACCAGACTGGCCTCGAACTCAAGAACATGGATTCCTAATGAATCCTACAGTGACTTCAGGGCCCTGCCACTGTTACGCTCTTCCAGTGTCCCAGCTGAGCCTCTCTTCATGATGTCCTCCTTGTCTAGCCCTTAGAGCTGTCAGGTTTTCTGTTGACCCTACCCCTCCTCAGCAGCTCCCTGCAGACCTCCCCTCGGGATCCTCTTGTTGGCCTCAGTGGATCACATGACCACTATTCTTCCAATGACTAGAACAAAGAACAAGCCAGATGCTGCCTGACTTAGGACTGCGCAAGGCTGATGGAATTAGGACTCCTGGCTTAGCCTAATCAGTCTGCCTCTGGAGCTGGGTCAATCTCCAAAGCACCCAATTACTTAGCAACTGTGGAGGAGTGAGGCACTGAGATGATAGGGTGGGGACACTTCCACATGGGAAAGTTTCAGTGCCAGCGGTGGTAAAGACAGCTCTGGCTGAGTCCCCACCACCCAGTCCGGCCACACGCTGCTCTGTCCTCCTCAATGTCACTCCCCAGAAGCCTGTGCACCTTCATTACTTCCAGCCAATGCCAGGCCTCCTAGCTCTTCCTCTTTTCTCCTTCTGCGGACAAACCAGAGCCATCAGAGGGTAGGACTGACTGTCTCCTTGAGGCTGGGACTACCTCTAGGGGAAGTGAGGCCTGCAAACTTGAGGCTGTCCCTAGGGAGGGATGACGGCTTTGTCCTCAAGCTGGAGGTCTCCTATGAAAGTTTTTGTCTCCTCCACAGCCTGGGAGCCCAATCAGAACAAGGGATGCCTACTCTCTCAGAACAAGGCTCACATAAAGCAGCAAATTGCCCACTAGGCCTGGAGTTTCCCAGAGCGCTAGCCTCAGGGTCTGCCCTGTGTCCTTTGTTGTTACAGAAAGAACAACAAATTCTGAGACAGGCCCATTTCAGAACATGGCTCCAAGGCAAGCTGCTGGGCCGGCCCCAGAGCTCCGCTGAACCCAAACAAGAGGCTGGTGTCCAACCTTGGTCATTGGCCCTCTCCAAGACTCTAAGATCCCAGTTTATCAAAAGCTTCCCGACTTATCCTTCCGTGGAGGCTCAACTGCAAAGCTTGCCCTCACCTGTGGTGACACCCAAGCCCATCTACAAGCAGCAGAGCACCATCAGTCGGCCCAAGTTGTGGAATCTTAGCAATAACCCCGTCAGCTCCCCGGTCACCAAGATTGACTGTCCTCAGGGTATACGCCTGGGCGTGCACCCAGAACCCTGCAAGGAGCATGACTTCGGCAGATTTGTGGAGGTGACTCGGAATTCCCTGGGAGGTGCATGCCTGTACACAGTGGACAACCACTCAGTGACACCTGTACCCCGGCTGCCTTTTGAGGTGATGGTCCGGGTGCTGTACCCCGGGGCTCAACCCTACAGGATGAAAGTGCCCCAGGGC
Organism: Peromyscus californicus insignis; assembly: GCF_007827085.1. Taxonomy (NCBI): domain Eukaryota; kingdom Metazoa; phylum Chordata; class Mammalia; order Rodentia; family Cricetidae; genus Peromyscus; species Peromyscus californicus. The sequence continues at coordinate 100,842,716 of NW_026294584.1, read as the reverse complement.
TTATATCCACTTGACATCCTCAAAGTGCCCCAGAAACGGCATTTGGGAGATACCTGCAGCAATGCATTGGCTATGAGCCTGCGTGAGACATTTGATGAACCCTTCCTGGCTACCCTGAAAGCTTGCCCGACTGGAGGGGCCCCACCCTCAAAGGGAGTTCTCACATAAAGTTGTTTTGGAACCCTCCTGGCAAAGGCGGAAGTGTTGATTCATATTGTGGCGGAAGGACTGGAGAAATACCTATGGCGTTCTCATTCCCAAGCCCAAGGGCAGGAGCCGCCCTTACTCCCTCCTCCCAAGAGCACACATCTGAGGCTTACCTTTTCTCTACAAAGAAATTGCCTGGCTCCCTGGGATGTACACATCTGGACAGAGCAATAAGATTCAGTAGAGGGTCGATAATGTCCTGGGACAGAGTAATGTAAAAGTAACCCTCTGGTCCTCACTGCTCTACCTTAACCTACCCCTACCTAGCACACAAGGGACAAGGCTTCCAGGACAGGGCCCCCCTAACAATTCTGCCACCTTCCCTTCCTGTCTGCTGCAGACCCTGACTAGGGATGAGGAACAGCGAATGTGATATCCAGTACCAGGCTTCTCTGCCCATGTGCCACTGCCCCCTTGCTCCTGGTCCCACTGAGGTGTGTGAAGCCACAGTTCCAGGAGGCAGGGCAGCATTTCTGCCAGGAGAGAAAGACCTGTGGCTTTGATGTGAGACTGGTCTAGGAAGCCACCCTGCACCCCATCATTCCCTTGTTACACACTTACAACTCATTCTTTAAACAAAACATTTATTGAGTGCTTTCCATGGGCCAGGCGCCAAAATCAGGTAGTTGATAATACAAAAATCCAAGGGCTTTCCCTGCCCTCAAGGAGCTTCCAGTCTTGTGGGGGAGACAGACCATACCACAGGCCAGTGAGCCTAGAGGGATCTGTGTGGTGGCTGGGGTTAGGGGAGGACAGGGGACATTCAAGGCTCCTTGGAGGAAATCAAATCTAAGAGGAAAGTAGCAAACCACCAAAGTGAGCAGAGGGAAGGATGTTAAAGTGGCCGGAGAGCCATGGTCTCTGCAAACAGGAGGCTGGGGCCCAGAGGTACTAGTCAAGTGATGAGGCCTGCAGGGACCAGGACACCAGGAGCCTCACACACATGCTAAGGAGTCTGGACTTTATCCTGAGGGCAGTGGAGAGCTGGGGAAAAGTTGGAGGCCAGGAAAGACGTGGCCAACTGCGCATTTTAGAAAACCTACTCCAGCTGGCCACAGGACAGAGCAACACAGGGGACTGTCAGAAAAAACTAGGTGAGAGACGGCAGAAGGAGCGGTTCCCGTGAAGAGACACTAAGAATAGACTGGATGTAGGGCAGAAAGAGAAAGCCAGATCCTGCCTGGCTCCTGAGCCACCATGGGACCAGGGCAGGTACTAGAAAAAGCAGGTGAACAGAGCAGATTTTGAGGTCAAATTATGTCTGTCCCCATAAGGCAGCAGAACTGTGGCTGAGAAGTTATAGAGGAACTGGGGCTGAAGGTTGGCCCTGGCTTCCTCCACAGTGTCCCTAAAGCCACCAGCATGGCTGGGTGGCTGGGCTTCCTCGGGCAATTCCTAACACAGCCCAAGAGCAACTGTGCGCACCGGGCAAGAGAAAAGCCGCTACAGAGACTGAAAGGGCAGAGAGGTAAAGGGACAGGCAGCCACAGAAGTGCCAGGGAAGCGAGTCAAGAAAGCAGACCGCCAGCTCTGTCAGCCACCCCAAGACCCAGTAGGGAACGTGATGACTCCACCAGGGCTAGCCTGGGAAAGGCCCGTCCAAGCACTGACCGGCAGGTAGGGTGAACAAAGATAAAGAAGTGGGCAGCAAGGCCCAATGGGGCCAGTCTCAGGACGCTGAAGAGCAGCAGCCTCGGGTCCTAGACATACTTCACCTACCCGAGAGGCAGAAATAGGTCTGGCGAGTTCACCTGTAGCTGCAAAGCAAAATTCAGGGAATGGCAGGCTGAGACTCAACAGAAACCTAAGAGCCAATGGGATGAAGGATGCATGAGATAGAGATGTTCACCAGTAGGGGTCTTCCCCACGCCTGTCCATCTGGGCACCTGCCAGACTCCCTGTGAGGTACGGGATTCGGCCAGTGGCAGTTTTCGTGGGACCTTCATTCCATGTACTGCTGAGCCCTTGCAAGGCACTGTAGTTGGAGTGCAAGGTCAACAGATGCTGGTCTGTACCCAGGATGGGGCCCACCTTCTTAGAAGGCAGAGCTCACATCCCTCCAGGAGCCAGAAGCACACACGAGTGTGAGGCCTGGGTGCTCTGAGCGGCAGCCTCTCCCAATCCCATTTCTCAAGAAACAGGCCACAGCCTAGGCTGCCCAGAAGCCAATTTTTTATTTTATTTTTTTCATTGAGCCTGAGATAGAATTCACCAAGAAACCTCTCCTTTTCCTCAAAGGAAGACATAAATAGGATACTGTAGATGGTCTTCTGCATCTCTAACCCAGTCCCAACTGTTTCTGCTCCCTCCCATCTGGACTATCACAGTCCGGGGGAAGGAAGACATGGAAAAAGAGGGAGGAGCCTCAGAAAAACTGCCGTTGTCCACTCATCCTCATCTCTGTTCCCTTCCCACTTAGGGCCACAAGATTCTCTTCAGAAGGGCAAGAGCCAGAAGATGAGTCCCTGGAGCAGAAGGCTGGCCCAGTCTAGGCAGAAGGATAGCGGGCAGAGAGAAAGAAGAACTCCTGGGGTGTTAAGGCAAACAGTGCCACCTAGAATCTTTATTCAAAGGGGAATCCGCATTGGCCAAGACCCACAGTTCAACAGCAAAACGCACTTTTCCTGGAAGTGCCAACCCTCCGCTCTTCCCTATGGTCACCTGCCTGAGAACTTGCCGTCTGTTCCCCAGTGGCATCGACCCTTCCCTGCCTACCCCATCTGAGCCAGACCCGACTCTGGGAAGGGGAGGGCTGGGGACATAGCCTCTTGGCAAAGCAGGCCCTGCTACCCTCTCTGGTGCCCTTGGCAGCATTCAAGCCCCCCAGGAGGGTGGGGATGGGGCTTCAGAACAGAGGGAAGGGAAACCTGGGCTGGCAGAAGACACCCTCCAGGCTCCCAGGCACCATTAGCCCAGAAGCCCAGGGGCCTGGCTCTACTGGTCTTGCCCCCCACGTGCCCTCCCCAAAGGGTCAGTATATCTTCTGCCGACTGGGTAGGATGGCCTCTTTGATGAAGGAGAAGACAACCAGGATGCCTAAGCGCTTGCCTCGCTTGCCTTTGGTGAAGTAATTGGAGACCACGTCATCTGTGGAAACACAGGCAGGTGTCTACATCACCCAAAGCCCCAGTGTCCTCTCACAGGGCTGGTGCCAGTCCCCCCAACCTGACCTAACAAACCCTTCCTCACCTCCCGGCTGCATCGTGGAGGGCAGGACATTCTCCCCAGCCGAAAGCGACACGAAGAAGGCGAACGGGATTATCCACAAGCAGAAGGTGAAGTAGGCCAGGACCTGGTGACAGGAGAGACTGAGGAGAGCCCCAGGGGCGCCCCCAAGGCCCACCCCATCCCTGCAGAGGCTAGCACTCAGGGAGAGGGGAAGTATAGCGGTGATTGAATGCAGTCCCTCCCCAAAGTGACACTGTTCTTCTCGGGGGTTTCAAGCAGGAGGAACTCTGGGCAGGAACCGATGGAGCTGGGGGCTAGAGGGTTGCCACCCAGTCCTGCCTTGTGAGGTCTGGGTCACACAGGCCAGCCTGGTGCCCCTCCTGGACTTGAGATGACCTTTACTGGGGCACCCAAAGGACTCATGGTGGGGAAGGGGACAGTGTCCGTCCACCTCAGCCAAAGGGACCCCTTCTGTTCCTCAGACAGCCTGCCTTCCAAAATCATGTTTTTTGTTTTGAAAAAACAAAACAAAACAAAACAAAACATGGTTCCTGAACAGGGCCAGTTTTGGATAAGAGCTACACTCACAAAGCAGATCAGGTAAGTCCCTTCACTCCTTCATCTCTGCCATATGCGTATATGAGCTAGACGCTGGGGACATCTTACCTCAGAGAAAGGATAATATTCTTCTGCAAAAAACTGAAATGCCAGGTAATGGTTCACCACCACTAGCCCTGTGGGGATGAAGAGTCTGATCACTGTGTGTTCACCAAATCTAGAAGGCCCCAAAACTGGAGCTCCAAGTCTTGACTCTGCACCAACTCACAGCATGGCTCTGTCTAGAATTCAGTCCCCATCTGTTAAGAACGGGTGCTTAGCCCCAACTTTCTCAGTGCAGAGGGTAGCAGGAATAGAATCAGAAGGTAGACTGGAACATTCTGGCATGCTATAAAAACACGTCTTTGTGTGTTACGTAATCCACGATCACGCCATTGCTCTCCCAAGAGCAGTAGGTGTCGGGAGGACATGGGTAGGCAGAGCACACACCACGGCAGACTCCACACTGCTCAGCTGGGAGGAGGCCTCCTCAGAGACATGTACAGTCAGCGTTCCTTGGAAATTACAATAGAGGGAAGAGGCACACTGGTCTATACTGGTATGCCCTGGCCCCATACACTCTTCCCTCGTGTGCACAACTTCACGAAAAAGAGCAAGCAAGGGGACAGCTGCTCAGGGGCACAAAGCCCTAGCGGCCTCCGTGGCAGGGTAAAGGGCAGGCACCAGAAAGACCACCCCCAGACCCACCTCACAACTTCCTGTCTCAGTTTCCCCTTTACCAGGACGACAGTACTCTGCCATGTCATGCACAAGGCTAAGGGACATCAGATGGCACCTGGTGCCCACGACATCCCTCAGAAAAACTCATTCAGGCACCCAAATGGCAGGCCAAGGGAGTGCCGTAAGAAAGCCAGAGGAGCCTTCTGGTGACCAGAGCTCCTCTGTGGGAGACACACAAGGGACCTGGTGCTGAACAAATTCTGAGGTAAAACCACACCTGGCATGGAGAGATGCCCAGCTCTAACAATCCGCCCTTCTGTGGATAACATTCAGAATCTCCCCCTAGATACAGAAATGGAGCTAAAAGCTCACCCCACGCCACCTGCCATGTCGACCCAGGCTATGGTGAGGAGAGACTACCGTGCCCGTGACCATTTTCTAAAACCTTTCTCACGAACATCTGTGTACATCTGTGACCACCAAATGAACCAACTGGGTCTGACAAAACGGTGAAGGCCCAGGGATGGGACATGACTTTCTGGGGACAGGAAAAGTGATGGGGCCAAGGATGAAGGCAGGACCCAAGCCTGGGGCAGTGGAAACCTCTGACCATGTGGTGAGGAGAGGCAGCAAGCTCCAAGATGTTGTCTCAGTGATCGGGAGCCGTCCATCTGCCAAGCCAGCTCCACGCTTTCCAAAGGACCCAAGTGGCTTCTTAAAGGTGAGAATCACTCGGCCTACAATGTGTCTTCTCTACTTTCCCAAGCCCTCCTTCCACCCTGCCTTTTTGATAAGGTCTTCTTGGCTGGAGCCCTTCCCCTGATGAGGGCTAGGCCCTGGGCAAGAGACAGGCTCTAGGGTCCTCAGGATTAAGAAGTCACTTTCCCCCAAGCAGCCTAGCCTCCCGGAGGACCTCCGCGGCTTCTTAGCTGCTCCCCTCCTCAGCAACCCCCTCAGTGTCTGGGATGGAGGGCCCACGTCCAGTCACATCAAGTCCTCTCTGCTTGTCCCCTCTCACCGCATGACAGGATGAAGTTAGGTGATGTCAGCATGATGAAGGGGAAGGTCTGGAGAAGGCCAAAGTAGACGAGGTTGGTGAAAAGGCCCACGCCAATCATGCTGGTGGGGAAGTGCTCAAAGACGTAGAGGCCGATCAGGACGGCTGTGGAGAACTGAAACAGGAAGAGGCACTTGCTGCAGGGGGCCTTCGGACCACCTGTACCCCCAGCCCCAGCCCGCTCCGGGCACCAATAGACTTTGCTTTCCTTGGTTCACAGACACTTCCACAGCCACCCTCAGCTGTCAAAGGTGGCATCTCTGAAGGTCACTTCTAAAAGATTTTTGACAGTTATCCAAAGTAAGAAAAAACCAGGTTGGGGATTTAGCTCAGTGGTACAGCGCTTGCCTAGCAAGCACAAAGGCCCTGGGTTCGGTCCTCAGCTCCGGGAAAAAAAAAAATCAAAGTAAGAAAAAACCATTTTACACAGCGCTTTACCACACACCCATCCATAGGCATGCAGAGCTCACACTCAGTTTGTCGCCCTAGTCTTTACAGTTACCATATTTTGGGAGCTGGGGATCTAACCACAGGCCACATGCACGCCCACCACCCTCCACCTCCCATTTCATATTTTCCTTGAATGCTGAGCATGATCTACCGAATCAATTACATTAACCCAGTAGTGATTCCAGCCAGCAGCCTGAGAGAGGCTTCAGCTGTCAGTGGTGAAAGGTCTAATTTGCCATACCAACCACACCCACAGGCTGAGCCAATGAACTGGCTGCAGCCCCGTCTTTACACATACTACAACCCCAGGCTATGTGCACAATGAAAGTAGCTGCAGAGGGTAGGTGAGTAAAAGGTGAAGAACTTCTCTGTCCACACACATTCCCACAGCAACCTCAGAAAAGCCTTCCTACAGCCTTGCTAGCAGTGGCAGGGACCACGTCTCCAGGAAATGAAGCCTCCCATGAGGCAAGAGAAAGGCCAGGCATGCGGCTCCCTCAGGAACAATCACTCTGATTAGAAAGAGGGCAAAAAATAAGCATGACAAACTGTCCTTAATGTCGCTGTAAGTTCTAAGCCTGAACTGGGTGTGGGGATCTGGGGCTGGAGACAGCGGACAGAGTGGGAAATAGCCATGTGAAGGCAAAACCACGAGACCTGTCATTGCAGTAGCTCCATTGTCACCTTAAAGGATACAGTAGGCTGTGAAACAATGCCACATGAGGATGGAGGGTCGGGGTAATCTGGACCCAGGAGTGCAGAGTGCAGGGCAAGGGAGGTAGGAGGGATACCCTCAGAGCCTGGGTTCTCAGCACCACAACAGTTCCAAACCAAACTGCTTCCGAGGTGGGGCAAGCAAGCCGTGGGTTACTCCAGGGAAAAGCTGCCACTTACCCAGATCATGTATTTGATGATTCTGCTGGTGGCCACTGTATACTCTTCTATCAGCTCTGCCAGGTAGTACAGTCCAGCCGCTGGGTTGGCGGGGGTGGGGTGGGGTGGGGGGTGGGAGGGTGAGGTGTCACAGGAGGGGACAAACAGGAAGAGTTCAGCCAGGGCCACTCCCACCAGGCTGCTCATCCCTAAGTCCCCACCAACCCTCCCCAGACTTCAGGAAGTCAGGAAGAAGCTAAAGCACCCCTGTGGTGCCCTTCCCATCTGCACAAATAGAACTTTGCCAGGACAACAGAAAGACTGGATTTGACTGAACAACATAGGGTTAACCTCTGCCCCAGGAACCTTAAACTTCAGTCACTCAATCAATACCTGCAGAACACTTAGCTTACAGGCCGGGCGCTGTGTGCTAGCGCTAGCACACAGCCGGGTGAGACAGACAGGGGCCTTTCCCTGCCCCGGCTAGAGGGGACAGGTAGAGGGGGTCAGCCCATGGCCCAGAGAGCAAGGATGCGTCTCGGAGACCATGCATCCCCTCCGGAAGGTTCGGCCGAGGTCCAGCAGGACCAGCTGGGGGTCGCCCGCACCCAGCTGCAAAGCACAGCAGCGGTTGGCAGCTCGGGGCACCAGGGTGCGCGCGGCCCGGGTCAGCGCTCTCACCGACGGCCAGAGTGATGAATGCCACCTGGATGAACAGCGACAGCCAGCTCAGCACGTACATGAACCACATGGCGCCCCCCGGGCGCCGGGACGGGCCTGCGCGGTCCGGCTCCCGCGACACTGAGCGGCGGCCGCCGTACTGTCCCCGCCCCACGGACGCCGAGAGGAGCAGGGCGGAGCACCGCCGCCCGTGCGCTCCGGCCAAGCCCGCGAGCGCCGCCAACCGGCGTGGAGGATCGAGCTCGCGCTGCACCCTGCACCGAGAGCCCACACAGAGCCCAGGTTACTGGGACCAAACCAAGCCCAGTCCTCCAATCCTGCTCCGCACGGACATGACTTTTCTGGGAAAGGGAAGTTACCGTATCTCAGGTCACACACTAGGAAGCCGAATAGTCCGGAATCCCGGGTGCCATTAAATGGCACCTAACTCTCCCTCTAGGCTTAGTTCTCTCGCATACAGTACAGGTCTGCACCTTTGCATCAGGACTAAGTAAGGCTACCGCTAAGTACTGACCGCATTTGCGACACCGCAGGCGGTTATCTGAGAGAGCACCACCTAGTGGCTGACACAGGCAAGCTCCGAGTGCCGGTATGCCTCTTAACTCAGACGTCCTTATTTTCAGGCAAGGTCTCAGAGCTCAGACCGGCCTTGAACTGTCAGTCCTCTCATCTCCACCTCTCAACCGGAAGGATTTCAAATGTGTGCCACCATGCGAGGGCAAAATAACACTTTGTTTTATTTGTTTGTTTTGTTTTTTAAGACAGGGTCTCTATGTAGTCCTGGAATCTGCTATGTAAATTGGACTAACCTCGAACTCATAGAGATCCTGCCTCTGCCTCCCAAGTCCTGGGATCCACCACACTCAGCTCTTTTCTTTTTTGAAACAGTCTTATATGCCCAGACTGGCCTTGAACACACTAACTATGTAGCCTAAGATGACGTGCTCCTGATCCTCTTGTCTCCACCTACTAAGTGCTGGAATTGTGGGGGTGTGCCACCATATCACACACAGAATCATATTTCTTGATTCATAAAGTAAGGCACATTCCTAAACAAAACAAAAGACCAAGGAATTGGGCTGAAGAGATGGTTCAGTGGTTAAGAGCCTAGGTTGCTCTTGCAGAGGACCCAAGTTCAGTTCCCAGCACACATGTCAGGTGGCTCACAACCACCTGTAAATTCAGGTCAAGGTAGACCTGATGCTTCTGGCTTCATTGGACACTTGTACTCAAGTACACATGCCCTTACACAGACAGACACATAAATACATACTTCAAAATTAATAGGCCTCACATGGTGCTGTATGCTGTTAGTCTCAGCCCTTGAGGGAAAGAGAGTGGATCTCTGTGAGTTTGAGGCCAGTCTGGTTTACACAGAGAGTTCCAGGTTAGCCAAGGCTACATAGTTAGACCCTGTCTTAAAACAAACAATAAAAATAAAATAGCAATTTTTTAATGAATAAAAATGCTTCAAGGAGGGAGGAAATGTAAACGTGTCCCCCAATACCTCTCCAGAACTGGAGACAACGGAACTCGAGGCCCCTGAAAGCTGAGTGCACCCATGTTTCACTGTGCCAACTAGAACTGGTACACCAGCCGGGTGCTGCCACTTACCCTGTTTTAGAGCCCAAACTGGCCTGGGCAGCCAGGACTGAAGATCTCAAATCCCTTTGCTAGTAAGAAAGGAGGAAAACCACTGCTTCCTGGGAGCTGAGAGGCAAGCAGGAAGAAACAAAAAGCAATTTCTTCTGTTCCCTCCAGTTCAACTCCACATCACAGGGCTCTGGAATCCTGGGGACCAAGCTGAGCAGGGGTCAGGGTGAGAAGGGCCAAACCCAAGTCTCAATTTGAGGGGGTAAGGAAGAGGGGCATTAAATTCCAAGGGCTCACTTCAAGAGTAAAGTCTGAGAGATTCAAGGCATCTGAACAGATGGCTGACTTGGTCATGAACAGAACCTATTTGGCACATGTTCTCATTCGGAGGTTGCAGAGAACCCGTTCACTTTTCCTCATCACACATTTGTGCCTGAATGTGTGGAGAGAGGAAGGTAGCTAGCTCAACTCCATATAGATCTCTTCCTTGGAAATCAATGACCGAATCACTTCTTGGCCTTTTTGCTAAAATCAAGGTTAGAAGATGCTAAGTGCTGGCAATTTCCACTCTATTACTCTGTGCCAGATATGGTCCTAAATGATTCAGATGAAATGACCCAGTTAGCATCACATCTAGGGCAGGAGATGCTACTATTACTGTCTCTGTCTCACAGACAAGAAACCAAGACACAGAAAGCTTCAATTCCCATCCAAATCCACATAGCTAGTGCCAGGAGGAGCCAGGGTTTGAATCTGGACAGCCTGGCTCCAGAAACTCTTGTATAATATTAAAAGGACCAGCCTTAATATTATACTTTCTGGGGGCTCAGGAGAGAAAACTACGAATTGTGAGGACTATTTTCAGGAAATGAATCTAAGTCCACCAAGTTCTTTGTCCATCTACTTTATTCCTCTGGGATAAAATCCTATCTATACAGCTTCAGTTCTGTTCTCATGCCTAGCTCCTTTCTTGCCTGATTTCTCTCTATATTTATCTACTGTTCCCTCTATCTTAATTCTCTCATCTTAATTCTGCCTCATCTAGGTCCTTTTCATCTCGTTCTTACCCAGCTAGTACTTCCCCATCTGGCTTTTCCTCATCTTCCATCTCGTCCACATGTTCTCTCTGGTCAAAATCCTCCTTATCCCTCTCAGTTCTCCATCCTCAAGTTCTCCACTCCTCTCTTCCTCTCCGTCTCCTCATACCTCCTGGTTCTCTCTCTCCTTCTCTGAAAATAAATTTGCCTCTTTATTCCATTGACCCTCATCTGTCCAAGCTATCTGCCATTTTTCTGCAGGGTGGGGGAAAGCGTGCTCAGTCACTAGGCAATCTGTGTACAGTTAGATGCCTCTGGTGATAGTTAAAGGGAGATCTGGAACTAGAGGAAAGATTTGGGAAAGGAGGTAGTTAAGCTTAATTGGCACATATGCCAGACCTTCTCAAACAGGTAGTCTGGATGCTTTCTGTCCTTAGAGAGTACAGAGGTGTCTCTGATAAGGTACTATCCTCTGTCTGGGGATGGACATGGCCGGATGCTGCCAATGATAATTACAGGGAGCCCTGAACTGAGGTTCTAGCTGTGCATAGCTGTCAGTGCAGAAGGTTATCTAAATATTCCTAGAAGTGGTTAGGTAAGAAGCTGGGGGTCTATAAAGTTAGTAAGGCTGTAAGAAAAGGAGGGTCCGAGCTAAATTGTGCAAAGCTATTACTTAAGGTCCACCTGACCTAGGCAGTGTCTCCTTGTGGAATTTACCTTAATTCAGGAGAGTTATTACGTGGTGGTTTGGACTGTTATTCCTGTTAGTCCTTGAATGTGGCTAAGGGAGATGTCTGATTCCAGCGCTGAATGGAGAAGAAACGGATGGGCCTTAGGGAAGGAAGTCTTTCCTGAGGTTGTTCTCCAAATACCTCGAATGTATATGTCCACACTGTTAGTAATTCTTGGGAAAAAAATCAACTGGGAAAGCTATGAAGGCACACATGATTTTTATAACAGAAGACAGCTGATATAATATATATGATATCTAATATATTATATCATATATATAATATAATAATATATGATATAATAAGCCAAATAACACCAAAAGCTCCCTGGGATTTGACTTCCTCTAGAGGAATTTCTTGATCCCTTCAGGTAGTGACTTTGCCATAACCAGCTGAGTTCTTGTAATATATTTCTGTGGCCTGTAGCAAGAAATCATGTGGTTTTCCTTGGCCAGCTGGTTCTGCCTGTCCATTTATGGCCTTTCAGCCCAGATGCTGGGTCCTGCCTCAACTCTAGGCCTCCTCTTTCCTCTCTAGCTCTATCCTTACAAGGACGTGTGAACACATCTCACAGTTCTTTCTTGGCCACCTTTGTTCCCCCAAAGTGTGCCTTTAATAACTCATCTTGTAACATTCTCACAGACTCACAAACTCACTCTATCTAAGACGAGGGACACTGATGTCGAGCTGTGGTCCCTACTTGGAACCAGATCAGCCTTGATAAGAAAGCTGGGGTTCTGTGAGGCATGATGATGGCAAAAATCCCTTAGTTGGAGTTGTTGACGTCTGCCCTCTAGTGGCGATCAGAGGAGTATCCGGGAACCACAGCCAGGAGTGGTTTCACGGCCTCTTGAATGGAGTTTTGAGATTTTCCTGCCGGTCTTGCAGTGAGGGCCAGCCAGGGAGCCTGATAGCACCCACCACACACACATTGCATGCACTTGTGGACAGGGTCCACTTCAGCAGTGGACCTCTGCTGTCCCGTCTTCCCAGGCTGCAGCAATGAATGGTAATGAGAGAGAGAGAGAGAGAGAGAGAGAGAGAGAGAGAGAGAGAGAGAGAGAGAGAGAGAGACTGACTCAGAGATCAGATACCAGCAGACCTGGAGAATCAGGCTCTTCTTCCCTCACATGCCTGACCTCTTTTCCCTGTCCGCTCTCAAGGCCTCCCAGAAACAGCATAGGGTGGTGGGAGCCATTGCAGAAGTGTTCCCATCCACGCTTCTCCATTACAAACACATACCATGCCTCTAGTAGGTGTCTTCTTGTGTAGTGGGCCAGTTCTCCCTGTGGTGGTCCATGAAGTGAGTGAGTTTATTATTTGGTATCCAGTGGCAAGTTAACCAGAGCACAATCCCAGAAGGGGGTGAAAAGCAAACTATGAAAGCTCTGCCCGCTGCACAGCACACACAAATGATCTGTGATCCATTCGTCCAAATTACTCGGTGTGCCAGTCCCCACCCACATCCTTATCACAATAGTGAAACGTCCTCAAAGGTTCTGATCATTGTTCAAGTGCTGTCTTCTAATGTGCCAGGCTCAACAAAACCATGTGCAGAGGTGCTGTGATGGATTGAAAAAGAATGGCTTCATAGGCTTATATATTTGAATGTGGTCCCCAGCTGGTGGAACTATTTGGGAGGGATTAGGTGGTGTGGCCTTGTTGGAGGAAGTGTGTCACTGAGGGTGGGCTTTGAGTTTTCAAAAAGCCCACGCCATTCCCAGTTAGCTTCCTGTCTCCGCCTCAAGATGTAAGCTCTCAGCTACTATTCCAGAGCCATGCTTTGATTGCCTCTTGCCATGCTTCCTGCCATGATGGTCATGGACTCATCCTCTGAAACTGGAAGCTCCCAATATAAGTTGTCTTCCCTCTATAAGTTGTCTCATGGTGTCTTATCACAGCAGAAGAAAAGTGACTAAGGCAGGTGCACAGGGTTTGAGGGGGAGTGACAAGGAGCCGGGGTGGGGGACGGGGATCAGACTCTAGCATGTTGTTAAAGCAAAGGTCTAGAGACTGAGAGATCTCTGGAATGAAAGGGTTTATTACAGCCATTACAAAGCCACAAGACAGGAAGACAGGACCCATCTTGGAACATGTTCCCTCCGCCACCAGGGGCAGAACTAGGTGGCAGTTGGAAACATGTCTGTCTTTTCAGTGTGGTCACAGTCACAGCCTGGGCTCTTGCTTCCCTGAAGAGCCAGAATTGACCACTGTCCTCAAGTTGGCAACTACAGGGACAAGTGGGGGTGAAAAGCAGAGAAAGGAGACTTAATCAGTGAGAAAGAGGAAGAAAACAGTGAGGTCTAACAACTCCCAAGTCCATCTTTCAGGGACCAGACATGAAGTTTACGTTTCAGTAGAGGACAATAGCTAAGCAGCCCTGGCGAGGGTGTGGTCTGCCCGTCACTGACCCTTCAGGGTCTCGGATCCAGGCTCTCCTACAAGGTGGTCTGACAGGTGTGTGAAATCTCTTCCTGGGCAACAAGCTCCTGCTCTGGCTGGCATCCGTTTCAGCCCTTGTCCTTCTCCCAGTCCTGAGATTCCTGCAGGGAAGCCAGTTTCTTGGCGTCTGTTGTCTCAGTACTCTGATGGCCAAGATGAGGGCAGACGTTTGTCTTGAGATCTGTCTTTTGATCATGAAAATCTGGGGCCGGTGAGATGGCTCAGTGGGTAAAGGCACTTGCCACCAAGACCAATGACCTGAGTTTGATCCTTGGGACTCACATGGTGGATGGAAGGAACAAATTCACACAAGCTGTCCTCTGACCTCTACACGTACACTTTGGCATGCACACACATGTATATACACACATAAAAAACCCTAAAACAAATGTAATAAGAACTTTTAAAGGAAAGAAAATTTGGGGAAATAAAGGCTAACTTGCTTACCATGGTTCTGTAGATAAGAGGAGAGGGACAAGAAGAAATTGGGCAAAATTTCAGGGACTGGAGGATAGGACAAGGGACTGGAAAAGGTGTCACATGATGAGATGGTACCCTCATGGCCATCCTCTTGGGAGTTTTGCCTGTTGTCTAAAACTGTTATCTGGTTTCTCTTGCTTCACTCCCTGGCCTATAACTAACTTTTGAACATTGGATACTTTTCTATTAGCAACACAAACATTCAGCCAGGTGCAGTTGTGTGTGACCGGAGGCACTGAGTCAGGTACTCATCCTAAAGAGAGCAGGCATGTTACCCGGGGTGTTAGGCTTGAGTGCCCCCCTTTCCCTTCTTCCTAAGAAAACACCTCTTGTTGGCAGCTGGCTGTGTGTCCTGCTTCAAAACAAAATGTAGCACACACTTGTAACCCCAGCATTTGGGAAGTAGAGACAAGAGCACTGTGTGCAGTCAGCTCAGCTACACAGTTTCAAGTGAGTCAGGGACACACAGAGAGTCTTTGTTTCCACTGTGTGTGCTGGCATGTGTGCATGTATCCAGGTGTATGCATGGCATGTATGCATGTCTCCAGGTGTATGTACACATGTATGCACAGGGATGTGGAGGCCAAAAGTCAAAATCGGTATTGTTCCTTGCTTTTTTGTTTTGTTTTGTTTTTTGATACAAAGTCTCTCCCTGATGTGGGGCTCTGGCCAGTGAGTCCCAGGGACTCAGCTGTCTCGGCCTCTGAAGCACTAATATTACAAGCACAGACTGCCACGTGTGGCTTTTTTATGTGGGTTCTGGGGGGTTGAATTCAGGTTCTCATGCTTGCAAAGCCAGTGTTTTACTGACTGAGACATCTCCCCAGACTCATTTTTTTTGGAGGGGTGGGGGTGAGGAGTTGATTTTTCGAGACAGGGTTTCTCCATGTAGCTTTGGCTGTCCTGGAACTCACTCTGTAGACCAGGCTCGGCCTTAAACTCACAGAGATCCACCCATCTCTGCCACCTGAGTGCTGGGATTAAAGACATGCACCACCACCACCCAGCCCCAGCCTCCATTTTTTAAAAGATGTATTTATTTTTTTTATTATGTATACAGTGTTCTGCTTGCATATATGCCTTGCAGGCCAGAAGAGGGCACCAGATCTCATTACAGATGATTGTGAGCTGCCATGTAGTTACTTGGAATTGAACTCAGGAACTCTGGAAGAGCAGCCACTGCTCTTAACCTCTGAGCCATCTCTCCACCCCCACCCCCAGCCTCCATTTTTTTTTTTTAAATTTTGGTCTTTCGAGACAGAGTTTCTCTGTGTAGCTTTGGAACCTGTCCTGGAACTTGCTCTGTAGACCAGGCTGGACTCAAACTCAGAGATCGGCCTGCCTCTGCCTCCCAAGTGCTGGGATTAAAGGCGTGTGCAACCACCACCTGGTCCAGCCTCCATTTTTATTTTTATTTTATTTACTTATTTTTAAAGATTTTATTTGTTTTTATTTTATGTGTATGAGTAGTTGCTTGAATGTATGTTGATACACCATAGGCATGCAGTACCCTAAAAGGCCAGAAAAGGCCCATTAGATATCCTGGTTACAGACCATTGTGAGCCACCATGTGAATGCTAGGAACCAAACCAAAGTCCCCTGGAAGAACAGTCAATGTTCTTAACCACTGGGCCATCTCTCCCGCCCCCACCTCCATTAAAAAAATTAAAAACAAAACAAAATACAATGCACACAAATGGCTTTTCCATTGCTGGCCTCAGCCTAGTCACTGACATATGGAAACTTGATTTGATTACAAGGTAGCTAGGTTGGCAGGAGGAAGCAAAATGGTCATCGAATCCAAAGCACACAGTCAGGATATCCCCACATGGGGTTTTCTTTGTCTTAGGGTTTCTGTTGCTTAGATGACCATTTAGAACACCATGACCAAAAGCAAGTTGGAGAACAAAGGGTTTATTTGACTTCTGTGATAGTCCATCACTGAAGGAAGTCAGGACAGGAACTCAAACAAGGCAGGAACCTGGAGGCAGGAGCTGATGCAGAGACCATAGAGGGGTGCTGCTTACTGGCTTGCTCCCTCTCCATGGCTTGCTCAGCCTGCTTTCTTATGGAACCCAGGACCACCAGCCCAGACACGGCTTCACTCACAGTGGGCTGGACCTTCCCCTATCAGTCACTAATTAAGAAAATGCCTTACAGCTGGGTCTTAAGGAAGCATTTTCTCAATTGAAGTCCCCTCCTTTCAGATAATTCTAGCTTGTGTCAGGTGGACATAAAACTAGCCAGCGGCCGGGCAGTGGTGGCGCACGCCTTTAATCCCAGCACTCGGGAGGCAGAGCCAGGCGGATCTCTGTGAGTTCGAGGCCAGCCTGGTCTCCAAAGCGAGTACCAGGAAAGGCGCAAAGCTACACAGAGAAACCCTGTCTCGAAAAACCAAAAAAAAAAAAAAAAAAAAAAAAAAACTAGCCAGCACACCCATCTTATCTTGGTACTTCCTTTCCATCCAGACAGGGAAGAGAGAGTTGGGAGGTATTCTCCTGTGTTCTCTTTGTATTCTCTTTCCTTTTTTTTTTTTTTAAATTTACTTCACTTTATTTAGTGTGCATTGGTGTGAAGGTGTCAGGTCCCCTAGAACTGGAATTACAGACAGTTGTATGCTGCCATGTGGGTGCTGGGAATTGAACCCGGGTCCTCTGGAAGAGCAGTTAGTGCTCTTAACTGCTGAGCCCTCTCTCCAGCCCCTTCTCTTGTATTCTCTTTCTATAGGGCGTTTTCCCAGCTGCAGGCTCTTCAGCCTTTCCCAGCACCATTCGCCTGTCTCTACATCTGGAAATTTTCTGTTTGCTCTTCAATACCCAGCTCAAATATTTCCTGAGAAGGTTACGGGAGTAAGCTCATGGCCGTGACCTGAACGCCCATACAGGATCTGGCACTTAGGTACCTGGAGGGGGCAGGGTATGAGCCATTCTGCCTATGGGGCTACCTCTGGAAGTCATATTTCTGCCAGATCATGCCATCCTTTTGGAGGGGTGGAACCCTGACTCAAGCTTACCAGACGAACATATTCTCTTTACCACAGTAGGAAATGGTTCTGAGAGAAGCCAGACTGGCTTGTATATACTGAGCTACCATGATAGCAGTCTGTGGTAACCATCTGATCCAGCGTAGACTGTCTGTGTTGAGAAAACATTAATGGAAAGGTTGGTCATGAGAAAGGCCTTCTTGGGTGTGGTCTGGGCCCCCCAGGTTACACAAAGTTCTCAGGCCTTCCTGTTCCAGCAGCCTCCCACACTTGACTCTTCCAAGAAGGGCTAATTTTTTGTTTGTTTGTTTGTCTAATCTACAACCACCTCAGGACTAGATGCTCCAGGGCCCAGCTGCTGCTGCCGGGGAAATCAGGCTGACTCCTGGGCCTCCCAGATGTATCCAGCAGGAGCAGATTTTCAGGTCCTCGTCTTCACAGTTCCCATGAGCACCCGGGAGGGAGCCATGGCCTTAGGAACAAGGATACTGAGAGCTCTGGTGGCTGGAGTCCTGAGCCCTCCCCGCAGCGCTGCAGAGGCATTAGCCTTGGTGTGGCCTGCATACAGCCCTGCTCTGTCAGCCCTGTTCTCATCATTCCATCCTCTCTCAGCAAGGGCAGCCCCCTGAGGCTTCCTCAGCCCCATCCACATAAACCCAGAACCTGCCTGTCCTGTCTACACCTCCAGCCCAGTCTGCACCACAGCCCACTGTCCTCACTGGACCCTCCTGGCTCCTTGCTCTGAAGCAACTTTACAGGAGTTTCTACCCCAGGTGGGAAGCCCCATGTCTGCTCACCCACAGCTTGGCCAGACCCTAGACTAGGCTTGAGGGAGACACTCGGAAGTCTATACTGTTGATGCAAAAACACAGCTTTCTCCTCAAAGGGAATCACAGACTTTATTTTGAGCCACATATAAGTAACCACAGCTCAGGAACACAGGTTCAGTTTCCCCTAAAACGCCACATTCCAACATGGAGACAGTTTCATGAAGTTTTTACAATAACAGAACAAAGAAACTTATAAATTGTGAAACTGTAAAAACGCATTGGTGGAAACATTAGGGTGGCGGGTCACAGAGAAACGACAAAGTCTGTTAGAGACAGATGCTGTCTGGTGGCGTTCTCAGACTTTGGGTTTGTGGAAGCAGAGGGTCTGTTTTGTGTTCTAGAATGGACTTCACCTGATGGTCATAGGATGTTAATTCCCACACAGAGGTAGCCAATACATGGTTACTAAGGAGGCTAAACATAGCCCGGGAAGATTTGGTTCCAGATGTGCAACATCCCGACTCTGTACCACTGTGGACATTCCACCCAATCAACCAGCCTCGAAGAATCTTTGACACAGTGTTTCTTTGCTTTGTTTCTATTTTCTCCCCCTCAGGAAATTCAGTTTCCACTGCACTGGAAGGTGTTACTCTCCTCTTCTCACCCCTCCCCTCCCCCCCCCCTCCCCAGGCCCCATCACCATGCTCCTTGCATCCTCAGGGTGGGAGACCAAAGGGATACGAGTCTGTAGCCAAAGCCAGAGGTCAGTAAGAGGCCAGAACCCCAACACTGACTGCCTACATAGCTGCATGTGCACGAGAGAGACAGACAGACAGACAGAGACAGATAGACAAAGGTGGGGGGAGGGAGGGAGAGAGAGGGGTGCAAGCCTGCTGACCTACAGCACAGAGTAGCATCTTGGGGGAGCTCCTTGTGCCTTCTGTCCACTTGCTGTGCCCATATGCCGCCCAGATGAGGGAGGGCGGAGCCTGCAGCCTATTCCTTGAGAGCTTCTGGGTCAGCTGGGGAAGAGGGTATTACAGATTTCAGAGGCTGACAGCTAAATTCACAAGCCTAGAGACACTCACTGGTTCAGTCTCCCAGAAAAGCTCAGACACAGGCCCCCCATGGTGGGCAGGGCAGGGGCCCAGCTGTGTGCCTGGGTAGGCATACAGTGCAGAGGTACAGGGGGCATGTTTACAGAGTCGAGCAGGGTGGTTCCAGTTTGGTCTGAATCAAACATAATATATGGGCCCATTCACAGACACAGGACCCAGGCAGTCACAAAGTTGTGGGCCTCCCACCTAACATCCTCGGGACATCCAAGCATCCTTCTTGTTGCAGCAGTAGCCCCTGCGCTGAAACATTCTACCCTGGAGGGAAGCTCTGAGACTTAAGAGCCTCTAACAGGAAGCTCTAAAAACTCAGAAACTAAGCACATCGTGAGTCTAAGGAAGTTCCTGAAATTGACCAGATGCACGGGTCGCTTCCTCTGCAAGGTTGTGTAAAGCAGAAAAGCTCCTGAGGAGACTCCTTGACCGGTAGAGCTGCCTGCAAGGCACACAGAGTTCTAAGGTTCCAGGTTGTGAGTTGCATCCCATACTGGGGTAGCTCTTAGTCACTCATCTGCCTTGAGTGAACCATATCCCTGAACTAACCTTTCACCTCTTGTATAATATTAGAGGGACCAGCCTTAATATTATACATCCCAGGGGCTCAGGAGAGAGAACTACTAACGGCGAGGACTATTTTCAGGAAATAGAATCTCAGCACACCGAGCTCTATAGTCCACTTGCTTTAATTCCTCTGGCATAACATCCTTTATACCCAGCTTCAGTTCTGTTCTCATGTCTAGCTCCTTTCTTGGCTGATTTCTCTCTATATTTATCTACTGCTTCCTCTAAGTTCTATCTTAATTCTCTTGTCTTAACTCTGCCTCATCTAGGTCCTTTTCATCTTGTTCTTACCCAGCTAGCACTTCCCCATCTGACTCTTCCTCATCTTCCATCTCGTTCCTCTGGTGCTCTCCTCTAGCCCTTCAATCTAGTTCTTCCCCATCTCAGTTTGTTCCTCTCAAGTTCTTACCCGTCTAGTTCTTCCATTCTCTTTTCTCTTCTCTGTCCCTCCGTGCCCTGGAAGTCCTGGTATATAAAGCCAGGCTTCCAGGGTCAAACGGAGGGTTAATAAGAATCACATTGAGAGGCAATAACCGTTAATTATCATTTGCAACCCCAAAGGGAAGTGACCAATGGGGAAATGAATTAACTAAAGGCTAAATTCAGGTAATATCTAAGAAGAGGGATCTTATGTGCTCAACTATTAAACTCTTAAACGTGATTAGTAGAAAATATTAAGAATCTATAAGTTGCTAGGTCAATGGGAGAAAATAGAACTGTCTGCTTTTTTCCTGAGGCTCCTATCTGTCCAAGCTATCTGCCATTTTTCTGCAGGGTGGGGGAAAGTGTGCTCAGTCGCTAGGCAACCCATGTACAGCTAGATGCCTCTGGTGATAGTTAAAGGGAGATCTGGAACTAGAGGTAAGGTTTGGGAAAGCAGGAAGTAAAGCTTAATTGGCACATCCGCCAGGCCTTCTCAAATGGGTAGCCTGGATGCTTAAGTCTGTTCTTAGAAAGTATGGAGGTATCTCTGATAAGGTACTTTCCTCCATCTGGGGATGGACCTGACTGGATGCTGCCAATGATGATAATTACAGGGAGGCTTGAACTGGGATTTGGGCTGAGCATAGCTGTCAGCACAGAAGGTTATCTAAATATTCCTAGAAGTGGTTAGGTAAGGAGTTAAAGGTCTATAAAGTTAGTAAGGCTGTAAGAAAGGAGGGTCCGAGTTGAATTGTGTAAAGCTATTACTTAACGTCCACCTGACCTAGGTGGTGTCTCCTTGTGGAATTTACCTTAAATCAGGAGACTTTCATGTGGACTGTTATTACTGCTAGTCCTTGAAAGTGGCCAAGGGAGATATCTGATTTCAGAGAAAGCCTTTCCTGAGGCTGTTCTCCAAATACCTGGAATGTGTATGTCCAGAGAATGATCAGTCCACACTGTTAGCCCTTCTTGGGGAAAAGTCAATTGGGAAAACTATGAAGGCACACATGACTTTCATAACAGAATACAGCTGATACATAACAAGCCAAGTAACACCAAAAACTCCTTGGGATTTGGCTTCCTCCCTGGAGAAATTCCCTGATTCCTCCAGGTAGTGACTTTGCCATAACCAACTGAGTTCTTATAATATATTCTTGTGGCCCGCAGCATTCACCCATACACCCAATAACCCCACGAAGCCCATTGGTTTGAAGTTGAGCTTTAGTGGTATCGTAACTGGTCAGTTGTTGGTTCCTGTCTGGGGTGAGTGGATGTGACACCAGAAATAGTGTCACACACTTCAATTGAAGGGAGGAGAGCTCAGTTGATTTGGCATGGTGACAAGTTTTCCACGACAATGCCACTTCCCTTTCTCTGTAGACACCCAACTTTCCTAGCACAGCGTAGGTGGATAGTGAAAGCCTGGGCTGAGAGTGCCTGCCCTGTTCCCTACCTTCCAATGGGTACTGTGCATCTCAGCCTCCATGTGCATCCTTGCCTCTGGCCACAAGGAGGCAGTTTCAAGGCCAGCCTCAGGCTGGGTGTGGCTCCAGGATCACACCAGGTTTTGAGAGCTCTGATTCCTTTCTCTGGACACCCATGGGTTCCCAGGGCACCCAGCCAGGTCTGTATAGCTGAGCATAGGCACCACAGACAGTCCTGGGTGCTGTCCGTGTAAGCTGTGCGGCTGGGCTGAGGGAAAGGGCCAGAATGGTCCTCAGATCAGGGCTGGGAAAGGAGGTTCTTATTGAAGGCTGTTCCCGTTGCCACTCCAAGGATGGTTCCCACCCTTCCCCTCCCATCCAGCTTCTCTCACTCTCTGGCCGGTTCCTCCACCTGCCGCTTCCCTCTTCCAAATCAACTGGCTGCCACCTCACTCTCACGCATCTCTTCCTCAGAAAGGCCCACCCTGAGGACACCAGCTAAAGAGCAAACTGCACCCTGCCTCCAGATCTACCTTCTCCCATAGGGCCTACTGCTATACAACACAATAAACGCCCACTCATTCCCCACCTGTCCGGCTGGACTTCCAGCTTCACAAGGACAGGAACTGTGGACTGCTTAATCCTAGGCCTCCAGGCGTGCAGAGCAGGCACACACTGAATGTGCTAACTGGACACACAAAGGCATGCCCAGGCAGCAGTCCAGGCCACCCAAATCCGCAGTGAAAGGCATGTGCACAAACATACATCCAACAACATGCCTGCACATGCATTTGTGAGTGGAGGCATGCCTGCTCACAGGTCTCCCTGACTTGGCCCCCCCAGAGCCCAGTGGGAGTGTTATCACCCATGGCCCTCTATCCAGGCAGCTGGGCTCCACTCAGCCTCCTGGTGCTAACTCGGCCTGACACTCTAGCTGCACATGAGGGCCTCCTGTGGAAACTGTGGCAAGCCCGCCACCATGGTGGTGACTGCTAATTGGCTCTGTGTTGGGCCCTGGGTCACAGCTCGGTCAGCCGTGGCTGATACTTTCTCCCCACTTGTCTCAGGAAAGGCACTGCTGTCCCTTCCGCTTAGGCCTCAGCTGGCCATTGAACCGCACATGCCTGGCCATGTGGGACAGACTGGGCAATCCAGCTCCTTTGATGGTAGCCCCCTCCCTCCCCCCCCACAACACTGCCGCTGCCACACACACTCCATCTTGAGAGGCAGAAGAGAAAACTCAGCAAACAGTGCTGGCTCTGGATGGCCACTGCCTCAGGGGTATGAGATCACCTTAGGAAGGGCCCAGGCCCAGGCACCTGTGCATAAGCTGACCGAGGGCCTGAGAAACCACTATGAGAAGGATGTTTTTAGTGAATTCTGGCTTCCTGGCTTCCTTTCAGTGTTTCTCTAAAGAGCACACCCCTGCCCAGGGAGAGGCAAGAGAGAGCAGGGGTCTGGAGTAACAGAAAAGGAAACTCAAGTCTATCCCTGCTTAGATTCAGTAGCCAGGTCTCGAAGCCTGATGTTATGATGTCTGCTGGCACTGTGTCCAAGGACTTTCAGTGGACTGACTTCAGAGCAGAAACGGCTGGGTCCCATCCCTTCCTGTCTCTGAGATTGTAGAGCTCCTGGGAAAGGGAAGTAAGTGGCTTTTCCTCAGTCAGTGTCAGGATCCTTGGTGGGTGCTAACTAAATAGCTTCCCTCCCAGAAGGCTTTTAAGGCCCACATTGCCTGGGCCACACAAGATATCAAGACCTAGAGGCATGGTAGAGCTGTGGGGGGTGGGTGTCTCTTCGCTCCCACTTTTCAAGAAAACCTCAAGAGCCCAATGTAGAAAAACCCTTGCAGAGTTTTCCAGAGCCCAGCCATTTTTCCCTTCTATACCATTTTGTTTTGTGGGGTGTCTTTATGTTGTTATTTGTTTGTATTGAGGCAGGATCTCATTGTGTAGTCCTGACTGGCCTGGAACTCACAGAGATCTGCATGACTCTGCCTCTTTAGTGTTGGGACTAAAGACGTGTGCCACCATGCCTGGTTTCCTTACAGGTTTTTGAAACCAGGCCTCACTATGTAGCCCAGGTTAGCCTTAAACTCTCCATACTTCTTCTGCAGTCCCCGGAATGCTGGGATAACAGACAAATACAACCATGGCCAGCAGAGCCCAAACCTTTTTAGGGTCTGAATTTCTTTCTAGTTTGAGATTAGAATAAACACCACTCAGTCTCCAAGACAGCCTCAAATCCCGCCTCCTCCAGGAAGTCTTCTGTGCTGCCCTGGCCTGTGCTGTTGTCCTTGAAGTCCATGCTGTTCCTGCCACTTCTGCTCTCAGGAGGAGCCTAGAGTCAGGGCAGAGGTGGACTGCAGCGTGCCTCTTTCTTCCCTGGTGTCCTGGCTAGGAATATGGGTGAGTGGGTGTTAAGAACACACACACACACACACACACACACACACACACACACACACACACACACACACACACACACACACACACACACGGTCAACAACAGCCCCAGTGACTTCCCTTTACATTTTCTGGGAAAGTACACAAGAGGCAGTCCAAGCCTGGGTTGTAGCTCAGCTGGTAAAGGTAAAGTGCTTGCCTTGAATGCATGGATCCCCGGGTTTCTAGCACCACATGTACAAGGTACAGTGGCAGACCTTTTTGTAATTCCAGCACTTGGGAGACAGGAGGATCAGGAGGGAAAGGTCATCCTCACCTACACAGCAAGTTGGAGGCCAATGTGGGACATAGAAGACCCTGTCTCAAAAATAAAAATGAAAGAGTAGCAGGTAACACCTCTGACCCTGGGTCTGGAGAGCTGAAAGCCACTGCGGGGCCCAGAACAGGCAGTGGCAGGCCAAAGTCTTGCCTAAACACAGTGGTTCTCAACCTGTGGGTCACAACCCCTTTGGGGAGCTCAATCAACCCTTTCACAGGGGTCACCTTAGATCATTGGAAAATACAGATATTTACATTATGATTCATAACGGTAGCAAAATTACAGTTATGAAGTAGCAACGAAAATATTTTATGGTTGGGGGTTCACCATAACATGAGGGGCTGTATTAAAGGGTCACAGCGTTAGGAAGGTTGGGAACCACTGCCTAGACAGAATCTAGAGGAAGGAGTAGAAGGGTGCTCTCCTCATATTGCCTGTGTAGGCCCACCTGTGTCCATTTCCCTCAGGCCGTGGTCTCCAGCAACAATCATCTGCTTGTCCTGAATGGCTGGCTCCCTGGCAGCTGTTGGTTCAGCCAAACCGAACAGAAAGAAACAAATGAAAAGGTCCTGACCTGGGGCCTCAGTGTGAGCTATCTGGGTAGTTGAAAAGTTCACTGCTTTTGTTTCTTTTTTTTATAGTAGTGGTGCTTATCTAAGGGTCTCCCTGCTCCAAGCTCCTCCCTCATTATCCTACTCCTCGGAACCTGCCGGACTTTTCTAAAGTACAGAGTTGAGATCACACTTATACTGGAAACCTTCGTAGTGAGACCCTAGCGAGACCTCCTGGGCCCCACGTCCGGCTCTGCTGGGTTCATTTTGCCTTTCCCCCACCTCTTTCGTTAGTCTGTGCTGAAAGCCATCTTTACTACGGAACTTGCTTGTTCCCTATTTTAGCGCTTGCCGTAGCCCTGTCGTGGCAGGATCTTACAGTCTCTTGGCACTTTCAAAGCTATTGCAGTGTCCAGTCTGAGGTGGACATGGGAAACAGCACTGCCCAACAACAGATGTGGCACTGTCCCACAGACTAGATCAACGTAATCCTCTAAGGACGGACCTTGGGCCAGGAGTCCTCTGATCCCTCCTTGTGAGTAAATTTGGCATGGAGGTATTTTCCCATTGTGCCTTTTCCCACCCTCATCCTGCTTCTTCTGCAGTGAAGGCCTCCCTGGGGTCACGGGGACAGAGGAGAGAAGACAGCCGCTGTAGCTTGCAGATTCCCTTCAGAACATTGTGAATCTTGTGAGCATCGCGGGAATAGCTGTTGGGATGTCGCAAGCTGAGGGCAGAGGGCGTTAAACCTTTACAAAGCCACTTAAAAGCGAACGAGCACCTTGTACCGCAGCATCTTCATTGCCTCGGCCTTGTAACCACTCACATCTATAACAAGCGCCTATAATTTGTGTGAGCTGAGGCTAATTCCTTTGATACACAGCCTCAATCTCCCCCTTGTAAAGTGTGGTTAGAATCTCTTGTGATTTCCCACAGTTTTTTCGCATGATAAACCAAGGTACATACAAAGGTACATACAAAGAATTATTAACATGGGCTAGGGATGTAGCTTAGTGGTACAGCACTTGCCTAGCATAGGTAAAACCTAGGTTCAAGCCCCAGTACCACCAACAAAAACAAAACCAAACCACAAAAGAATTATGTGCAATGGACAGTGTTCTTATCAATCTTTTATTCAATGTACTGTTTTAAGTTAATATGGCTAGTAAATGTTTCATAAAAATAGGCAATTCAGTGACTTTGAAATAATCTGGTCAGGATGAACAGAAGACAAGATCCAGAACAGCTATTGGAACATAATGCAAATCACAAACATTAGCTACATGTGTGATTTACATTGTTCTAATTTAAAAGCTAAAAAAATTGGCTAAGTCAATTTGAATGACACAAAAAATTAACTCACTATATCCCAAATGTTATCCTTTCAATATGGAATTCATATAAAAGTTAGTATTTTATTTATGTTTTTATACCTAAACCTGTGAGTATTTTCAAGTATTTAAAATTACATTTGGATATTAATAAAATTAGCCATTGGGCAATATTAATAAAATTAGCCATTAGGCTGGGGATGCAATTCAGTTGGTAGATAGGTTATCTACAGTATATAAAACCCTGGGATCAATTACCAGCACTACATAAACCAGGCTTGGTGGTACCTACCTATAATCCCAGCACTTGGGAAGTTGAGGCAGGAACAGATGAAGTTCAAGGACATCCTTGTCTACACAGGGAGTTTGAAGTGAGCCTAGGCTACATGAGATCTGTTTTATTGGGTCTCTGGAGGTTTGTAATCTTTTTTTATATTTAACTTTAAGTGGTGTGTGTGTGTGTGTGTGTGTGTGTGTGTGTGTGTGTGTGTGTGTGTGTGTGTGTGTACATTATGAAGTACCCAAGGGGGCCAGAAGACAGAGCTGAATTCCATGGAGCTCATTTGGGAACCACCTGAGGTAGGTGCTGGTAACTCACTTCAGTCCTCTGCAAGAGCAGCAGGTGCTATCTGAACCATCAGTTTGGCACTGAAGTTTATCATCTCTATTCTGAAGATGAGAACTGGCAGCAATTGTACATAATTCTCATCCAAAATCAAATTCAGAATTCAATCTTGTCTTCAAATCAAGCTTTCTCCCTTGTATTATTTTCTAAACAAACAATATAAAGTTGGGAGGGCAGTGCAGTCCTTTAATCCTAGCATTTGGGAAGTGGATGCAGGAGGACTGAGTTCAAAGACAGTCAGGAGTGTTTGTCATGAGCTATTGCAGGCCATGATGCAATTACAGCAGGTAGCAATTGATAATTCAGATGTCAACCCACCAGACGATTCTATGTTGGAGGAACCCTGTCAGGCAGGGCTGCAGGGCCACGGACTCTTGAGAACTGTTGCTTCTATCTGTAGCTTCTTTTATGCAAATACAGCTGTGATATCTCCCATTACCATGCATTTTCATGTAATGTGTACATGTAATCTCATGATTACATCTCAATCTTATGGGCACTTATATTTATGGATGGTCAGGAAGATGACTCTTCTCTATACTGTGTTATTCTGGTAAATAAAGCAAACTCTCTCATTACGGTGAGAAACTAAGAAGCCTGTTCTCTATCCTTGGCTTACTGACAGGACAATCTGGCCAAACAAAGTGTCCTTCTGGACAAATCACAAATGGAACTTTCACAAATCTTACTCATTGTGCAGAATTGCAGGTATCTGGCCTTGTAGGATCAAGTCCTTGAGAAGATTTACGGCAAACTAGGGCAATATTGCAGGTGTCTGGCCTTCTTATACCATAGTCCTTCAAGAGATGACTAGCGACCTATGTTCCACTAAGCTTCCTTCACCAGCACCTCCCTGCTCTGACTTAAAAAAAGCAATTGACACTTTGTATATACTTCTACACCAGTTTTTGATGCAAGATTTTAGACTCAGTAGACAAACCTCTTATGTTTAGGTCCTGAGATTCAGATGGTTAATAGGAAAAGGTTGTTAATTGAATAACCGTGTCTGGATATTATTAATCACACTTAAGAAATGTAAAATAGCACATGTATTCTTTGCCTCTTCCTTAGATCTCTCAATGGTTTAATTTCTTCCCTTTGCAACTCTTGTAGCTGCCTCTTTTAGATAAGGTTACTTTTACAACCACAGCTGCTGGCTGCCATTAATCAAAGCTGATAGGTATATCGTGACTCATATCATATCTACAAGAGTGTTTTTATCACCCTGAGAAAATAGCCTTGAATAACCTTTTTACTGCCAAAGTTTGCTTTCATATATATATATATAATGGAAAGTTGAAGTGAGCAGATTAAAAAAGACCATGACCTGGACAAATGATGTGTAAATTTTTCTATACCCCTCAGATAAAA
Organism: Peromyscus californicus insignis; assembly: GCF_007827085.1. NCBI lineage: Eukaryota > Metazoa > Chordata > Mammalia > Rodentia > Cricetidae > Peromyscus > Peromyscus californicus. Next base: position 100,814,838 of record NW_026294584.1, on the reverse strand, counting down.
AGGTTCTAAGTCCTGTTTTGCTTTGCTGTGGATCTTTTCTCTAAACCTGGTTTGTAGCCATGGAGCAGGACTTAATGGTCTACAATAAACAAAATCATAGAAGAAACCTAAATACAGATATGTCTATGAAAGTACAAGAAGTTTACAGAACACAAAATAGACTGGACCCAAAAAAAGCCCCCTTGCTACATAATAATCAAAACACTAAACATACAGAATAAAGAAGGGATATTAAGAGTTGCAAAGGAAAAAGACCAAGTAACATATAATGGCAGACCTATCAGAATTACACCCAATTTCTCAATGGAGATTCTAAAAACCAGAATGTCCTGGAGAGACATTTTGCAGACACTAAGAGACCATGGATATAAGCCTAGACTACTATACCCAGCAAAACTTTCAGTCACCATAGACAGAGAAAATAAAATATTCTATGACAAAATCAGATTTAAATAATACCTATCAACAAATCCAGCCCCACAGAAAGTACTAGAAAGAAAACTCCAACCCAAGGAAGTTAGCTGCATCTCATTAGATGCTGAAGAAGCCTTTGACAAAATTCAACACCCCCTTCATGAAAAAGGTCATGGAGAGATCAGGGATACAAGAAACATACCTAAACATAATAAAAGCAATACACAGCAAGCCAACAGCTAACTTCAAATTAAATGAAGAGAAACTCAAAGCAATTCCACCAAAACAGGAATAAGACAAGGCTGTCCACTCTCTCCATATTTTTCAATATAGTACTCAAAGTTCCAGCTAGAGCAATAAGATAACAAAAGGAGATCAAAGGGATACAAATTGGAAAGGAAGAAGTCAAACTTTCATTATTTGCAGATGATATAATAGTATACATAAGTGACCCCAAAAATTCTACCAGGGAACTCCTACATCTGATAAACACCTTCAATAATGTGGTGGGATACAAGATTAACTCCAAAAAAATCTGTAGAAGTAACCGTCTTATTCAATAAGAAATACAGAGCCAATACAGAGATGAAAGCCAAGAGGTCAGAGCAATAGCTAAGAGCTAAAAACCTTACCCTTAACTGTTGCTGTACCTCTCCGAAAGAGACCTACTTCCTGTGTCTGTCTCTTTTTATAGAGTTTCTGTTCTGCCTTCTCATTGGTAACCCAACCACATGACCTCCTAGTCACTGCCTGTCTATACAGACCTCCAGGTCTTCTATGGTTGGTATTGAGATTAAAGACGTGTGTCTCCAATGCTGGCTGTATCCTTGAACACACAGAGATCTACCTAGCTCTGCCTACCAAGTTCTGGGATTAAAGGCGTGCACCACCACCGCCCAGCTTTTGCTATGGCTTGCTAATAGTTCTGACCCCTGGGCAACTTTATTTATTAACATACAAGTCACATTTCAGTACAAATAAAATATCACCATAAAAATCAGTAGCCCTCCTATATACAAATGACAAATGGGCTGAGAAAGAAATCAGAGAAACAATACCCTTTACAATAGCCACAAATAATATAAAATATCTTGGGGTTAACTCTAATCAAACAAATGAAAGACCTATATGACGAGAACTTTAAGTTTTTAAAGAAAAAAATTGAAGAAGATATCAGAAAATGGAAAGATCTTCCATGCTCATGGATAGGTAGGATTAACATAATAAAAATGGCAATCTTTACCACAAGCAATCTGCAGATTCAATGCAACCCCCATCAAAATTCCAACACAATTCTTCACAGACCTTGAAAGAACAAAACTCACCTTCATATGGAAAAACAAAAAAACTCAGGATAGCTAAAACAATCCTGTATAATAAAGGAACTTCTGGAGGTATCACCATCCCTGACTTCAAGTTCTACTATAGAGCTATAGTAATAAAAACAGTTTGGTATTGGCATAAAAACAGACATATGGATCAATGGAATTGAATTGAAGAACCTGACATAAATCCACACACCTATAAACACCTGATTTTTGACAAAGAAGCCAATATTATACAATTGAAAAAAGAAAGCATCTTCAACAAATAGTGCTGCCATAACTGGATGTCAGCATGTAGAAGAATGCAAATATATTCATATCTATCACCCTGCACAAAACTCAAGTCCAACTGGATCAAAGACCTCAACATAAATCCAGTTACGCTGTACCTGATAGAAGAGAAAGTGGGAAGTAGCCTTGAACGCATTGGCACAGGAGCCCACTTCCACTACCAGCTAGCTCAGTTGGTAGAGCATGAGACTCTTAATCTCAGGTTCCTGCCCCACGTTGGGCGCCAGATATTGGTGAAATTATTAAGGCCACTCCACGTAGTTAAAAGGAGATTTATTTAATGGCATAACTTACAAATTAAGGGATAGGTAGGTCGTGGGGTCTGGGGGAGGTGTAACGCAGTCCAGCAGTGTTCTCTGGAGCTCTGCTTGGCCCACCTCCACCGTCCAGGGTCCTGGAACAGAGAGAGAGTGCTGGCCCATCCAGATCTCAGGTCTCCAGGCGCCTCCCTTGGCCCCACCTTGTAGGCGTGACAGTTACCAAAGCCTCAATGGGGGTTGGAACTTCCAGATCAAAGCTGGAATGGCTACCCACTACACACAGACATTGAGACTGACAATTAATAATTGGGACCTCCTAAAACTGAAAAGCTCTGTAAGGCAATGGACACAGTCAATAAGACAAATGTCAGCCTACAAAATGGGAAAAGATCTTCATCAACCCTACCTCTGACAGAGGGCTGATCTTCAAAATTTATAAAGAACTCAAGAAATGAGACATTAAAATACCAAATAATCCAATTGGAAAATGAGATCTAAACAGAGACTTCTCAACAGAAGAATCTCAAATGGCTGAAAAAAAAATTTAAGGAATTGTTCAACACCCTTAGCTATCCGGGAAATGCAAATCAAAACAACTCTGAAATACCACCTGTCAGAATGGCTAAGATAAAAAACACAAGTGATAGCTCATGCTAGAGAGGGTGTGGAACAAGGGAAACACTCCTCCATTGTTGGTAGGAGTGCAAACTTGTACAGCCACTTTGGAAATCAATATGGCAGTTTCTCAGAAAACTGACAATCAATCTACCTCAAGATCCAACTATACTAATCTTGGACATATACCCAAAGGATGCTCAATCATAACACAAGGACACTTGCTCAACTATGTTCATAGCAACATTATTCATAATAGCCAGAACCTGAAAACAACCTAGATGCCCCTCAACCAAAGAATGGATAAGGAAAATGTGGTACATTTACACAATGGAGTAAAACTCAGATGTAAAAAAAAAAAAAAAAACCAACGATCTCATTAAATTTGCAGGCAAATGGATGGAAATAGAAAAAATCATTCTGAGTGAGGTAACCCAGACCAAGAAAGACAAACATGGTATTACTCATTCATAAGTGGATATTAGAAGTATAGGATAACCAACCTACAATCTACAGTCCCAGGGAAGCTAGATAAGGAGGGCCCAAAGAGGAATGTATGGATTTCCCTGGGAAGGGGAAATAGAAGAGATCTCCTGGTAAAGAGGGGGCAGGGGAGGAGGTGATAGAAGGATGGGAACTTGAGGGAGCAATTTAGGTGGGCTGGGTACGGAAGGTTGATTGGAGTGGGACAGAGGGTGAAAGTAAGAAAGAGACTTCTTGATGGGGGTGGGCATTTCTGGGTTAGGGAGAAACCTATTGCCAGGGAAACCCACCAGAATCCAAAGATAAACCCAGCTAAGACTCCTTGCAATAGTGGAGAGGTTGGCTGAACCGGCCATCTACTATAATCAGATTAGTAAACACCCTAAACACCACTAGAGATACTCTATCCTGTAACTGATGGAAGCAGATGCAGAGATCCACAGCCAAGTACTGGGTTGACCTCTGGGAGTCTTGCTGAAGAAAGGGAGGAGTGATTGTATGAGCCAGGGGGTCATGATGGAAGAACCCACAGAAACAGCTGACTGAGCTCATGGTCCCTGGACCAAGCAGTTAGGGAGCTTCCATGGGACCGACCTAGGCCCTCTGCATGTGTGTGATAGTTGTGTAGTTTGGTGTTTTTTGTAAGGTTCCTAGCAGTGAGATCAGGACCTGTCCTTGGCACTTAGCTGGCTTTTGGGAACTGTTCCCAATACTGGATTACCTTGCTCAGCCTTGATCAAGGAGAGGTGAAGCATTTATCTAATTAATCCTTAACAAAAAAAAAAAATCAGGAGTCAAATATTGGAGTAAGAACCTGAAAGATCAGAGAAGCAGGGAGCAACGCTAGTCACTTCCTACCTCTACTGTTCCTCCATCCAAAAGGGCTAAGGTTCCCCTCTCAGCCTTGCCTTACTATTTCCTGTCTCCTCTCTGTCTCCAGTCCTCCAAATCTTTATGGTTAATTTTGGTCAGCCAGTGGCTGGCTCTGCCTTCTGACTCCAAGCAAGCTTTATTTGTCAGAACACAATCAAAGTATCACACAACATTTCCCCCTTTTTGTCTAAACAAAAAGCAAAGGCTTTAACTAACATAGTAAAACTATATTCAATAAATACAATAACTATATACAAATATATACAGGCAAAAATTAAATTAACAATGTCCAGTCTATTTGCATTTGATAAATTCAGAGAAAATACTCCATTATCTATCCTATCTTGGTGAGTCCAAAGTGTTGTACATAATTCACTTTCTATCCTAACTTGTATTATGAACCCCAAACTATCTTTTATGACTCTCAACCTTATTCACTTTACACCACTTTTGTGAGTTTCTTTTCTCAACTTGGTAACAAGGAAAACTATAACTATCTAGTCTTCAACTCCATCAGAGACCTGAGAAGGATATATTACCTGAGTAAACAGGAAGTGCAGAGCAAACAACTTCCAAGAAACAGCTGGCTTCCTGGACAGTCACCCAAGGTTCCCCGTTGGAGCATCCATTTTCAGCCTAAAGGCCTAGTATATCTGACAGACTTTTCTGTGAAGCTGGATTTTTGAAGGACTGTCCCACCTTGTCTTGGCAATGTTTGGCAGTCATTTTCTTTTGTGTCCTGCTTATCCATTTGGACAACATACTGTTAGCAATCAAGGCAAGGGCAGTTTCTTGCCCAGTGGCTAAATTTTGCCACAAAGAAAATAAACTCCAAATGGAGTTTCTTTGATACCCATCATCTTCTCTGAAGTAGATTGGTGTGGCCAGGAGCAGACATGTCTCATTTTCATAAAAAAAAGAACCTTATGTTACTAAAACATCTTAAATGACATATTCTGTAGATCTCTGAAGTATTTGAAAACTATCTATCTAAAATATATCTCTGTCTGACCTTGAAAACATACCTAACAAGACTACAAGTTTGATTGTAATAGGTGACTAACTACTAACCTGCATTTCTTTATTATCCTAAATAGTTTGTAATAATAACTTTCAAGGACTAGCAATTTATATTACATTGTTTTCTTCTTCTTCTTCTTCTTCTTCTTCTTCTTCTTCTTCTTCTTCTTCTTCTTCTTCTTCTTCTTCTTCTTCTTCTTCTTCTTCTTTTTGAGACAGAGTTTCTCCATGTAGTTTTGGTGTTTGTCCTGGATTTCACTCTGTAGACCAGGCTGGCCTCGAACACATAGAGATCCCTCTGGCTCTGCCTCCCAAGTGCTGGGATTAAAGGCATGCACCACTGCCACCCAGCTACATTACATTGTTAAATGAGCTGTATAGGTACAATACCTTGAACAAGAGTAAAAATGTATGTACAGTATGTTCTAACAAAAGTAACCTTTAATTTGTATTAATATACAAAAATATCTTAAATGAGAGTAGAAACTTACATACAGTATAGCAAAAATAACCTCAAATTTGTATCAGCATATGAAAATCTATACCCACTTAAAATATTTAAGACTAGTAGTTGCTTTTTTGGTTTAAAAATAGATTCAATAATCTATCCTTTTATCCTATCATTTCTATATCCCCCCTTTTTCTTTTCAGAACAAGATTCCTGAATCTAATTTCCTTTGGAGGTTCAGCTTTTTTCCTGATCATTACCAGTAACAACTTGTAACCAATCCCCCTAAACGATGACAAATATCCATAACCCACTGAACTACCAAAAAAACCGCCTACCCCACCTCTTGGGAATGTGAACATTGTGTTAATTAAAATTACTTCCCATTGTCTGGGGGGCAACAGCATCTCTAGGGAACCCTGAAAAAAAATTGGGAGAATTGTCAAGTCCTGGGAGAGCTAGCTGTATCATTTGTTGTCCAGTCTCTGTGTAATGGGAAAGTGCAGGGCTTATCTCAAGTCCTGGCTAGAGTAGTCTGTGAGGCTGGACCATCTCAGCTAGCCACCTTGAAATTGTCCTGAGCAGTTTGTAGTCCAAAGATGATCTTTGAGTGGAATTTGTCAGCTTAGTGGTGTTACCACAATCCTGGTGGAACTGTCATTGTGGGGTCTCATCCTCCTTTTGGAGACTTCAAAGGTCACTATTAGGCATGGTCATGGTTCACTGCCGAAAACTTAAACATTTTAAATGTCATATGCAGCAGATCTTGTGTAGCTGGAGTTTTCTCCAGTCCTGCCTGGCCCACGGTCAGGACAAATCTCTCTCACCCACCAGTCCTGCAGCCACTCAGACCCAACCGAGTAAACACAGAGAGACTTATATTGTTTACAAACTGTATGGCTGTGGCAGGCTTTTTGTTATCTAGTTCTTTTATCTTAAATTAACCCATTTTTATTAATCTATACTTTACCATGTGGCTCATGGCTTACTGGTATGTGGGGCTTTTACCCAACCACCCCCACAGTTCCCCAGAGTTTTCTTGAGTGCGAGCAGCAGGAAATATTAGATAGAAGGATTTATTTTGGAGAATATCGCGGAGATAAACAGATAGAAAATAAAGGATAGCCTCGAGAGGGCCTGGAACCTATTCCAACGGGCCCTGACTGTCTCTGCCCCAGGGTTTTTATAGAGACGCCAAGGGGTGGAGCAAAAGACCTCCTCCCCCAGCACAGCCAAGTGCAGACCATCCCAGACACCTGCACTTAGGCCCGTGGTCTAATCACCCTCTATGCGGACCTGCTGGGTAAAGCCACGAGGAACCCAAGAACAGGCTCCCACACTGGTACTTTACATCCTGCTCTTCATCATGGAGGCTGGCAGCGTCTCAACTCCGCCTTCCTGTTCCCCCAATCCTTCTCTCTGCTAGTCCTGCCTATACTTCCTGCCTGGCTACTGGCCAATCAGCATTTTATTTATTAATCAATCATAGCAATACATTCACAGCATAAAGAACATCACACAGCACTTCCCCTTTTCTTTTCTTTTTTTTTAAAAGGAAGTTTTTAACTTTCACATAGCAAAATTACATATAACAAAACAATTATCAAGCAAGAATTATAGCCATAATATCCAGTCTATTTGTATTTGGCAAAATTAAAGAAGATATCTTGTCTATCTTACATTTGTGAGTCTAAAATTTTATATCTAACTTATCTTTTATCATAACTAAGGAAATTATAACTATCTAGTCTTCAACTACATCAAAGACCTCAGAAGGATATAATATTACCTGAGAAATGGGAGAAGGATGCAAACACCTTTTGGGAGTCTTGCGAGAGTAGACAGAGACGGCTGGCAGCCTGGACTGTCACCTTATGTTCCTTTGTAAAGTTGGGGCATCTGTCTTCAGCCCACAGGCCTAGAGTCTCTCAGTCACTTCTCTCTGTGTCCTGTAGAATGTCTGGCAGTTTCCTCTGCGAAGCAGGGACCTGAAGGACCATTTTGCCAAGCAAAGTTCAGTGGTCATCTTCCTATGGCTCCTGTATGTCCAGTTGATACATTTTTTAAGCAATCCAGACAAGAACAGTTTCTTGCCCAAATGGCTATTTTTGCCAAGAAGAAGATAAACTCTATACAGAGTGTCTGTGATGTCCCTCTTTCTCTCTAAAGTAAATGGTTGCTGCCAGGAGCAGACATGTCTCACTGTCCAGAAAGTCTAAATTTTTAAAACATTTTAAATGCCATATTCTGTAGGTCTTTGAAGTGTTTGAAGATTACCTACCTATCTGAAATATATCTATGTATACCTAGAAAACTTAACTAATATGGCTACAAGTTTGACTATCATAGAAGACTATTAATCTGTATTTTTTAAATTATTCATTACAATTTAAATGAGTTACATAAACATAATACCTCCAATGAGAATAGAAATATATATACAGTATAACAAAATTATGTTTAAACTTGTATTAATAAACTAAAATCCACAGCAATGTAAAACATTTTTAAGCAAGTTGTTACTCTTTAAAAGTAGGTTCATTAATCTACCCTTTCATCCTATCATATCTAAACTATCAATAATCTTGAAGAGGTTAAATGGCCATAATTTGTTATATACAACCAGAGTACAAAAACTTAATTCCTAGTTACCTGATGCTCAAACCCAAAATCATGTACAGGAAGCTAGATGAAGCCTTTTTCTAGAATTAGTTAGTACTTACTCTATATGTCCATTAATATCATGACAAAAAGTTTAAATATATATATACATACATATATATATATAAATTTTATAAATTTGGAGATAACACCTATGCCTTAAAAAAGTGTTATAAAGAGTCCAAATAAAATCAAAGGATTATGAGATTAGTGGCAACAGAATAGTCCCTTAATTTTGGTTTTTCTTCTGTCCCGTATCAGGTGGCTCTTCTGACATGAGACAGAGATTTTGGATTTTCCTTTAGCAAGCATGTTTGGGTTTAGAGGAGAGAGCCATGTTATAACTCCAAAGCCAGCTTTAATTTTTAATTAAACTGGGACTACAAAAACAACATTTGCATTACATGTCTGTAGAGAACAGCAGAAACAAATATTTGTGAAGATTTATGAATTGTTATCCTGTTGGAAATGTGATGTATCAATAGGCCAATTTACTCTTTTTCTTGGGATATTTTTCTCTGAATGATTTGTCCTTTTTCTTGAGATGTCTCATGTGTCCATCGGTCTTCAGATTCCTTAATTGGATGCCTTCATTCTCCTGAAAAGACAGAAACAAAACCCATCCCCGACCCTAACTTTGAGGAGTTTCCCTTTTGGCAAATTATATCTAATCAAATGAAAAGCATTTGTTAGTCTTGTAAGTTAGTTTAGATTGAATGGTCATGCTGTTTGATGAACTATCGCCACTTATAATCAAGGACTCTCCTGTTTGAATCTAATCCTTATCAATTTTGATGGTATCCATAGCTTTTCTTCTCCTGTGGAAACAAAAGCAAAACCTTTTCACCAGTGTAACACATATTCTGATTTCCATTCTGAGGTCAACACATCTTTAAAGTATACAGACTGATTTAATTCAGCATTTTTTTTCTATTATCCAATGTCTCTCCGCAGCTGTCATTCCTTTCTCATTAGCATTTAGAAAATTTAAAGTTAATAAAGCATTGTGCAATCTGTCTCTGGGGGTCTCTGTTACCCCTTTCTGCTTAATAAGCACATTTTAAAATGTATCATTAGATCTTTCTATAACTGTTTTGTAGGTTTGTGCGGTATACCTGTAAGATGCTTTATGATGTAATAAGTAAAAAACTGTTTCATTTTCCCTTGTTCATCTGCATTCATTAGTCTAATGTCAGTCTTTGTCACACCTTCTGCATACTCCAGAAGGCAGAGACCTTCTTTTTTAATTATCTCCAGAAAAAAAAAAAAAAACATTGTTTCTAGGAATGCCTTGCCTACAATCCCTATTGAAATGACCTTGCTTGCCACAGCCAAGACATTTAACAGTTTGTCTTTTCTTCAAACCTTTAGAGCTTACTTCTCCTATTAAAGTTGCATCATAGGTATGAGATCCAACATCAGCCATATTTCTAATTCATTCATCTATTGGTGCCAATCTTGCCTTTAGTGGCCTGATCACCTTTTTGCATTCAGAATTAGCATTTTCAAAAGCCAAAGATTCAATTAATAGTTGTCTGACTTCTGAATCTGATGCTATTCTATTTACAACTGGGGGTCAATCTTTGAAAAAAAAATCAGTGAAGGCTTCTTTGGAGCCTTGTATAATTTTAGTAAATGATTCAGAACTCTTTTCTGGTTCTTTAGCCTTGTCCAAAGCATTTAAGGCTGCTAACTGACATAGCACCAAGATGTGGTGATCAAATTCAAATTGCCTTTGCAATTCAGCATACCGGCCTTCAACTAGCAATTGATCTTGGGAAATATTAATACCTCTAGCCCTATTTTGTTCTATGGCCCTAGCTTCCTCTTTCCACCATATTTGCCATTGTAACTGCAGACCAGCTTCCATTGTCACTGATGCCAAATCTTTCCAGTCTTGAGGGATAATTCTGATCTGAGTTGATCATGAGTTTAATATCCACTTCACATAGGGTGAATGCATACCATATGAAACAACATCTTCATTAAATCTCCTCAAATCTAATATTTCTAAAGGATTACATTTAACTTCTCCATAAAAATAAGGTTGGTTTTCTAATAACCTTGGGCCACCCCTTTCTAATTTTATAATGTAATGGTGAGATTGGTTCTCCTTCAAATTCCTTTGTCTTCATTTAAATATCTCTATTATCTGTTTCAGTAAGTTTTTCTAAGGCTTGTAACTTATCAGTCAAAAATTGCATTATTTCCTTTAGTAACTTTTTCTAGGGCCTGTATCTTGACACTGATATCAACCAATTTTTTAAGGGCTAAAACAAGAATTATCAAATAGATAATGATTATAATTGACATTATCTAAGTCCCAACTATGTTAATTATCCCCTCATCTAATTGTTCCGCTTTCAAACCATCCATTGTGGAATCATACAGAGACCTAACTCCCTCCATCGTAATATTGTTTCCCACTTTTAATGTCGGAATACCTCTTTTCCATTTTTCTTCTTTTTTCAACTAATTCCCCCTTTTAAGAATCCCAAGTTGTCTCACCAAATCTGCTGACAATGACAGTGAAGTGTAAGGCTAGCTGTTGATATATAGCACATCTGGGTGGAGAACATAAGCAGTGCACAGCCTGGCTGCAGACAGCTACTTCTGATCCTGCATCAGCAGCTTGAGGAGGGATCCAGGGAAAGCCCATAACTCCCGTGAAAAGGAGCCAAAGAGTCAGCTGTCTGAAAGGCAGAAACAGGAATGTGCGAAAGCAGCATGTGTGACAGGTGGGAAGTGAGAGCACAGAGCTGCCTGAAGGCAGAGCTGGCCAGTGGTGAGGGGCTGACTCCAGTGGTGTTTGGAGCCCAGGCACCTGTGGAGTTTGGGGCTTGAGGAGATTGCTATAGAGAGGTTGCAACAGAATAAATCCCAGACTCACTCAGAAGGCTTGGGGAAGAAAAGGAAAAGCCAGTCAGCAGCAGGTGCAGCTCCCACATGGAGCTCCTGCAGGTGTGGGCAGCTGCAAAGCCACAGGCAAGTGACTATCTCGTGAATTTGTGCCCCAAGAGTTGGACCTCAGAAAAAGCATTTATCTAATTGATCTTTAACAATAAAAACTTGAGAGTCAAATATCGGGGTAAGAACTTAAAAGATTAAAGAAGCAGTCATTTTCTACTACCACTCCTTTGTCTAAAAGAGCCTAGATCCTCTCTCAGCTCTGCCTTACTACTTCCTGTCTCCTCTCTGTCTACAGTCCTCCAAACCTCTATGGTTAATTTTGGTCAGCTAGTGGCTGACTCCACCCTCTAACTCCAAGCAGGCTTTGTTAGAACACAATCAAAATATCACACAACAGGGAAGAGATTGGTCCTACCTAAACTTGATGTGCTTTTCAAGCCCATGAGAGGCCTGCCGCTTTCTGAATGAAGGAGTGGAAGGAGAGAGGAGTAGATGGGAAGGGTGGGTGCTACCAGGAGGTGAGGAGGGAGGGGAAACTGTGCTCAGTATATAAAATAAATGAAAAAATGTAATTTAAATAAAATGAAAAATGGCAAAAAAACAAACAATAACACAAAAGCATACTTGAGTATTATCACAAATAGGTCCCCACCCTCATCACACTAGCACAAAAAAGGAAATTTCTCTTCAAAATTCACCAACTTCACATTTCTGCTAAAACCTCTGTTCAGTTTGAACCCAATGCAATTAGCTGTGATTCTAAAATTGTTGTTGGATGAAATCTTTTCCAGCTTTGATGTACTGTGAATGGAAATGTCTCAAGTGGGCATTAAGACCCTCCTTCTAGTTTCTCTATCAGGTAGCAATATTGTTTTTATTCTTGAGTTATTTGGTATTTTACTGACTCAGATAGGTAAGAAATAAATTACAGAGTCCACTCATTAATCTTAAAGTATGCCTACACCAAAAATTTACATGGGAAGTGGGGGCAGGAGAATCAGGAGTTTAAATTCACCCGCAGCCAGAGTTTGAGGTTAGTCTGGAATACATGAGACAATGTGTGTCCACCTTCCCAACTATTCACACCAAAACTCAACCAGAGCCAATTAACTGTCAGGGAAAGAGGATACTAGTTAGGAGATTTTCCACAGGAGGCAGGACGGAGGGCAGAGGTTGGACAGGTGGCAGGTTAGCCCCACGGAGGCTCCACCTGATGTCTCAAAGAAATGTTAAGGGCAGCAGACAGTTCTCTTGGCTATCGATGCTGCCCCTAGCTGCTGTATTTTAAAAAACAGCAGGAGTCACAGCCGGGGGTCGGTGGCTTTACTCCCAGCACTCGGGAGGCAGTGTTATGCCCAGATCGCGACCCCCAGAGAGACCACCTGGGACTAGCATACCAGAATGCAAAAGCAAGGTTTATTTCCGTTACAAGTCGAGACAGAGAACTCATCTCAAGCACTCACTGGCCGCAGCGCAGTTACTCTTTCTTGGGGAAGTTAGTTTTTATAGGCAAAACCCACAAAATTTCTTAGAGGGGAGGGGGTTAGTACGGGTCCATCCTTGATTGATCCAGTTTTTCCCCGGGCCTGGACTTTGTCTTATTTCAGCTTATCTGTTTGCACTGTCAGGAGTTTTACAACCCATCTCCAGGGTCTGGTCATGTTATCTCCGGAGAGGGGCATCACCTGACTTCATGCTCTCCAGGAGGGGGGAACTGACTCAGTTCTGTTTATTTTAAGATAACTCTTCCCTCAGCTCTTCTGGGGTTTGTGGGGAACTGTGTCTGGACCTTTGGTGGGGGTCTTTCAGGCAGAGGCAGGCGGATCTCTGTGAGTTTGAGGCCAGCCTGGTAGGCACCAAAACTACACAGAGAAACCGTCTTGAAAAACCAACAAAAACAAAAACAAAAACGGCAGGAGTCACACCGTACGACAGGGCCCACATGAGAGGTTTATTAAGGAGAGGGGAGAGAAGGGGGCACTAACGGGCCAAGAACCGTCCGGAGGAGCCTGAGGTGGCACACGGGAGCCACTCTTCTGCCAGACCTGATGGCATCTTGCTCCTCTTCTATTGCACATTTTAGAATAGGGGAGGGTGGTGTTCAGAAGGTGAACTCAGGTCTGCGAATGGCAGCTTTCTGCAGGCTGAGCCAGAATTGTGTTCCAGGCCAGTCTGGGTTACACAGATGAGATACTGTCCAAAAAGAACAGGCTAGGCTCAGTTCACCTGTGGAGCGGCTGCCTGACATGCACGGAACCTGAGGCTCTGTTGAGCCCCACCACCGCTAGACCGATGCTGACAGCAGCCTGGGGCCCTTCTGCCCAGTACCGGCTCAGTGCTCAGCGCACCGTAGACCCCAAGCTGCGCAGGAGGGGACAAAACCTTGGCTCCCCGCCCTGGTCCTCAGGCATTTCCGCCAGACTCTGCGCACGCCTCGGCATGCGTCTGCGCGTGCGCGCCCTATAATTAACCGTGCGGTTGCCTGCTTCCGGCGTTCCCTCGCACACCTTCCCAGGCTCGTTCGTTGAGGTTCGGCCTCCGAGTGGAAGCTCAGGGCTGGAACCGAGCGGGCTAGTACTGGCCAACCTTGGCCACGGAGGCTGGGCCAGTTCGTACCCTGCGCGTGCGCGCCGAGGTCACATGACACGGGGCGGGTGCGCGGCGGCGGGTGGAGAGAATCAACCGAGTGAGAGGGTGGTTGCTTCAGAGGAACCTGCGGTGGCAACTGTACCATGGCCGCGCTCTATGGCGGCGTGGAAGGGTGAGCGCTGGACTGGCCGAGGCCGTCCGTTAGGGAGCGGCGGGTCGGGGGGCGGCTGCCTTCTCCACGTCCGGAGCCTCCGGGCTCCACGATGCGACCACACCCCTCCCGGCTTGTGTCTACGTGAAGAGTTGTACGGAGCTGGGGTCAGGTGGGAAGCTGCCGGTCGCGAGTGGACATGGGAAAGAGGAGGAAGCCCAGACTGAGATCTATGGCCAAGGGAAACCGGGAGTCGAGCAGCTGCCCCCAGACCACCGTCTTGTCCTGGTGACTGGGATCCTCCACGGCTGTTGGTTCCCACAGTCTCCTGTTCAGAAACTGGTCTGTTGGACTTTGGGAAGTAGCTCTGCCGGGCATGGCTTTGGGTGCGACGTCAGCCCTCTCTGGGCCTCAGTTGCCACATATGTAAATCAAGAACAAGAGTGAGCAAGATGGTGATTTGGCCTGTCCCCTGTGCATGATAAACTTTTTTTGTGGATCTGGGTGTGTCAAACCAGGACATGCTAGGAGGAGGGTCTGGTATCATAACAGCTCACTGCTGACTTACCCTTAAAGTGTCTCCGTGAATTGCTAAGGTGGACGGCCTCTGGTGTTTTTTGTTTTGTTTGTTTTGTGACACCTTAAAAACAAACAAGGAAAAACCCTTAGCAGAATGTAGGAGTTTGCACTTAGCCTTGTTATAGTCATCTGGAAGGTAGAGCTTAATTTTCCCTAATTTGTCAAGAAGTGATTTGGGATTCTTAGTCTGCTGTCTTGTTCGTTAATATCCCCTCTGAACTTGATTTCCTCTTTGAGTTGGATCATCGAGTTTTACATTCCAGGAAGTGCTGATCAGTAGGACATCACCCCTCCGAATGTCACTCTTCCTCCAGAGGGTTTAGTTGTTGAGGTCTGCATAAATTTCTCCCTGCCTGCTGATCATTTCTCCTAAGTGTCCTGAAGACCCTGGTGACAGGAGATGGGGCTCGAAAGTGGCTCTCAGCTGCTGTGAGAGGAGCAGAGGTCTGCTTTTCTCCTCCGATGTATTTACCCTAAGTTGCTTTGGCCAGGCCCTGGGCCGGTTAGGATAGGGAATCGCTCTGGAGTTGTACCTAGTGGAGCTCATAATGAGAAGCAGACACGAAACAACCTAATGCACTCTTAATTCAGAGCAGTCCTGCTAACTAGGGCTTACTAATGTGTGGAGAAGCCCCCATCAGACAAGTTGTAAGGTCTAGGGGATGAGTAAGTGGGGTCTTGCAGGGGAAGTAGGACCTACAAGGAGAAAATGAGCAAGGCTCCATTTCCCTTTCCAGAGTGTGGCAGACACTAAACAGGTAGGTTTGGAAGTAGAGGTTGGGTTTGCTAAAGCTGTCTTTATCCTAGACTCTAATAAGGGACTACTATGCGAGCTTGGCTCTGTCTGCAGTTTTAGCAGGACTGAGTCTCCTCCCCACTTGTGTTTTATAGGGGAGGCACACGGTCCAAAGCCCTTTTACTTTCTGAGGATGGGAAAATCCTGTCAGAAGCAGATGGACTGAGCACAAACCACTGGGTAAAAAGCCATCCTGAGGGGACCAGAGGGCTTGGTTCTTATTTAATGTGCTGTAACTCCTGTTCAGGTGGTGGCTGGACCTCTTAGCAGCTGACAGGGGCAGTACAGGTCCTGCAAGCCTTTTTAACTCCTCCTTCCCTGTTGGGGCCAGCTGATTGGCACAGACAAGTGTGTTGAGAGGATCAACGAGATGGTGACCACTGCCAAACAGAAGGCTGGAGTGGATCCTCAGGTACCCCTTCGAAGCCTGGTGAGTCACCTGGAGCTGGGGCTATCAACAGTGCTGAAGCAGGTGGCCAGTAGGGTTAGATGAGTTTGATGATGAGAGGAAAAGGTCTCTAGGGCCAGGACCCTCGATCTTATATAGCTGAGAATGTTTTTTAAGAGCACGGGGCTCCAGAGACCCATTGGTACCTTGATTTGAATCTCAGCTTTGCTACCCAGTATAGTGTCCCTTAAGTCAGTCACCTTCTCTCAGCCTCAGTTTCCTCATTTTGCAAATACAGATACTAAGAGTTGTTGGGAAAGTGAGATAGTGAGATTGTATTCCAAAATGGTCAGCACCCTGTAGTCTGGAGGGCTCTTTAAATGTTAGCTCTTCTTCTCCCAGGTTGCTGTGACTGTGGCTACTTCTCAGATGTGCAAGGGAGATATGCAGGCAGTCAGATCCCGTCAATGTCAAGCCAAGCTGCTTTCTCCATACCCTTTCACCTTGCTCCTTTGCCTGTGTCTTCCTTTCTTCCACCCTTTCCCAGGCCAGGCTGTCCCTGCAGGCATGGCCTTCTAAGGGCTTACTGTGGTGGTGGGGGGCTAGAGTAGATGAGCAGAATATGGCCATATGGGTGTCAGTCAGGAGGAGAGGGGTTAGGAAAAGAGCTGGTCTGGGGCTGCTCCCTCCTTTCTTTGCTCAGCGTGTCCCTCTCCCTTGTGGCCTAGGGCCTGTCCCTGAGTGGTGGGGAGCAGGAGGAATCAGTGAGGCTCCTGATAGAGGAGTTGAAGGGCCGATTTCCCCACCTGAGTGAAAGTTACATAATCACCACTGATGCAGCAGGTTCCATTGCCACAGCTACACCGAATGGTGAGGATGTGAAGGGGGGATGGGGTTGAGAATTGAACTGTCTTATGGAGAAAGCCCCTTACCTACAACTGGCAAAACTTCTCTTACAAACATCTGGAAGGCAGCCACTGTTATTCTGTCCCACCTGTCCTTTCCTGGGTATATTAAAACCCTTGCTAGACCAGGGGCCAGGGATATAGGAGGAAGGAGGGCAGGATAAATGTCTGGGTGGGAAGTGAGGGGTGGAATCTATGGGGGCAGAAGATGGCGGGTACTAAAGAGAAAGTGTAGGACTCTGTGGGTATGGTAGTATGCTGGTATATAACTGAGTCTCACCAGGCATGTCAGTGAACACCTTTTACTCCAGCTCTCAGCAGACAGAGGCAGGCAGATCACTGCAAGTTCAAGGCCAGCCTGCTCTACATAAATAAGTCCTAGGTCAGCCAGGGTTACCTTATGAGACCATCTCAAAAATGAAACTGGCTTAGGCTCTGATTTTTGAGAGGCCTTCCATCTTTGAGACGTTGTGGAAAAGGGTTTTCACTTCTGTAGAAGTGGGAGTGGCTGTCTGTAATGATTTAGGGTGCTGATGGTCACTGTAAGAACAGAGTCTGCGCCGGGCGGTGGTGGTGCACGCCTTTAATCCCAGCACTCGGGAGGCAGAGCCAGGCGGATCTCTGTGAGTTCGAGGCCAGCCTAGGCTACCAAGTGAGTTCCAGGAAAGGCGCAAAGCTACACAGAGAAACTCTGTCTCAAAAAACCAAAAAAAAAAAAAAACAAAAAACCAAAAAACAAGAACAGAGTCTGCTATAGTCTCTGGCATTAGGCACTCAGTAAACCAAGATCATTTGAAATCTAGCTGGCAGGGAACCACGTTCCCTTGAAGAGATGCAGATTTGTGTTCTTCCTCCATCCCCTGGACAGAAGCAAGTGGGCTGCTTGCTCTGGGAGGTTGGGTGGTGGTCCCTCCACTGTGGGGCTGGTTTCTGTCCTATCTTTTGCAGTGGGAAGCTGCTGCTCTATACAGGCTCTTTGCCACACTGAGCCCCCATCCCCTCTCTCCAGGTGGGATTGTGCTCATCGCTGGAACCGGCTCCAACTGTAGGCTTGTCAATCCCAATGGCTCCGAGAATGGTTGTGGTGGCTGGGGCCATATGATGGGAGATGAGGGCTCAGGTGAGCACACATAGGGCCTGAACATACCCCCTCCCTCTCCCTGCTCTCTTGGTCCCTAAACCTAAACAGATGTCCCTAAATAGCACCTTAAACCTGTTTCAGAGTACAGGGTAGTGTTAGGAGAATCACACTTAACATCTTGCTCCTTAGTAGCCTCTCATGCCCAAGGTTCAGTTTATGGCATGGTGGTGCAGCCTACTTCTGTTGACTTTTGGAGACCTAAGGGAAGGATTCAAACTGAAGGTTAAGGCCATAGGTGTCCAGAGATTCTCTGCCAGTGGGAAAGGGGTCTGCAAACACTGCCCACTGACACTACTTTTAGGGCAGCATATATACATTACTTTGGTGGCTTTTGGGTCCAGCTCATGATGTATCTGCAGCTGTGTATGACAGCTCACCACCCTTGTCTTTGAATGGGAGCCAGTGTGACAAGTTTACCTACTCAGTCTTCCCACCAGCTTTCCCTTGTCTGGGTCTGCCAGATAGTTTGGTTAAAAGCCTCCCTCCCTACTGGGAGCCACTGATTGATCACTGACTTCTAACTGGTCTTGGGCTTGAGACTCCTTCTTGGTGAGGAGATGGCCTCTGTAATTGGCTGTCCTCTTTGCCCTCTGCTCCTGCAGCCTACTGGATTTCACACCGAGCCATAAAAATTGTGTTTGACTCCATGGACAACCTGGAGGCAGCTCCTCACGATATTGGCTATGTCAAGCAGGCCATGTTCAACTATTTCCAGGTACTGCCTACCCCACAGTCATGTACACCTAGTGTAGGACACTGGGGAGTCCACAGGAGAGGCTGCAGGAGGAGGGGATGGGGGTCTCCAGGTGGGTCAGAAGAGCAACGTGAAGAAGTGACAGGGAAATGACAGGATTTAGAGTAATGTGGCAGTGTGTTCAGACCAGTGTGGCTGCCATTGCCTCTTAGGAATTTCAGCATTTTTGCAAAAAATTTAAACAAAGCCAAATGAGACAAGTGTATAAAACATTTTGTAATGTTTCTGTAGATATATTTATCCCACCCCCACTAAAATGTACTCTGGAGAATCTGTATTTTGGGGGACTCAGAAGGGTGATGTGTTAGATTGGTGGTGGTGGAGGAAGACAGTTTGGGAGGTGAATCCATATCTTGGTTGCAGCACTTCTCAGAACCTCTGGTTTGCTACTCTTACATAGGAACTGTAGGGGACTGCTCTTTAACTCAAACAATCTTTTTAAGAGTTCTTCAATGAATTTGATCATGAGGAAGACAAAACTACTCAAATGATAAATCTCACATTCCTGTAATTTTTAAAGCTTTAAAAAAGTCTCAAAATATTTTGGTCATTCCAATGGACATACTGGGAAGGCCACTTAGGGTGACAAGCTAGGGGTTTTCTGTGTCTATTGACTGCTTGTGTCTCCTCTTGTGTTCCTCAGGTGCCAGATCGGCTAGGAATCCTCACCCACCTGTATAGGGACTTTGATAAATCCAAGTTTGCTGGGTTTTGCCAGAAAATTGCAGAAGGTACTGCAGGTGCCGGCTTGTTTGTAGCTTGGTTCCACAAAAGCATGTCTAATGGGAGGGTGGTGCGTGGTTAAGCCTGTGTGCTGGTGGCTGTCTCACCAAGTACCCTGGAGTCTGTGGCTCAACTTGGTGTGGTGGATAGGGCGAAGGTGGGAGCAGACAGCACTGGATTGTCTTGTGTTTCTCTCCCTGGTGGCCAGGTGGCTGATGTAATCCACAGACCTGGGTTTGAGAACCTGAAGTGTGTCTGTTGGGCAAGTTCACAGAAGCAGGGATTGGAAAGTTCAGGCAGCTTGTATTGGCTTTGGGAGGAGCCTGCCTGTCACACCTTGTGTTTGCAATGTGAGGTCTGCCCCCCTTTAACTTGGATTGCTTGGCCCCAGGACTTATCTCAGAACGAAGGCTCGAAATACCAGCCAGGATGGGGCTGGCCAGCAGCACACTGTTGGGAGTGCTGGTCACCAACAGGGGTGTCAGCAGTCTTCTCAGGGTCCCTTGTCTGTAGGGCTGATACACAGCAATATGGTTTAATAGTTCACTGGAGTCTAGTCCTACTGCTCTGGTGGGGTAGGGGAGGATCTTCTCAAAGCTTAGTGAGCTGCTTCGGGCAGGGCACTGGAAGAGGAGGTACCTGGAATGGTGGGAGGAGGCTTGCTTTACCAATGTGGGCATCCAACCTAACATTGACTTGGCCTCTGCCTTACGGAAGGGAGAGAGCGGCTAGAGTAGATAGGCTGCTTCCTGTATTCTCCAGCCTCTTCCTCTTCCATGCTCCAGGTGCACAGCAGGGAGATCTCCTTTCCCGGTACATCTTCAGGAAGGCTGGGGAGATACTGGGCAAACATATTGTGGCAGTTTTGCCAGTGATTGACCCGGTGAGTTGAAGCAAGACACCAAGGCGGGTGGCAGCTGGAGGAGGTCTGGCCCTTGGCCTAGGGTGGTGAGACTGCCCCATCAAACTCTATGTGCTTTGATGCATCTGAATCTGTAGAGACTGACTTCATGTGGGGCTTGTCTTCTAGGCTCTCCATCTTCCTACTCAACCTCTTCCCATTTGACCATTCCTTTCCTCTTCTCCACCTTACTCTCATGACTTCTGTTTTCCTCCTTGCCGCTCCTCCCTCCCTTTTTTTCCCTTGAGTCCACCTCCAGTTTCCCCACTAGAGGGAGAGTGTCTTGGACTGAAGTTGGTCTGAGGAAACATCCCAAGGCCCTGACAAGGTCTAGGGTCAGCTTGCAGTGTCCTATTTCTGCCTTCTTCCCAGGTCTTGTTCCAAGGGAAGCTTGGCCTCCCCATTGTGTGTGTGGGCTCAGTGTGGAAGAGCTGGGAGATGCTGAAGGAAGGTGAGTCTGCATGGGCATGTGTGGGTGAAGACAACAGATACAGCTGGAAAGGAGGGTGAAGTGGGGTCAGCACCTGTGACCCCCTCCTGGGGTATGTGGTTGCTAAACCTGTGCTCTACTGTAGAGCTGTACAGCTCTAGCTCTTGAGCTGGTGAAAAGATGTTCTATTCCAAGTGATGTATTAATCACTTTTTAAGATTTATTTACTTTTATGTTGTGTGGGTATTTTTGCCAGTATGTCTGTGCACCATGGATGTGCAGTACCCAAGGAGGAGTAGAAGAGGGTTGTCAGAACTGGAGTTACAGGTATTGTGAGCCACCATGTGGGTGCTGGGTACTGAACCCAGGTCCTCTGAAGAGCAGCAAATACCCTTAACCACAGAGCCATCTCTCCATCCCCTTATAGCTCAGGCCAGTGTGTGATAACCTGTGGTAGCCTTAGTCACCATTCTGGTCAGAAGAAAGAATTTAGCATGGCAGCCTCAGCTCAGCCAGTTGCAGGGTTTACATTAGACTCTGAAACAGCTCAGGGTCCCTACTGGATTCTGGCACCAAGAAGTTGTGGGTGTTGCATGCTCTGGAGTTGAGTATGGGTTCCTTGGGCTGCTGGTCCCAGGACCCACAGCATCCTGGTGTCTCTGTGCTGGATGCTTGGGCATGGGGTCTCCAGCATCTCCACTGAAGCCCTAGCTGCTGATCTCTTCTCTATGTTCTTCTCTCCAGGCTTTCTCCTGGCACTGACTCAGGGCCGAGAGCTGCAGGCCCAGAAATCCTTTTCCAGCTTTACCCTGATGAAGCTACAGCATTCTTCTGCACTGGGAGGTGCCAGCCTAGGAGCCAAGCACATTGGATACCAGCTTCCCCTGGACTATAGCATCAATGCCACTGCCTTCTATTCCTATACCTTCTAGGGCCTGCACCCCCTCCCCCATCCAGCTGACAGTGAGTGTTAGGAGGAGGAGCTTTTTTGTTGTTGTTAAAAACACATATGGAAGAAAATAAATGCACTTTACCCCCTCCCCAGTAGGATGGTATCCTCAACACATTGCTGTGCGTGTCCTCAGCATTTCCAGCAGGTTAGCCTAACAGGTTCAGTGTTGAAAGATACACTCCAGGTGATTGCTCTGGTGCATGCACCTACCAGGCTTTTAAGCATATAATGGCCCCGCACTTCCCATTTCCACACCACATGCTTTGGCTGCCAGGAGCTGGGACCGTTTCCTCTTGGCAGAGTTACAATTTCTTATGATGGACCTAAGTTATATCCATGCCTACCTCCCAGGGAATGACCCAAGATCTATCACACCCTTTCCCAAGGTTCCCAGTAGGATTTAGGGGACAGTACAATCCTAGTCTCAGTTTTGATTTAACCTTGGATTTGGGAGCTGTAGGTACACAAGGCATTTTATTGTTTCTTGTCTGAATGAATCCCTATGGGCCAAGTAGCCTGCCTATTCCTCACTGCTGCTCATCTGGCTCTGGTTACAGTGGGACACTTCTTTCTCAGATCTTTATAGCTAGGCTGCTGCTGCCAGCCCTGGGGGGAGGGTCTTTCCTCTGGAGCTAATCTTTCTAGGAAATACTCTTGAATTGCCCAGAGGCACTGTCATTCCCAGTACCAGTTGGCAACTAAGATTAACCAGGTCTGGATATGCACAATGCTAGTTTTAACCTCTGGGTTCTGTTTTCCCTCTCTTCAACTCCGGCACAGTATACCTGTCCATACCAGGTTTAGTCAGGAAGGTGCTACCTCAGCATCTCAGCAAGTGCATTTATTCTCAGTGAGTTTTTAAACAGATGCCATTTGATTTGTAGAGCAAAACTAACTTTTCAGTAATCCCACCCCCCCACCCACCCCCACACATACTTTTGGTGTTTTTAGGAAAATTGTTTTAAGGGTTCTGTGGTAATTTTATGTTTGGGTGTTCTGCCTACATTTATGAACACTGTGTGTGCACCTGCAGGGACCAGAAAAAAAAATCAGATCCTGTCTGGGACTGGAGTTTCAGATGGTTGTAAGCCATCTGGGAATTGAACCAGGAGCAGCCATGCTCTTAATTGCTAAGCCATCCCTCCAGCTTGTTTTTTCAGATTAAAGGCCCTGTGAGCTTTTAAACATTTGCAACAGGGACAAGAGTCTAGAGTCTAGACCTAGGTTTACTGGAGGCGCCAGGCAGCCTGGGCATCATTAGGCTGCTTTGCTCCGCTGGCTCCTCCATCTCCACTTTGACCTTCTTTCCTCTTGTGTACATCACCACCTCAAGAGTCCAGCATGGTGGACGCCAATACCCATGGACATGACTAGAAAGTTGCAGTCTTCAGCACTGATTCTGAGTGAAACACTCGTGTAGTTTCATTCCCTGTCCACTTGTGCTCATTATTAAATGGGCCTCAGATGCGTCAAAGGTCACAGAGAACTTGCCAAAGTAGAGGTGGAGAGCCAGTGGAGCTGAGGAGGCTGGAACTCAAGCTTAAGGGGCTGACAACAGTGCAGTGTATTCATCAACAGGAAACAGCTCAACATTGAAAGAACACCTCAAAAAGGGGCCAAATTAATTATAGTATTTGATGCCACTGACATGAAATGTCCAGAAAAGGTGCATCAGCCATACCAGGGCCTGGGGACCAGCATATGAGAGAGCTGACTGGGAGAGACAAATGTGGTTGTTACTACAGCGCTAAAGGAAATTCTTAAACTCAGTGACTTAGAGACACTTAAACCTGGTGAGTTTCATGATTTGTATGATTGCTGTATGTCAAGTGTGTTGCTGATTGGTCAATAAATAAATCACTGACTGGCCAGTGGCCAGGCAGGAAGTATAGGCGGGACAAGGAGGAGAATAAAGCTGGGAAGTGGAAGGCTGAGAGAGAGAGAGACACTGCCAGCCGCCACGATGAGAAACAGCATGTGAAGATGCTGGTAAGCCACAAGCCACGTGGCAAGGTATAGATTAATAGAAATGGGTTAATTTAAGCTGTAAGAACAGTTAGCAAGAAGCCTGCCACGGCCATACAGTTTGTAAGCAATATAAGTCTCTGTGTTTACTTGGTTGGGTCTGAGCGGCTGTGGGACTGTCGGGTGACAAAGATTTGTTCTGACTATGGGCAAGGCAGGAAAACTCTAGCTACATATGATAGGCATCATTAGGGAACTACCCCAGTTCAAAGCTGTTTTTTTTTTTTTTTTAGGGGCCCTGTTTCTACTTTTCAAGTACTAGTTTATTTTTATTAACTTACTTATAGACAGAGTCTCATTTATGTAGACCTGGCTAGTCTGAACTCTTGTGTTGGCCTCAAACTAGAGATCTACCTGCCTCTGCCTCTTCCCAAATCCTGATATTAAAGATGAGTACTGCTCACAATCTGCTGTTAAATATTTCTGAAGGCTCACAACTGGCAGGACAAAATTCTCTGTGTGTTTATAGAGCAAAACATGTTACTACTTTACAGGAAATACATATGATAGTTAAGGGATATAGTTTGCTGTTGGAACACTTCCTCACCCATGCATGACATCTTCCATTTAACCCCCAGCACTGAAAGACAATTTAGTAACAGTACAATATTAAGCTATTTAGGACAACCAGGTGGTCCACACCTATAATCTCAGCACTGGAGAGGCTGAGGCAGGAGGATCAGAGGTTCAAGTCTAGTCTGGACCACAGAGCAAGACTATGACTCAAAAAAAAATTTTTTTTTGCTGCCTAGCTGTGTGAGGTCCTAAGGACTACCCCTCCCCCCCCGAAGAAAAATCTTAATATTATTAAGTAACCTGGAATGTTTATTCATTTTAAAATAAAGGTAGGTAAATTTGGAGGAAAGCTCAGCAAATTTTCCATTTAAATTATACTTTTATTGAATTTCCTGTTCCCCAAGAACAGGAAAGGAAGTATGGCTCCTAAGCTTGACATCTTGAAGAGAGCAGTGTGTCTTACGACCTAGTCCTGACTCCCAGGGAATAGAAACGTCTGGGGTCCAGCAGTGTGTTGGCTGATGAGGGCAGAGGGCAGGTAGTATGCAGTCTAATGTGTCCCTGGGCAGATTCCTGCTCTGTTCCCACCACTACCAGCGACTTCTTGGAAGATTAAACATGGGAAAAAGAAACCCACTCCTTCCAGATTGTGACTGTCTAAGTCTGGTGACATCCTCCAGGTAGCAGAATGGATTTTGGAAGGTGCTCACACCCACTGCACTGAGCTATCCCAAAACGGACCATTCCTGGGGGCAACGAGTCTCATGGCAATTATGAATGGCAGGTCACTAAGGGTCCCTGCTTCACATATCAGCATCCTTTCTACTCTCCCTACTTGATAAAACTAATGCCTCCCACCCTTGCCTCTCTCTCCCAGAGGAGAGCGGCTGGGATAAGCTTTTCCACCAGATGGGTACCTCCAACTTCTAGTCAAACTCCTATTCTTAACATCCTATAAACCTAGACTAATAGCATGTAATACCAAGACTCTTACTGAAGAGATCTGTCCCCTCTAGTAACAGGGGACAAACTCAGGAAGCTAGGCAGTCACATGCTTATCTACCACAGCCCCAATCAAGAGATTCACTCTGGCTGTCCCCCTTCCCAGCTCACTCATTGAAGGTGCTGACTTGCAGAGCTGTTTACCTGCATCTTAGTCTCTTGAAAGTCAAAACAAACCCTTGACATAACAATAATATGGAAAATGCTTAGTAGTTCACTAAAAACATTTATTCTTAAGACATGGTTAGCCTTACAATCTTAATGAAGCAATCACAGCTCTTCTGACTTTGGAAATAGGGGTGGCTCCCAAGACCCAGCCTCTCTCACAGGTCTGGAATGCAGCCTGGTGTAGTGTTTGCATAGCACATGTGAGATCTTAGTTCAATAAAAAAGATCCAATCTTTAGACTATTTTCTGGCTTGCTTATATGACAACCAAAAGTCAGGTACTCTATAGATAGAAACTGGCCCCAGACCCTGAGCTTTGTACCCTAGTACCCAGGCTTTGGCTACCTCCATAATTTCTTATGCAGTCCAAAATGCCTGAAGAGACATTCCTTTATTCCTTCTCCCTCCACAAAAGAAAAGTTACAGAGTCAAATAATCACAATTAGAACTCAGTCTAATAAATGAAGACTGGGACCAGCCAGACCAGCAACTATTAAGAACATTTTCTACTGCTGTATAAATTCTCAAGGGGGAAACAAAACCCACAAAAACCCAAAACTCTTCTGCTAAGCTGGCAAACTCTAAGGCTGAGCCTGTAGTCTGGGGCATGATTATGCTACTTCACAACATTGAATGATAGGAGAGTTGGGTCACAGGAATAAGTCATTCCACATATTACTAAGGACCACCTACCTCACTGGCTGTATCCCAAGCCTGGAGTCAGTATGCTGCTCTGAGGTGGACCCAACACACCAGCACTTGCTTTCAGGTACACCCAACAGCACTCTAGTAGTATTAACCAAATGCACCCTCAAAACCAAGACAGAGATTGACATCCAAGTAAAATAAGTCAGCACAGCAGGAGGGGATGTAGGCCTCTGGGACCACACCTAGCAGCTTGGCTTCCAAAGGGCAAAACTTTAGGATGGAACAAAACCTCCTCAGGCTTGCACAGGCTTCCCAGCCAAGTACTCAAAGAAGGGTGCACAATATTCAGGTGGAGATTCTCAAGGATATTCCTGCAATCCTGATACATTCTGATCTCCAACAGTCTCGTGGAGGCTGCAGCAGAATCTTTTTATGCCCTACCCATACCCTTCTCCTTATTAGAAGTGGCAAGCCAAGCTAAAAGCTGAAGCAGGAATAAAGTCCTCCCAGAGGACTAGGAGTTCCTAGTTTCATTTTCTTGAGGGAGAAGCTTTGGGAGTCAGTATGTGTCTGGACATACAATTTCCCTGAGCTACTCACTATGATGTGACCTAAGGGGGAAG
This sequence comes from Peromyscus californicus insignis, assembly GCF_007827085.1. Lineage (NCBI taxonomy): Eukaryota > Metazoa > Chordata > Mammalia > Rodentia > Cricetidae > Peromyscus > Peromyscus californicus. The sequence continues at coordinate 100,788,248 of NW_026294584.1, read as the reverse complement.
GTCACTGTCACAAGATGCCATCCTATGAGACTTTTAACAGGAAAAACAGGGAAGTTTGTGTTTAACTGCTGGGGCTGTTTACAAGTCAACAAGGGAGGGCTGAGAACAGCTCAAGGGCAGGACTAACCTGGCAAAAGTGACACTCTGGGTTCTATCACTGGAACCAAAATGAAATGGAAAGTTAGAAAACTAGCTCATGAAAAAGGGAAAAGTTCCAACTTTCCAGACTCAATCCTTTCTTCCAGTCTCTGCCCACATCCACATGCTGAACTGATAGCATGGAAGCTACATGATCTTTCCAGACCTAACACACAGCACAGGGACAGCACTCTCAGGCCTTTCCAAATCCCTTGTCCTGGGAGTATGAACAGGACAGGACACTTGTCCTTTCACCCTCAACACTACCACCTTGACCTCTACTCACATCAGCAGCCCCCAGTGGAATTCAGTTCCACAGAGCATCAATAAAACCCTAATGAGTCACAGGAGAACTAAGAGAGCACCCAGCCAGGCCCACGAGGACAAAAAGCCAGTCTGTGGGAGCAATAACACCCATTAACAGCTTCACGGAGCTTTGTTGTGCTCTCAGGCAGGACTCCTTAGTAGCTTAGTTTCTGGGAATCACTCTGTAAGGCAGGAGAAGCACCCAAACTAAGCTGAGCAGCTTACTAGTGTTTGGAAAAACGTTATTTCCTTGAAAAAAAAAATACAGAAATCTTTGAGAGAATTAAGACACTGTAAAAACCAGATATTTATGGGACTAAGGAAAATAAAACAAAACTGTCCAAAAAGATTCAAGATGCAACTAACCCAACGAAAGGCCTGTCTCAGACTTCGGCTAACAGTGTCTTTTAGAGCTGTGAGGGAAAGAAACCAGGAGTAGCCCCTATATGGATCGTGAAGGCAAAGTGACTCTATGTGACCTTGACTTGTAAATGATAAGTGACAGCTACACACCTATGATCAACACCAGGCCAGCAGCAACTAAATGACAGACACCATCCAGCCCTGTTCTTCTGATGTACAACTTGCATCCATCCAAAGTTACATTCATCCAAGAACTTCCAAATCTGTGTTTTCTTGAGTAAAGTTCAGGCCAGGAGACAAGGGCTTTGTGGGCCACTGGTACCCCAGTTCACTATGGAAATGTCAGGGGTTGGAGATCTGAGTGTTGCATCTGGTTTACATCTCCTGTTCTGTTCTTCCCTCTTACCACCCAGCTGCAAACTCCTTAAGCTCTCCAGATGCCCTGCTCCTGGTAGGTACACAGCAGGGAAGATTACTTCTTAAATACTGTTTTCCTTGGTCAGCTTATTTTGCTTGAATGCATACAGAACATTCCTTACAAGGGAAAAACAACTCCAAAGAACTTCTCAAAAATAAAATAAAATGGGAAACTGCTCTGAACAAGTTAGCAGAACAGAAGAGCAAAGTTCAGAGGGCTTGGAGAGTAGTACCTCGCACATTAGTTACTCAGTCACAGTATCCAGTTAAACCACCTTCCCAACCCAACCCACCCTGGCCACACAGCCCTGCCACCCCCCTTCAGCTCTGCCTTTTTGTGCATTGCTGACCCCAGGTACGGGGACAAGACAAGTCCTTCTGGAAGCTTTCAACAGCTCAGTACTTCACTCCTGGAATAAACTCCTTGGCATCTGGATTCAGGTTACTTTTGCTCTGAAATAAGAATCAAGAAAAAACATATCTCAAAGCAAGCTGTACTTTATTATATTTTTCATGTTAAAAAAAATTAATTTAGCATACAAAATACTGAGTTTCACTATAACTTTTTTTTTTTTTTGTTTTTCGAGACAGGGTTTCTCTGTGTAGCTTTGCGCCTCTCCTGGAACTCACTTTGTAGCCCAGGGTGGCCTCGAACTCACAAAGATCCGCCTGGCTCTGCCTCCCGAGTGCTGGGATTAAAGGCGTTCGCCACCACCGCCCAGCTCACTATAACATTTTATACATATGCAATACACTGACTCTGCTGATACCTGCCTCTTATCCCTCCCCATACCGATGGCCATCTTTCTACTTTCATGTCATGTTATACTTTAAAACTTATTTTCAGGCTAGGGATGTAGCTTATTGGTAATGTACTTGCCTAGCATGTACAAGGTTCAAATCCCCAGTCCTGCAGAAAGATGAAAGTACAGGGAAAGAGAAGGGAAGAGGGACAGGGACTGGGAGAAAAATACCAAATCATTTAAAACTTTGTTTTTGCAGTTCTGATACATGCTAAGCAAGTGTTCCACAACTGAGCCACACCCATAGTACCCTTCCTGGTAAGCCTCGGAAAAGAAGGAAGATTCTTAACACCCCAGGCTGTCACTGAATTATTCTCAGAGGCTCCTCCCTCTTTCTTCCCACTCCATTTCAGGATATTCCCCTGAATGATATTCATTCCAAAATAGCACTTCAAGCCACTGAACAGATTAACATGGTAAAAACGATATTCCATGAAGCCAGCTGGGATACCAGAACCTCTTTTTCTCATCTTTCTGTGCCCCTTGCTGGTCTTGTTGAGTCTTGGCTCACTGCAAGGCACAGCCACTCACAAGCTATGTGGGAACCACAGTGCTCACAGGATTCCAGCCACATCAAAATAAAAGGCAAGGAACTCACTTTTCTGATTCAACTGAACTACAAACTGGCCTGTGAGGAATGTGTTCCTTCTAATAGGAACAGTTTTCCTAGCAGAGCGAGAGTACATTAGATACAGATAGTGAAAGAGAAAGACAATTATCAAGTGGTCCTACTGAAGCCCAACTCAGACTTCTAATCTTATCCCAGTACAGAGCATCAGGGTAAATGAAGGCTGACGACTACAGTTTCACAGAGCTGGAGGCCATTTAAGGGGTGAAGACATGGCAGCTGAGAGGCTCCAGAGATCTGATGTAGAGTGTAGGGTCACACAAGCATCTATGACTCTAAACACTATATTGCTTACAGGATGTCACACATGAACTACTGAAGGCTCTTACCAAAATGTCTTCAGATTCATGACTGTCGCTGACTGATAGTCCATTTAACTGCTGCTGTAAGTGTCCCACAGCCTGAGGCAGGTCTCGTGCTGGGATGAACCAGTCCTGGTCTTCTTCATCCAGCATCTCCTGGAAGCAGCGGTCCAAGAAGTCTTGCTCCTGCAGCTCTTCCTCTACCTGCCAAAAAAGGGGAATACTCAGAGGTACTATCCCAAAGGGTGATCCCTCTGGGGTCCTCAGCCCTTCAGAGGTCCTCACTCTGCAACTCAGAACCATGGGCAGGAGAGCTAATGATGCTTCTAAGGACTATTGTGGTTTAAATGAGAAATGTTCCCAATTGGCTCATGTTTCTAAATACTTGGTCCCTAGTTGGCGATGCTATTTAGGGACATGACAGAACCTTTATGAGGTAGAGCCCTGATGAAGAAAGTATGTCAGTGTGGGCAGGCTTTGAGATTTATGGACATACCCCATTGTTTTTTCTCTCTGCTTCCAATTTGCAGATAACATGTAATCAGCCAGCTTCTTGTTCCTGCTGCCAATGCTTATCTGCTGCTCAGCCCAGCCATGATGGACTGACTGGATCTCCCCTAGAACTGTACGCTAAAATAAACCCTTTTCTTCCCTAAGCCACTTTTGGTCATGGTATTTTATCACAACAACAGACAAGTAACTGATCTGATAAACATAAAGAAAACATGATTTTAGTTATTCAAAATGGCAGAAACTTCAAGTCTTCATAAATTTTTATGGGACACTTTTTTATTATTACTTTTGATTCTTTATCTTGCTTTTTTTATTCTCTACTTTTACGATGGTATGGAAAAATCATTTTATAGCTTGAATTCTTTTCTTGATCTTGTTAAAAGCATTCTTTCTAGTCAGATGTGGCAGCATGCTTGTTATTCCAGCACTTAAAAAGCACAGACAGGTGGGTCTCTGTAAGTTCAAGGCCAGCCTCATCTGTGTTGTAGACCAGCCAGGGCCACATAGTGAAACCCTGATTCAAAAGAACAAAACAAAATTTTTAAATTTCCCACTTTACCAGGAACATGTAAAAAACAAAGGAAGTATGTAATTGGTCTGCTTCTTGGTTACTAAAAACTAAATCAAAACCAATATTAGCTCCTGACCCACTTTTTTAGTAATAACCCCAAGGCAGAAAAATACTTTTAGAACCTTAGAAAGATACAAAGGACACTTTCTGGTGCATTACTAGAAATATATGTCACAATACAGTTTTCTCTTAAAACAAAAACACAATAATTTAAACTACTCTGTACATCCTAAACACTATCACAAACTGAAGTAAAGAGATCTAGGATTTTCCAGTCCTTTGCAAACAGTGTTTACTGGGCAGATTTCAGTGACTTCATTGGCTGCTCCACACTTGCCAAATTTCTTTCTCACCTCCTGCTAGGTAACAGGATCACAGCTCATTACCTCCACAAGACAGATCAAACATCAACAACAACAACAAGTCACTCAACTGTGCCTCATATGTTAATAGCAAGTTTTTAATTGTTTCTATTGTTTCTAGACAGAATTTCCTATATCCCAGGCTGGCCTTGAACTCTCCATGTAGCTGAGGCTGGCCTTGAACTTCTGATCCTCCTGCCTGTTCCCCCCAAGTGCTGGGATCAAGTCATGTTCTATTACTCAGTTTAAGAAGAGTATTTTAAATTTGTAATTGCCCAAACATTTTTAAATCTCATAAATTACATAGTTATGAAGCTCTTAAGAAACTACAACAAAGTATTTCTAAGCCATAAGATTTTATAGCTTTGTGTTTGAAATGTTTGGTATTTATCCATTCTCTATTTCTCTTTGTGAAAGAGCTGGACTAACTCACTATGTATATAGCTCAGGCTGGCTGTGAACTCACATCAATCCCCCTGCCTCAGCCTACCAAGTCTTATACCACAGGTATAAGCCACAATATTCCTGCTCTCCATTCTCTTACATATTCCCTTGCTCAAGTATTTTACTATAGCTGTTTTAGGACCTTGCCATGTGAATCTATTTCTCTTATTATAGCAATATTCTATTTTCTTGTGAAAGAGTTGGGAAATTAGCACTAAAAACATAAAAAAAAAAGAAAGAAAAGAAAACAAACAAAAGATCCTAAGTCTCGACTCTGAGGCATGAATGAGTATTGTGTCTGTTCTGCCTTTAGTTATTAGATACCCATGGGGAAATGATAGGAGCTTACAGAAGAACAAAAACAAAAACCCAGTTAGAGAATATGTATGTAAAAGATCCCTAACACCCAACTAAGTGGTTTTTATCTTCTCACATTCCATGTCATACCTCGCCAGTGGCAACACATCCTACAACTTGCACAGAATTGGTGGTTGCAAAACTCAGCAAAACTCTTCTCTTTTTAGTATTAAAATTATCTGTGTATGAATATAAATCATTCACAAATAGAACTAATGTGTTTCTTCTTATAAGAATCCTTCCCTTTCCTGAGTTATCCTTCTTTTAAAAAATCTTTTATTATTTTTAATCGGGGGGTGGGGGGTGAGTGCACACGAGTGCAGGTGAATGAAAAGGCCAGAAGAAAAGCACTGGGGCCACTGGAGCTGGAGTTACAGATGGTCGTGGGCTACCACGGAGGTGCTAGAAACCAAACTCCGGTCCTGTGCAGGAACAGCAGGCACAAGACTGCAGAGCTGCCTCTTCAGCCCCTTGAGTTATAGACTTCTTGAGATTCCATTTGTTGTTATTATCTATCTGGGTCAGGGTGTCATGGACCTGTTTATAGGCTCAAGCTGGATAGGTAGCAGAAGATGACCTTGAACTGTTCTTGTCGACTCTACTTCCCCAGTGCTGGGATTAAAAGTATGTACCATCACATGCCACTACTTGCTGAGACCTCAAACAAGTGATATTTCCTTATTTAGGTCTTAGTCTTTTCCCCTTCAATATGACATTTCAATCTAGTTCTAAACGACTCATATTTGTTCACTTTTTTTTTTTAACAGAGCCTTGAACTCCTGATCCCCTTGCTTCTTCTTATAAATGTTGGGATTACACGCATGCACCACCATGACCATCTTTCAGTGAACATTTTTCCCCAAGGGGGCTGGGGAAATGGCTCAGCAGGTCAAGTGCTTGTGGCACAAACATGAGGACCAAGTTTGGATCCCCAGAATTTGTAAAAAGCTAGGTGTGGTGGTGTATGTCTGTCATCCCAGTGTCCAGCGGCAGAGACAGAGGAAATCTAAGGACTCACTGGCCAGCCAGTCTAGCCAATCACCAGCTTCAGATTCACTGAAGACTGTTTCAAAAAATAAAGTGGAGACTGACAGAGGAAAACACATATTGACATCTGGCCTCCGCGTGCATAGGTGCCTGAGGATGTGTATCTTCCGACCCAACCAATGGCAATCGATACTAGTATTAGGGATTACAGCTTTGAAGTTTTTTTATTATGTTTGTTTACTTATTGTTGGAGGGAGGTACGCGTGTGTCATTGCACACACCTGGAGGTCAGAGGACAGCTTGTGGGAGTTTGTTCTTTTCTTCTACTATGTGGGCCCTGGGGATATAGCTCGGGTTGTAAGGCAATGGCAGCAATTGCCTTCATCAACAGACCCATCTCACAGGCCCCATACGATGTTTTTCATTCCATGTACCTTGACTTGAATCTTATGGTACAGAAATTGTGGCCTGTCTGGAAACCTTGATATAGTAACTTCTTGTCTTATCAATTTTTTTAAACTTCATCTTAAATCTTTATTGTTTGTCTTGTCAATTTTAATATGACTTTACAGAATGAGATACACAAACAGCAGCAAGGGCATGTCAGCAAAGTGTTGTAGTAGCCACCACCTTGACAATGATAGCAGCAATGTCAGTGGAGGCAAGAGGGCAAGGAAGGACTCCACACAAGCAGCAGAGACATTGAAGGACCATGGGGTGGAAATACAGAGACCCACAAAGAGTGGAAGGGAAGAAGGAGGGAGAGACTACAGGTCCTTGAGGGTTTAGGAGGATTTAGGAGCTATAATCCTGGCTGGCTCTGACTGTTGCTGCTTAGAGCCGAGGACTGCACTATGTCTTGAGGGTCAGCTTAGAACCCAGAGCTATAGACTCTAATTGAAGCTATATGCCTCTGGCTGCTAAGATCTGGAACCCCTGTTCTCTGTGTCAGGCCTTTATCAACTCTAAAAGAGCCACCCTGTTCCTACAAGCACAGCAAAAGATTCCAGTAGCTCACAGGGATGATGACTGCCTTCTACCTTTGCCTACCTGTCTATTGAAATCCTCTTCATTCTCCATCCACATATATTCTGCAAATGGGTTTTCCTTTTCCTCATGTCCATTTAATCCTTGGTCCTCCTTGCATTTCACACTGGGTGATGTACTTGCCACACTGGATCCATTCATTATGGAGATTCTAAACAGATAAAAGAAGGCAAAAAGTGAAGATAAGGACTAAGAAAATTTGAATCTAAAACATCCAGGTCCTTCGGAAGGTTCTCAAGTTGTAGGCCAGTAACTTTAATGAAAATGAACACAATTGCTAGTTTGTAAGTGTTATGATATCAATTATATCTATACAGTTACCAATTATACAGGTGTATAGTTCTTTAAGAATTGAGGAGTGGGCATGGTGGTGTGGTGATATGAAAGAAAATGCCCCCCAAAGGGAGTGGCACTATTAGGAGGTGTGGCCATGTTGAAGGAACTGTGTCACTGTGGAGGCAGGCTTTGAGGTCTCACATATACTCAAGCCACTTCCTGTTGCCTGCAAGTCAAAATGTATTAACTCTTAGCTCCTGCTCTAGCAACATGTCTGCCTACATGCTGCCATGTCCCACCATGATGATAATGGACTAAATGTAAGCCACCCAATTAAATGTTTTCTTTTATAAGAGTTGCCATGGTCATGGTGTCTCTTCACAGTGACAGGAACCCTAAATAAGACAGGTGGCTCACTCCTGTCATCTCAGCACTCAGAAGTCAAAGCAGGAAGACTGCCTCAAGTTTCAGGCTAGCCTGGGCTATTGTGAAACCTTCTCAAACAAAAAACAAAAACAAAATAAAAAACAAACAAAAGGGATTAAGAAAAAAAAAGTCTAAGCTTACTTTTCCCAAACAAAAGCCAAAGGATATGGTAATAGAAACTTTCCTAAGCCAAATTCCTAAACATTCTAGAACCTACTGCAGATCAACTTTAATATTTAAACAGGAAGAGGAAGTGCGTTCTTTTTAAAAATATTTTTATTTATGCATATTTTCATTTATGTACATGTGTCTATGAGTGTATGACATGTGTGAGGATGCTCAGAGGCCAGGAGAGGGCAATAGATCACCTGGAGGAGCTGGAGTTATAGGTAATTGTGAACTGCCTGATATCTGAGCCGGAAACTAAACCAAACTAGGGTCCTCTGCAAGAACAGCAAGTGCTTCTAACAGCTGAGCCATCTTTCCAGCATCCTAGAAACACACTGTTAATGAACAGTGTAAGCACTTGCTCTTTATTCTGAGTATCAAGTTCTATTTCTCTTTAAAATGTATTCCAAAAATAACACAATTCATGGGAGGCAAGGTTGGAGGGATTACTATAATTCTGAGACCTGGGCTATGTAGCCAGATCTTGTCTTTAAAAAAAAAAACAAGGCCGGGCGGTGGTGGCGCACGCCTTTAATCCCAGCACTCAGGAGGCAGAGCCAGGCGGATCTCTGTGAGTTCGAGGCCAGCCTGGGCTACCAAGTGAGTTCCAGGAGAGGCGCAAAGCTACACAGAGAAAAACCAAAAAAAAAAAACCAAAAACAAAAACAACCCCACTATATTGCTAAGCAAAAAAGAGAAAGAAATCCACCAGCTCCTCAACCATCTATAGTTAAAAACAATGAGCAACACGGTACACACAGCCTTCTTACACCTAAACGCCTAATGTGTGCAACTACATACATTCTCCAGTATCTTTTCTCACTAGTATGATGACAGGACCACTTCGACATGTTCTATGTTAGCATGCAAACCTGTCTTGGGAACTGAGTCCAGTGTTTCTGTGTGACACAGTCTGAAAGAGCCTCTGTCCACCTTTCCTACTGACTTCCTGAGACTATCTCCCAGAAGCACAGCTGCTTCAGTGTTGGTTATATTCACTTTTTTGAAGTTCTTGATTTGTTGTCACCCTGGTGAGATTGCTCAGAGGGTAAAAGCACTTGCTGCCAAACCTGATGACTGAGTTCTATTCCTGGGTCCCAAATGGTGGAAGGAAGAGGAGTAACTTCAAAAGTTATTCTCTAAACACACACACACACACACACACACACACACACACACACACACACACACACACAGATGGGATGGAGTGGGGTGGAGATAAAAAACTTACCAGCAGTGCCTACTTTTTTACTCTCATTGACTATTTGTTTAACTCTTGGCAGTTTTTTGGCACAGGGTTTCTTTGTGTGGCTTTGGCTGTCCTGGATCTCGCTCTGAAGACCAGGCTGGCCTTGAACTCACAGATCCGCCTGCCTCTGCCTCCCAAATGCTGGTATTAAAAGCCTGGACCACCACTGCCCGGCTGGCAGCACTTTTTTTTTTTTGGTTTTTGGAGACAGGGTTTCTCTGTGTAGCTTTGTGCCTTTCCTGGAACTCACTTGGCAGTCCAGGCTGGCCTCGAACTCACAGAGATCCACCTGCCTCTGCCTCCCGAGTGCTGGGATTAAAGGCGTGAGCCACCACCGCCCGGCTGGCAGCACTTTTATTAATCTTAATTTTGTCTATCCTGTGTATACTTTTTCTAAAAAAAATTATTTTTTGACAATTTCATACATGTCTATAGATTTTTAATTTTTTTTAAACTTTTATTTTGTGTGTGTGCATGCACATATATATGTATGCATATACACACACACACACACACACACACACACACACACACACACACATACACACTATGGTGCACATGTGAAAGCCAAGGACAATTTGTAGAAATCAGTTCTCTTCTACCCTGTGGGTCTTAGAGGTGGGACTCGGGTCATTAGGATTGGCAGCAGGTGCCTTTACCCGCTGGGCCATCTCACCAGCTCTTTTGTTTACAGCTTTTGAAGGCATACATAGGCTGAGTTTATAGTGCAGTGGTTCATCTTCAGCATGACAAAATTCACAAGTAAACTAAGGTGCAAATGTCTATAATTGCTTACTTTGGCTTCTGTATTAACTACTTTACATACTGCTGGGACCAAATACCTTATAAAGGAAGGGTTTTAAAGTACAGTCCATGTATCTTTGTGGTATGACTGAGCATTCCTTGGGTATATGCCCAAGAGTGGTATGGCTGGGTCTTGAGGTAGATTGATTCCCAATTTTCAGAGAAACCACCATATTGATTTCCACAGTGGTTGTACAAGTTTGCACTCCCACCAACAGTGGAGGAGTGTTCCCTTTGCTCCGCATCCTCTCCAACATTGACTGTCATTAGTGTTTTTGATCACAGCCATTCTGACAGGAGTAAGGTGGTATCTCAGAGTCATTTTGATTTGCATTTCTCTGATGACTAAGGATGTTCAGCATTTCCTTAAATGTCTTTCAGCCATTTGAGATTCTTCTTTTGAGAATTCTGTTTAGCTCTATAGCCCCTTTTTTAATTGGATTGTTCAGTATTTTGATGTCTAATTTTTTGAGTTTTTTATATACTTTGGATACCACAAAGATACATGCTCAACTATGTTCATAGCAACATTACTCGTAATAGCCAGAACCTGGAAACAACCTAGATGCCTGTCAACTGAAGAATGGATTAAGAAAATGTGGTACATAAATACAATGGAGTACTACTCAACAGAGAAAAACAATGACAGCATGAAATTTGCAGGTAAATGAATGGAACTAGAAAAATATCATCCTGAGTGAGGTAACCCAGACTCAGAAGGACAAACAAGGTATGCACTCACTCATAAGTGGATACCAGATATAAAGCAAAGGACAATCAAACTGCAATCCACAGATCCAGGGAAGCTACCAAGAAGGGGGGACCCTAGGATGAATGTGGCTTATAATAAGTTTTGGTTTTACCCAATCACTGGGCAAGCTTAATGAAACATTTCACTATTAGGATAAGAATTTGTACTATATCAAGCTGATGAAAGAAAATGCTGGCCATACTTTCAGGAGGGGAGGCTAAAATCTTTTTAGATTATGGATTAGCCTATAGAAAAATGTCTGCCATAAATCAAACAGTGAAGGGGAAGATTAATAGGAATCTCACACATCTTAAGTAAAACATAGCTCTCTGAACAGATCAAATAAATAAATAAATGTTTGAAAAAAGAAGTACAGTCCATCTTGGGGAAGGCATGGTGACAAGTAGTAAGGAGCTAATCACACTGCACTACAGTCAAGAAGTAGTGAGTAATGAATGCTGATGCTCAGTTTTCTTTCCCCTTTTTATGATTCAGTCCTGAACCCTAGCCCATGGGATAGTGCTATGCACATTCAGGGTGGGTCTTCCCACCTCACTTAGCCCAGGTTGTGCTGGGCTGTCGTTCCCAAGGCCTTAGTTGGTAGCTGTTTATAACAAGCAGTTATTTCTGCCCACCATACAGAAACCATCCAGAGAAGCAGAGCAGTTTTCTAAAAAAATCTACCCTTGTCCAAAATAAATAAATAAATCCTGTACACATGATTGTATGGATAAAAAGGCAGTAAAAGAAAAACTGTGGTGCAGAGCAAGGTAGAACACAGTAATTCCAAGATACACTTGTTCATGGAGTGGGAATAGAGATCAAGCACAACATTGGTTGTGTTGGCTTTTGATTTTATGACAGACCCATCTTGGGACTCATCAAAGGTTTCTGGCTCATAGAACCACAGCCTTTTGGTTCAATCTGGCTTCAAATCAGTGTTCTGTTGGAACCTCCAGTTCACTCCTGCATGGTCTGAGAAGCCCCATTCCTGTCTCTCCAAACCCCACCCACACAGAGAATCTCCAAACAAGGGGGAAGGCACCAAAAAGCCCAGTTTTGCATTCTTGGCAGCTACTGCAGCTCCTCCTCTGAAGTTGCCAGCTGGCTAAAGTGGTCAGCTTTTGACCATACTTGGGCACAAACCCAGCTTGTGACTGACACATCATCACCCCTCACCTATAACCTATATAAATTCCCTGCTTTAGTTTGGGCATATGGCTTCTCCAGCTTCCATCTCTGGGACTGGAGAACCCGGCAGGGAGTTACTTTGCTTAAATAAACTTGTTATACTTTTTCAATTTGGTTTGATCTGGCTTACTGCATCAATGGAGATACCTATTATGGGTGGGGGTGTGTGTGTGTGCAGAAAACCTTTTAGTAAGGGTAGAAGACAGTCCTTTATTCTTTTCTTCTTTCTCCAGTGCTGGGGATAGAACCCAGGGCCTTACACACAAAGGCAACACTCTACCACTGAGCTGCACCCCAGCCCTGGACAGTCTCTTGTAATGCTTTTTTGAGGTGCTTTAGGCATCAGAAACCACAGTTGTCCTCTGCCCTTTTCTCCTCCCAGAAGGTCATAGAAACTAACATTCCTTTTCCCCTAGGCAAGTAATAAAAAACAAAGATATATTCTGAGCTTCCCCTCTCTTTCTGTCTCAGACTGGCCATAAACAAATTCTCTGATCTTATAGAATGATCATAAAACTCCATTTCAGTAGCGGTCCTGCCCATAGCTGGGAGGATAGACTGCTGCACAGAGGCCAAAAAAATCTGGATAGACAGGCCCTGCTGGGTTTCCCTATGCAGTCTTCTAGCATTAGACCACACCCTTTAGGTCTGGTCATACTGTTACAGGGTTATCCTGTTTCAATCATGCTTTTATAATGAAGACTTCATAAAGAATCCAAAGAGGTGAGGTTTGGAGCATTTCTGCATAGCTGAACACATGGAAACTTGTAGAAAAGTAAATAAGAAATCATTCATGACCTGGGAGGGGGTGACCCCAGCTCCACAGGGATGGGACTTCCTGGGCCCAGGATATTCCCAAACCTCATCCTACCAATCTCTTTGTTTGGCTATCTGTCCCTTTGTTGTTGTCTTCTTTATTTTTGCAATGGGTGTCTCATTCTGTATCCCTGGTTGGTCTGAAACTGGCTGTGTAGACCAGACTGACCCCCACCTCACTGTGACTGTTTGACTCTGCCTTCCAGATGCTAGGACTACAGGCATGTAACACCAAATGCTATGGTATTTGTCTCCTACAAAATATCCTTTAGACCAGTATTTCCCTGAGTTGTGAGCTGACCAGCAAGCTAAACCCAAGGATGGGGGGTTGGGAACCCCAACTGACAGCCAGTTGGTCATAAGTTTCAGAGGTCTAGAAATTTCAACTGGTGTCTGAAGTGAGGAAGCTATGTGTTGGGACTGTGCTCTGTCTGTGGAACCTGACATTACTTCTCGGTAGACAGTGTCAGAATTAAACTGTCCAGCTGGTTTCTGCTACAAAGCAGACTACTTTCTGGAGAGAGACAGACACACACACACTTTGAGATCAAAGAGATCATGATCTATGCTGCAAACACACAGTAGTAGAAACTGGGTTTGTTTTCCTGTAGTATCATCAGGCTATAGAACTAAGTATAAATACTTCAAAAAAAAAAAAAAAAGGAAAACACAGAAACAATTCTTGCAATTCTCAGTGCTCACACAGTACTGATCTGTACTTTACATTCAACCTGCAGCTTCTACTAAGTGCAAAGTTGTTTTTTCCAAACAGCAGCAATCTATATATATAAAACACAACCATGCAACTGTATAGTGTTTAAAAACAAATGAAGTACTATCACATCTATATTCTGATTGACTAGACATAATCTATCCAACAATATTTAATTTTTTTTCAGAGCTGGAGACTGAACCCAGGGTCCTGTGTATGGTGGATATATCCCTTACCACAGAGCTACCACTCCAGCCCTCAACTGCAATTTAAGAGAAGGTATCACACAGCGAAATGGCCTGGGAGGGCACCAGACTGAGGTGTTAAGGCACTTTTCTGTGTTACAGACTAGTTTAAGAATCACACTGTTGGGTGAGTGGCAACTGGTACCTTAATGTGTCCCTAACTTTGTTAGTAGCTGGCTGGGAACAGGAGATTCTGCTGGAGAGGGCAGCTCCTTGGAAGGCACACAGATGTTTCAGTGTGGGGAAGATATGTGATAATGGGGGATCACTACCCTTAACATCACTGACTTCTGAGCCAGTTTTATGCAACATTCTGTTCACAGCTCTTCCCCAGCTTACCACTCAAATGCTTCAACACTGAGCTGCTTCTGGTCATTCCACCTTGTCAGTCTGCTATATCTAACATGACCCTTCTCCACACACCTAGGCACATTCTTCTGAAAGTCTAATGTAATGCGGATAAAGAAAATACATCTAGAGCTGTCAGATTAAAAAAAAAAATGTTCTGTTTCATAAACAGGATTAAGAATCAGAGTATCTGCCATGATGTCAGCCATGCCACAGAGTTGTCTGTGTGACAGGGAAGTGAGCCGCTTGTGTGTGAGCTCAGAAGAAGATCTTTCCACAATCAAGCTTTGCCAAGTACAGCCCCAGCTGACAGCCTTCCTGCAACTTCATGACCGAGTCAGGCAGAGGCACAGGGCTAGGTCATTACAGATAAAACTGGGAAAGCACAGGAGATGCAGGGTGTGCAACCAGATTCCTCACCCACAGAGTAAGTATCTGCTGCTTTAATTCCTATGTATTATGTGGTAACAAGTAAGTGTAGAGCAGGATAGTGCTTGAGAAGTGCTTCAAGATCAGACCCTACTTAAGGCAGATTTCAGGTCTAGCCTGGGTCTACACTGCACTCCAGAAATCCAAGAATGATATTAAAAGTTACTCTTCCTCTGCATCTGAAATAGGCAGAAGAAATACATTTGTTTTTTGATGTAGTCACAATATATCTGACAAACATCTTAGAAGAGAAAAGATTTATTTTGGCTCACGGTTTCAATCCACTGACAACTGGCCCCACTATTTTTAGGCCTATGCCACAGTGGAAACATCAAAGTAGGGCATGGTTGAAGAACGCTGCTCCCCTCATGGCATCCAGGAAACAGAGAGAAGTTGGGCTGTACAGGGATTAAGACAAACCCTTTAAAGGCATACTTCGTGACTGACTTCCTCTAAGCCCTAACAGCCCAATGATCAATAAACTCAACAGCAGATTAATTCACTGATGAAGTTAGTATCCTGGTGATCTAATTACCTCAATAGGTGAGCTCACACACAGCTGGAGACCAACTCTTCAACCAAGCCTTTTGGAAGACACTTTACATTCAAACCATCAACAGGAAACATGCTGAAAATGGCAACTGTCATTACAGATAAAACTGGGAAAGCACGGGAGATGCAGGGTGTGCAACCTTGTCCACAGGAGGCAGGAGCATGGAGGCTGCATAAGACCTGAATGATCACAGTCAAGAGTTTAAAATAGGGGTCTCAATTCCCAGCCATAATGTGCTTCAGGACTATTAATGTATCTAGGACCGTTTAAAAATACATGCTTTGTCAATTCAACACTATGAACTTGTATAACTCCCAGATCAATATGTTAACACCCAAATCTTGCTGTTCTCTGAACCAAATTTAGTGTATGTATATATACACATACACAAACACATCTATAATGTGGTACCATAGAATCAAACCCAGGGCCTCTAACATGCCAGGCAAAATGCTGTACTAACTGAGCAGTGTCCCTGGCTTTTCAGGAGCTATAGCCTGCATCATGTCCATGTTCACAATTTCTCTGTATAAAATATTTAAGATTTTTGAATGAATTACTATTAATGAAGTGTACTAAAGAGTTAATAAAAGTAACATTTTTCTAACAAAGTCCTGGGCTTAATACCTGCATCACATAAAACAAAACTAGGTGCAGTGGTATACATCTGTAAATTCAATATTCAAGAGAATACAATATTCAAGAAACTCACCATATAGACCAGGCTGGCCCTGAACTCACCCTGCTATGCTAGGATTAAAGGTGTGTACCACCATGCTTGGCCCACCTGTTATTTTTCAATAGCTCAGCTATTCCCATGATCTAAAGTCCAAATGCCTGGAATTCATACTAGTAACAGATAGTGTCATGGTGAGCAATGAACAGAATGAGAAGAAGAGCATGTAGAGAGAGATCACCTACTAGAGAGCCACATGAGACACTCCAACTTGTGGCAGTAGTGCTGCTACACAGCTGCCAGAGTACCCCATCAAACTCCAGCTCCCTGGTTTCATCTTTTGGTTTCTCCTAATTATTTGCAGGGTCATACCCATACTCATGCTTGCATGGACACACACATTTTCTTTTTGAGACAGGGTCTTACTATGTAGCCCAAGCTAGCCTTGAACTTGAAATTCACCTGCTTCATCTTCTCAGGTGCTAGACTCAGACACATACTATATAGGGTTCAATCTGTGGTACTAAAAGAAAACAATAACAACAACAACAAATAATTTATAGCCTGGTGTGATGGCTTACACAGTTATCCCTGCACTGTAGAGGCAGGAGGATCATAAGTTTGAAGCTAGCCTGTGCTACAAAATGAGATACTGTCTCAAATAAACAGTAACACACAACTTCATAAGCCTTTTATGCAGAAGATATTTTACTTCATACTATGTGTATTTTTCTCTCATCATATTCGACAAAGCCTTTCTTTATTAAGTATACAAACTCCTCCTCATTTGGTGGGGGCCCAGGCAAGACAAGAGCAGGAGTGGTGGCTTGTTTCTGTAGGGTGGGGAGGATCAGAAGAATATTTATGCAGAGATTGAAAAACCAAGTCTCAGATACCCTCTAATTAGAATGATTTTATCTTCTATATTTCCATTTTTATGAGAGCTTGCTTAGACTTTAGCAGAAAACAAGTATGGAATTATCCTGTTAGGCCTTCCTATGCTGACCACAAGACACAAATACTCCAATACCCTCCACCTAATACAAAACAGCACTTACAAACACACTATTGATGTGCTTGTCAAAAACATAGAAAACTCAACTGTCCTGTAATTACAAGTTGACAAAGCCAGGCCTGTGGTACTGGCCTGTAATCCCAGCTATTAAGGAAGCTGAGGCAGGGGGATTGGGAAGTCAAGGCCTGCCGGGACTATAGTGACATCAAGATCAGACCGAGTAATTTAGTGAGATATCGCCTCAAAATATATATATATATATATATATATATATATATATATATATATATATATATAAAGAGGAATGGGAATATAGTTTAGTGATAGAGCCTTGTTATCATGTGAAAGGCCCTGGGTTCAATCTGTATTACTAAAAGAAAAATAAAACACAACTTTCCACCTAGTGGTGATGGCTCACGCCTTTAATCCCAGCACTTGGGAGGTAGATCCAGGAGGATCTCTGAGTTCAAGGCCAGCCTGGTCTACAGATCGAGTTCCAGGACAGCCAGGGCTACATAGAGAAACTCTGTCTTGAAAAACAGGAACAAAAAACAAAACAAAACAAACAAAAACTACAACTTTCAAAAACGTGTTAGTTAAGATATCTGTGGTGGTACATGAATATAATCCTAGCACCAGAGAAGATGAGGTAGGAGGAGAGCCAATTTCAGGTTATCTTGGTTTATACATACAGCAATACAAAACCACAACATCCCCAAACAACAAAGAATTACTAGTGGATGAGAAAGTCAACAAACAAAAAAATCACTTTTGTGATTCCTAAGAGTATAACAAAAAACAAAGAAGAATTACAGAGGCAGCTTTTAAAGTGAAGACTCCCAGATTAGAAAGACAATGGAAATGAAATACAACCATTTTGCTGATGTTACACTCCACCCTATTATAGATCTATAAAGAGCCCCACATGGACAGACTGATGCAGACCCTCTGGGAAGAATCATCACCCTAAGCTTAAGGTAGCAAGCAGTTCTGCCCTTGGACCAGAGCCAAGAACACAAAACATAAAGAATTTAAAAAGCATTTGAAAAGCATCAAGAAAGCACATTCTAATCCAAGGTTTTCTGTTAGGAATGTGTCACCTGGAAGCATTTCCATGGCTTCCTCATCCCCTTCCAATTCTGCTTTGTCAGGTCTAAGTCAACACTTTTATTTTTGCTTGTTAATTTGCAAAAGATCATTCTGATAGGAAGACTAAAGAGAACTATAGACCATTCCTTTAATACAGTGGCAAAATTCTATGTGGAACAGAAATTCTAATTAGTCTAATTTCTACAATTCTCAAATTGACATTCTTTAAACACTAGTCTAAGGAAAACTTTGAAACAAAATGTCATAGCTAAGAGCTAGAGAGATGGCTCAGTGGGTACGGCACTTGCTGTGTACGCCAGAACCTGAATTTAATCCTCACCACCGATGTAAGAAGCCAGATGCACTGGTATGCGCCTATAATGCCAGGGCTGGGCCAGTGGAAACAAGAGGATCTCTGAGGCTTGCTGGCAAGCCAGCCTTGTGAAATCAAGGAGCTCCAGGTTCAGAGAGAGATGCTGTCTCAAAAAATAAGGTAGAGAGCAACTGAGAAAGATACCTAATGTTGACCTCTGACCTCTGCATGCACACACATGGAATTATATATGCTTACATGTGCACACACACAGTCATGGAATACACAGCTAAGAAGTCTTGTTCAATTTAACAAATACTTCCTAATTTTAGTATTTTAGTCATTTCTTTTATTTTTATCTATTAATTTATTACTGTTATGATGTGAATGTAGCTCATCCAAAATTCAGGTGCAGACTTACCACGTAACAATAGTAAGAGCATCACCTTGAGGAGGGGATGAGGCCCAGGAGTTCCTCTCTCAAGTGGGATTAAAGGTTTTCCAAGGGGTTTCACACAGCATCCGGCTCTCTCACCCTTCTGCCTTCTACCTTGTGAGGACAGCAGAGAGGATGAAAGGTGGCATCCTGTAAGCAGGACAGCCTCACCAGAAAAGCAAACCTGTCACTGCCTTGATCCTAACATCCAGAGCTATAAGGAATAAAACTTACGTTCTTTGTAAATATCCAGTCAAAAGTATTTTATTATAACTGCACAATCAGACTCAGATACCTGTTTGTTTGTCTGTTTGTTTAAGATCCGGTCTTTCTATATAACTATGGCTGTCCTGGAACTCACTAAGTAGACCAGGCTGGCTTGGAACTCAGAGATCCACCCACCTCTGCCTCCAGAGTGCTGGGATTAAAGATGTGCACCACCACAACTAGCTATTTATTTCATTTTTAACCTATTGCCTATTAACAGACCATAGACTTTTATCAACAATGCCCTGAAGAGGGATGTTCTGTGACATTATCCTATTGAATATGTACAAAAATAACAACAGGCTCCATAACACACTTAAAAGCCCTTCCAAAGGCAGAACCAACAGATTCACCAATACTTAATGACAAGACTGTACCCAGACCCATCTTGAAATTTTCCCTAGTTGAAGGCAGTAACTCATCTTTCCAGGAAAACATCAAACAGGGGTCAGCAGAAGGGCCTGATTTCTCCAGCTTAGCTCCAAAAAGAAACACACCATTGTATAAGCCAATGTCTTTTAAACAAAGACTAATAAAAAAACATTAATGAGTCGGGTGGTGGTGGCACACACCTTTAATCCCAGCACTCAGGAGGCAGAGGCAGGTGGATCTCTGTGAGTTCGAGGCCAGCCAGGGCTTCAGAGTGAGTTCCAGGAAAGGTGCTAAAGCTACAGAGAAACCCTGTCTCAAAAAATCAAAAAAGAAAATAAATAAATAAATACATAATAAAAATTAAAAAATAGGGGTTGGGGATTTAGCTCAATGGTAGAGCGCTTTCCTAGCAAGCACAAGGCCCTGGGTTCGGTCCTCAGCTCCAGAAAAAAAAAAAAAAAAAAAGAGGCAATTATTACATATAAAATATGTGTTACTTTTCTTACCAAGTCTCTAATGTTGTCAACTGATAACAAAAGCAGAATTGTCAGAAATGATAGGACAGAAGTCTGGAAACATGTCTGCCAGGGGTCTTCCCTACTTTAGAAGTCTGGATACAGTTCTGCCAAGGATCTCCCCTGTAATCACCTCCATTTGACATCTGACCACACATCTGAGAAAACAGGACTCAAATTATTTGTATTAGGAATAGTCTGCTTGTAACTTGGAAGGTTTCCTGAGAGTCAGCGTCTAGCATACATATGTGCGCCCACCTCCCGGTCCTCAATAAAGGATTTTGCTGACAATCTGTCATTTCTAGAATGTCATTTCTAGACTTCTCAAGGATGTCTGTGCTTTTCAGGGTAAGAATCTGATCACTTTGCATTTTGTAACACTGATGCAAATGTTTCTGACAGTCTGTTACTTAAAACTGACTTTTATGAAATGTTTATGTGTTTTTGTTTACTATTTAGCACTCAATGACATTAGAGGCTATAATCTTCTCATGAGCTAAAGCCCAGACATAAAAGCTACCACAGTGGAATCATCTGAACTCAAAAAGAATTCTACACTGCCAAGACCAACCAAATAACCATTGTATTTGATACAATTTTGAGAGGAAGAAAAAAAAAAAGAATTGTCATAACTGAGAGGAGAAGGGAGCCTAAATATATTATAATGAGACAGAAACGTAGGAGATACACACACACATACATGTTCCCTGGGAAGAGCCATATTTTAAGTGGGACAGACTTTCAAAGTTAACTATTGATGAAATCTTGTTCAAAAGGCCAAGGTCAGGGCAGAATTGCTCTCTGGGAAGGAGGAGGGTGCTTCCCTCTGCTGCAGCACAGTGAAGACAAGATCAGTCAGGAATGGGCAGGTTTTAGAGAGGGAAAGGCTTCAGTGGTGGAATGTGAACTACACCTCAGGACCTGAGGGAAAAACTGCTTAGGAGCCTTGGAATATGTAAACTGTAAGAACAGAACTAATGTCACTATGAAATGAGAAAGCATTTAATCCAAGTTCCCCTAAACCAGCAGTTTTAAACCTGTGGGTCTCGACCCCTTTGGGTCACATACCAAATGTTTACATTATGATTCATACCAGTAGCAAAATTACAGTTGTGAAGTAGCAATGAAATAATTTTATGGTTGGGGGTTCACCATAACATGAGGAACTGTAAAAAAGGGTCGCAAGCATTAAGAAAGTTGAGAACCACTGCACTAGACTTTTTAGAGTAAGCCCCTTCCCAATAACTTAGTATATACAAAAACAAAACAAAACAAAAACAAACGAACAAACAAAACCAGTCAACCACTCAAAATCCAGGGGACAGAACAAGGATGAGGGCTGGAGAGATGGCTCGGCAGTTAAGAGCACTGGCTGTTCTTCCAGAGGTCCTGAGTTCAATTCCCAGCAACCACAGGGTGGCTCACAACCATCCATAATGAGATCTGGTGCCCTCTTCCGGCCTGTAAACATGCATGTAGGCAGAACACTGTATACATAATAAATAAATAAATCTTTTAAAAAAAAAATCCCAAGTCTTCACATGACTTGAACACTTAAAAAAAAAGAACAAGGATGAAGTTACAGCTCCTTCAAGTACTTGATGACTGTCCTCCTTTCACAGGCTCTTCCAGAGGGTCAAATTCACCCGTGGAAGTGCCAGAACCTGACTTCAGCTTAGACCTTTCTTTCCTGAAGCCCATGCTGGAGACAAGTGTCCTACATGGAGCTACACTGATGCTCCTTTTCCTTTTCCTTTTTTTTAAATTCTAAGACAGAGTCTCAGTATGTCAACATTGGCTGGCCTGGACCTCACTATGTAGACCAGGCTGGCCTTGAATGAGATCTGCCTGCCTTTGCCTCCCAAGTGCAGGAATTAAAAGCATGCACCACCATACCTGGCTTGTTTTGTTTTTTGAGACACCATACCTGGCTTGTTTTGTTTTTTGGACAGGGTCTTGTTAAGTTGTCCACGTTGGCCGAAAACTTGCCATGCTCCTGCCTCAGCCTTCTGGGCATCTGGAATTAATTGCATGTTATCACCTCACCTGATAAGCCTATGCTCTTAATGACTACCCATTTACTTTCAGAAAAGCTATAAAAACAAACTGATTTTTTTTTTTTCAAATACTGCAAATGGCCAGGAAATAGGAGCTGAAGAAAAATGCTATTTGGTAAGAGAATTGAGGTAGTTGAAAGGAACACACTCACATTACTCATTAGTATGTTTAAATTATAATATACAATAACCCTTACCATAAACATTCAAAGTTGCATTCAATCTGATGCTTGCTAATACTTTCAGAATCCTATCATTTCTTTTTTAAAAACATTTTTAATGATTTACTTATTCTTACTTTATGTGCATTGGTGTTTTACTTGCATGTATGTATGTATGAAGGTGTCAGATCACCTAGAACTGGAGTTACAGACAGTTGTGAACTGCTATGTGGGTGCTGGGAATTGAACCCAGGTCCTCTGGAAGAGCAGTCAGTGTTCTTAACTGCTGAGCCATCTTGCCAGCCCCCACCTATAATCTTTTATAGGCAACTCTTTACATCCCAAAAGCTTCAAAAATTTAATTGTTCCCCCATGTATTTCATGTCAGAACTTAGTTGGTAGTAAAACCTGATCAACTGATGTGAGGCATTCATTTACCCACCTGGCACAAACACTCTTGTTTGCTCAGAAGTATGAACATGTCTAACAGTGGTGCCCTAGAAGCTGCAGAGTATTACATACCACAAAGACACTTCTTTCTAGACTGAGTCTCATCTGGCCTTACAGGCTTCAGAGCCTCTACAGATTCACTTTCCAAAGGATCTCATTTCTGAGAGTTACTACATTTCTGAGGTACTCTACTGTCTTTAGGAACTCATAAGCCAGTAATATTGAAGTATCTTTAGGAAAACAGGATTGCAAGTTTTTTTAAATTGCAAAATATAAAAATCTCCTTATTGACATCATTTTATAAGGGACTATTTAGCATTGAAAAATGTAGGGAAGTCTTAATTCAATGCAAAAGACAATCTGATAAGCCATATCAATTTAGTTTTATGAAGAACACTCTGAGGTCCTCATTTTTCTTATTCTACAGGCTGGTGAAAATGTTCACAAGAGACTAGCACCATCTGACCCAAGATTTAGCACTAAGATATTTATTTATATAAAATTACTTTAGGTCGATGGGTTGAAGAGATGGCTCTGTCGGCAAAGTGCTCAAGTATGAGGACCTGAGTGTGAGCCCCAAAACTCATGTAAAATGCCACTAACCCCAGCACTGGGTAAGCAGAGATAGGAAGATCCCTGGGGACTCACTGTTAGTCTAGTGGAATCAGTGAGAACCATGTAAAGTGAGTGTGAGCTGTCTCAAAATGTAAAGTGGACTGCTGTGAAATCCAGGCCAGCAGGATCTACACACAAAATTCCAGGACAGCCAGGGCTACATAGAGAGACTGTGTAAACAAACAAACAAACAAACAAGTACATGGCTGACCTCTGGCCTACAAACACATCCAGGCACACTTACACAATTATTGAAGTTTCTAAAAATGTAGGCTCTGAGGCTCCACCTTAAGGGATTATAACTCAGATAGTCTGGAGAGGCCCTAGAAACCTACACTCGTTTTTAGAAAATCCCTGTGTTGTTTCTGATGTGCTGCCAGACTTCAGAACAGTGGCTAGCATAGAATCTAATTCTCCCTTCCCTTTCCTCACCCAAACCGTTCCCTGGGAGGAGGGAACAAAGTGAGCATGTGCTCTCTCAGGAAAGCACCAGACCACTGTGCATAGCAGCTACTTCTCTACACAGTCCATGTTGACCTAGCTGCTCAATTTGAAAAGGGAGACTGAGAGAAGGTAAGTAGACATTAGAGAGCTCACAGGCCAGAAAAATCTCACTGAAGCAAAACTCCTCTATACAGAGGTGTGGCTTCCAGAGCTCCCCTTATCCTCACCCAAACATCCTGCATATGATGCCTCAGTTCAGACAGTACCATCTTCTCTGGCAAACAATAAGAATCTAAAAACTATCTGTAGCTGGGTGTGCTGGCACACACATGCAACCCTAGCACATGTTGGCTACACAGAGTTCCAGGCAAGCCTGGGCTACATGAGACTATCTCAAAACAAGCCACAAACAAAAACTTAAACATGTACATAGTATTTATGTATCTAAACATAACACACTTATGCAGTGTGTGTGCAACACACACTCACATGCTCCTTAAGTAATGTCTCCAGTTTTCAGCTTCTATGTCAGTCCTGCTTTGGCTTCATTTTTCACTTTTTCTTTCCTTTTTAAAAATATTCAATTATTTATTTTATTTGTGTATGTCTGTGTATCATATGCATGGCTGATGACCAAAGAAGACAGAAGAGGGCATCAGATATCCTGAAACTAGAGTTACTGACATTTGTGAGACACAATGTGGGTGCTAAGAATTGAACCTAGGTTCTCTGGAAGGCACCCAGTGCTCTTAATCACTGAGCCCTCCCTCTAGTTCCATTTTTAGTTTCAAAGGGTTTTGAGGATTTACTGTTACCACCCAGTGGAATGACAAACCACTTTAAAACACACACACACACACACACACACACACACAGAAAGTGGGCTCTAGCAATGATCTGCACTCAGCCCTCAAGCTTATTTCTGGACTATTTTCTAGATAGACAAAAACCTTGAATTAGCATTTCAAGGAGACTAGCAGGTGCAGGAGGCACAGATATGAAAAGATGATGAAGTTTCCTGAGCATGGCTGGCAGATTAAAACAAATCACAATAAAAATAAAAAATAAACAATGAAAGTTTACTCAAGGGGGAAAACCCTGCAAATGGCTCAGCCAGAGAGCATGGTCCAAATGAATTAACCATAACTGCAGAAACTTACAACAGATACAAGTGTTAGGGGGAGAATGTAAAACTGTGGTTGGGGCTGAAGGGTCTGTGACAACTTACTAATGCAGGTATTAAATTCTGCAGTCTGTAACACAGTGACATTGTGTTTACTCACTCACTACCTATGAATTTCCCATGCATCATACACTGTTTAATTGGTGAAAATATAATGAAACACATTCTCATAGAGCTCACAAGCCAGCAAAGAGACAGACGAACAACTGATTTACCATGTAATGTGAAGTAAAAGAAACAGTGAAATGCAGTCTAAATTAAAGGAAAGGCGTGATTAGTAACATGCAGATTGCTGAGGGATGTTTTTTCAGAAGTGCTCTTTGAGCACACAGAGGTACCAGACAGACATGCAGATAAGAGGAGTGGGTCCGCCGGGCGGTGGTGGCACACGCCTTTAATCCCAGCACTCGGGAGGCAGAGGCAGGCGGATCTCTGTGAGTTCGAGGCCAGCCTGGTCTACAGCGCGAGATCCAGGAAAGGCGCAAAGCTACACAGAGAAACCCTGTCTCGAAAAACCAAAAAAAAAAAAAAAAAAAAGAGGAGTGGGTCCTACTTTACTTGAATTGGTATTTTCAATTAAAATTTTATAGTACAGAAATAGTACATACTGTTGTAAAAATTGGAAAGCACAAAAAATTAGGATAGACAAAATGATGGGAGCTTACAGAGCACTACACAGAGCCACGTTCCTCAGACAGTAATGATTTTATACTTGCTCTGGATGTTCATGTGTATACATACAGATATATGCATTTATAAAACAGAAATGGGTTAATCTCTGGTGTTTAGTCATTTTGATGAGATACATAAACATCCATTAAGTTTACACAAGCTTTGTCCAAAGAAGTCTTGCTTCATGTTTCTGTACATAATAAGAATTATGAATGGGGCTAACTTTTAGCCAGGTAAACATGTAACCAGTTGGGGATCTAGTCTAAACTATTTCACCAAGGGTGCATGAGCGTGAACTGGACGCGTGGTTGTTTATAATAGTACAATGTTATCCACCAAAGGGAAACGGCTACGTAAACCATGGTACTCTGTGAAGTGCAGAGGAGAAAGATGATCTATGTGCTGAAGAAGAAATGATTGGGAGAGGTGGCTGAGTGCAAGGGGGAATCAATTTACATGACACCTTTTCTGGGAAGCCTGTAACTCTGCTCCCCTCCACGCCCTCCGCCCCCCGCCCTTTCAGGAGGAGTTGAGAAGTCCCCAGATCAGATACCTGTGCAACAGTTGCCACACATCTGATTCTCAAAGGCAGAAGGCTGGAACTGTGGAACCTGCTATGGAGCTCACAGGGTAGGAAGGAAGACAGCCATCTGAACAAGTAGTTCTACCACAACACAACTAGATGCAGCACCAAGGAGGAAGAAGAAGCTGTATTGAATATTTGACACGTGCCAACCATTTTGCTAGATGCTTTATCTGACAGTATTATCATGTAAGATAGTGTCTAAAGAAAAGCCCACAAAATCCTAGGACGCCTCAGTTACCCTCTGAAGAAAAGTAACTGTCTCCAGAATCCTATTCAAATATACTAGTTTGTGAGACAGACAAATACATGAAGCAATCCCTTTTCTTTGTCTATGAGAGAACAGACTAGGACTCAGTACCTCATCTAAAGATGACATACAGGTTAAACTTGGAGATCAGGAACCAAAAACCTGGCTTGACTCAAAATTCTGCCCAATAGGACTCTTCCATTTCAGAAGATGAAAGATCACGTGTCTCCTTTGGAAAATAAAAATGTTAGGTGGACAAAGCATGAGAAGGTGGGTATCCAGGACTAAAACAATATCTTAAGTACTGTCAAGTTGTTGCTCTATATCAGTGATTCTCAACCTGGGGGTCACAATTCCTTTGGAGGTCAAATGACTCACAGAGGTCACATATTGGATATCCTGCACATCAGATATTTACATTATGATTCATAACAGTAGCTATGTTTCAGTTTTGAAGTAACAACAAAAATAATTTTATAGCCGGGCGGTGGTGGCGCACGCCTTTAATCCCAGCACTCGGGAGGCAGAGCCAGGCGGATCTCTGTGAGTTCGAGGCCAGCCTGGTCTCCAAAGCGAGTTCCAGGAAAGGCGCAAAGCTACACAGAGAAACCCTGTCTCGAAAAACCAAAAAAAAAAAAAATAATAATAATAATTTTATGGTTGGGGGTCACAACAACACGAGGAACTGTACTAAGGGTCACAGCATTAGGAAGGTTAAGAACCACTACTCTATACAGTTTTGAAAGCACTAAGGTCTAGACAATATGGATGCTGAAATGATTTCCCATTCTCCTTTATATTCATCCCCCATCACCACAGGTAGCATGTGTATGCCTCTCCCTTGAAATGTAAAAGTGTCTACACATCATCAACCTTGAAATTAGGACACAGGTTCAAAAGTCCAAGTTGTACCACAGCTGTTCATTTAGTAGATGGCAGATCCAGATTTCAAAGAACAGGTCAGCATTATATCCCACAAGTGAGGAGATGGTTAGTTAGAAAGTACTTGTGTTAGAAACATAAGGACCTGATACTGGTCCCCAGAACCCACCTAAAAAGGTAAGCATGGAGGTGTAAGCTTGTCGTACCAGCCCTGCTGGGGCAGCTGGGCAGACCCCTGGGACATGCTGGCCAATCGACCTAGTCTAATCGGTGAGTTTCAGGCCAGGGGGAAATCCTATGCTTCCTCCCCACACAAAAAAGGTCATAAGGGACACCTAAGGCTGCCCTCTGGTCTTCATATTCACATGCACACATACATACCGCCCCCTCCACCCCCACACATGCACACAGCACGCACACATGCACACACACACACGCGCACACACACACAGATACAGGTTACTGGAGAAAGGCTCAAAATGTGAAAAAGAGTAGAAGTGGTCTGGAAGTTCTCTTGGGCTTTGAAGCAGGAAAGAGTATACTTGGTATCAACCCAGATGAGATAATCTCTAATTTCAACCTATGCAAGCCTTAGCTGTCTATCTCTCTAACTCAAATACTAGACCTAGAGGACATGACCTTAATCTATTGCTCATTTGCTATCATCTAGAGTACAGCTTATAGTAAGTGCTTAATAAATATTTGTTGAATGAATAAGTGAGAAAATTCCCAATACATCAAAGGATCATTCTAGATAGATTTGGAGGCATGGAATACCATGAAATGAGGACTAGGGATCATTCACAAGTACAATTCTATGTGCAAATCTTTTTACTTGCTAAAATTTGCATGTAATCCCCAAACTAATACTGGTGGTGCCTTTGAAGTCATTCATGGTGTAATCATTATTTTTCATTGTTATCTTGACTAGATTTAGAATCACCATGGAAATGTGAACAGCCTGAAAGTGAGCAGCAACATCCCAAACTAGGGAAGAAAAAAAGTGAGCCGAGCATTCATTTCTCCGCTTACTGACTGTGGATGCAATGGGACCAGCTCCCTCCAGCTCCAGCTGCTATGAGGACCTGTACCCCTCAATATGTGAGCCAGAACAAATAAATCCTTCCTTAAGCTGTTTTTGTTAGGTATTTGTCATAAAAAGAAAACTAAGTCATGCACATGGATATGTGGATAGGAGCACATGTCTATTGTTCTTTGTGCTTGTCCCAAACTGGGTCAGTAAGGCAAGGTTGGGCTTTCTTGGTTTGGCGCTCACACAGAGACGGCCGGAGGACAGAGGCAGTCTGGTAGTTTTGTGCTATAAACTCTAGTTTTGGGGTTAAACGGACAGAGTTTGAGTTTTAACTCTGGCACCTATTGGGGGCAAATCACACTTCTGAAAATCATTTCCTGTTGTATAAAATACAGGGAACAAAAATCTAGCAGGAAAATGGTGTCCAGGATTTAAGATTATTATCCACAGGGGTTAGGTAGGTTAAGGAAATGCACTTCAGGAAGTCTAGAGCAATTGGAAGAAGCGGTTAGGACATGGAGGAACAGGACTTCTCCCTTGTCCCACAACCTCAACTGCAGAACCTTCTATGCATTGAACCCTTGGCTTATCGGTCTCTCTTCTACTAAACTCTATGATCAAGGTCAGATCTCTGGGAAGGAAGCAAAAGCTACCATCTAAATCTCTAAACAAGTAACCACCAAGTACAGATTTATCCGAAGACATGACCCATACATTTGGTTTTCAACTGCAGACTGACAACAATTGATAACAGTGACCAACTCAGAGATCTGCAGTTTCCCCAGGACTGTGACAACTACTGTAACTGACATGAATTACAACAGCTGTAAGAGCCTGCTCCTTCCAGTGTGTTTCACTAACAAGGCTCAAACATATGGCTTATGAGACAATGCTGTCACCTCAGAGTAAAGACTCTTTTAAGTCACAGGAACAGACTTTACTTCTTTCTCTATTAAGACTAAAATCTTACCACAGCAAAACACAAGGAACTATATTGTTATGTGCTACAGGTCAGGTAAGCAAAACAGTAAAGCTTTTCCACAAAAGCCTACAAACTCCAAAACACAGTGAATCTGATGCCAAATTCACAGCTTATTCTTCTCTTTTGAGAGCTAAGAAAAACAACTCCAGACAGTCATGAAATGACATGAGGACAGTGCAGTTTTGTACACACTTATATTCTCATTTTCCCTCCCTCTCTGCCCAAGGTACTGGACTCTCATTCCAATATTCAATTTCCTCCAGCTTCCAAAATAAAACCCTCACTGTCCAGTATTCTTCAACTTCTAAAACTCAAGTCAAAATTACGAGTGATGAGCTAATTTCTTCCCAGTAAATGTCTGGTATAATTTTATTTGGGTATAAGATAGTGTAAAAGACCATCTAGAAACACGGCTAGAACTGCTACTGGACGCCAAACATTGCCATACTATGAAGGTGCAAACATTCTCTGTAAAAAGACAATGCTGAAGGTCGTCTCTGAGCCGTTGTAATTCACTCAGAGGTTGTGTGTGGTAAATGTCCTGTATCTTATGGACGTCCTGGATGACCAGGCCCTTCCTTACAGGGTAAAACTCATGCTCTGGCTAGCTCTGTCAAATAGAATCCAGTTCCATCCACGTAACAGATTTCAAATTGGTTGCTGCTGGGAAGCCTTTTCACCTGGATTTTCAGCAGTTTTGAGCAAAAGCACTTTCGGGGGACAAAGATTCTAAAAGAGGAGAGTGATCAAATGACATGTAAAGGGAGGGAGGCAGAAATAGTTTAAGCAAGCCCATTCCAGTGCTGTACCTTGCAGAGCCTGTGTTCAGCGTCGTCATCTGCCTCTCTCGCCTTCACCCTTCCAGGTGCCTACAAGAAGCAAAGTGAGAGACGTTAGTTTCCAGGGAAAAAGAGGCTGAAATCCCGAGGTTGAGGGGGACAGTCACGGAAGGCAGGAGAGAGGAGAAGCGGCCTGAGAAGGCGGGTCATAGCAAGGATGGTGAAAGAGGATGAGGTGAGAGAAGCTGGCCGGCGAGCGCCAGAGCGTTGGAGGGCTGGGCCCGGGCCGCGCCGGGAAAGGGGATTTGCGCGTTCTCGGACAGCCCGCGGGGAGAGGGAGAGGGGCTTTGCGCGCTCCCGGGAGGCCCAAAAGGAGCGAGGCTGTGCGTGTCCCCGGACGGCCGAGGGTCCAGTCCTGACGCCCGAACCCACCTGGCCGCGCGGACACCGCCGCCCCGAGGTCCGTATCACAGCACAGCGCCGCCTTCTCGGAGCGCGAGCCTCGGCGCACAAACGCTCAAGGTACCTCGGCCGCACACACGCGCCTCGCCCCGCCCCCTGGCTCCAGTCATTGGTTGCTGGACACCGCCCCATGCACCTATTGGATAGCAGAGAATGCCGCTCACTGACCTGGTTTTGATTGGTCTAAATGTGAAGCAATGCCCGCCCATCTCTTTCAGAAGTTCCAGCTTGTGATTGGTCTTAGCATCTGTCCATTCGCTCCGCCCTCACTGGAGACCACCATTTCTGATTGGTTGAGAAAGCGCTGGTCACGCCTAGATTTCAACCCTAGGATGAATCATCCCCACATCGGGGAGGAGCCCGAGCGCCGCGACTCCGGGTTTGTTTACAATGGTTTCGGCTTCTACTTCGCCCATTGGCTAAGATGGCAGTCATTCTCGCCTGTTTTGGTAACTCAGGAAGAGGGAGGCGGGTCTCTAAGGGGTTTCCTCTGCTGTCTACTAGCTAGAGCTGAGTTTTAAGAGCTATGGAGCAGGGATTTGCCTCTGTGTTAGGTCCCGAGGTTAAGAAGTGGGACTACTTGGAAGAACGGAGAGTGACGCTTCCACGTTTTTAGAAACAAACTTGACTTTTTCAGTCCCAGCAGGCTCGAGGCTGAGGCAGGAGGATCAAAAATTATTGGGCCAGCCTGAGCTACATTGTGTGACCAAGTCTCAGAAAAACAAGGCAATCCACATACAAAAAACCTTGTCTGTCCTTTAGATTTGACGATATCCAAATCTTGAGTTATGTTCATAAAAAGGAAATGGAATATTGGTGGCTGGAGTGGTGGTGGATCAGCAGTTCAATGCATTTTCTGTTCTTGCATAAGGGATTTCTAGCACACACAGTGACTCACAACCGGCGTTAACTCCAGCTCCAGGGATCGGACGCCCTCTTCTGGCCTCCAGTGGTACTGCACGCACATGGTACACAGGTAAAACACTCATGCACATAAATCTTTTTATTAAAGTGGATTTAAAAAAAAACACGGAGCTCTTTATACATCATTTTCATACACTTTTAAACTTATTCATACATTTTAAAAAATGGAACTCTTCATACATCCTCCTACCTACTACTGTGCTAATTAAAACCACAACACAAAGTATACACTTAGTAAAGGAGTGGATAAAGATAATGAAGATAATTGGATAAATTCATCATCTGACATTAACTTTTCCTTTCTCCCTCCTCAGGGAATCTCCTACCCTGATTGGTCTCTCTGGGTAGTCCAGGTCTATCACCCATTCTTTTTCTCACCTTTGGAGAACCTAATCTACTTCTAAGGCACAGATTTTTTTAAATGTACACATTTATTTGCTTATTTATGTATTTATTAATGTGTGTGGGCATGTGTGGAGGTCAGAGGACAGCTTGCAGTAGTCAGTTCGGTCCTTTCACATGTGGCAGGTACCCTTTATTTTCTGGGCTTATTGATAGCCCAGAATCTGATTCATTTTTTAAAAAATATTTATTTTTAATTTGTGTGTATGTGGGTGCCTGTGTGTGGGTAAGTACACATGAGTGCAGGTGCCCACGGAGGCCAAAGGCATTGGATTCTCCTGGAGCTGAAATTATAGGCAGTTGTGAGCTGCCCAATGTGCTGGGAACTGAACTCCGATCTTCTGTAGGAGTGGTATGTTCTCTGAATGGCTGGGCCATCTCTCCAGGCCCTAGGAGCTGAATCTTAACAACTGTGTCTACCTTCATTTTATGTCCATCCAGAATCATATTTACAACTGCCCAGTAGAAATTCTAACTCAGTAGCCTGGGAGACAGAACAAAATAAAATGATCTGACCCCAAAGTCTTGCTCTTATGCCTCAACTAGGGTTTTCTGTCTGCATAAATTGTACCACTGTTCAAAAATACTACCCTAGGAGCTGGAGAGATGGCCCAGAGGTTAAGAGCACTTGCTGCTCTGGCACAGGACTCAGGTTTGGTTCCCACGTGGTGGTTCACAGCTGTCTGTATCTCCAGTTCCAGGGGATCTGATGTCCTTATCTGACCTTAGGCACCAGACATACATCTGGTACACATACATATGTGCAGTAAACACTTAAATATATAAAAATAAAAGAAATTTGGAAAATACCAAAACTCCAAAATAACACTCTAAATGAATACATTAGATATATACTTAAGTGTTAAATATTATAATAAGTTATAATAATGAATAATAAATACACAAGTAAATCCATTGATGGACTAAATATTCCTGAGCATCTACAACATTCCAGGCTCTGTGCAAATGATGTGGCTGAAAGAATGAAAATATGTGGATTGTGTGCAGTGGCTCTGATTGGCAGCAAAGAAGTAACCCAAGATAATTCAAGTGCTGTGTTATGAGTGCTAACGAAGAAAAGGCAGAGTTACTGAATGGCCAGGGAAACATGGCTATTTTAAGTAGAATTGTTAGTTTAAGAGCCCTACAAAGACATCATTGAACACAGAGACACAAATTAAGTGACAAAGTGAAACTTGGGAAAGAGCCACTAAGATACACATCTCCAGAATCTCTCTTATGTGGCCTCATTCCTTATGAAGCTGTGTGGTTAGGTAGTTAAGCAATCTATTGAAGAATGCCTACTCAAGTTTAAGGCTTTATTTGATGATCCTGTGACTCCTAACTGTGGATCCCTGCACAAAATCCATGCACATTCAGGTCCTGTCCTAGTCAGCTTGAACTGTCAACTTGGCATGGTCTAAATCACCTGAGAAGAGATATTGAGGGATTGTCAAAATCAAACAGACCTGTGGGTCTATCTGTGGAGGATTGTTTCCATTGTTAATTGACATAGGAGGGCCCAGTCTACTGTAGGCAGCATTATTCCCTGGGCAAGTGGTCCTGGGCTGTACAAGAAAGCCAGCTGAGCAGGAAGTTGTCAGTGAAATAGTAAGCAGTATTTATTCCTCTAGTTCATGCTTAAGTTCTTGCTTGAGTTCTGTCCCAACTTCCCTCAGTGATGGACTTTGATCTGGAAGTGTAAGCCCAATAAATCCTTTCCGTTCCTAAGTTGCTTTTGGCCATAGTATTTTATCACAGCAACAGGAAGTAAGCTAGAACAGGTCCCTTAGGTTGGCCCTCTGTTTTCATGGGTACACGGAATCTATTACCTTAACTCCTTTTAAAAAGATCTGTCTGTCTGTCTGTCCATCTGTCTAGCTAGCTAGGTTTTTCAAGACAGAGTTTCTCTGTGTATCCCTGGCTGTCCTAGAACTTGCTCTTAAGTGTGTATGTGTGTGTGTTTATGTACGCACGGGTGTGGTGCCTACAGAAGCTAAAAGAGGGCGTCACCTGGGTTTCTAGGTGCATTGTGAGAAGAGGGGTGTGTGCAGAGCCCAAACTAAGTGGAGTCGCAGATGCTAAACTAGCCTCTTGCTTTTGCCTCAATTCTACTTCTTGTTTCTGCAAACTTAAATACTACGGGGATCTCATATAAGTGAAATCACGTGGTCTTTGTCCTTTTGTAATTCAACGCCATCCAAGTTCCTGTATTTGTAGTTCACTCCCTTTTCAGGCTTAACAGTATTCCGAAGCTGGATGCATTGCTCATATCCATGATGGACGTTCTTGTTTCAAATCCTTTGTTTCCTTTAGAATCTGGTTGTTTTGACTCATAGGAATTTTGTTTTGTTTTTCAAAATAGGATTACTTCCTGTAGCTCTGGCTGTCCTGGAACTCATTCTGTAGACCAGGCTAGCCTTGAACTCAGAGATCCACCTGCCTCTGCCTCCTGAGTGCTGGGATTAAAGGTGTGCGCCACCATGCTTGCCTAGGAATTATTTATGTATTCTAGATATTGTTACTTTTTAGATACATTATTTGCAGATATTTTGTTCTGTGAGTAGCCCTGATCTTCCCTCTCTTTCTTCCTTCCTTCACTCCCTTTTTCCTTTTATGAAACAGAGTCTAACTGTATATTCCCAGGTTATCCTCAAACTCACAATTCTCCTGCCTCAGTCTCCTGAGTGCTGTAATTAAAAGCCAGGAGCATCGTGCCTAGCTGGGTTGTTGTTATTTATTTTCTTGTCTGTTGACAGTGCCTTTAATGTTTCAAAAGTATCTGATTGTGTGGGATCAGGGAGCCTGAGATCATCTAAGCCATCCTTTCTCAGCACACATCAACAAGCACCCCAGGAAGAAGCAGAGGGAGGCATGGGGAGCCTGCTGTGGAGACAGAGCTTTTCTTCCTCTCTAAGAGTTGAGGGTCCATTTGACAGCCTGGTGAAGAGTTCAGATTTGTTCGTGTATATATTCATTGTACATGATACTGTGTTACACAAGGGTATTTTCATACACGTGTATATTGTATGTCCAGCATAGTCTCCCCCCTGCCTGCTTTCTCACCACTCCCCTCTCCAGATAGCCTCCTGTGTCCTCTAGACAGTTTGGCATCTACTTTCATGTCATACACACCTGCATTATTTTATATAATGTGTTTATATAAAAATCTAAGAACCACATATAGAGAAAGCATATGGTATTTACCTTCCTACAATTGACCTAATTTGTTTAATATGATGATCTCCCAGTCTATCCACTTTCCTACACAATTTCGTTCTCTTTTACAGCTGAAAAAACTCCATTGTGTATGAATACCGCATTTGCTTTATGCATTTCTCTGTTGATGGACATCTGGATTGTTCCCACAGCTTAGCTATGATGAATAGCGCTGCAGTGAGCATGGATGGGCAAGGGTCTGTGATGTGCTGACTTGCAGTTCTTGGGGTCAGTACCCAGGAGTGGCTTAGCTGAGCCAGATGAAGATTCAAACTATAGTGGAGAATCCAGAGTCTCTCTGGATTTCAGGAATACACACACACACACACACACACACACACACACACACACACACACCGGGGGGGGGGGGGGGGGGGGGGGCGGGGCGGAGACTGGGCTGCACAATCCAGCAAGATGCCTAGTAGAAAATCAGATCAACTCAAGAGGTCAAATGAAGACATGGATGGATGCTCACTGTATCTGGATAAGGTGCAGCCACAATGGGGCCAGCCTTGCAGTACATCCTCAAGATTAGGTAGCTTTGTAGTGGGTCCCAGGGAGAGTCCTTTGACCGTTTTTTTTTCTCCCCTTGCATATGCAAAACAAAAAGACTATTACAACTCAGGTTGCCAACCCTGAGGGAATATGTTTTTAATAAACTTTTTTTTAAATAAAGAATTTTATTATGAGATATTACATGTTTGTGTAAGAAACTGAGCATATGTATGTGTTCCTCAGGTGTCCTTAAGGCTAGAAAAAGGCATTATATTCCCTGCAATTGGCATTACGCTTGGTTGTGAGCCACATGATGTGCGTGGGGGTGGGGGTGGCTGGTGTTAGAAAGAGAATCTGGAACCTCTGTAAGAGCAGCAAGCACTCTTAGCCACTAAACCATCTCTCCAACTCCCTACAACACTTCTTTTTGATGCTCCATAATTCACTCATCCGCTGACTGATTAATTCTAGGCAGTCAAGATTCTACCACCAGAGTCTTCCTGCTGAGACATTGACTAACCGACATTGACTAACCCAACGTAAAAGACCTGGAGATGCAGTATTTGGAGCTTTTCAATAAACATCTGGGTGCCACCTTAGTCCTCACAGACAGATCAGTGGGTCAGCAATCCTCTTTCTGTACACTTAATTTTATAATGCCTGTTGGTTCTATTTTCAGTGTTAGAGATTGAAACTCTGGTCTCATGTATGCTAAGTAGGTGCTCTGCTGAACATGCCAGAGCCCTTTGTACCCCATTCTTTAATATACACAGTCAATGACAGCCAGATAATTGAGGAAAACCAATCACCAGAAAGACAAAGATAAGCATAGAGAAACAGACAAAAATGAGCTCAGTGGAGACAGAAACAATGTAAAAAACAGGAAGCGGGGGGTGGGGGGGGGGGGTGGGGGGTGGGGGGGGGGTGGGGTGGGGGGGTGGATGGTAACAGCCTAGCCATGGTGGTTCATACCTGTTACCAAGCACCTGAGAGCTTGAGGTAGGATGATCACAAGTTCAAAGCTAGTCTGGTTTGTGCAATATAAGATTCTGTCTCCAACAGAAACAATGAAAAAATGAGACAAACTTCTATACTCTTTAAGGACAACAAAGTAAGCTCTCCAATGAGAAACATTCAGAAAATACCAAAGAGTTCTTGGAAGTTGGAAAAACTCCCCAGGATCTAGAGCATTGTTTTACTCTAAGACTTCCGAGGAAGAGAGCAGGTTCCCATGTCCTACACGTCAACAGGGACAAGGAGGCTATGTGAAGCCCTAGATTCCACCTCCAGCACTGCCTGGACCAGGCATGGTGGCACACATCTGTAATCCCAGCAGTTGTAAGGTAAAGATGAGAAGATCAGTAGTTCAAAGTCATCCTAGGCTGAATAGTGAGTGAGTTCAAGGACAGGCTGCAATGAACGACTCTCTCTCTCTCTCTCTCTCTCTCTCTCTCTCTCTCTCTCTCTCTCTCTCTCTCTCTCACACACACACACACACACACACACACACACACACACACACACACACACAAAGGGTGTGACTTTAAAAACTCTGTTTCACCCGAAACTTGCATTTCCACTGACCACCCAGAATTAGTCATCATGGACAAACTTAGCTGCAAGGAAATCTAGAAAATGGAATATTTATGAACAAGTGGTTAAGTAAAATGAGGAAAATGGGGGTAGAAGATGACGAAAGAGCTGGGAACTTAAAGATAAAGTTGATTAAAGGTCTCACAGAGCAAGATAAAAACAAAAACTTACACAGAAGATATGAGAGACATGAGAAATGTTGTGGGAGAAAGTAGTTTCTTTCCAATAGGGAAGGATAAAAATGATAATGAAGACATTTCTTAACTGAAATAACTTAAGTCCCTTATTAAAATGAACTCCACAAGAAGTCCAGTATTATGGCACACAATTATAAACCCAGAACTCAGGAGAAAGGGGGATATTGAGTTCAAGGTCATCCTAGGCTACCTAGTGAGACTTTGTCTCAAATACAAAGCAACAGACTAACAAAAACCACACATTTTGAGTGTAGAGGGCCAATATCAGTAATGATCAATACTTGATCAGTTTTAACTACGAGTCAAATATGACTTTAAGCACTAAATATGTATTATCTCATTACATCTTCTAAACCACAGAAGGAGTGCTGGATGATGTCCTCTTTAAAAACAGCCAAGCTCTCGGGAGGCAGAGCCAGGCGGATCTCTGTGAGTTCGAGGCCAGCCTGGGCTACCAAGTGAGTCCCAGGAAAGGCGCAAAGCTACACAGAGAAACCCTGTCTCGAAAAACCAAAAAAAAAAAAAAAAAAAAACAACAAAAAACAAAAAAACAGCCAAGTTGAGACAGATCATGCCGCTGGAGGCACTCTGTGTTCCCACAGAGAAGGAATGGATTCAGATAGCATACTAACAAAATTACACACATACCAAGAGGCATGGAGAAATGTGCTATAAATCCAGCAACAGTTCCTGTGTCTAAGCTCCCAGGCATATCAGAAATGCCCTGAGAGGACAAGACGTGTGACTGCCTTCAGGTTTAATTCCGCTCAGATGGAAATTGCACAAGGATTGTCATAGGTATGCTTGCAAACTTAGAATCTCTG
This sequence comes from Peromyscus californicus insignis, assembly GCF_007827085.1. Classification (NCBI taxonomy): domain Eukaryota; kingdom Metazoa; phylum Chordata; class Mammalia; order Rodentia; family Cricetidae; genus Peromyscus; species Peromyscus californicus. The sequence goes on along the minus strand of NW_026294584.1, from coordinate 100,750,152 downwards.
GAGGAGGAGTATTAGGGCTAAAGGGAAGCATTTCCTACTTGTTTGGAAGCAAGAGGGGTCAGAGGCTTCATTGCTCCAACTCAAGTCAAAGCTTCATAAAGTAGAAGAGAAACGAAGATCCTGTGAACTTCCAGAGAGGAAACAGTCTAATAAAGATGAGTCAGGGGGCTGGGGAAATGGTTTCTTCTGTAAAGTGCTTGCTCTGCCAGCATTGAGGACCTGAGTTCAGATCCCCAGCACCTTTGGAAAAGCTAGTGTATACCTCTAATCCCAGCCCTGGGGAGGGAGGAAGAGGAGGAACTTGGAACTTGCTGGCCAGACAGTCTAGCTGAATCAAGGAATTCCAGGTTTGGTAAAAGGCACTATCTCAAAAACAAACAAACAAACACCCAAGTTGGGGAGAGACTGAGAAAGACACCTGATGTCAATCTACAGCCTCCACGTGGGCATGCACAGCTGTGCATCTACATACATGTGTGCACACCTGCACAAATTCATCCACACACACACACAAAAAAAAAATCAGGTTGTGCATGGTGTCACATGCCTATCTGTAATCTCAGCACTCCACGCAGCGGCAAGTTTGAGGCCAGTGTCATTACTTGCCAAGTTCCAAGCCAGCCAGGGACATAGAGCAAGACTCTTGTCTTAAAACATCAAAATAAAAATTTGATTAAAAAAAAAAGAATCAGGAATCAGAAGAAAACCACACTTTTTAAAGCCAAAACAGGAAGACAGAAGCTAGTGGGGGAACACTTTCAAAACTCTGAGGGTTGATTCTTCTGAGCTAGAAATCTATATTCAGCCACTTGATCGGTGCAGTGTGGGAGTGAAATAAAGACATTTACCGACAAGCAAGAAGCTGGGAATATACCTCTCAGGGACCCTTTATGTATACCATTATGTTGACTCTATTTTTAATTCTCTGTATAGTGTGATGTGTGACATTGGGAAAAAATCTGGTAAGAGAGAAGCTACATTTCCTTTAAAAACACTTAATCATTTTTATTTTATGTGCATGAGTGTTTTTGTGCATGCATGTATGTGCAACATGTAAGTCCTTGGAGGCCAGAAGAGAGTGTTAGATGCGGTAGAATTGGAGTTACAGAAGGTTGTGGGCTGCCATATGGGTGTGGGGAAGAAAACCCAGGTGCTCTACAAGAGCCGCCAGCACTCTTAACCACTGGGTGATCTCTCAAGCTCCAAGCATTCCCTTTTCTTTCAGACAGGGTCTCTCTGTGTAGCCCTGAGTGGTCTGTTATCATTATATAGATAAGGCTGGCCTTCAACCCATTACTGTCCTCCTGTTCTGCCTGACGCTGGGACTTCAGGGACAAGTCCCTCACTGCCCTTCTGTTCTAAGTGTTGAGTTTATTAACTCATGTGCCGCTCCTGTCCACTTATTTTGCAGAAGGAATCTTCAGCGCAGAGGCTGAGTAAAGGTATACACCTGACAGAGAGCCCACAACGTGCCAGCTCCTTCTTGCAGCACTGAGTTGCTTAAAACAACACATCTATACAGGTCTGGGAGGCAGAAATCCATATGTTTTGGGGTTTGTCGTTGAGTTTAGTGGTGGGACTCAAGGCTTGATACATGCTAGGCAGGCGCTCCATCACTGAGCTACATCCTCTGCTTTTGGAATGTTCTAAGAGCTAAAGTAAAGGCAGGTCTGAGTACCTTATAGAGGCTCTCAGAGAGAACTCAGTTCTTTCCTCGAAAGGCAAAGTCTCAACCTTCCTAATGCTGTGACGCAGTCCCTCATGTTGTGGTGACCCCCAACCATAAAACTATTTTCATTGCTAACTGTAATTCTGCTACAGTTATGACTCATAATGTAAATATCTATGTTTTCTGATAGGTGACTCCTGTGAAAGGGTCATTGGACCCCCTTGAAGGGGTCACAACCCACAGGTTGAGAACCACTGATCTAGGGGTTACCTCCTATTCCTTGGCTTGTGCCTTCTTCCTTCATCTTCAAGGCCAGAAATATAACGACTTCTCACCTGCTATCTGCCTGTCCTCATACCTCTTGACTGACTCTTCTCCCTTCCTTTCCAGGACTCTATTGATGCTGCTGACCCCCTCCCCCTCGGCAACTCAGGATAATCTCTCCAGCTCAGAATCTCAAACTTAAGCACACATACAAAGTCTGTCCCACACTGGCTGGTTAAACCTCCATAGCTTCTGGGGCCCAGGATGTGGTCATCTCTTTACAATCATCCGTCAAAATGCAATGTGAAGCTCTGGGGAACAGCCAGACCCACATCAGGAAATCTAGGTGCAGAGTTCTTCCTTGCTGTGCTCTGTAGCAGTGTTTACATATTGTGATCTTGTGCATATCGAACATAACAAAATTTGGAGCTATCCACATGGAGAGGATAGAGAATAGAAAACTATGAGTGTCATAAGAGAGCAGACTTTCCATAGTTCATTGCAGAAAGGCAATAGATACATTAGATAGCTTAAAACTAAAACAATTACAACAGTAAATATGTATGTATGCATGTTATTGAAATATGAGGATATCTAAGTATCTATCATCTGCCTATTATTATTATCTATGTAGCTATCATATATATATATTTCTTCTATCAATCAATCATCTATTTGATCTATCAATCATTTATCTATGTATCATCTGTTTATCATCTATCTACATATCAACCTGTCACCTACCTAATGTCTATTACCTATTGACTTGTAATCTATCTCTCTCTATATATACCTATCTATCATCAAAAGAAGCAGCTAAAAATGTTTAAAATGTTGCCTCCATGGAGAAGAAGTAGACTGGTGATTTTTCACTATGGGCCTCGTAAAGCCAAGTGATTTTACAAATTATCCCTATTGCTTTGGCCAAATACAATTCCATAGAGAATACCAAGGTGTGACTCTGGGATGGTTACAGAGTTTCTATCTGTAGGATCTTCTCTGTTAATATTCACTCTCATGTTTTCCAGCTCCCTGACCTTGTTTTAGGATCTCATTACTTGCCTCTGGCTCCTTGCATGATAGATGGGTTTGGCAGAGTCACCTCAGCAGCATCCACTCTTGGACAGAGCCTTGGAATCTGTCCTCTACTTATAAGTTCTGAACACAGAGTCTCTAAGTCTCCTCTATTACATGGGGGTTATAGAAGAACTAGCTTGGCTTTGAAGGGCTCCAGGCATGGCCTATAAAGAAAAATACCTTCTTCCCTGTTTCCATGGCATGGGGCCAGAGGGTTGAGATCAGCGTCAAAGGCTAGAAAAGAGGCCATACACAGACGGTTGTTTCCTGATGGGAAGAGCAGTAGCCAGGTATAGAGACAATGTGGAATGTGTGCACAGGTATGGAGAACAGCCTTTTTTCTTAGTTAGCTTTGACACAGCCTAGAGTCATCTGAGAAGAAAGCCCTGATTGAGGAGTTGCCTAGATCAGACTGGCCTGCAGGTATGTCTATGGGGGCTTCTTTTTATTGTTGATTGATGTGGGAGGACCCAACCCACTGTGGGCAGCGTCTTCCCTGGGCAGGTGGACCCAGGCTGTATAAGCAAGGCAGCGAAGCTGGTCAGTGGTGGCGTACGCCTTTAATCCCAGCACTCGGGAGGCAGAGGCAGGCAGATTTCTGAGTTCTCAGAGGCCAGCCTGGTCTACAAAGTGAGTTCTAGGACATCCAGGGCTACACTGAGAAACCTTGTCCCAAAAAACAAAACTAAAAGAAAGCTAGCTAAGCATGAGCCTTGACAACGCTGCCAGCAAGCAGTGTTCCTCCACGGTTTCTGTTCAGCTCCTGCCCTGGCTTCTCCACATAATGAACTGGGATCTGAAGTGTAAACCAAAGAAACCCTTTCCTCCCCGAAATTGCTTTTGATCAGAGTGTTTTATCACAGCAATAGAAAGGAAACTGGACCACTTTTAAGAACAAGGAGTGGCCGAGAGGACTAGGGCATCGGGGTGGGCCCTGATGTGGCTCACACAGTGGGCCGTGCCTTACTGTGCCTGTTCACCTGGACCATCTGCAAACCTCCCAGCGGTTTTTCTGTTTAGTAAGTGGTACTTGTAAGCAAAGGTTCAATGCAACTACCAAACTAAACTACCCTGTGGGTAGAAGGAAAGGATTATTGGGGAATCAAACTGACAGATTCTCTCAGCAGGCAGAGAGAACAGCAGAAAGGGGAGAGCCTTGCCAGTTTTAGGGAGAGCAGGTAGGGGCAGTGTGTGTGTGAGTGTGTGTGTGTGTGTGTGTGTGTGTGTGTGTGTGTGTGTGTGTGTTTGTGTGTGTGTATGTATGTGTGTGAGAGTGTATGTGTGTATATGCATGTGTGTGCAAGGGGAGTGTGTGTATGTATGTGTGTGAGAGTGTGTATGTGTGTGAGTGTGAGAGTATGTGTGAGTGTGTATGTGTGTGAGAGTGTGTGTATGTGTGTGAGAGCATGTGTATGTATGTGTATGTGTGAGTGTGTGTGAGAATGTGTATGTGTGTGAGTGTGTGAGAGTATGTGTGAGTGTGTGTATGTGTGTGTATATGTGTGTGAGTGTGTTTATGTGTGTGAGTGTGTATGTGTGTGAGAGTGTGTGTATGGGTGTGTATTGTGTGAGAGTGTGTGTATGTGTATGTGTGTGTATGAGTAAGTGCGTATATGTGTGTGTGTGAGTGTATGAGTGTGTGTGTATGAGTGTGTGTGTGTGTGTGTGTGTGTGTGTGTGTGTGTGTGTGTGAGAGAGAGAGAGAGAGAGAGAGAGAGAGAGAGAGAGAGCGAGCGAGCTAGAACGGCCTGGGACTTTGACCTGTTACTGGATGCCCTTGCTGGAGGTAGCTGGCTATAGGGGGCAGATAAGGTAAGTAATAGTTTTTCACAACAAACAGAAACCCACTTCACAAGGTTCCTGAGGAGTGCTGAGTTTAGGTAACAACCCTCTTTACCCTGTCAGAGTCCAGCCTGAGCTGAGCCTAGACTGTCATTTAGGATATGGTCAGCAGCACTGCCATTTGGGGGGCCCACTTTGTACCTCACAGTACTTTCCTACCTCCTTGAAGTTAGGCATGAGCATAAAACGTGAGTAGAGATACATGTTATTTTCTGAGGAGGTATTTAATTAATTATCTAATTAATGTCTTGGGACAGGGCCTCACTTTGTAGCCTTGGCTAGACTGGAAATCGCTTTGTAGACCAGGTTAGCCTAGAACTTGTTGCAATCCTCCTGCCTCTGTCTCCCTTGTACTGCGACTATGGGTATGAGCTACCATGGCCAGCATATATCACAACTTCCTAGCACAGCCATGACATAGCAGGTGTTGATATAGAGTCCCCAAGAGTCTGGATCCCCTGATAAACGATGAGCGACCCTATACATCATGTAGATGGACAATAGCAACCTCTTGTATTTAGGTTTCTGGGTTGTTGATATACACTGTTTATTTACTACTGTATCCTGCCCTAACCCAACAGGGCTGACATAGGTCCTTAAGTACCAGAGAAGTTAACGCAATGTATAGTCCTTAAGAACTTGACGATCAAGTCTGGAAAATCAAGTTCACTTAGAAATCCCATAGAGCAGCCGGGCAGTGGTAGTACACACCTTTAATTCCAGTACTCAGGAGGCAGAGGCAGGAGGATCTCTGTGAGTTTGAAGCCAGCCTGGTCTACAGAGCGAGTTCCAGGACAGCCAGGGCTACACAGAGAAACCCTATTTTGAAAAAAAAAAAAAAAAAAAAAACCTAACCAAACAACCACCACCTGTCCCCCCCCCAAAAAAAGGAAAAAAAAAGAAAGAAAATCCATAGAGCAGGAGCAGGATTCGAGCCTCAACTGATGACATTGTTGAGTGAAAAGCTGAGAAAATTTAGATAATTGCGAGAACAGAATGTAATGCTGTCAGCTTCTAGGGAAGGAAGCAAACCAAACTGAGCACACTTGTGTTTAGTGCTCTCTCCATTCTGATCCACAGGCTGATCAGGTGGTTTGGAAGGAGGAACGTAGGAGCATGGTACAAGTGCTCAGACTAGAGAGGAGGTGACTGTGGAGCGTAAGCCAAGTGGTAAGGAGCTCCGTGGAGGCACAGCATCGATGGCAGCGCTGTGCGAGCCTTTGGGTGAGATGTTCTTTTCTTCATCACTGTGTGTGGTGGGCAGAACTCAGATGGACCAAAGATGTCACCTTCTAAACCATGAGGCGAGTGAGAGACCAGATCTGAAATCCAGTGGTGGAGACTTCTGTGGAGGAAGACCCGATGTGTCATTACAGAGGTCCAGCTGGAGGCTGTGTCCGTCACTTCTCATCACCTTGACAGGCTAGCTGACACAGACACCTTCAAGGAGGAAGGGTTTATCGTTTCAGAGAGTTTAGTCCATCATGGTGGGTTCCACTGACCCTGGGCCCATGGTAAAGCATGCTCTGGTGGAGAGCTGTTCATGTAAGCAAGAAGTAGTAAGCATGACAGGAAGAGACCACGGACAAGACATCCCTAAAGACCCCTTCTCTCCTGTGACCTACTTCTCGCTAGACTCCAGTTTCAAGAACTTCCCCCTAACAGCACTAACAGCTGGGGACCGAGTGTTCAAAACATGAGCCTGTTAGGGGGACATTCTGAAATCAACCCACAGCATGGACTAGGATGGGAAATGACCTTGTTAGAGGGTTTAGTCACACACACCCAGGGAAGTACTGGTAATAGAGATGACACAATAATTCCTCAAGTTTCCTTCAGTGTGGAAGTCTCAAAAAGGTGTCCATTTTTGATGCTGCGATTGGAGACGAGTCAAGAAGCATGGTGACAGAGCAGAAGCCATGGCATGTGTACCTCAGCTTCTGGGAGAGTGCCCCCTGGTCATTTGGGCAGAATATGCATAAGACTGAAAACTCTGACCGTTAAAGAGGCAACCTTCTTGTTGTGAAGAAGAGGCCATATGTGTGGCCGCTGCCACAGCCTGTGATGATGTGTACTAGCCTCAGTTGCTGAGCCCTTAGGAACAATACCAACAAGCTTTAACCTCCATACTATCTTGGGATAGTATGTGACCTCCCCTAGGGTTAGTTTGCATGAGAAATGGTCCCAGAGTTGTGATCAGCAGACTTAATGTTCTTTTGGGATACCACTGCCCTTAAAACTTTGTTACAAGCTTAGAGCTTGTGGTCTGAATGTGAAGTGCCCCCCCCCACAGGTTCCTGTATTTAAGCAAGTCCCCAGCTGATGGTACTGTTTTGTAAGGTCGTGGAACTTTTAGGAGGTGGCGCTTTAATGGAGGAAGTAGGGCCACTGGGGGCTGACCTTGAGATGTTATAGCCCAGGGATTATTTCCTGTCTGCCATCTGCTTTTCATTCCTCTAAGATGTGAGACGGTAAAGGAGTTCTGCAGGCACTCCCAGCGTTCCAGAGCCCCCGGCTGCCATGCTTTCCTGAATTATAGCTATCTCCCCTTGGATTAGGAACCCAAGTAAACGTTTCCTCCCTTTACACCACCTTTTGATGGGATCACAACAGTAAGAAAAAGTAACTAGTACAATGTCGGCAGCAGTAAGTTTGCTGCCTTAATCTTAAATGCCCTTTTTTGTCCTGTCCCAGTTAAGTTGTTTGTGTGAAAAATGTGCAGTTGGGTTCCGGAGGGTGCTGGGGATCAGTTCCCCTGTGGTTTTTCCTGTTTGGAAAACAGTGTCCGGCTTGCCTCCAGATACAGAGTAACCATTCCTTGACTCCTGCTGTTGGAGGGGTATATAAGCCCATGTTGGTACGAAGAAGAGAGTTGATTCCCTGACCAACTGAAACTTGGTGTCTAGACTGCTGTTTAACCTCGGCGTCCCTCGCCAGATTTCTTGCTCCAACTGCGCGGTCCGCAGCAGTACAAGACTGTAAAACACCACACTGGTGCAGACAAGTTTAGAGAAAAGAAAGGTAAAGCCTCCAGACTGGATTATAGAGCAACTTTGAGGGATCTTAAAAACAAAAATCACCATTCCAGGGCTATGGAGGTGGTTCAGCAGTTAAGGCTGTTCTAGAGGACCCAGATTCGATCCTATGTACCTATATGGTGGTTCACAAGGGGATCCGACGCCCTCTTCTGGTCTCTGAGGGGACCAGACATGCAAATGGTATAAATATGTGCATACAGGTAAAACACTTATACACAAAAAAAAATTAAGAAAAATTTTAAAATCAATCTGCCCCCGCCCCCAGCAGGGTGGTGGCAGCACACACCTTTAATCCCAGCACTCAGAAGGCAGAGGCAGGCAGATCTCTGAGTTGGAGGCTAGCCTGGTCTACAGAGTGAGTATAGGACAGCCAAGGCTACACAGAAAAACTCTGTATCTGTATGTCAAGACACGGGTGTGTGGTTCATACAGGTCCGTGGAGTGAAGATGCTCAGAGGCATCTTAAGAATGAATATAGCCTTTCATGGCTGCAGGAGGCTCCAGCCTCGAAGGACTGAAGCCTTTCCCTTCGTCTAGGGCGTATTTATTTACTCTCTATTACAGTTTAGCTAGTTAATTTCCGTACCTTCAAAGCAACTTAAAAGGAGCTCCCAGAGACCAAAAGCCAAGTGCAAATTACTTGATTTATCAGGTACCTCGGTTTTCCGGGTTTCCTGGACCAAGTTTTGCACAGGCCTTTGATCCTTGGGGGATTCTCTGATCCTTGACTCTCAAACAAGATTCACATAGGGCAATAAGAGAAGCAAAAGGTAAGATGTGGTTAAACAAAGGAAGGACTAGGGCTAGGTGCTGCTCTCTGGAATCAGGCCAGGCGCTCAGGAGGAATGCACTACAAAACTCTTATCTCAAAAAAAACAAAAAAACATAAAAACAAAAACCCAACCCTCCCTTCTAAATGAGTTTATTCATGGTATTGACAATAGGAAAAGAGTGAATGAACCACCAGTAATATCCACTGTCCCTAATATGATGATGTGCTACACTGTGACCATGGACATTTCTGGAGCTTTTGACAAAGGCCACTGGGGTCTGCATGAGGAATTGATACACAGACTGTGAGAAAGACTTCCACCTCTGAGAAGGAAGGACAGCTGCTTGGTTAGTTTTAGGAACGCTAGCACAGGGGTTCAAGCAGACACGTGGACTGGAGAGGGTCAGGATTCAAATGAGTGTATATCTGAAGCCTCTGCGACTGACACAGCAGGAGAGCTGATATCCAGGCTGGAAGGCAGATATACTTTGGGAGGTGCTTTGACCATTGATCTTCCTGCTGGGGAAGCCGGAAAAGCCCAGACAATATGAGCGGCATGTGACTCGCAGCAGCTGGCCCTGGACATACTGCTTCCATAGACAGCTGGATGCCGTAGCCTTCTGGTGCTTTTCTATTGGTCTCAAATCATAGCAGTGCTTGTTCCCTCTTCTTCCTAACTTGTACGGAGTAGATTCATTTGATCTCAGCCTTTGTTTTGCTGAGTCAAGCAAATACAGGTTCAGGGGCCTGTAGTCTTTCTCCACACAGCACCCCTTTGTAGCTAGAGTTTTCCTGCCTGGCCCACAGTCAGGACAAATCTCTGTCACCTGCCAGTCCCACAGCCGCTCAGACCCGACCAAGTAAACACAGAGACTTATATTGGTTACAAACTGTATGGCCGTGGCAGGCTTCTTGCTAACTGTTCTTACAGCTTAAATTAATCCATTTCCATTAATCTATACCTTGCCACATGGCTCGTGGCTTACCGGCATCTTCACATGCTGTTTGTCGTTGTGGCGGCTGGCAGTGTCTCTCTGACTCAGCCTTCTACTTCCCAGCTTTATTCTCCTCCTTGTCCCGCCTATACTTCCTGCCTGGCCACTGGCCAATCAGTGATTTATTTATTGACCAATCAGAGCAACACATTTGCCATACAGAACATCCCACAGCACCCCTTCTCCTCTAAAGAAATGTATGCCCCTGGACATGCCTAGGAACACTGAATAACTATGTATGTGCTGTTTTGATGGGCCTTCAGATAGGTAGCGTTCCTGGATGACTGCGTGTCCAGATCTGGCTGTTGATGGTTACCCTAAGAACTAAGACTGCCCTCGTACAACCAAAATGCAGAAACTCTTTTGTAGTGAAGCCTAGAGTGTAGCACTAAAAGGATAGTCCGATGAATCTTCCCTTTGAATCTCCCAGAGACAGGGGAGACAGAGAGTCCATGGAACAGTGATTAGCCTCAGGAGGCAAGGAAAGAATGACCAAGCTGAACAGTGCAGATCAATGGTGCTTGAGAACTCCTCCATCTCTCTCACCAAGGGCTAAATGCAAAAATGCCCACCTCCCTCCATGGGGTCAGATACACCTCAACAACATAGTTGGCCAAACTGGCACTGGTTAAGTCGGTTAGGATAAGCAGCTGAAAGAGAGATTCAGAGGGAAGTTTCAAAAGCTGCTGAGGAGAAGCACTGCGTTCACTTTCACACACACACACACACACACACACACACACACACACACACACATTTTTAAAAACGAGTCTTAAAAAATTCTTCCTAGGGGCTGGAGAAGTGGCATAGAGGTTAAGAGCATTGGCTGTTCTTCCAGAGGTACCTGAGTTCAATTCCCAGCAACCACATGGTGGCTCACAACCATCTATAATGGGATCTGATGCCCTCTTCTGATGTACGGGCATATATGCAGGCAGAACACTGTATATATAATAAATAAATAAATCTTTAAAAAATTCTTCCTATAAGTCACAATACCACCATTATAGCAAACAAAATTAACAATTTTTTTTAAAAGATTATTTGTTTATTATGTATACAACATTCTGCCTTCAAGTATGCTTGCTTGCCAGAAGAGGGCACCAGATCTCATTATAGATGGCTGTGAGCCACCATGTGGTTCCTGGGAATTGAACTCAGGACCTCTGGAAGAACAGCTAGTGCTCTTAACCTCTGAGCCATCTCTCCAGCTCCCCAAAATTAACAATTTTTAAGATATTCAGTACATATTTAATTTCTACATTCCTCCAAATGTATTTTATAGCTGCTTTACCTTATTATTTAATCAATCATCATTATCATTAAATAAGTAGCATTAGTATCACATATATTCTTATTTATATACCACCTCATCATGTGCTTTTTAACCTACTCAGGCACTGTGAGGCTAAGGATGAGCTCCACCACAAAGGTAGATGGGTATCTCAGCCTTCTTCAGACTTGGTCAGACCTTTAGTCACAGCACTTGGGAGGGAAAGGTAGGCAAATCTCTGTGTCACTCTCTGTTTGTCTGTCTGTCTGTCTGTCTCTCTGTCTCTCTCTCTCTGTCTCTCTCTGTCTCTCTCTCATGTGTGTGTGTGTGTGTGTGTGTGTGTGTGTGTGTGTGTGTGTGTGTGTGTGTATTCAGTGTAGTGCCCATGGAGGCCAGAAGAGGGCATCAGGAGATTGGGCACACTTTAATGACCTCTTTATCCTTTGCAAACCATTACTTTTTATAGTATTATATCATATACACTAAACACAAAGCTCATCCAATCCCTGAAGATGGTGGGAAGGATTCTACTACACTCTGAAAACTGAAGTGCCAAGGATCCCTTCTAGGTTTCAAGTTCCGCTCTCTTGTCATGGAAAATCCAGCGGGGCCTTTCCAGCTGTGGAGGTAGATTCTCACTGTACAGTATCATTCCCCTACCAGGACTGCAGGAGCTCAAATGCTCCTTGAGAACTTCTCTCCCCGCTGGAAATAGGCTGTTTGTTCAGCACTTAGAGCTGGATAGAGAGAAGGAAAAGGAGAGCAAGAGGAAGGGGGATAACAAAAGGGATGGGGAGAGAGGGAGAGAGAGAGGGGAGGAGGGGGAGAGAGGGGAGATGGGGGAAGGAGGGGGAGGGGGGAGAGGGAAGGAAGGAGGGAGAGAGAAAGAAAGAGGTGGGATGGAGGGAGGGAGAGAGAGAGAGAGAGAGAGAGAGAGAGAGAGAGAGAGAGAGAGAGAGAGAGAGAGAATGAATTTGCCCCAGGCAGAGCTATGACTTAAGGGTCTGGAGAAACAGGTATAAGACGAATTGCTAAATGGTCTTATTAATAAAAAATCTGGAGCCAGATATTGGAATAAAAACCTGAGAGATCAGAGGAATAGGAAAAGCCACAGACAACCTCACCTCACTGACACCTCAGTCTCCAAAGAGACCTACTTCCAGTATACCCATGACTATATGCCTTTCTGTTCTGCCATCTCATTTCCTCTGTTGCCCAGCTACATCACTTCTTGTCTGTCTGTACAGACCTCCAGACCTTTACGGTTAGTGCTGGGATTAAAGGCATGTGTCAACATGTCTGGCTCTCTTCCCCAGTGTGGCCTTGAACTCACAGAGATCTGGGTGGATCTCTGCCTCCTGAATGCTAGGATAAAAGGCGTGTGCTACCATTGCCTGACTTCTATGTTTACTATAGTGACTGGCTTTTTCCTCTGATCCTCAGATAAGCTTTATTGGGGTACACAGATAAAATATCACCACATTTTGGTAACAAACAGGTCTGGCAAAAGCTATACTTCGTTATCTTCCCAGCGTCTACTCATATATGTTGTATATTCTGACAAATAACATAACTATAAGTCTCAACTAGATATAGTTCAGGGAAAAGTCAAGTATAAAAGAAAAGTAAGAACAGCGGTCTGGGGGTCACTTGGCCTTAGCCATTCAATTCTTCTATTGTGTAACAGTCTGGAGATTGAAACATTCCTTTGAACGGGAAGTTCCTTGAGCAGAAAGGTAAACAACTCAAAATAGCTTTAGGAATTCCCTGAAACTGACCAGATTCACTAGGCCCCGCCCTGCTAGAGTAAACAATAAATGCTGAGAGTCCCTCTCAGAGGAAGTGATGCTGAGCTGCAAAGAAGACTCCAAGACTAGACCCGGGCTGAGCTGCTGGGAAAGTTAGACCAACTGAGGCACCTGGAAAGGACACTCTCCGGTCTGTTGAACAGACTTTTTGCAGTGTGCTCCAGGTTTCCAGCTTTTGTGAGCTGTCACCTGAAGGGTCTAAACTTTCCCACTTTCCTACTCTTATAACTGAATTGGGTTTCAGTTCTCTATGAGGGGCCCAACAAAGGGCCATTTATCAACAATACACTTACATTCAGGGATGAGGGAGAGAGCACAAGGCCTGAGTGAGCCCTACAATGTCTCAAGCACAAATCCTGCAGCCCCCGCCCCGTTCTGAGTCATGTCAGGATTTGCCCAAACTTGCTCAAGTATGTCCAAAAATGGTAAAACTGAACCTCAGCCATTTAAAAGTATACCAGTGTAACTGCTGCTTGCTTAACCCATTATGTTTGAGATGACCTAACTGTTCCTGAAATTCCCCTAGCTGTGCTTAAAAAAGGCCTGCACGCTCCTCTCAGGGTCATTACCATTTTGTACAGGGAATAAACGCTCTTTGTTCTTGCATACTATTTGAGTCTGGGGTCTTCCTTCAGCATTTTTTTTCTACCCTTACAACCCATGCTGGAGTAGGCTTTGGTGATGCAGCTTTGAGTAATTTCTGGTACTGTAAGTAATCCTTCACCCATATTCCTGTAAAGTAACCCCAGTAAAACTCATTGGTTTGCCAAATTGGACTTTGGTGGTATCTGTACTTTTGTATGTCCTGGGTTTCCTATCTGGGGTGAGTAGATATGTGTATTTTGTCATACAATCGTTTCCTGTTGTGGAATATTTAACTATGTAAAGATGGGTTAATTTGTTTATGCTGTGGAATATTGCTTTTACTGTGTAAAGGTGTGCTACATTTGTTTCTGTTGCATTTGTTTAACGATGTAAGGATGTGTCACACTTGTTTATGCTCCATTTGTTTAATTATGAAAAAAATATGCTGCTGTTTCACCCTGCCTGAGGTACCCGATTGGTCTAATAAAAAGCTGAACGGCCAATAGCTAAGCAGAAGAGGGATAGGCAGGGCTGGTGGACAGAGAGAATAAATAGGAGGAGAATTTCAGGCTTTAGAAGAACAAGAGGAAAAAGAGAGGAGAGAGTGAGGGAGAAAGAGAGGGACACGTCCAGGGCCAGCCAAGTAGCCGCCAGCCCGCAGGCATAGAGTAGCACATACAGAAAGAAAGATAAAAAGCCCCAAGGCAAAACAGAGATGAAGAGAAACAGGTTAACTTAAGTTAAAGAAAAAGAGCTAGCCAGAAATGAGCATAAGCTAAGACTGAGCATTCATAACTAATATTAAGTCTCTGTGTCAGGATTTGGGAGCTGGCTGGTGGCCTCAAAGAAAAAGCCTGGTACAGAGTCCTTCAACACTTATGATTACCTTTCTCATGATAGCTGCTGGGCCTGTGCTGTGAGACTCACTGGTGAACGAGCCATGGTTCTTGTCCTTGAAGGGCACACAATTCAGGGAAAGGATGAAAATATACCAAAGAGTTAGAGGGGGTTTCTGATTCTGTGGGGGTACAGAGAGCACACACATAAATAGGGATGGAAGAAGCTGCTTCACCACGTGTCCAGAGTCAAGTTCTGGAGTCCTTGCAGCATGCTGATTGCTTTTGAGCTTTTGCTTTGCTATGTTTCCATCTTTGCACCAGGAAAGACTGTAGTTCCTGTTCTCCCGGCACCTGTGACTTCTTGTGGCTCATAGAACATGTTAAATCTATGACAGTCACACATTGTATAAATCTGTGTTCTAGTACAAGTCCCTCTGTTATGATGATTGTCCTTTACTCCCTAATACTGGAAAATAAAGTGCTAGTTATATAACAGTTAATTTATATAAATATATATTAATTTTTTGGGGTCAGAGTCTCATTATGTACCCTTGGGTGGCCTGGAACTTGCTATGTAGACCCGGTGACCCTTGAACTCACAGATGTCTGTCTGCCTCTGCCTCCTGAGTACTGGAATAAAAGGCATGTACCACCACACCTGCCTTATAAAATACACCTTTGGATTGAACAGTTCATGAATGTTTTGAGGGCCTGAGTTCTGAACCAGGCGTGTTGATACAGGAGAGTCATCAGTGTGAGTCTAGCCTTTGTGCATAGCCAAACAGTGTTTTGTTGTTGGTGGTGTTGTTGTTGTTGTTGTTGTTTTTCTTTAAGTTTCTAAGTTATAACATGAATACTCACACATTAACTTGCAGTGTGGTCATGTGATATGGTCCCTCATTCCTTTTTTGTAGCTTTTAGATATTTCATCTGAAAAAATGTGGAGAATTGATTGTCTTGTTCTCCTTACCCCTCCTGGAGCTGATGACCAAAGGCTCTGAGAACAAGATGAGGTAGGGCAGGGAGAGCAGTACTCGCTTGAGGTGAGTACTAAGAGAAGGTGTTCTAACTGTTGGGCTACACAGAAATCCATCATTGTTGATGAAAATATTATCCCAATGTGTTTTTCAAATTTCAAAGAACTGTTTTATTGGCAATAGGGTGTGTGTGGGGGGGGGGCGTATGTATGGTGATATTTTATTTGTACTGAAATGTGATTTTATTTGTATGTTAATAAATAAAGTTGTCTGGGGGTCAGAGCTAATAGCAAGCCATAGCAGAGCTGGGCGTTCGTCGCGCACCAGCCTTTAATCCCAGCACTTGGTAGGCAGAGCTAGGTAGATCTCTGTGTGTTCAAGGATACAGCCAACAGACAGTGATGAGGCAGTCATGTGGTTGGTTTTACAACCAATGAGAAGGCAGAACAGAAAGTCTATATAAAGACAAACAGACAGAAAGTAGGTCTCTTTCAGAGAGGTCTCTTGGCTGAAGAGGCTAGCTGCAGCAGGTGGGTAAGGCTCTTAGCTCTGATCTCTTGGCTTTCTTCTTTGCATTGGTTCTGTGTTTCTTATTTAATAAGACAGTCGGTTACGTCCCCCTGTGTGTGTGTGTGTGTGTGTGTGTGTGTGTGTGTGTGTGTGTGTATGTATGTGTGTGTGTAGGCCAGATGTCAATTTTGTCTTCCTTTGTTCCTCTTACTTTTTTTTTTTTTTTTTTGGTTTTTCGAGACAGGGTTTCTCTGTGTAGCTTTGTGCCTTTCCTGGAACTCGCTTTGGAGACCAGGCTGGCCTCGAACTCACAGAGATCCGCCTGGCTCTGCCTCCCGAGTGTCCTCTTACTTTTTTATTTTTAGATTTTTTTCTTATGTGTATGTCCATTTTGCCTGCAGTATGTATTTATATCATGTGGGTGCCTGGTATCTACAGAAGCCAGAGAGAGTATCAGATTCATTGGAACTGGAGTTATAAGTGGTGGTGAGTCACCATGTGAGTGCTGGGAACTTAAACCAGGTCCTCTGGAGAGCAGCCAGTGCTCTTTACTGTTGAACCATCTCTCTGGTCCTCCTCATTTATTTTTTTGATACAGGATGTCTTGCAGTACCTGCAGCATACCAACTGGCTAGAATGGCTGGCCTCCTCATTTACTTTTTTGATACAGGATGTCTTGCAGCACCTGCAGCATACCAACTGGCTAGAATGGCTGGCCTCCTCATTTATTTTTTTGATACAGGATGTCTTGCAGTACCTGCAGCATACCAGCTGGCTGGAATGGCTGGCCTCCTCATTTATTTTTTTGATGATACAGGATGTCTTGCAGTACCTGCAGCATACCAACTGGCTAGAATGGACGGCCAGCAAGTTCCAGGAATCCTCTGGTCTCTGCCTACCCAACACTGAAGCTATAGGTTTGGCATCACCACACCTGGCTTTTTCTGGGGGTGATGGGGATTTGAACTCTGGTCTCCATGCTTGTGTAGCAAGCACTTCACTGACTAAGCCGTCTCCAGACCACCAAATGTATGTGTTTGATGGACTGTACATCATAACTTTAAAAAATCAATTCCTTATTAACGTTTGTGTTACTTCTAACATGAAAATACAGGGGTTGTTATCTTTGCAAATATATCCTCAAAAAATGCACTGGCCCAGAGAGATGGGTAAAGGGTAGAGGTGCTCACCATCAAGCCTGATGATCCAGGTTCTATCCCTGGGCCCCGCATGGTAGCAGGAGAGGATTGGATCCCACAAGCTCTTCTCTAACTTTTATATGAGCATGGTGGCAAACTCATGACCACTCCTCCCCAGGTAAATAGATAAATGTATTTTAAAACTTAAACAATATATAAAAGTGCATAGTGTTTACTCTTTAGTATAATTTTTAGAAGTGACATGAGTGAAGTACATTCCTCTCCCAAAGGAACCATTACACAGAATGCTGTGCATCAATCTCTTGTTTTTCTTTCTGACTTACCTCACATAGGACCTAAGAGGGCTTTTCTTTAGACTTTCTGAAGCACTAGGCAAGCACCCTGCCATTACTCTACATTTCCTGTACAATTTTTTTTAGGCATCTAAATTACTTTTTTGTTGCTGTGATGAGCTACTGTGACCAAGACAACTTATAAAAGAAAGCATTTAATTGGAGACTTGCTTACAGTTTCAGAGGGTGAGTCTATGACCTTCATGGTGGGGAGCATGGCAGCAGGCAGGCAAATGTGGTGCTGATGCAGTAACTGAAAGCTTACATCTTATCTGCAACTTGGAGGCTCAAAGAGAGGGAATGGGCCTAGCATGGGCTTTTGAAACCTCAATGCCCACCTCCAGTGACACACTTCCTCCAACAAGGCCACACACCCTAATCTTTCCACAAACAGTTCCAACTGTGAACCAAACATTTAAGTATATTAGCCTATGGGGCCGTTCTCTTTTTTGTTTATTTTTTAGACAGAGTTTCTACGTAGCTCTGGCTGTCCTGGAACTCACTATGTAGATCAGGCTAGCCTTGAACTCACAGAGATCCACCTGCCTCTGCTTTTCAAGTGCTGGGATTAAATGCATGTGCCACCATGCCTGGCCAGGCCATTCTTATTCAGACCACCACAGCAGGGTTAGGAGCTACATCTCCAACCCCACACAGAAGCTTTAAAAATTCTTACATAGGACAAGTTTGTTTCCCTTCTATTTATGTGGTGTGTGTGTGTGTGTGTGTGTGTGTGTGTGTGTGTGTGTGTGTGTGTACATCTATCTATGTATCTTTGTGTGCATGTGGGGGTGGGGGTGTCTTTATGTGTGTCTTTGTGGGTGTGTCTGTCTATGTATGTGCAGTGATGGGGGCAGTCACTTTATGTTGTCCAAGTTGATTTCAAACTTGAGGAATCAAGCGATTCTCCTGTTTTGGCCTCAGAGTAGCTGGACTTATAGGACTGCACCACCAATCTGTCTGGATTCCTTATGTTTTATGATTTATGACTTGCTTTACTATTAAAAAAATGACTCCCTCTTATTGGCTACTTTCACTGCATTTTCTTCTAATATCAGTTTTATTTTTTTACAGTTAAGTATAAAAATACTCTGTAATTTATCCATTTTTTTAAAGAAACTGATGTGGTATTCAGTGAATTTCCCCCATATGGTTAACTGTTGTCCTTATAGAATGATTTGGAATGATCTATATCTAATTTCTGAAGAAGTGGGGCTAGGTGGCACATGCCTATCCCAGTCCTTGGAAGGCTTAGGCAGGGGTATAGTCAGTTCAAAGTCAGCCTGGACTACCTGCTGAGGTTCTGCATCTACCTCCTTCCTTTAGAAAAAGTCAAATCTTCTTCCCTGGGTCCAGGGAGATGGCTCAGTTGATAAAGGGCTGGACCTGGATTTGGATCCCCCAACACCCAATACAAAAGCCAGGAATGGTAGCAGCTCACTTTGTAACCCTAGCACACAGGGCTACGTAGAGGCAAACAGATCCTGGAGTTCACTGACCAGCCAGCCTGGCCAACACAGTGAGCACTGTGTTCAGTGAGAGACTGTCTCAAAAGAAGGTGGAAGCCAAATGTGGTGGTGCACACCTTTGATCCCAGAGCTCGGGAAGCAGAGGCAGGAGGATCTCGTGGGTTTGAGGCCAGCCTGGTCTACAGAGTGAGTTCCAGGACAGTCAGAACTACACAGAGAGACCCTGTTTTGGGGTGGGGGTGGGGGGTGGGGGGGATGGAGAGCAATGAAGGAAGATGTCTGACAGTGACCTCTGGCCCCCACATGCATATACACTCCCCAAAGAAAAACAAAGATCTCAAACAAAAGAAAAAAAGAATTGTCCTTCCTGGGGATGAGACATTAGCTTAGTTAGTAAGGTGTTTGCCATGCAAGTGTAAGGACCTGAGTTTAAGCCCCAACTCAATAAAAAAAAAGAGAGGCATGGTGCACAGCCTGTTAACTGTGTACCGGGGAGGTAGAGACAGGGGGATCGCTTGAGTTCGTTGGCCATCCATCCAAGCTGTATATATATATATAATATATGTTGTCCTCTTGTTTCTCTCTATATACATGCAAAGACACACAGAGACACATGTACATGGATACATACACATGTGGATAACAAGCACACAAATAATAGTCTAGATATATTAGCAAGCAAAGTGCCTAAGACATCTTTTCAAACATGAACATCATGTATAACAATTCCATCTGTGTGCATGTGTACATGTGTAGTCAAAGAGAAAAGCATGGGAAGAAGCAGTAATGGGTTATCTCTGAGTTGTGATATTTCTGGGCTCATTTGTCCTTCTTTTCATATTTTTCTACACAATTGGATGACAAGTAATTTGATCTTTAGGTTATCAAGGAAATGACTAGGTCAGCTGAACACACCTGACAGAACTGATTGGTCTATAAATAGCATTTTTTTATGCCAGCAGTATGTATCTAATAATTAAAGTCATGCATAGGAATGGTGTGATTATGGAAGAAGACATAGAATGAAAGACAGGAATGGCCTAGGGCCAGAAACCAGCAGACAGGCCAAGGGAGAGGAGCCTGGTAAAGGCTTTTCTGAAAAGATATCTCAAAAGTGAAAAAAACAACTACCCAGAAGTATTTGGTATCAGAATAACCCAAGCAAGGGGAGAATTGTTAATAAAAATGACAGTAGTCAATATCCCATATCTCAAAGAGCAAGGAGAATGGGAACTGCAAAGTGCCATTGAATCCCATCATTGTAAGGCCCCTGGTGCCTCTGGAGAGAGCAGTTTCTATGGAGTGCTGGGAATAATGGACAACAGAGAGTAGACAAGGACTCACTGCAGAGTAAGAAGAAACATGAGTTCAGAAACCAGGAGGGAGAGAAAAGAGCATTGAAATCTGAAAAGGCAGGGAGAAGATGGAGAAGGGGTGGGCCAGCAGGATGACTTGGGCCTTTGTTGAGTGTACTGCAGGCTTTTGTCTCTTAGGGAGGCAGGAAGGCAGAATGGTCATCTGCCAGGCTTTGGAGCCAGGCTGCTGACTTGCTGTGCGAAGTTGGGAAGTCAGGCTTTGCTTGCCGTGTTTGTGACGTGCTTAGGAGAACACACAAGACACAACACACTACTACTAAGTTCGCATCACCAGGATGCCTATACACTGTGGCTTCTCCCTTGGTGATACCAACGGCTAGCTTCCGGTTAGCAGCAATGTCCAGAGTGTGATCTGGGGACCCTGGGGTTCCACAAGGCTCTTTCCTGTAGACTGAGAGGTAAATAAATTCACAATACAAAGGCGTAGTTAGCCTTTTCACTCTCACTTTCTCCTAAGTGTATAGTAAAGCCTTTTAGTGATACTGCAAACAGAGTGATAGAGGCTAGCATGACAATCTAGCTACTTTTTAATGAAGCTGGACATGGAAGAGGGTTTTTTTTTTTTTTTTTTTTTTTTTTTTTTTTTTTTTTTTTGGTTTTTCGAGACAGGGTTTCTCTGTGTAGCTTTGCGCCTTTCCTGGAACTCGCTTTGGAGACCAGGCTGGCCTCGAACTCACAGAGATCCGCCTGGCTCTGCCTCCCGAGTGCTGGGATTAAAGGCGTGCGCCACCACCGCCCGGCTGAAGAAGAGGGTTTTTTTTAACCGTGTAAAAGAATCATTCTTTTCATGTAGTTTCGTTGTGTTTTTAAAGCTATAGTTTTTTTTATAAGGTGTGTTGTTCATGCTAATATTTAATGGATGGATTTTTGTTATTTTAGATCAGTGAAAACTAAATGTTTGAGTTTTTGGTGTTTAAATTTTGAATGTGGAAAATATTTGAAAGACATTATCTGTGTAAACAAAGCTCTTGGAGGTAGCAATTTTTGCTTTAGACAGGGTCTCATAGAGCCCAACCTGACTTTGAACTGAGTATGTAGCCAAGGACGACTTTGAGTTTCTGATTCTCCTGCCTGACTGCCCAAGTGCTAGGAGCGTGAGCCTATGCCACCACACTCCGCTTGTGGAGTGCTGGAGACTGGACCCAGGGCTTCATAGTCTACTAAGTAAGCTATAACCTCAGCCCGAGCTTTAAAGGCACAGAAAAGAAACTAACAATTCTCAATTATTTTGAGAATAATTGCTCTGGGAACTGAATCAGACCTGGAAGAATTAACCAATTTGTATGCTTTTTTCTACCTAACATAAGACCACTTGCTTTTCCTGAAGAAAATGAAGTGGTCATAAATCTTTTTCATGGTCCTAAATCTTTCAAAATAGTTTTACTAGATTTTAATTTAATTTATTTATTTCTCTGTCTCTGTCTGTCTGTCTCTCCTCCCCGTCCCTCCCTCCCTCCCTCCCTCCCTCCCTCCCTCCCTCCCTCCCTCCCTCCCTCTCTGTCTTGGACCTTGCAGAAAATACAATTGTAAAGAACTGGGCAGAATCAGTAACAGTGGCCCTTTAGATAAAGGGGAGGGAATAGGCAGTCCAGAGTCCAGAGTCTAGGCTAATATTCCCACTTAAGGCTGGCCAGGAAGTATTAATCCACCTTAAATAGCCACCATCAAAAAGAATCCTCTATGGAAAGAATGGCATTAGCATTACTCCTGAAAACACAGATTTTAAGCTCTCTGTTGACAAAAATCACTGCAATATAGGAAACTATTCCAGAGAACATCTCTTGTATAATATTAGAGGGACCAGCCTTAATATTATACATCCCAGGGGCTCAGGAGAGAGAACTACTAACGGCGAGGACTACTTTCAGGAAATAGAATCTCACCACACCGAGCTCTATAGTCCACTTGCTTTAATTCCTCTGGCATAACATCCTTTATACCCAGCTTCAGTTCTGTTCTCATGTCTAGCTCCTTTCTTGCCTGATTTCTCTGTTTATCTACTGTTCCCTCTTAAGTTCTATCTTAATTCTGCCTCATCTAGGTCCTTTTCACCTTGTTCTTACCCAGCTAGGACTTTCCCATCTGACTCTTCCTCATCTTCCATCTAGTTCCTCTAGTACTCTTTTCTAGCCCTTCAATTTAGTTCTTTTCCTTCTCAGTTTGTTCCTTGCAAGTTCTTACCCGTCTAGTTCTTCCATTCTCTTTTCTCTTCTCTGTCTCGTGCCCTGGAAGTCCCAGTATATAAAGGGAGGGTCCGAGCTAAATTGTGTAAAGCTATTACTTAACGTCCACCTCTCCTAGGCAGTGTCTCCTTGTGGAATTTACCTTAGGTCAGGGGACTTGCCTGTGGGCTGCTATCATTGTTAGTCCTCAGAAGTTGGGCGCCCACCTGGGTGGTGTTTCCTGTAGTCCTTGAAAGTGGCTAAGGGAGATAATCTGATTCCAGAGGAAGCCTTTCCTGAGGCTGTTCTCCAAATACCTGGAATGTGTATGTCCAGAGAGTGATCAGTCCACACTGTTAGTCCTTCTTAGGGGAAAGTCAATTGGAAAAACTATGAAGGCACACATGATTTTCATAACAGAATACAGCTGATATATAACAAGCCAAGTAATACCAAAAACTCCTTGGGATTTGGCTTCCTCTGGAGGAATTTCCTGATCCCTCCAGGTAGTGACTTTGCCATAACCAGCTGAGTTCTTATGATATATTCCTGCGGCCCGCAGCAAACATCTGCCTATCAGTGGGCTCAGCTTTTGTTATTTTCCTAAAACATCACCAGGTATGAACATAAGAGCTAGATAGATGTTCCATCTCCATGGCTTGGGCACCTCGAGAAGTCAATTTAGTGCCTGTCTTGTGAAATCTTTTGGACTGTCATTCAATTTTCCAGGTCTGTAAGTTCAGTAAAGAAACTTATAGAAAGTTACAGTTGAGGGCCCAAGAGTCTAGAAAAGTCTTCATTTACAAAAGTATTTAGACACACCTGCAAGGTCCTAGAAGCTTGCTGTTAAAACAGAATTGAATAGTTACTATCTGTGGGGTTTTGAGCTTTACAGAAGTATGGCTTTATGTCGTGAGGCTGTACTTGAATTCTTCTTTTTTTTTTTTTTTTTTTTTTTTGGTTTTTCGAGACAGGGTTTCTCTGTGTAGCTTTGCGCCTCTCCTGGAACTCACTTGGTAGCCCAGACTGGCCTCGAACTCACAGAGATCCGCCTGGCTCTGCCTCCCGAGTGCTGGGATTAAAGGCGTGCGCCACCACCGCCCGGCCGAATTCTTCTTTTTAATTGAAGAGGAATTTTGTTTTTCTGAGACTTGTATTTATGTGTCCAGGACATTACAGTTAATAAAAATTTTATTAGGCAGGCAGTTTGTTGACGCCAAGCAGCATTTGTGACTGTTGAGCAAGTCTTCTTCGGCCATAGAAATGTGTTAACCTCTCCAGGACATTCCCCCCTCAGTTCTTTGCTGACAGTACACAAGTTATCGTATAGCATGCATGGGAGGGTGAGCTCCGAGGCTATTTTCAGCTCACCCTCTGGCTTGCTTTCTAACCTTGGGAAAATCACTCCCAGGCCCTGTGCCACCAACCTGCCATCTGTAAATCAGGGCTGGTTAGTGACCTTCCTCTGGCCGAGTCAGTGGAGTCATGACTTCCGGAGGTTGGTGATTAAGAACTTAAAGATGCTCCCTAACAGTGCCATCTGCACACTTATTCTTTTGAACTTTGCTCACAGACCAGCCTTCTTGAACAGTTGATGCTTTTGCTCTAGTATCACTTCTTCAGAGGACACAATGTAGTGAGGCTATTAAACTTGACTGTTCTAGCCTCTCTCAAACTAAAGGAGGTGGGTAGGTGGGAATGAAATTTTTCATCTCACATCTTCACTTCCGTTTCTCTCAGTCTTTATCTAGGGTGCACTTGGACTGATTGCTTACACTGGATTTTGAGTTTTGTGGATTTATTCCTGTGTTGTTAGTCAATGGATGGAGATCAATATTGCCCAAAACAAATAAGATGTTAAAGTCATATATTTAAGACTGGTGATCTTAAAAGACATCTATATTATGCCATTTTCTTATCTTCATGTAATGCGAGTTTCAGCTACAACATCTCATCGTGCAGTCTAACCGAACTCACCCCAAACATCCAACCTGGGTATCGACATCCTTTTCCATGATTACCAATACTTTTTATTTTAAAAAGGCTTATTTTTATTTAGGTGTATGTATATATGCTACATGTATATGGGTGTCTGAGGAGGCCAGAAAAAGTCATCAGATGCCCTGGAGCTGGAGTTAGAGGTAGTTGTGAGCTGCCAGATGTGGGTACACTTTTAAATGTTGAGCCATCTCTCCAACCCCCATTTACTAATATTTAATGGGAGTATTCTCTTTTTTTGTTGGGGGAGGACAGGGTCTCATGAAGCCTATGCTATCCCAAAACTCACTATGCAGTCAAGAATGACCCTGAACTTTTGATCCTCCTGCCTCTACCTCCCAAAGATGGGCTTACAAGGGTGCACCATACCCCCAACGAGGATTATTGTCTTCCATCTTTTCTACCTGAGACTGTTTCCATGTGAGGTGTCTTTTTCTTGTTCCAGAGGCTTCAACTTCAGTTTCTTCTGTGTTTTCAAAAGGAAAATCCATTTACACATAGCTTCACTGAAGTTTTAAGGTTAAGGGAGATAACTTTAAATTCCATTTCCCCATTCTATCCCCAATGATTTCCCATGAGCCCCTCACTCGACATACACCCAGACTCCTCATTGTCCTCATGTCTCCAATCCCCTTCTTACTGGAACAAAGATAACACTTCTCTAAAGTTTTCATGCAGGTAAGTTTTTCATATATATATATATATATTTTTTTTTTGGTTTTTCGAGACAGGGTTTCTCTGTGTAGCTTTTCGCCTTTCCTGGGACTCACTTGGTAGCCCAGGCTGGCCTCAAACTCACAGAGATCCGCCTGGTTTTGCCTCCCGAGTGCTGGGATTAAAGGCGTGCGCCACCACTGCCCGGCAAGTTTTTCATATATTGCTAGGATTTCCCATAACTATACTGACATAGTCTCATTTAATTCCCCAAATGGCTTAACAAGGGATTTTCCCAAAGATAGTTTTTGCCCATAAGAGGAATACTGCTATCATGTTACTAAAATTTCCCCTCATTATATGAAAGTGTACACTCGTCTACATTCCAAATTAATTTTTTTTGTTTTTTTTGTGTGTTTGTTTTTTTGTTTTTTGAGACAAGGTTTCTCTGTGTAGCCCTGGTGGTCCTGGAACTCCCTCTGTAGACCAGGCTGGCCTTGAACTCACGAAGATCTACCTGCCTCTGCCTCCCAAGTGCTAGGATTAAAGGAGTGTGCCACCACCTCACTGCCCAAACCAATTTTTACATGTTTATTATTTTATGTATATTTCTTCATTAATAAATGTAGTCCATGCCAGCTACTTTAATACACATCTTTTCAATTATTAGATATGCAGATTATTTCCAGTTTTAGCTTGTTTTGCATTATGAATAGTGCTGCTATAAGCATTGTGTGAAAATAGATTTCTTTCATTTGGATTATTTTGAGTAGGTGTATTCCCAAATACAGATCAGGTGAGTAATTTCATAGATCTTGTACTTTGCTACAGCAGTCTCAAAAATGGTTATTCTGCTAAATAATTGTATCAGTAATTTTTTATCTATTCTTCTTAGCTTCATCAATGGTCTTTCTTATATTGTCCAGTTAGGTTAAAAACAGCAAGGTTAAAAACTTTCTCCAAAGTTTACCTCTCTGGGGTTTTCTTCTGTAAATTCTTTGGTCCAGACCTTGACTCTTGTCTGGAGAATCTGACTGTTAATTTTGCTTAAAACAATACAGTTCTTCCAGTGAAATACTTAATTAAACAAATTTTAGTATATTTTGAGTTGTGCAACTGTCACCACAGTCAATCTTAGAACAATTAATTCATAATTTCCCCTCAGAAAGCAAAAACCAAAGCAAACCAAACAAAACCAACCAAACAAAAACAACCCTCCACCCCCATATTCTAGTCTTAATCCTTCCCAGTTCCCCCTTTTCTGGTCTTAAACAACCGCTAATCTTTGTTTCTATAGTTGGGCCTATTTTGAGCCTTCTTATAATTGTTATACAATATGTGATTCTTACTGAATGACTTAGCACAATGTCCTCGAGGTCCATCCATGTTGTAGCACATCAGTATTTCAGTCCTTACTATTATTAAACAGTATTCCACCATGTAGACATATTTTATTATCCATGTACTAGTTGATGGGTGTGTGAACCATCATCACTTATTGTCCTGCTATGACTATTCAGTTTTTTGTGGGGGCTTTTGTTGCCTTTATTGTGTATATACGTAAGAGTGCAAATGCTGGGTCATCTGGTAACTCCGTAACTGTACTAGTAATGACTACAGTGTCTTGCAAAATTGCTATCCCATTTTACATTTTTACCATCAGTATATACTAGTATGTATCAGTTCCAATTTATTCACATATATGCTGTATTAACTGGCTAGAACTATCAAAACAAAATACCACAGACTGAGTGGCTTAAACATGAGAACTTTATTTTCTCACAGGTCTAGAGGGTAGAAATTCAAGATAGTTGTCAGCAGATGATATGGTTTCATTTGTTTGTTTGTTTGTTTGAATGATGGTCTCCCTATTTATCTCACACTCATGGCAATCTTTCTGTCTCAGCCTCTCTGAAGATGGGTTTACAGGTGTGCACCACTGTGCCGACCCTCACATCACATGGCCTTCTCTTTGTGTGCACATATGCCTATCTCTTCTTCCTCTCATAAGGACAGCTGTTATATTGGGTTGGGAGTCTGCCTTTATGATGTCATTTAACCTTAATTACCTCTCTTAATACCTTTTCTCAAATACAGTCACATGACAGGGGTTAAAGCTTCAATATCTAATGTTAGAGGATACAACTCAGTCCATAACACTTGACACTTGATACAATATTTTCTAAATTAAATACACTATGACATTGTTACCTTTTTATTACATATTATGCATCTTTAAAATGATATACATCGCACTGTGGGCGATACAGTTTTGATTTGCATTGCTCGATGGCTACTGTTTTGATTTTTCTTTGTTACTGTGGGAAAGAACCCAACTAACAACTCAGAAGAGGACAGGTTTGTTCGGGGTCAGGGTTTCAGGAGCTTCAGTCCATGGTTCCTGGACTCCAGGTGCTGGGGCAGCACACCACGCCAGCACACCACAGCAGCAGGGCATTCTTCACCTCATGTGGCTGGGAAGCAGAAAAGAGGTAGGAAGGGGTTAGGGGGAAGACAGCTTTCTAGAACATCCTCAGGAACCCAGTGCTTCTAACTAGGCACTCACTTGCACAGTTGTCCCAACCACGCCCTGATTGGTCAGCCTGTGAATCTGGCAGTGCTTTATGTCTGTTGATGAAGGCAGGCCCTCATGGGTCAATCACTTCTCCAATCTCCCCACCTCTGAAACCCTGCTTCAATACTTGAGTACCTATAGGGCACATTTCATACCCAAACCATTAGCAGCTACTAATGTTAAGCATATTTTATGTGCTTATTGGCATTTGTATATCTTCTCTAGAGGATTATCCATTCATATCCTTTGCTCTGTTTATTTCTTTGCCCTGTCACATATTATTTCTATTACAGGTAATATGTATTATTGATTATTGGGGGATTAACCATAGGATACTTTTTCTGAATCTTGAGAGTAGTGCTAGGCTTTTTAAAAATATAATATTTTAATTAATTCATTGAGAATTTCATACATGCATTGAATGTATTTTGGTCATATTCACTTCAAACTTCTCCTAACTCCTCCCAGATCTTTGTGTCCTATTTTTTTAAATAACCATGACAGACTTTCTAAGAAAAGTTAAAAACAAAAAAACTCTAAAAACATTTTAAAATCAATTAGTATGAGTAGGTGAAAATGAAAACAGTCATTTGCCAAAATATAGTAAATTAAGCCAAAAAATAAGATGGGTAAAAGATAAGTTATTCACAATGGACTAATTTTTACATATACATGTATATATATAAATCTACAATTTTTAAAAGGCCAACTAAAAAGAAAAATAAGCAAAGTAATAAGCATGAGCAGACAGACAAGTTTATTATACAGATATTACACTACATAAAGAGATCCATTGTGGGCTGGGACAGCTCACAGTAAAGTGCTTGCCATGTGAACATGAGGACCTGGATCAAAAAGACCAGAATTTGACCCAGAGCACCCATTTAAAAAGTTGGGCATGGTGGCTCAGACTTGTAATCCTAGTGCTGGGGAGGCAGAGAAGGGAGCATCTCTGGGGCTTGCTGGGCAGCCAGGCTAGCTGAATCAGCAAGCTCCAGGTCTGGTGAGAGAACTTGGGTCAAAAAATTAGGTGGTCGGTTTCAGAGAGATGATACCCAAGGTTGACGTCGAGCCTCCACACATCTGCATGCACATACACGAGAATCTACACACATGTGTACCCTCCCACAAAAAAATAAAATTAAATACTAAAACCCCAAAGATATGTGGACTGGTGAGATGCCTAGGTGGGAAAAGGCACCTGCTACCAAGCCTCACAACCTGAGTTCAGCATGGTGGAAGGTCAAAACTGACCCCAGCAAGTTGATCTCTACACAAATGCTGTGGTACCTGTGCACGTGTGCGTGTGTGTACGGAAACACACACAAGTAGATAAATTTCATTACAAGATTAAAAGATTTGATGAATCGGACACCCTCATACATTGATTTGTGTATGTTTGTGTTAGATCTCTTTTTCCGGAAACAAATCAATGTGGGGGAAGGTTTATTTGGTTCATGTCAGAACTTCAATTCACGTTCACTTGCTCTGGTGGCCTTAGGCTCTGTGGTGAGAAAGGCAGCCATGGTGAAAGCAGTTCCAGTACACCATTGGAGGGTGGGGCTGTCACACCCTCCTACTGTGCACTGTGATGGAAAGTTCCTAATGTCACCTGCTGGAAGCCAGGCCTTTGACACTTGAGCTTTAGGGGGACATTTACAATCTTCAGCCATACCGAACTAAAAAAGAAAAATAAGTCAAAGCAATGAGCAGACAGAAAGTTGGTATACTACATAAAGACATGATTGCGGGCACGTACATGCAAGCAAACACTCACACATAGAAAAATAAATAACATCTTTTAAAAATAATAAATGCCTGACAAAACCAAGTTATCGAGGAACTTATTTTGATTCACAGTTTGAAGGTCATGGTGGAGGTCAAGGCATCCGGAGCATGAGGTCACATTTCACCCTCTCTCAGGGAGCAGAACCATGAATGCTAGTGTTCGGTTCCATTTCTCCTTTTCAGTCCAGGACGGACACTGCTGCCCACAGTCAGGACGGACGGGTCGCATCCCCTCCGCTTACCTAGTCTAGAAACTCCCTCCCAGATGTGCCCAGAGGTTGGTCTCCTGGGTGATTCTAGATCCTGTGGAGTATGAACCATCACGCAGTCAAGACCTATTTGTCGAAAAAGGAAAGCGCCCTCCAGGTCAGAAGCCTGTCTCTCATACAGATCTTCTTTCTCTGCTAGTCAGCTCCAGCCTGAAATTCCGTGCGGCTTCCCCGAGCCCTGGACGACTTGGGAGACCCGCCGGCCAGGCCCCGCCCCAGGCTTCCCGCGCTCGGTGCCCATTGGCTGCCTTGTTGGTAGGCGGACCCCTGCCCGGAGCTCAACGCCTAAGGACGCGGCAGAGGCGAGGGAGGTGAGGGAGGCGCTGGGAACTGCGCTGACTGAGATGCCCGGGGCCGGCGTTCCCGCAGCGACGCCGAGCCCCTCGTCCGGGGCCGCCGGGGCGCTGCAGGTGTCGGACTCCCTGAGGCGGTGAGCGCTCCCCTTGTCCCTGGTGCCCCCTAGTCGCCTGCGCTAGGGCTTCAGGGGACGGGCCGCCAGGTCCCCTGTAACTGTCAGTCACTCCTTGGCTGCAGCGCTGGGCGTGTGGGAGGTGGCTGTCCGTCAGTTAACAGCTAGGGACGTCAAGGCCTGCGCCCTTGGCGACACCACCCGCTGTGCTGCACAGGCCCTTGGCCCCCCGCGCGCGGCCACACTCCCTGGCCAGTCCGGACCGGCTCAGCGCGAAGCCCTTGGTTCTACGAAGAAGGAGCGCACATGACAGAGGAAGGGAGGTGGGGTCGAGAGCACGGGTGGAGGGGTGGCCGTGCAGCGTCTGTGCAGCGAGATGACTGGGATGAGCTCGGCTTTGAAAAGCTTGCTCTAAAAAAAAAAAAAGACACTTGCATAACTTGCGGTGGCTCATCCCAAAATAGTTTTTGATGTCAAGACTGTAGACGTTCGAATGCAAGACCGACACGTTCCCCCCTCGAAAAGAGAAACTTTCACGTTTTCTTATTTGGTTAGTAACAGGCTTCTGTCATCTAAGAAAGTTCTGGGGGCCTACTGTGGAATCTCGGTGGTGGAGCGCTTGCCTAGTCTGCAAAGCTCCTTGAATTTCATCCTCAGCACTTTAACACACACACACACACACACACACACACACACACACACACACACACACACACACACCCCTTGAATGGGAAAAATCAAAGGAGCCATGCACATTATTTGGGACGTTCACGAAAGGCTGTTTTTGTCTTTCCACTTGTGTTCTTTCACCCACGGCCACTCACTCACCCGGGTTTGAATTCTAAGAGTGTTTAATAGCGCCCCCTCCCCGACCAGCGGAGGGCAAGTGGAAGGCACCTGGTAGTTGGAGTAGCTGACCCTCAACTCAGCATAGCAGAGGCAGCAGCTCTGCTAATCAGGGCAGCGACTGGCATGTTCCTGGAGTCACAAGGGACACTGCTTGCATGCGGGCGTTGGGAGCACTAAATGGAAGCGTCTGCTCTTGTGGTTTACCCTTCCGGCTGGAATCTCCTTTGATTTTCTGGATGGAGCTGGCTGAATGAACGCTGGGAGTGATGAACTGCATTGCCCATACTTAATCCAGCTGACTTGCAGTACCCTCTTGCGCTCTCCCAGACTTTGAGGGGTTTGTGTGAGCTCTTGGGAATGGAGAGAATGACAGGCATTGTGGAGAAAGGGATGCTTTCGTGTTGTGTCATCCTTGGCACCAGTTTTTTGAGTCACGTTCTGGTGACGTTGTTTCAGTCTGTTTTGCCCTTTCTCGGGCCCCCTGGGTTGGTTTGAGTGAAAAGGAGAGACTGTTCTTATCCAGTAAGGACCAGAGAAGTCCACTGCTGGCATTAGGTGATTTTTTTGTTGTTGTTGTTGTTTTTTTTTTTTTTTTTTTTTTTTTTTTTTTTTTTTTTTTGTGCTGTAACTTAATCTGAAGTCTTCAAAGGATGAGAGTAGTATGGACTTTTAAAATGAGTGCATATTGGAGATTGTGGAATACTACAGTTATTGTTCTTATGGGGGGAGCTGGAATGTACAAACACTAGTTTTATTCAGTAAGTAGGAAAAAACTTAAGTACTTTGAATGCACCCTTTCAAAACCAATCTTGCGGTAGCAGAATTTACTTGCAAAATTGACATGCTCTCTCCGGGTGGTTTGAATGGGAATGGCCACATAGCCTCACGTATTTGCATGCTTAGTCCCCAGTTGGTGGACTGTTTAGGAAGGATTAGAAGATGTGGCTTTATTGGAGGTGTGTTGTCACTGGGTGTTGGCTGTGAGGTTTCAAAAGCCCACACAAGGCCCAGTCTCTTTATCTGTGCCTGCTGCCTGCTGACCAGGATGTAAAGCTCTCATCTGCTGCCCTAGCACCATGCCTGTTTGTTGCCCACCGTGATGATAATGGACTAACTTTGTAACTGTAAGCAAGCCCACGATTAAATGCTTTCTTTTTTAAGTTGTTTTGGTAATGGTGTCTCTTCACAGCAGTAGAACAATAACTAAGACCCCTCTTGATTTATATTTTCTGTTCAACTAGCTTTCTCATAGGCTTAAAGATCGTGTTTTGCTGTCCCTACTTGTCAAGATTTTTAGTGTCTTACTATTTAAATTAAGCATATTTTAGGAAGGGAGTTTATAAAGTGTAGTATGTTCTTACCTTTGCTTCTGAGAATGGTTTACAGTGATCAGGAAAGCTTAGTAATGTTTTACGAGAATAGAATGACTTAAAGAATATAGGACTGAAGAGATGGCTCAGAAGTTCAGGGCACTTGTTGCTCTTGGGGAAAGCTTGATTTTGGTCCCCAGCATCCACATGGTAGCTTAAAACCATCCATAACTCCAGTTCCAGGGGACCTGATGCTATTTTCTGGCTTCTGCAGTTACCAGGCAGCCACATGGTACACATACATACACTCATACAAAACATACAAATAAAATAAGTAAATCTAAATAGATTTTTAAAACTTTTAGCTGGGTGTGGTGGCACACACCTTTAATCCCAGTACTCAAGAGACAGAGGCAGACAGATTTCTGAGTTTGAGGCCAGCCTGGTCTACAGAGTGAGTTCCAGGACAGCCAGGGCTACACAGAGAAACCCTATCTCAAAAAAACAAAGCAAATGTCACTGGGCAGTGGCAGCTCATGCCTTTAATTTCAGCACTTGTGAGGCAGAGGCAGGAGGATCTCTGTGAGTTCAAGGCCAACCTAGTCTACACAGTGAGTTCCAGGACAGCCAGAATTACATATTGATACTATTTTTCAATACTGAAGAGATGGTTCAGTGGTTAAGAGCACTGGCGGCTCTTCTAGAAGACCTGGGTTCAATTTCCAGCATCTACATAGCAGTTCACAACTGTCTGTAACTCCAGCTCCAGGGGATCCAACACTCTCACACCAATGTATATAAAATTTTTAAAAATCAAATTTTTAAAAAAGAATATATTAAGTTGGATGTTTTTAAAACATGTACTATGATTTGTAGAATGACAGAGTATGCTGTATCTCATCCCAAATAATTTTAAATGTCAGGATAATCACTGGAATGCAACATTTACACTTTTGTTTACCAAATAGTAAGTTTGAGCTCTCATATTTTTGGTAATGTATCTTTCATTAAAGAAATATTGCAAAAATACAAAAAACTAAAAATACCTGGTTGCTCTAGTTCCTTACTGTCCCTATGATAAACACTCTGACCAAAAATAACTTGGGGAGGAAAAGGTTCATTTGGCTTACAACCCCAGGTCATAGTCTATCATTGAAGAAAGTCAGAGCAGGAGCTCAAGGCAGGAACTATGGAGGAACCATGATGGCTGTCTTGCTTTCTAGCTTGCTCAAAGGCTCATGAGTAGTTAGCATTCTCATATAATCCACCTGCCTAGGGATGATTCCACCCTTAGTGGGCTGGACCCTCCTACATCAATTAGTAATCCAGACATTCCTTCACAGACATGCCCACTGACCAATCTGATCTAGGCAGCTCCTCAGTTGAGGCACTCCGGTCAGATGACTGTAAGCTGTGTCACTCTGACAACTAAAGCTAACTAGGACACTAATGCTTTCAGTACTCAATTTTGAAGGATCATCATTATTTTTACAGTTGCCTTCAGCATGCTTTCACCCACAGCTACATGCTCAGCTTTCAATTGTGGAATGCTAATAGTATGGAATATGCAATTTTAGGGGTGAGTGGGTGGAAAGCCTGATAGGTTGTATTAAGATTTCAGTTTTTCTCCATTGAAATGTTAGTACCACTAGAGACTCGGTGTTTGGTTAAATGAGAAGCTTATTCAGATTTTCTATTATTATGACTAGGTAACTATAATTAGCTTTAGAGTCAAATGATAAACTGAGACTGCTTCTTTTGTTTATTTAACTTTCCATCGTTCTTTGAATTTCCCCTCCAGATGTTTTAATGCCATCAAATAGGCCAGAAAATGCAGGACTCTGTCAGTTTTCATTTTTTAAAAGAGTGCTTCTTCATGTCTCCCATCTTTACACTCTTGTCTGCTCTTTCAAGACAAATACCTTTAAAGAGATAAGAAAATAGATTTGTACAATAGAGAAGTATGGAAAGAAACCATCAGAGCAAGAGTTCTAGGAAATCAAAACAGAATTCTGAATGAAAAGACTAGAAAATAATGTTGTCTAGGTTTGAAGCATAGCCATAGTTCTGTGTTATTTATTTATTTATTTATTGGGGCGGGGGAGTTTTTCGAAACAGGGTTTCTCTGTGTAGTTTTGGTGCCTGTCCTGGATCAGGCTGGCCTTGAACTCACAGAGATCCTCCTGGCTCTGCCTCCCGAGTGCTGGGATTAAAGGCATGCACCACCACCGCCCGGCTGTGTCTTTCTTTTTAAACATCTTTTTTTTTTTTTTTAAATGTGTATGAGTGTTTTATCTGCATTCCTGTAAATGTACCACATACATGCAGTGTTTGCAGAAGCTAGAAGAGGGCATCAGATCTCCTGGAAATGGAGTTACAGACCATTGTGAGCTGTGAGTTGGTGCTGAGAACTGAGCTTGGTTTTCTGTAAGGACAGCGAATATTTTTAACTTCTGAACTGTCTCTACTGCCCCAGTCGTGGGTTGTTCTTGTCATCGTTCCTGGTATGATTCCTTTGCTGTTAGATCCTGGGTTTTTTGTTGTTGTTGTTGTTGTTGTTTGTTTGTTTTTGTTTTAAACAGGGTTTCACTGTGACTTCCTGGCTGACCTGGAGTTCACTCTGTAGTCCAGACTGGCCTCAAATTCACAGAGATCCACTTGATACTACCTCCTGAGTGCTGGCATTAAAGGCATCATGCTTAGCTAGTTCACTCATTTGTTTGTTTTTGTTGTTTATTTATTTATTATTTTGTGTGTGTTTGTGCACACATATATGAGGTCAGAGAATAACTTTTGGAGTCAGTTTTCTTCTACTGTGGGTTCTGGAGACTGATCTCAGACTGTCAGGGTTGTGTGACAAATACTGAGCTGTCTCCCTATTCCTAGTTCACTAATTTTGGTGAAGCATTTAGTCCAGTTACTTTCTAAGAAAAGATATGTTTTTCTTAGTCCTTGCATGTCTTAAAAATGTTTGTATGTGTGCAGGTGTGTGCGAATGCACATGTGTATGCAGGTGAATGTATTTGTGGAGGCCATAAGTTGACTTCTGTGTTGTTTCTCAGGAACTGTTCACCTTGCTTTCTGAGACAGGGTCTCCCATTAGAACTTGGGGCTCATTGATTAGGTAAGCTTGCCAATATATACCAGGGATTTGCCTATTCTTGTTTCCCCAGAGGTCTTAAAATACCTTCTTTTTAAAGGGTTATGTTGTTGGTTGTTTTTGCTCTTTTAGTGGGCCCACCACCCAGCTCCCAAATAAATCACACATGGAGGCTTATTCTTATTTATAAATGCCAGACCTTAGCTTGGCTTGTTTCTTGCCAGCTTTCCTTAACTTAAATTATCCCATCTACCTTTTGCTTCTGGGCTTTATCTGTTCTCCTACTTCTGTAAATCTTACTCTTACTCCATGGCTTGTTGTGTAGTTGGGTGGCCGGCCCCTGGAGTCTTTCTTTTTTTCTGGCTACTTCTTCTCTCCTCCCAGATTTCTCCTTCTTTATATTCTCCCTGCCTGCCAGCCTTACCTATCCTTTCTCCTGCCTTGCTATTGGCCATTTAGTTCTTTATTAGACCATCAGGTGTTTTAGACTGGCAAAGTATTACAGCTTCAGAGTTAAACAAATGCAACATAAACAAAAGTAACACACCTTAAAATAATATTCCCCAGCAGGATTCTGGAGAATAAAATTCAGGTCCTCATGTTTGATTAGTATAGTAGTTTGAATTTAATTGGCCCCCATAATTTCATAGGGAGTGGCACTATTAGGAGGTATGGCTTTGTTGGAATAGGTATGACCTTGTTGGAGGAAGTGTGTTACTGTGTGTGGGTGAGCTTTGAGGTCTCCCTTAGTGTGACACTTAGACCAGTTTCTGTTGCCTGCAAGATGTAGGACTCTCAGCTACCTCTCCAGCACCATGTCTGCCTGTATGCCACCATACTCCCTGCCATAGTAATAATGAACTGAACCTCTGAAACTGTAAGCAAGCCACCGCAATTAAATGTTTTCTTTGTAAGAGTTGCCGTGGTCATGGTGTCTCTTCACAGCAATAGAAACCTAACTAAGACACATAGCAAGTCATTTTCAGTTTACAAGTTACAGTCCATCTTTAAAGGAGGCCAAGGTAGGATCTCAAGGCAGGAGATGAAGCACAGACAATAGAGGAATGCTACTTACTGGCTTACTTCCAATTACACCTTCAGATACTTTCTTTCTTTCTTTCTTTTTTTTTTTTTTTTTGTCTGAGACAGAGTTTCTCTGTGTAGTTTTGATGCCTGTCATGGAACTCACTCTGTAGCCCAGGCTGGCCTTGAACTCACAGAGATCCACCTGGCTCTGCCTCCCAAGTGCTGGAATTAAAGGCATGCACCACCACCGCCCGAAGATACTTTCTTATACAGCCCAGACACACCTGACTAGAGATGGAACCATTGGTAGTTGCCTCAGCTCTCCTACATAAATCAGCAATAAAAAAATACCCCACAGACCATCGGATAGAGGCAATTCTTCAACTGAGGTTCCCTCTTCCTATCTCCACAACCCTTAAAAATGTTTTTTATTTTATCTTTATACTTGAATTATGGTTTGGTTGAGCCCAAGTCTAGATTTTCTTCAGAATGTTTAAGAATTAATTCCACTGTGTCTGCTGTTGGTATTGCTGATAAAAAATCTGATATTTGTGGGTTTTGCTCCTTTATCAGGGGGTTGTATTTCCTTTTCAACAAGTATTTAGTATCTTCTTTCTGGGTTTATAAAATTGTGTAAGTATGAAGTCACGATATGTTTTGTTTTGTTTTATTCACTGTGCTCTGTACTTGGTGGTATCCTTTCAACACTGAGATCTCCTTTTTCCTAGTTAGATTGTCAACTTGATGCACTGGGAAAAAATAAGCCCTTTCCTCACCATGTTGGTTTTGCTCTGTGTTTTATCATAGACTAGATAGCAAACTAGAACATTGTTTTTCCCTGTACTTTGCTAAAATTGACATCCATGTAATATCTGCTTTTCCATTTATTCTGGCCTTTTATTTTTAAGTTGGATTTTTGACCTATTGGATCAATATTTAAAAATTTTTATTCTTCCAGTTTTTTCATCTCTTAATATTTATTGTTTTCCAGATTCTCCAGGGTATTTTTTAAAATGCTATCATTGTCGTTGTAATATTTTCATTTTGATCATCTTAGTCTTAATTTGTAGAACTCTTTTATATTTTGTGGTTGCTTCTTTTTTTTTTAATAGCATCTTGTGTTTATTTTAGGGGTAGAGTATTTTCTGTGCCCTTAAAGATACTGTATTTTGCTGGGCAGTGGTGGCTTATGCCTTTAATCCTAGCACTTGGGGAGGTAGATGCAGAGGCAGAGGCAGGTGGATCTCTGAGTTTGAGGCCAACCTGGCTTACAAAGCTAGTTCTAGGACAGCCATGGATACACAGAGAAACCCTGTCTGGAAAAAAAAATACTGTATTTTTTTGTTTTTAATTTTTCTTTTATTTCTTTGTTTCTGTCATTTGAAGTCCTTTTTACTCTTTGAATTTTCAGGGTGTTTTTGTGGGGGAGAAGCTTCCAGTTCTCTGAGTGCAGGATACAATATTGGGAGCAGATCCACTGAAGGGAATATGCTAAGAGTCTCCATGACCATCCTGGTGTTCAGATTCATAAGAGAACTTGTGGGACTCTAAACTCTTTCCCAGCTAATGTATTTAACAGTAAAAGAATGTGGAGAAAATGTGGCAAAAGGAAAAGATCCATGGAGTGAAGCCTTAAAAAACAAGGGACAAGTTTTCAAAATCCCTTCAATGCAGTTCCACAGGATATGACTATAGGTGTGACAAGCCATCTGCCTAAGGTTTATATTGGGGCTGCAGTGTGGTGTAGGTCCCTGTAGTATGTATCTGGATTCTGGACTCCCAGAAAGCAGGCATTTCACACAAACCATATTATTTATACTGTTTAGGTGCAGTGAGCCATCCTTCTCTCTTTGGGAATGGAAACCTTCCAGAAATCTGAGTTTCAAGCTTCAAGCATTTTTTTTTTCTTGAGACAGGGTTTCTCTGTGTAAATAGTCCTGCTGTTCTGGAACTCATTTTATAGACCAGGCTGGCCTTGAACTCAGGGATCCACCTGCCTCTGTCTCTTGAATGTTGGGATTAAAGGTGTGTATCACCATAGCCCAGCTCAAGCATCCTTTTTAAAGGTTGAAGTGTTAAGCCTGCCATGTGAGGGACCATGTGCAGTGCTCCAGACACATTTCAACATTCTTTGCCTCAGTTTACCTTTAATGAATGGCTTGAAGCTCAATGGTGTTTCATTTACATTGCAGCCCATCTAAATACTGATGATATTTCTTAGAAGGAACATTCATAATGAGTGACATATCTATATGAACCATTTTTCTCACTTCTAATAAACAAATGTTTGAGCAAACATTTCAATAAGAAATAATATAAATCATTTTTATGTACATTGCAAATGGTTCCCAGAAGTAAAAATCATGGCCTTAACTTTATTCTCAAAATGGTAGGATTTAAGAATGAATTCCAAAGCAGGCTCTCTGATTGTACATCTCATGAAAAT
The DNA here is from genome assembly GCF_007827085.1 of Peromyscus californicus insignis. Lineage (NCBI taxonomy): Eukaryota > Metazoa > Chordata > Mammalia > Rodentia > Cricetidae > Peromyscus > Peromyscus californicus. Next base: position 100,711,580 of record NW_026294584.1, on the reverse strand, counting down.
CAACCAGCATTCTCAATAATAATATGTGAGTACAATCTGTATTATACATTGTGTGTAACTTTACAAGTAAAGGCACCAAAAAGTAAATGCTTTATCACCGAAGCACGTCTTAGTTACTTTTCTTTTACTGTGACAAAATAACCTGACAAAAGCAATTTAGGATTGAAAGAAATTTTGGCTTATAGTTCTAGAGGGGATATAGCCTACCATGGCAGGAAGGCCTGGGTGGGGCCACAGTGGCAGGAACAGAAAGCCAGCTATTGTATCCACACAATACAGAAAAACAGCAGAAAATTGGACCGGATTATAAAACCTCAAGTCCCCTGCCCCTGTAATGTACCTCCTCCAGCAAGCCCCTACCTCCTAAAGGTTCTGTAATCTTCCCAAACAGGACCAACAACTGGTACTCAAACACAGGAACCTATATGTGACATTCTTCATTCAAATCTCCAACAGAGCATCAGAATTCTACAGATGTTTTTGAAACAATTCCATAATTTAAAAAATAACTTGGCCAAACGTTCATCTTTGTTTGAAAAAGTATCTGTGTTAGCAGTTCTTTTCTCAAATAAAACTTGGGTAAAGAAACAAACAAATGTGTGTGTGTGTGTGTGTGTGTGTGTGTGTGTGTGTCACAGTAAGGTTTCTCTTCAGTTCTTTCTTTCCCCCTTAGTTTGAGACACAATCTCTCTTCTACTGTTATATTGCTTTCTCTAAGCTAGTTAGACTTCAGGCTCTAGCTTTTCCTGTCTCTGACTCCCACTTTATTGTAAAAATGCTGGAATTATAAATGCATTGCATATGGCGTACTGGGATCAAATTCAGGCAGTTAGGCTTACATAGCAAGAGCTTTCACCCACTGAACCATCTACCTGGCTGAAACTCCATTTAAAAAATATCACTCTTAGTTCATTACCCCAATCTGCATTCTCTATTATACATTGTATGATGTATAATTGTATACAATGTAACTCTACAGAAGTTCACATTGATGCCTTGATTGATACAAGGGAAATTATGTCAGGTTTTTGGTTTTAGATCAAGGATATCAGGAGCTATTCCTGGTTTCTATTTTGCTTTTTTGAGACAGAATTTCATATTGTATTCCTGGCTGGCCTGGAATTCACAGTCCAGGCTGGCCTTGTACAAGAGGTGACCCTCTTGCCACAGACTCCTCAGTGCTGGGATTATAGGGTTGAGCCACCACACCTAGTCTGGATATTAATTTTAACTTTTTTCAATTTTTAGATTTTAGGACAGATAATCAACGCTTGGTTCTCTGACATGTCTGAACTGTCTGTCATGATTTTAGGCATCTGGGTTTTCTTTTATCTTGGTCATTTCAGTCATATGGTTTACTGCTGTGGCTCCTATGGATGTTTTTATGTTATGACTCTCATCATTGATGGAAGGCATAACAGAATCTTAGCTATATTCTTGGGTAAGATGTTGTCTTAGTTTGCTTTCTATTGCTAAAACTTCATGGCCAAAAGCAACTTGGGGAGGAAAGGATTTATTTGGCTTACAGGAGAAGTCAAGGCAGGAACTCAGGCAGGAACCTGGAGGCAGAAACTGAAGCACCACGGAGGAACACTCCTTGTTGACTTTCTCTGCATGGCTTGCTCAGCCTGCATTCTTTTTTTGTTTGTTTGTTTGTTTTTGTTTTTCGAGACAGGGTTTCTCTGTGTAGCTTTGCGCCTTTCCTGGAACTCGCTTTGGAGACCAGGCTGGCCTTGAACTCACAGAGATCCGCCTGCCTCTGCCTCCCGAGTGCTGGAATTAAAGACATGTGCCACCACCACCCAGCTCAGCCTGCATTCTTATACACCCCAGGACCACCTGCCCAGGGTTGGCACTGCCTACAGTGGGCTGGACCCTTCCACATCAGTCATCAATCAAGAAAATGCCCCACAAGCTTGCCTGCAGGCCAGTCTGATGGAGACATTTCTCAATTGAGGTTTCCTCTTCTCAGATTACTCTAGGTTGTGCCAAATTGACATAAAACTAACCAATGCAGATGCCTATGAAAACGTGGTGATCACGTAATTTTAATTACTATTACATTTCTGCCTTTTTTTTCTAAATTTGGGCAGTAAACCTATTTTCTTGTAAATTATTTCATCATGGTGGTTTTAGTGAATAGACTTGAAAAAATGTCTATTTGTTTCAACATTTTACATATTTATTGGTCTGGTATCATATACCATGGGATACCACTTCATGCAATCTCTATCAAAATTCGGTGATGGCTGGGTAGGTGGCACACACCTTTAATTCCAGTACTTGGGAGACAGAGGCAGGTAGATCCCTATGAGTTTGGGTAAGCCAGGTCTACATAATGTTATCCAGGTCATCCTTGGCTTCATAGTGAGACCCTGTCTCAAAAAACAATAACAAACAAAAAAATCCAATGATAGTTTGGTAGAAATAGGAATAAAAAATCCATCTAAAATTCATATGGACTCATAAAGAATCCTGCACAGTTAAAAGAATTTTAAAGAACAAAGCTGAAGGATTCGCACTTTGTTGATTTCAAAACGTATTATAAAATTATAGTAATTAAAACTGTAAAATTAGGATAAAAATAGTCATAAATGAAACTCTTGTGAATTGCTGGTGGAAATGTAAACAATTAACTTCCTAAAACAAGGTAAGCTGGGTGTGGAAACACACACCTGTAATGCCAAAATTCAAGAGGTGGAGGCAGGAGGATAGCAAGTTCAAAACCAGTCTAGACCAAAAACCAAGACTGTCTCTAAAACCAAATAGAATCAAGTGAAATGGATTTTTTTTTTGAGACAGGGTTTCACTGTGTAGTTTTGGAGCCTGTCCTGGATCTCGAGCTGTAGCCCAGGCTGGCCTTGAACTCACAGAAACCCACCTGCCTCTGCCTCCAGAGTGCTGGGATTAAAGGTGTGCTCCACCACTGCCCAGCTGTGAAATGGATTTTTTTTTGAGACAGGGTTTCTCTGTGTAGTTTTGGTACCTGTCCTGGCTCTCACTCTCTAGACCAGGCTGGCCTTGAACTCACAGAGATCCGCCTGGCTCTGCCTCTCGAGTGCTGGGATTAAAGGCATGCGCCACTGCTGCCCGGCTGAAATGGATTTTTTAAACAAGAAAATAAAACATGATGGTTACTAAAAAATGAAGCATAGGATCACCACATGATCTAGCAGTTTCTCTTCTAATGAGACCCTGTCTCCAGCAAACAGAAAAAGGAGGAGGAATGTAAATTGTACCATAGTTACCTGATCCCAGAGAAAGATCAAACAGGAGCAAGGAAAAGGCCAAATATATCAACTATGGTAATTCACTATCTACAGATTAAGATTCAGAAAAAAATTCCAATTTGTTCCTCATTTTCTTGGAATAGTTTGAGAACTTTACAGGGAAGGAGTTAGATTTTTGCTCTGAGGTCAACAGTTTACCAGATTCTTTTTCAGTCTACATTTTTATGACAAGACAACAGTGAGCAATTGAGAAGGCAGAGCTATAGCTGCATCCGAGCCAGGGGGAAGGTAGCACTGCCAGGGGGAGGGAGACAAGGCAGCTTCTCACAGGCTGCAGACATCTGTCTCAGAACCAGAATGTCAGTGCTACAGCACCAAAGTGAGTGTTATTAAAAAAAAAAAAAAATACAGCACAGACTGGTGCCTTGCCTGATCTCTTCATGTCCAAACACACCTTAGCAAAATGTATCCCAAAACTCTAACAAAAAAATTTTTCATTGAAGATTCTTCAAGAGATAAGAGAAATGAGAAAGCAGTTTCCATGGTATATGCTACCAGGCAAATAAATATGTAAAATGTTGAAGCAAATAGGTTTTGATAAGGATTGCATTAAATTTGTAGCCTGCTTGGAGTAGTATGTGGTGGTATTGTGTTCCCCAAAATATTGTGCACCCTAATAAACTTATCTGGGGTCAGAGAACAGGACAGCCACTAGATACAGAGGTCAGAAAATGGTGGCGAACACACCTTTAATCCTATCACTTGGGAGGCAGCGATCCATCCAGATTTCTGTGAGTTTAAAGCCACACTGGAAACAGCCAGGCATGGTGACTCATGCCTTTAATTGCAGGAAGTAAGCCTTTAATCCCAGGAAGTGATGGCAGGGAGCAAAAAGGTATATAAGGTGTGAGGACCAGGAACTAGCCTGGTTAAGCTTTTAGGCTTTTGAGCAGCAGTTCAGCTGAGATCCATTTGGATAAGGACTCAGAGGCTTCCAGTCTGAGGAAACAGGATCAGCTGAGGAACTGGTCAGATGAGGTGGCTGTGGCTTGTTCTGTTTCTCTGATCATTCAGCATTCACGCCAATACCTTGCTCCGGGTTTGTTTTTATTTTGTAAGACCCTTTAAGATCCTGCTACAGTAGCATTACTATTACAATATTAAATCTTCCAATCTACAAACTTGGCATTTCTTTCCTTTTATTTGTGTCTTCGATTTCTTTCAACAGAGTTTTGTGATTTTTCAGTGTACAACTCTTTGTCTTCATTGCTGAAGTTTGTTTATACCTACACGTATTCTTTCTGATGCTGCTATAAAGTCTTGTTTTCTTTCCTTTTGACTTTCTTTGTTTTTTTTTTTTTTTTTTTTGTTTTTGTTTTTTTTTTTAGTTTTTCGAGACAGGGTTTCTCTGTGTAGCTTTGCGCCTTTCCCGGAACTCACTTGGTAGCCCAGGCTGGCCTCGAACTCACAGAGATCCGCCTGGCTCTGCCTCCCGAGTGCTGGGATTAAAGGCGTGTGCCACCATCGCCCTGCTGACTTTCTTTGTTTTTTGAGATGGGGTTTCCCTGTATACCCCTTTCTATCCTGGAATTTGCTCTGTAGACCCAGCTGGCCTCAAACTCAGAGATCCACTTGCCTCTACCCCCTGAGTTCATGAGCTACCAAGCAGAGCTTCAAAGTCATCATTTTCTTAATTCTTTTCAAATTCCTTATTCTTAGTGTATAGGAATACAGGTGATTTTGTGTGTTGATGTTTTTAAATCTTGCAAGATTAGTGAATTTATTAGTTCCATAGGTGAGTGGGTATGTGTGCTGGCAGTGGGGGAGGGTGTAGAGGGTTGAAGGGGGTGTGGTCGTTAGGATTTTTCTATATGCTATCCTATCATTTATGAATAGAAATACTTTTACTTTTTATTTATAATTTGGATGCTTTTTAATTATTTTTCTTGTGTATTACCCTGGCTAGAACTTCACCTACTATGTCAAATAGAAGTGGTAGATGTGAGCATACTTTTCTTGTTCCTATTTTTACATCTTTGGGTGACATATTAGCTATGAGCTTTTCAACTATGGCCTTCATTATGTTGAGGCACTTTGCTTTTATTCCTAGCTTTGTTGAGTATTTTTATCTTGAAAAGATGAAAAATTTAATCAAGTATGATTTTTTGCATTGAGATAATAAGATGTTTTCCCTTTGAAGTTATAAAGTTAGCACTTCTGTGATTAGAAAAGCTAGAAAAAGAATGCACAAATTTAAATTCAGGCCTGAGTGAAACAATGGGAAGAGAGAACTTTCCCAACTTGTTAAGATGAATCCACAAAAAAATTCTACAGCTAACATCACACTGAATGGTAAAATACTGGATGCTTGTTGTGTGTGTGTGTGTGTGTGTGTGTGTGTGTGTGTGTGTGTGTGTGTGTGTACATGTGCGTGTGTGCATGCGTGCTCACTCAGGTATATGTGAAGGCTAGAGAACAGCCTTGGGTATCATTTTCAGAACACAGGCTACCCCTAGAAACAGTATCTGTCATTGAGAGAAGGCTCACCAATTAGGCTATACTGGCTGGCCATGAGCTCCAGTGATCCTTTTGGCTTCCCCATTGCTGGAATTATAAGCATACAACCACACATGGCTATTTAAGGTAGGTTCTGGGGATTGAACAATGGTCCTCACGCTTGCAAGAAAGTGCTTTACTAACTAGACTGTCTCTCCAGCCTGGATGCTTTTCCTATGAGATCACAACCAAGAATGGTGTAGAAGGTTACCATGTTCTTTGCATGACTCCAGGGATATACCTGACTGGTGTGGTGAGGGAATGAAGAAAAGACAGACAGATGGACACATGTATACACAGAATATCTGGGATTGGGTGATGGGCTGTGATGGAGAAAGTGCAGTACCTTGGAAGCTCAGCATGTTTATTATAGAGTTTAACAGAAACATGAGGTTATTGAACACAATTGGACAAGGAGATGAGGCTGTTACATACTGATAAACAAGAAGGCAGGGTTTATGGTATATAGCTGCATCAAGGAGACAGGTTTATCTAATCTAGGTAGGAGACCAGTCTTCAGGCTGTAAATATCCTAGGACGGGAGAAGCTATAGTGGACATTTTCTGCACACACTGTCAACTGATCAACTTCCCCTGAGGAAGGCTTTGCCATCCCTCTGAGCCCTCGGCAATGGGGTACTTTATGTGGCATGCCAACAGAAAACATTCACTGAGGACTTAATTCACTCAGGGCTTCCTCCAGTCTCTATCGAAAGTTCTTACCTATGCAATAAGACCTATGCAAAAGAGAATGAAAGACAAAATAAATCAGGAAAGAAAAATATGTCCAGGTAATAAGACAACACAATTGCTTTAGTAGGAAATGTCAAGAATCTACAATAGCGCAATAAGTTAATGTGTTCAAACAACGATATTTTATAGAATCAAAAATGAACACTGGAAATGTAACTGTATAGCAGAGAGATTTCTCTTTGCAGTGGGCAGCAGTTAATGCAGAGATGTGTAACTGGTCAAAGTGCCGAGAATAAGCAATGTTGAGTGCTCAGCCTTAAGCCGGACCTCTGTAACAATTTGACCAAGACTCAGGAAATAGTGTGGAAAAGTGTATAGAGCTGTCTCGTGATAGTAAAAGGAGGGATTTTGTGGTAGATGTGATTAAGATACTTGTATGAATGTACAAAGATTTCCAAGAATGAACAAAAGATACTCTATTAAAATGTGTATATGAAGCTAGGCTGTTGTGGCACATGTCTTTAATCCCAGCTCTTGGGAGGCAGAGGCAGGATCTCTGTGAGTTTGAGGCCAACCTGGTCTACAGAGTGAGTTCCAGGACAGCTGGGGCTACACAGAGGAACCCTGTCTAAAAAAACACAATACAACACAAAACAGAACAAAATGTGTACATGAGAGGAAAGGGAAGGGATAAATGTTGTAATTAAAATATAGTCTCAAGCTTGGTGGTGGTGGCTCATGCCTTTAGAGAGGCAGAGGCAGGCAGGTCTCTGAGTTTGAGGCCAGCCTGGTCTACAGGGCGAATTCTAGGACAGCCAGGGCTACACAGTGAAACCCTATCTCGAAAAACAAACAAAAACAAAAAAACTCAAAAATAAATATAAAGAAAAATGTATATGTTATGGCATATACCTGTAATTTCAGCACTCAGAAGGCTGTTATCACTTCAAGGCCAACCTGGTCTATACAGCAAGTTCCAGGCTAGCCAGAACTACATAATAAGACATTATAAAAAATAATCTTTTTTTTTCTAAAAAAAAAGAAAGAAAGAAAACATGTTCTAATGTAACACACTGCTGGATTAGGGCAGGACTACTCAGGATAAATTCCATATAAAAACCATCTTCAGGCAAGGTGGATTTGTCTTCAAGAGTAGAGTGTGATCTGCTCTAGTAGAGGATCCAAGTTCATTTTCCAGAAAGGGGCTCACATCTGCATGTAACCTCAGTTCCTGTGGGTGTATCGCCCTCTTCTGACCTCTATGGGTACCTGCACACACACACACACACACACACACACACACACACACACACACACACACACACCTCTAGTCTTAAAAAACAAGACTGTCGCCGGGCGGTGGTGGTGCACGCCTGTAATCCCAGCACTCGGGAGGCAGAGCCAGGCGGATCTCTGTGAGTTCGAGGCCAGCCTGGGCTACAGAGCTAGTCCAGGACAGGCTCCAAAGCTACAGAGAAACCCTGTCTCAGAAAACAAAAAAAAACAAAAACAAACAAACAAAAAAAAAACCAAAAAAAAAAAACAAAAAAACAAGACTGTCTTCAGACAGTAACAGAAAAGTCACACAGACTTCCTCTAGGAAGGAACCTGGAGTAGCCAGTCCTGGCCTGGCATTTCAATAATAGACTGGGATGTGTCCAGTTTTTGTCACTTTGCTTTAAAATGATGTAGATACATTCACATACCAATAGAATACCAATAGACCACAATTTATCTGAAAAACAGACAAAACACTAGTCTTAACAATTGGCTTTGATTTTTTTTCCCCTGGAGCCTAGGGGAGATGAAGTTTTCAGTACAATACTTCAAAGGTCCACAAGATGGCGACAGAACTCTAAAATTTAGCTTTGGAAAAGATCTGAGGAAAGTAAAAGTTTAAGAATGTCCCTTGCAGAATTTATGGATTAGTTCCAATGTTTGCTCTGGCTAGTTTTTGCAAGGCTTTGTTTCAATAAATAACACTTCTAAAGAGCAGTGTTGCTCAGTGAATTTGATGTCTGTCTCTTGGGTTCTAGCAGGTATCAGTATTGCCTCCTTAGCTCTTTGCTCTCTCTGTATCTCTTTTATGACCTCTAGTCCCTGATCCCGGTCAACAAAACTTCAGAACATAGGGCTGGAGAATGCATCAGCAGTTAAGAATGCTTATTTGCTCTTTGCAGCTCTGGAGAATCCAACCCCATCTTCTGGACTCCTTGGGTTCCTGCATGCATGTGGTGCACATAAACTCATGCAGACATGTAAGGAAGGGTATATGAGAGGGTTTGGAGGAAAGAAAAGGAAGGGAAATGATATAATTATAATCTCAATCAATAAATAATTTTTTAGATTTAATCTTGGAAAAAAAAAACCTTCATAAACCAAGGAATTCAGTGGGTAAGGGAGTGGACTCCAGAGGCTCCTTGTTCATATTGAAATAGAGCCCATAAGCTACTGTGTGGTATTCAGCAAATCACTCCCTTTGGTGTCTAGTTCTTCTCTCTGTAAAGTGGAAATAATAGTGCCCCTTATACTGGATTATTCTCAGGATTAGGTGAGTGAAAAAGTGTGAATGCACCTAGAACAACCCTCAAACATGAAATGTAAAAGTTTGTGGAATTAAAATTTAATTTTTTTCTATTCATGTATGAAGTTACCTCGACTGATTTTTTAACCAGATGAATGGACTGCTGAAGATTTTCTGTGATTAAAAAAAAGGTCTAGCCAGGTGGTGGTAGTGCATGCCTTTAATCCCAGCACTTGGGAGGCAGAGGAAGGTGTATCTCTGTGAGTTTGAGGCCACCCTGGTCTACAGAGTGAGTTCCAGGATATCCAGGACTATTATATAGAGAAACCTTGTCTTGGAAAAACAACAAAACAAAACAGAAGTCTAGAGCTGGGTGTAATGGTGCATGCCTTTAATTCCAGTGCGTGGGAGACAGAGGCAGGCAGGTCTCTGTTGAATTTGAGGCTAGCCTGGTCTATATAGCAAGTTCTAGGCCAGGTCTACATGGTGAGATCCTGTCCTAAGAAAAAAAAAAAAAAGCCTAGGGCTAGTGAGATGGCTCAGTGAGTTGAGTAAGGCCCTTGCTGCCAAGCCTGACAATAACCTGAGTTCAGTCCCTCAGACCTACACGGTGGAAGGAGAGAATGCACTCCCTCAAATCGTCCTCTACACTATGACACCTCTTCTTTAGATGAAAAAAAAATGAAGTTTAGGGGATTGAGGAAACAGCTTAGTAAAGTGCTTGCTCTGCAAATATGAAGATATGAGTTTGATCCTGGGTCGATATAAAAAGGCTGGGTGTGGTGGGTGTACACTTACAAGCCCAATGCTAGGGAGAAAGACAGACAGATCCTTGGGACTTGATAGCTGTCATAGCATAATTGGTGAGCTCCAGGCCAGTGGAAGACTCTGTCTCAAAAGACAGGGTGGAGTACCCTTGAGGATGACATGCCTAAGACTGACCTCTGGCCAGTGCACACATACCAACAGACACACAAACACACGTAAGTCCAAGGTGGGTGTGGTGACACATGCCTGTTATCTTATTTCTCCAGAGGCTGAGACAGGAGTGGTTGTAATTGTTTTGTTTTTTGAGACAGGGTTTCTCTGTGTAGCTTTGGCACCTTTCCTGGAACTTACTCTGTAGCCCAGGCTGGCCTCAGACTCAGAGATCCTCCTGCCTCTGCCTCCTGTGTGCTGGGATTAAAGGCGTGTGCCACCACTGCCTGGCAATTTTAATTTTTTTTAATTTTATTTTATGTGTATGAGTGTTTGCCTATGTACCATGCATAGCTTGTGCCCATGGAAGCCAGAAGAGGGTGTTGGATACCATGGAACTGGAGTTACAAATGATTGTGAACAGCCATGTGGTTTCTGGGAACAGAACCTGGTTCCTCCCTCTGCAAAAGCAGCAAGTGCTCTTAGCCACTGAACCATTTCTCTTGCCCCTCACTGTGATTGTTTAAAAGTCAGCATTGTATTCCTGATGTCCATCCACTTAGAGATTTTAACTAGAACTCATTCAGTTATACTGCACCCTGGTAGTATATGAATTTATCATCTATGTTGCCGTAACTCTGTCCTAGAAAAATGGTATTAAATTAAGAAAGCCTTTAACTTTGCCATTAAAACCAGTGTTGTTAAGAACACTTTTTGAAAATAAAATTTACTCTTTGATAGTTTTATACATGTATATGATGCATTTGACTACACTCAACTCCCCCAACCCCCCTCTTTTTTTTAGAAAGGGTTTATCTGTGTAACCCTGGCTGTCCTGGAACTTGCTCTATAGACTATTCGGCCTTGAACTGAGAAATCCACCTGCCTCTGCCTCCTGAGTGTGTGCCATCACTGTCTGGCACACCCATTTTTAATTCTCCCTTCTATCCTCCTCCCATCAACCCCTCCCCCTCCCTCCCACTTTCATGTCTTTTGGGGATTTTTGTTGTTGTTTGCTTGTTTGTTTCGAGACAGGGTCTCACAGTGTAATCCTGGGTGGCCTGGAACTCACAAAGATCTGCTTGCCTCTGTGTGCCGCCACACCTGGTGTGCCCGATATTTTTATGTCAACTTAACCCAAGCTAAGGTCATCTGAGAAGAAGGAACCTCAGTTAAGAAAATGCCTCCATAAGTTGGACCTGGAAGCAAGCTTGGAAGGCATATTCTTTTCTTGTTTAAAGTTTTATTTGTTTTACCTCCAGACTGCAGCCTCCCCTCCCTCCTCTCCTCCCACTCCCTCCCAACATCTTGCCCCTGACCCTCTCCCACCCAACTCAATCCATCCCTCCTCCTTATCCACTCAGAAAGGGGCAGGCCTCCTATGGACATCAACAAAGCATGGCATATCAAGCTGCCATAAGACCAAGCACCTCCCCCTGTATTCAGGCCAGGCAAGGCAATCCAGCAAGAGGAATAGATTCCCAAGAGCCAAGCAAAGCACTCAGGACAACCCCTGCTCTCATTGCCAGGAGTCTCAAATATAGACCAAGCTACACAATTGTCACATATATGCAGAGGGCCTAGGTCAGTCCCATGCAGACTTCCTGGTTGTTGGTTCAGATTCTGTGAGTTCCCATTAGCCAGGCTAGCCATTTCTGTGGGTTTTCCTGCGATGTCTGTTTCAAGTGTTTCTCTGCCATTTGAGACTCTTCTGTTGAGAATTCTCTGTTTAGGTTTGTACCCTATTTTTTAATTGGATTATTTGGTTTGTTTATGTCTAGTTTCTTGAGTTCTTTATATATTTTGGAGATCAGCCCTCTGTTGGATATGATGTTGGTGAAGATCTTTTCCCATTCTGTAAGCTCCTGTTTTGTCTTATTGACCGTGTCCTTTGCCTTACAGAAGCTTTTCAGTTTCATGAGGTCCCATTTATTAATTGTTGATCTTAGTGTCTGTGCTACTGGTGTTCTAGTCAGGAAGTTGTCTCCTGTGCCAATGTGTTCAAGGCTATTTCCCACTTTCTCTTCTATCAGGTTCAGTGTATCTGGTTTTATGTTGAGATCTCTTTGAGCCACTTGGACTTGAGTTTTGTGCATGGCGATAAATATGGATCTATTTGCATTCTTCTACATGTTGACATCCACTTATGCCAGCACCATTTGTTGAAGATGCTTTCTTTTCTCCATTGTATAGTTTTAGCTTCTTGGTCAAAAATCAAGTGTCCATAGATGTGTGGATTTACATCTGGGTCTTTGATTTGATTCCATTGATCAATGTGTCTGTTTTTATGCCAACAGCATTTTGTTTTTATTAATGTAGCTCTGTAGTAGAGCTTGAAATCAGGGATGGTGATACCTCCGGAAGTTCTTTTATTGTACAGGATTGTTTTAGCTATCCTGGGTTTTTTGTTTTTCCATATGAAGTTGAGTATGTTCTTTCAAGGTCTGTAAAGAATTGTTTTGGAATTTTGATGGGGATTGGGTTGAATCTGTAGATTGCTTTTGGTAAGATGTCCATTTTTACTATGTTAATCCTACTGATTTACGAGCATGGAGAAGCTGTCCATCTTCTGATATCTTCTCCAATTTTTTTCTTCAGAGACTTGAAGTTCTTGTCGTACAGATCTTTCACTTGCTTGATTAGAGTTACCCCAAGATATTTTCTATTGTTTGTGGCTATTGTGAAGGGTGATGTTTCCCTAAATTTTTTTTCTCTGCCCCTTTATCATTTGTATATGGGAAGGCTACTGATTCTTTTTTTTGAGTTAATCTTGTATCCAGCCACTTCACTAAAGGTGTTTATCAGCTGTAGGAGTTCCTTGGTAGAGGTTTTGTGGTCACTTATGCATACCATTGTATCATCTGCAAATAATAAAAGTTTGACTTCTTCCTTTCTAATTGGTATTGCCTTGATTTCCTTTAGTTGTCTTATTGCTCTAGGTAGAACTTTAAATACTGTATTGAACGGATATGGAGAGAGTGGACAGCCTTGTCTTGTTCCTGATTTTAGTGGAATTGCTTTGAATTTCTCTCCATTTAATTTGATGTTGACTATCGTCTTGCTGTATATTACTTTTATTATATTTCAGTATGCTCATTGTATCCCTGATCTCTCCAAGACTTTTTATCATGAAGGGGTGTTGGATTTTGTCAAATGCTTTTTAAGCATTTAGTGAGATGATGATGTATTTTTTTTCTTTCAGTTTGTTTATATGTTGGATTAGATTGATCAATTTTTGTATGTCGAACCATCCCTTGCATCTCTGGGATGAAGCCCATGTGATTGATGGGGGAGGGCCCAGCCCATTGTGGGTAGTGCCATCCTTGGGTTGGTGGTACTAAGTTCTATACAGAGGCAGGCTGAGCAAGCCTCAAGGAGCAAGCCTTAAGCAGTGCCCCTCCACGGGCTCTGTGTCAGCTCCTACCTCCAGGTTCCTGACTGAGTGCCTGTCTTGATTTCCTTCAGTGATGAACAGTGATGTGGAAGGGTAAGCCAAATAAATGCTTTTCTCCCCAAGTTACTTTTTGGTCATGTGTTTCGTTGAAGAAATAGAAATCGTACCTAAGACACCTGGCCCCTTTGTTTTTGTTTTTGTGACCCATTGAGTTCTACCAGGGCTGCTGCTATGAACATTTGTACCTGTGTCCTGAGACATGTTGAAGAGATTTTCTAGAAGACCTACCTAGGACAGTCATGCTGGAAAGACAAAGTGTTTTGTAAGGGGACTGTTGCACTGTACCTTCCTACCAATGGTATACAAGAGTTGCTGTTACCGGTTCCTCACCAGCGTCTGCTCTTTGACTTTTACTTGGTTTGTGCAGTGTGGTCTCTCTGCTTCAGTCATTCTGGCTTCTTGAATTTTTCTTCTGACCTTGCACTTCCTCTTTTCTTCTGCCTAGAGTGTCTCATCCTAATTTGTTTTCTGTTGCTGTGATAAAACACTAACCAAAAAGCAACTTGGGGGAGAAAAGGGTTTATGTGAAGCAGGGTGGTGGTGGTGGTGGTGGTGGCGGCGGCGGTGGTGGTGGTGGTGGCAGAGGCAGTACATGCCTTTAATCCCAGGACGGAGGCAGAGGCAGGCAGATCTCTGTGAATTCGAGGCCAGCCTGGTCTACAGAGCGAGTTCCAAGACAGCCAGGACTACACAGAGAAACCCTGTCTTGAAAAACAAAAAACAAAAAAAGAAAAGGAAAGGGTTTATGTGGCTAACACTTCCCAATCACAGTCCATCGTTGAGGGAACCTAAGGCAGAAACTCAAGCAGGGCAGGAACTGAAGCAGAGGCCGTGGAGCAATGCTGCTTGCTGGCTTGCTTTTCCATGACTTGCTGTTTGCTTTCTATATGATCCAGGGCCACCTGGCCAGGACTAGCACCCCTTCTACATCAAACATCTGTCAAGGTAATGTTCCACAGGCTTGCTTACAGGCCAAACTAGTGGAGACAGTTTTCAGTTGAGGTTCCCTGTTTTCAGGTGACCTTAGCTTTGATGAAAACTAATGAGCACAGATCTGTACCCTGGGATCCCTTTTGTGCTCTCTCTCACCTCCTCAGGTTGTCTGTGAGTCCTTCCTTGTCCAACCCTTTAAAACTCCATGCTCCTTCCCCATTTCTTCCACCCTACACGTACTGCTTTTTCTGCAGTAAGTACTTTTACCACAGGGGAAGCTGTGGGAAATGGGGAGTTTGCAGGTCCAGCCCACTGCTATACCTGGAATTTACAGCAATTGGATGCCCTTAGCAGACTTCAGTGATCATTCATTGACTTAATTGATTGTCATTGAGATTTTGTCTGCTTTTCTTGATTCTTAATGAGGCAGGTTGTATTTTTATTGGCCATTTTTATTTCTTTGGCTGTGAAGTGCCTACTCAAGTGCTTTGTCCATTTTTCTATTGGGGTGTTTCATGTTTTCTTATTGATTTGTATGTGTTCTTTATAAATTCATATTATCCCTTGTGGCATAATGTACAGCTTTCATTACATTTTTATATGTTTTAATAAATAGTTTTACTTCTACATTGTCAAGTTTATTAACATCCCTTGAAGTTTGTCTTGAGTATTTTATAAGCAAATAGCAGTTAAGAGCACTTTGCAGGATTCGGTTCTCTTCTTCCACCTTTGAATCCCAGCTCAGACTCTTAGGCTTGGTAGCAAGTTCCTTTAACCACTGAGCCATCTTGCTGGCTGTGATTTAATCTTATATTAAGATACTTCATTAAATTATGTTATCAATTCTAGTTCTACATCTGTAGTTTGAAGTTTTCTACATAGATGTTCATATCGTCTGCAGAGTGATGATCCTATTTCTGATCTTTATACCTTTTTATTTCCTTCTTGTCTTACTTCATTAGGTGGGATCACCCACAAACTGTAAAACATCAGCAACCACAAAAGCAGAGACAATAGGTGCAGTAGGCTGAATAGTGTGTGAATTCGTGTCATCTAGAACCTCAGAATGTAATCTCGCTTGGAACCAGCATCTGGAGCAGTTATTACTAAGAGTCAAGCTGAGATTGTACTTGACCAGATGGGTGTGAAATGTGCTGAAGGCCTCCAGATAAGAGATGGAAAGCTGTAGATGTTGATGCCTCATGAGTTACTTTTATTCTTACTGATTGCTTTATGAGGGAATAGCCTTTTGTAATGTGAGTTACAGATAGGTTCCTAGATACATTTTCTCTGTAATAATCCATTCATGCTTTTCTAATTTTGTTTTGTCTTTTTTTTTTTTCCAGAGCTGAGGACCGAACCCAGGGCCTTGCGCTTGCTAGGCAAGCGCTCTACCACTGAGCTAAATCCCCAACCCCGCTTTTCTAATTTTGTAAATTATTTTCTTATATAGCTAGTACATATTGAGATAGGGACGAAGGCTAGAAACACATTCAAATTTAGCATACCTGAGATATTTTGTTTTCAAAGAATCCTTAGGTGACTCTGGCAAACTTTAGTCATAAATTGAGGGTTCTTATTTGCTATGCTTTATATGTTTCCAATAAAATTTAAAGTCTAACCAGGTTGAGTGGCATATGTCTGTGATACCTACTTTTGGGAGGCTGAGGTGAGCAGAGCATTTGAGTTCACAAGTTTAAAACCAGCCTGGACAAGGTATTGAGACCCACTCTTTTGTTGTTGTTGTTGTTTTAATCTAAGAACTGTAGACTTCACTTCATACAAGTTTGAATTTTTTTAAAAAAATCTTTAATTTTGCCACAAGGTAAAAATATGATCAGTACAAAGAATGAGGAAGTAGAAACAAAAAGAATGTAGGAAAAATCCCCTCAGTCTTCCCCCCATTAACACCAGACATTGTATATGGACTTTGGAATATATAATTACATTTATATGGCTTTTGTTTGAAAATGAGAAAATAACATACATATTTCAAACTTCATTAGTTATCTTACAAATCTAAAATCCTAATATTGTATTAGATAGATATAAAACAGTTGTGTGGTTTGTCCTCTATCGTTTCTGCAAATCAACCCTTTTTTCATTGTTATTAAGTATTGCTTGAGCACTGTACTTGGCCTCTACATCTTCTCAGGATTTTCTTCCTGAGTATTTTCATTCCTGGCTTATGGCCAACAATGACTTGCAAACTGACAGCTCTAGCTTCTGCGTTTCCTGTGAGCCCTGGACGGTATATGAAGTGAGTTAGTTACATTACGTTTGCACTTCCTTGTGTCAAAGGCATTTCAGATTCTCTCCCTAAGCATGATAGAGTTAATGAATCTTCCCCCAACCTGACAGTCTATGAGCGTGGCCTATCAAATGAAAAAGCTCAACCCTCTGCCCACTAAGTAAGCCATAAGCTGAGGAAGCACCTTTGATTCTTCCTTCACTCTTGCCTGCAGATATTGTGCTACCAAAATCAGACTGCATTTCTTCCTAGTAGCTCGATAGTCCATTTCCTAGTGTCCTCCCTGCCAGCATCCCAGTCTGTGCTTTTGTCTTTGGTCAGACCAGTTTCTCTCCTTGCATCCATCCAGTCAGGCACCCCTTCCTAAAACATCTCTATAGGTGTGCCTGAAAGTATCTGTGGAAAAGGACCATATTAAAAACAATCCAGTTCAGACAACTGTATTCACGCTAGTATGTATTTATGCACTTGTATGTGTGTGAGTGCATATGATAAGTGTGAAGGCTAGAGAACAACTTTCACTGCTATTCCTTGGGAATTGTCTACCATATTTTTTGAGACAGAGTCTCTCTCATTGTCCTGTGGCTTGCAAGTTTAGGCTAGGCTGGCAAACTAGAAAAATACCCAGGACCCTCTGGTCTTTGCCTCTACAGTTCTGAGCACTGGAATTACAAGCCTATGCTACCATACCTGGCTTTCATTATTTTTTTTTGAAGGTGTTGGGGATTAAACTCAAGTCAGGCTTGAACAGCAAGCACTACAGAATTATCTCCCCAGCTCACAGACCAATATTTTTAGGAAATACAGTAAAAATAATTTTCTAGAAAAAACCCAGACACAAAACTTCTTTGTCAAGCCATATAAAAGTTTTTGAGCCAATGGTGGTGGTGCATGCCTTTAATCCCAGCACTCAGGAGTCAGGTCAGGATCTCTGTGGGTTTGAGGCCAGCCTTGTCTACAAAATGAGTTCCAGGACAGCCATGGACACCTGTCTCAAAAAAACCAAAAAAACAAAAACAAGTTTCTGAGTACTTGCTTCTTGGTGTTTGCACTCAGCCTAATATGTACGAAGATAGACACTGATTTCTTTGTCTGGTGCGCCCTCAGTGCTTTGCCTTTGGCCCTGTATACAGGCCCAAGGGTTTGTGCAGTGACACTACTGCCAATCTGGCCATGTAAATAACTAGCTGTCTTCATTTTTTAGGCTCAGTTCCTAGCCACAGAATTACTGCATCAGGCCAGAGACATTTCCAGAAGGTTCTGTTATACTAAACTGCCTTCTAGAATAAGTGCACCCCAAGTCGGTAGTGAATTTGAGTGCCACTTCTGTCTCTTTGAAATGGGCTGTCTCTGTTTGTGTTCTGAATGGCTTCAGTTTTGCTCTAGGTCTCAGGGCACTCTTAAGTCAAAAGGAGCAGTCTACTCATCTTCCATTCCTAATGTGCATCCTGTAAACCTGTTCATTATTGAATTGTATTTGCTTTTGTCTAACTTGAACAGGAGGGACCTGGCTCTTATTTTAGTTTGGCAGAAATCTTAACTTTTAGAGCCAAGCAAAGCTAGTGACTGACTCAGGTTCATGTTACTCTATGGGCACTAAAGACATGCTCTGCAGACTCTGGTCTTACCTGCTGCTTCCATACAGATGACTTGAACTGGAGATTGTGGTTTTCTGCAAGAGTTAAATGTCTGTTTTTTGTTTTGTTTTGTTTTGTTTTTTACTCATTGGGGGCCTGCCATCCAGCTCCCAAATAAATACACAGAGACTTATTGTTACTTATGAATGCCCAATCTTAGCTTGGCTTGTTTCTAGCCAGCTTTTCTAACTTAAATTATCCCATTTCTTTTTTAACTATGTTTTGCCTCTGGGCTTTTTACCTTTTTTTATTCTCTATATCTTTCTTTTCTTCTTACTCCATGGCTGGATGTGTGTCTGGCCCCTGCCATCCTCCCTCTTCTCGAGCCTAAATTTCTCCTCCTATTTATTCTCTCTGCCTGGCATCCCTACCTACCCCTCTCCTGCCTAGCTATTGGCCATTTGATTCTTTATTAGATCAGTCAGGGGTTTAGGCAGGCAAAGTAACACAGCTTTAAATTTTTTTTTTTTTTTTGGTTTTTCGAGACAGGGTTTCTCTGTGTAGCTTTGCGCCTTTTCCTGGAACTCACTTGGTAGCCCAGGCTGGCCTCGAACTCACAGAGATCCGCCTGGCTCTGCCTCCCGAGTGCTGGGATTACAGGCGTGCGCCACCACCGCCCGGCAGCTTTAAATTTTTAAATAAATGTGACATAAAAGATTGCACCACATCTTTGCATCATTAAACAAATATTCCACAGAATAAATGAATGTAACACATCTTAAACTAATATTCCACAACACAGAATACTTTTGATTATGTCACAGAAGATTCTGATATAAACAAAGACATGTATCATCTCCCATCAGTAATTCTAGAAGTAGGGTAAGCTTCAGACTAGTAAAGATCTGCAATGGCTCAATAATATCATTATGTTCATTCTTTTTTCTTCCTGCTAGTCTCAGTGGAAGCTTCATAATTAGGTTGTCTGCTTGTGATTGCAAAATAGCTATGGCTATAAAGATATATAGCCAGTGTTATAGGAGACAGAATCTTCTTTAGTGATGTCTTAGGATTTTTGCATTTCAACTCAAGCCAGCTTAAGCAAAATGGGAATTGTTTGACACAGGAACAGGAAAAGACATGGGGAGTCTGGCTTTTGGCATACGCTGTGGAACACTGTCCTCTGGCCATGACTATCACCCTCTTGAACTGTCAGCTCCTGTGATTACCAAAGGAGACCTACACAGGACTGGGCTCTTTAGTTGTCTGTCATTGGAGGTGTTCACAGGCTATGCACTTCCCCAAGGATTTATAGACAGTTACTAGGATAGAGGATTCATAAGGCCTAGCCCCTCCTCAAGAGTTACAATCTGTTAGGGGTTGTTAGGGGAAAAGGCTCAGAGAGAGGGAGGGGGGAACAGAGGGACAGAGGGATGGGGAGACGGAGGGATGTAGGGAGGGAGGGAGAGAGAGAGATGTCAGAGATTTTTTTGTTGTTGTTCTTGAGTACAATCATTCTCTTTGGTTTGTTATTGGTTCCCTGCCTAGGGTGAATAGATACACATCTCCCCAGAGGTTCACATGACAGCATCATTGTATCTAAGGTCTCAAGTGATATCATTCAGTTTCTCCTTTTCTCTCTAACAGGCATTCTCCATTTGGTAATCAAGAGGGCTACCTGAAGGCCAAGACTTAGCAGCTTAGCATCCTCAGTGCAAAGAAAGTATTATTTCTCTGATTACTCTGGCAGAAAGCTGGGAGCATTCTCATCAGCTTCCTTTCTATTCTTGAATCAGTAACTGTGGGCTCGGAAATAAAACATTCTTATTGGCCAGGCATGGCATGTTAAGGCAGTTCAGCCACACCTAAAACTACTTGAAATCTCCTTCCCTCTGGTAACTGATTTAATTATGGGAAGAAAGCAGGCTGGGATGAATGCTGGGGAAACAAATTGTAGCTACTCACCACCATGATATTTTAGCAATTCAAAGGAGACTAGATTTACTATAGCAGTCATTCTCAACCTGTGGTCCCAGATGTACTGAATATGAAATTCTGATGGTAGAGCCTTCAGTCCTGTCTTCCTCTGTTAATGTTCTCATTGCAACATTATTTTCATATCTTTAAAAAGAATCTTCCTTTATTACAAATTTATTTAGATCTTTCAACATATTTATAATGGCTCCTGTGTGTAGGACGAATTGCTAAATGGTCTTATTAATAAAAAACCCAGAGCCAGATATTGGGGTAAAAACCTGAGAGATAAGAGGAATAGGAAAAGCCACAGACAACCTCACCTCACTGACACCTCGGTCTCCAAAGAGACCTACTTCCTGTATACTCATGCCTATATGCCTTTCTGTTCTGCCATCTCATTTCCTCTCTCCGCCCAGCTACATCACTTTCTGTCTGTCTGTACAGACCTCCAGACCTTTATGGTTGGTGCTGGGATCTCTGTAAGTTCAAGGCCACACTGGGAAATAGAGCCAGGCATGGTGACACACACCCTTAATCCCAGCACTAACCATAGATCTCTGCCTCCCGAATGCTAGGATTAAAGGTATGTGCTACCATTGCCTGACTTCTATGTTTAATATAGTGGCTGGCTTTTTCCTCTGATTCTCAGATATACTTTATTGGGCTACACTATATTGGGGGACACTACATCACCACACCTGTGAGGCCTTTTTATTTTTTAATTTTTTTGTTTTGTTTTGTATTTGAGACAGGGTTTCACTGTGTAATAACCCTGGCTGTCTTGAAACTCAATCTGTAGACCAGGCTGGCCTTGAACTCACAGAGATCCATCTCCACCACCACCACCCAGCTGAGGTCTCTTTTTAAACCCAATACCTCGGCCCATGCATAATATGTTTTTGCTGTCTTTTTTTCCCTCTGGACAAGTAATACTTTTTTTGGGGGGGGGGGGCGGCTTCCAGACAGGGTTTCTCTGTGTAACAGCCCTGGCTGTTCTAGAACTCTCTCTGTAGGCTAGTCTGGCCTGAACTCACAAAGATCCGCCTGCCTCTGCCTCTGGGGAGTGCTGGGATTAAAGGCATATGCCACCACCGCCTGGCCAAGTAATACTTTATAGCTTCTTCACATGTCTTATAATTTTTGTTGTTGAACATGTGATATCTGGGTGTGGATTCCTCTTCTCCTCTGGAGCTGTACTTCTTGAGTGTCTTGACTGCACTGTTTAGTGAGTTCTGTTTCCTTTGTGATAGACAGCTCTGGTTTATGTTAGGTTCCTGGAGAAGTCCCATGAAAGACCACCATCAATCAGCAAGAATGTTTTTATTTCAACATGCTGGGGCCTGCCATCCCACACAAAGGCAAAATAGTAAAGACCCCCAAGAGGGATGTGTGTCCTCCTTTTAAGTATAGCCAAGGGGAGGTCCTAAGGCGGTTAGGTCACTTTAGATATGATTGGCTTAAGCAAGTGGCAATCATATTAGTACATTCTAATTGGCCAGGGCTAGTAGGTTGGCTAAGGCTACAGTTAGTTTTCCAGTTTTGGGCAATCCTGGACAAGTCCCAGGCTTTGTCCTTATTTGGGTGTGACCTTCAACTGTTGATTACAGGGGCTCGCTCAGTGGCCCAGGCTTGCTATGTCCTATCTCCCTTGTCCTTGTTGTCAGGGGCACCAGTGATTAATTCCCCTTTGTTTGTGGCTTCCTCAGAAATTATCTGTCCAGTTTCAAGAGCAGGAACAGAGGCCTAATTTTTGTTTTTTTAATTAATTAATTAATTAATTAATTTTTCTATTATCAGGTTGATACAGTATAAATTCTTATCTTAATAGTGAAATGTTTCATTGAGGCTTGCTCAGTAATTGAGTAAAACCAAAACTTATTATAAGCCACAGTCATCCTAGGGTTCCCTTTTCTATATGTATAGCCTCCATGATTCTGTGGGTTGCAGTCTGATTGTTCTTTGCTTTATATCTAGAATCCACTTATGAGTGAGTACATACCATGTTTGTCCTTCTGGGTTTGGGTTACCTCACTCAGGATGATTTTTTCTAGTTCCATCCATTTGCCTGCAAATTTCATGCTGTCATTGTTTTTCTCTGCTGAGTAGTACTCTATTGTGTATATGTACCACATTTTCTTAATCCATTCTTTAATTGACGGGCATCTAGGTTGTTTCCAGGTTCTGACTATTACAAATAATGCTGCTATGAACATAGTTGAGCATGTATCTTTGTGGTGTGATTGAGCATTCCTTGGGTATATGCCCAAGAGTGGTATGGCTGGGTCTTGATGTAGTTCGATTCCCAATTTTCTAGGAAACCGCCATACTGATTTCCACAGTGGTTGTACAAGCTTGCATTCCCACCAACAGTGGAAGAGTGTTCCCTTTGCTCCACATCCTCTCCAACATTGACTGTCATTAGTGTTTTTGATCACAGCCATTCTGACAGGTGTAAGGTGGTATCTCAGAGTCGTTTTGATTTGCATTTCTCTGATGACTAAGGATGTTGAGCATTTCCTTAAATGTCTTTCAGCCATTTGTGATTTTTCTTTTGTGAATTCTCTGTTTAGCTCTATAGCCCAATTTTTAATTGGATTGTTCAGTATTTTGATGTCTAGTTTCTTGAGTTGTTTATGTACTGTGGAGATCAATCCTCTGTCAGATGTGGGGATGGTGAAGATCTTTTCCCATTCTGTAGGCTGTCTTTTTGTCTTATTGACTGTGTCTTTTGCCTTGCAAAAGCGTCTCAGTTTCAAGAGGTCCCATTTATTAATTGTTGTGCTCAGTGTCTGTGCTGTTGGTGTTATATTTAGGAAGTGATCTCTGGTGCCAATGTGTTCAAGAGTACTTCCTACTTTCTCTTCTATTAAGTTTAGCAGAGGCCTAGTTTTTAACTGAGTTATTAGGGCAGGCTGTCATGATATTTGCCTGGTCTTCTCAGTTTATACCTGTACAGTCACCCTGGAAAAACGGTGTTTTATTGGGTCTCTGTTACAAGGCATCTCTTAGTTTCAGTCAGTCCGAGACTTCATTAGTTACACAGTGACTTCTCTGTTGCTTCTGATCATGCCCCAAGGCACAAGTTTCTCCACAGCCTAACTCAATTAAACTTCCATACCTTTGCCTGGAAAGGTTTTGAGAACAGCCTCTGATGTTTGTTTCTGTCCCCTGAAGCACTTGCCATTCTCTGTCCCTGGTAAACTTGCTGACCTATGGCATAGCTTGTGAACCTCAAAGCTGTCTGCTTCCTCCTCAATCTTTTGATTTCTCTAGGTCTCTGAGACTGCCCTTAGGATCGAACTTCCCAAACTTGGCTTTAACTGAAATCACTTTCCCTTTATTCCTCCTTGAAGACAGCTTGAGTTCTCTATGCTTATGGCCTGCCCTTCCCTCTGGATGGAAGTCTCTGACTACTGATGCAGAGCTGGTATTAGGGTAATGGCCCACTTTTAGAATACATCCCTGGTATAGTCACGGGACTCTAGTCTTGGTGGGTAGCTTTTGATCTTTTCAGTTTGCCTTTCTGGGACCTGAAGGGGTTTTTGTTTGTTTGTTTTGTTTGTTTGTTTTTTAGTTAGAGAAATGGATGTTTATTTTCTAACAAGCTTATTCTGACTTTGCATGTGGAAAAACTGCTAAGTCCACTCAGTGATTGTTCCTGTTATTTGGTGTCTTAAGCAGTGGGTACTTCAGACTCATCTTCAGTTTAGTAGGGATCTGTGTAACAGGAATGGAGGGTACCTCCTCACTTACAGACCTGTCTGCCACCTCAGACCGAGCAGTCCATTCACCCTGAACTCCTCCTTGGTCACTGCCTTTCAGCAGTGGCCTACTCCCCTATTTTCAGTCTCTTTGGGATCTCTGTAGAAGTAGAGATCAGGCATGAACTCCCATGAGTGCTCACAGAAGATGGTACTGCTCATGTGCAGGTCTTCCTGACCCAGTTTCCACCTCAGTAGTGCTCTCCAACCCCTACTCCCAATTATAGGTTCTTAATGGTGGTGTGAATGTTATCTATCTACTGATCTTCCCTACAGTAAAGAACCTAAATGGACACCTGTGTAGCTCTTTAGAGCCTATCCTGGAACTCACTCTGTCGCCCAGGCTGGCCTTGAACTCACAGAGATCCACCTACCTCTGCCTCCCGAGTGCTGGGATAAAAGGCGTGTGCCTGGGCCGGGCGGTGGTGGCGCACGCCTTTTATCCCAGCACTCGGGAGGCAGAGGTAGGTGGATCTCTGTGAGTCAAGGCCAGCCTGGGCTACCGAGTGAGTTCCAGGAAAAGGCACAAAGCTACACAGAGAAACCCTGTCTCGAAAAACCAAAAAAAAAAAAAAAAAAAAAAAAAAAAAAAAAGGCGTGTGCCACCACAGCCTGGCTAGCAGCAGCAGCTCTCCTTTTTATGAAGTAGCTTTGAGTACCACTTAATGTCCTTTCTGTTATGTTTTCTTCATTAAAACAGTGTTTGAGATCTGCCTCACACTGAAGGGAAGATTTTTTTTTTTTTCAAGACAGGGTTTCTCTGTGTAGCTTTGCGCCTTTTCCTGGAACTCACTTGGTAGCCCAGGCTGGCCTCGAACTCACAGAGATCCACCTGGCTCTGCCTCCCGAGTGCTGGGATTAAAGGTGTGCGCCACCAACGCCCGGCTTGAAGGGAAGATTTTAAATGCCACCAAAAAGAGGTATGCTGATCCTCTTGTCAGAAGTGTTCTAGAACCTAAGAGCCCACAGATTTTATCAGTGAAGTCAACTTTCCTGTCCAGAGCTTCTCAGTCCACCAGAGGCTTAAGTCATTAACCCTTCGGTGTTGGATTGATAGTTGACGCTCACAAGGACAGGTGCACTTCATACATGAAACATAGCAGAAGAATACTAACAGTTTCAGATGGAAGTGAGGACTTATGGAAGAAGTTTTCAAGGAAACTAGGAGGTATTAAAAACTGGGATTATCGGCCGGGCGGGTGGTGGCGCACGCCTTTAATCCCAGCACTCGGGAGGCAGAGCCAGGCGGATCTCTGTGAGTTCGAGGCCAGCCTGGGCTACCAAGCGAGTTCCAGGAAAGGCGCAAAGCTACACAGAGAAACCCTGTCTCGAAAAACCAAAAAACAAAAAAACAAACAAACAAAAAAACTGGGATTATCATGGATGTAAGAGTCTGTGATGAAAACGTTTTTTCTTACTGGCATAAGTCTTTAGGACCATCTTTCAGTATATAGAAGACTTCCAGACCCAAATTTCATGAACAAGCTATCCCAGTTTCCCTCACTTCACCCTTTATATGTTAGAAAACTAAACTCCAATGAGTTTAAGATCAAAGTGAGGTAGAGAGATGACTCGTGATTCCAGTGTTTCATTCAATGTCTATGTTACCTCAAGTGTCCTATATGGCTCTGCATCATAGGGTCCCCACCAACTGTCCATCTTCACCTCCTCCTTCCTCTCCCTTACTCTTTTTCAACTAAGCTGGCTTCCTTGTGAGTCCCAGGGCTGGGCCTTAGCACTTGATGCTTCTCTAGCCCCCCAAACTCTTCTTCCAGATGTTTTCATGGCTTTATATCTCTTCTCAGATGCAACGTCTCAGAGAAGGCTTTCTTGAGTCCCCTATATTAAAAATGCCCTAACTCCTTTTCATTATTTCCACTTTCCTGTTGTACAATCTTCATTTTGCATTGCCTATATGTTTATTTGTTTTATTATTTCCTTCCACTGAAAGTAAATTCTTTGAGGGCAAGAACTTTATTTTGTTCATTGTCCTGTTTTGCAGTACTTAGAATACTTGCATAGAATAAGTATTCCTTATAATATTGGTTCAGCTGTATTACTACTTTGCATCAAACCTTTCACAGCTAAAGCCCTTAAAATAGCTGGTGTTATAAAACCGTCATGTCCTTACTAATATCCATATTCACTTGTATTCATGTGTTGAAGTCCCCAACTCTAATGCTCTTTAGAAAGTTGCTGCAGTTGGAGATTGATCTTTTTAAAAAGTGTTTAAAGTTAAATGAGATATTAAAGATGGAACCCTAAACCAATATTATTTGTGACCTTGTGAGAAGAGGAAGAGGTACTAGGGATGCTGTGTACTGAGAAGAGGCCATGTAAGAACATAGTGAGAACCAAGGACAGAATCCTCAGAGGAATGAAACCCGTTGATCTTGGACCTACCACCTCTAAAACTAAGATACAGTCATGCATTGCTTAATGATAGGAATGCATTCTGAAAAATGTATCTTTAGGTGATTTTATAACTGCAAAAAACAGAGTACAGTTGCACAAACTTAGACAGTAAGTGTGGTGGTATTGTGTTTCCCAAAATATTGTGCACCCTAATAAACTTATCTGGGGTCAGAGACAGAGCAGCCACTAGATACAAAGGCCAGAAAATGGTGGCACTTACACCTTTAATCCTAGCACTCCAGAGGTAGAAATCCCTCTGGATCTCTGTGAGTTCAAGGCCACATTGGAAACGGCCAGGCATGGTGACACATGCCTTTAATCCCAGAAAGCGGGCACCTTTAATCCCAGGGAGTGGTGGTAGAAAGCAGAAAGGTATATAAGGCGTGAGGACCAGAAATTAGACGCATTTGGCTGGTTAAGCTTTCAGGCTTCTAGCAGCACAGTTCGGCTGAGAGCCATTCGGATGTGAGGACATAGAAGCTTCCAGTCTGAGGAAACAAGATCAGCTGAGAAGTTGGCCAGGTGAGGTTAGCTGTGGCATGTTCTGTCTCTCTGACCTTCTGGTGTTCACCCCAAAACCTGGCTCAGGTTTGATTTTATTAATAAGAACTTTTAAGATTCCTGCTACAAGTAAGTACCCTCCTTATTCATGGGAAATGCTAAATACAGGACTGCTGCTGGTATGTCATGGCATGCTGTCAGACAGTAAGCTTTTTTTATAACTTAGGTGCATTCTAAACAATGGTCACAGAGCCAAGAATGGTTGTATATGCCTGAAATCCCAACACATGGGAGGCTAAGACTAGAGGATTATGAATTTGAGGCCAGTCTGAACTACAGATGAAACACAATCGCAATGAAACAATACAAAACAACCCAGAAATAAAATAATATCAACAAACATAGTAGAGTTTATCAAATATATCAAATGATGATAGTCACTTGTTATCATTGTTACTCATTATGTGCTGTACATAAGTTTGCATACTATACTTTTATATGGCTGGCAGAGTCATAGGTTGTATACACCAGCCTTACTACAAACACCAGGAGTCCTTGATGTCACTATAATTACTGTGGTAGTTTGAATAAGAATGGCTTCCGTAGACTCAGATTTGAATGCTTGTGAGTGGCATTATTAGGAGATGTGGCCTTGTTGCAGTAGGTGTGGCTTTGTTGGAGGAAGTGTGTCACTGGGGATGGTCTTTGAGGTTTCAGATGCTTACGTCAGGCCTAGTGTCTCTCTTTTCCTGATACCTGCTGATGCAGATATAGAATTATCAGCTCCTTCTTCAGCACAATGTCTGCCTGTGTGCTTCCCCCTATGATGATAATGGACTAAACCTCTGAACTGTAACCCAGCCCCAGTTAAATGTTTCCTTTATAAGAGTTGCTGTGGTCATGGTGTCTCTTCACAACAATAGAAACCCCAACTAAGACAACTACCTTCCCGCTAGGAGATAGGAAGTTCTCAGTTCTAATGCCACAATCATGGCTCACTGTTGACTAAAAGTTGTTTTGTAGCCAGGCGGTGGTGGCGCACGCCTTTAATCCCAGCACTTGGGAGGCAGAGGCAGGCAGATCTCTGTAAGTTCGAGGCCAGCCTGGGCTACAGAGTGAGTTCCAAGACAGGCTCCAAAAGCTACACAGAGAAACCCTGTCTTGAAAAAAACAAACAAACAACAACAACAAAAAAGTTGTTTTGTGGCTCATGACTCTGATTCCTGCTAAGCCACCCAGCCTGTGGTACTTTGTTATGGCATCCCTGGCATATTCATACAGTTCCTCTTCACCCATCTCCTTTTTGTTTGTTTGGTTTTTGTTGTTGTTTGCTTTGTTTTGTTTTTTGAGACAGGGTTTCTCTGTGTAGTTTTTGGTGCCTGTACTAGATCTCACTCTGTAGACCAGGCTGGCCTCAAACTCACAGAGATCCACCTGCTTCTGCCTCCTGAGTGCTGGGATTAAAGGTGTGCACCACCACCGCCCTCTTCACCCATCTCCTATGTCCCCTCTTACTTAAGCTGGGACTGGGACTGGCCCTCAAATGTACCAAGCTGGCTTTCCTCTCAGAGCTTTCTTGTTTGATGTTTTTCTCCTTTCAGATGTCTATGCTATGTATTCACACCCTTAATAAGCTCTCTGCTCAAATGTCTCTTCTTCAGCAATGTATTCCTTGACCATCAGTTGACAGCCTATAGCGTCTTTTGTCTTAGCTTTTGGATCTTGTTTTGGTTTTCTGCACAACATTTCTTTGACATATACCTGCTAATTGTTTATCTTCTCGTGCAAGGCTACATGTGCCCTGAGTGCAGGACTTGGTGTTGCCTTTTGATTTGCCACTGACTCCTTGACACCAAGAATAGCTCAACAACAATCCCAACAGTGACAATTTGTTCTGTGTTCCTTTATGAAATGGTTACTCAGGTGCTGCCCCAGAATAGCCAGGGAGGTGAGGCCCAGGAAACAAGATTTAAGTAGATGTATTAGTCTTGGAGACAGGAAGTATTACATGTGTGGAGATAAGCACTTAGGTCAGTCCTGAGGTAGACAGGGCAGGGGTGAAGGGAGAGCCTAGGGTGAGGAATGTGGGGTGAGCAGCTTAGGATTGGCTCCTAGCTATGTAGATAATTCTTGATTGCCTAGTCTCTGACCCCAGGGTGATTGATCTAGGCTGAGCAATATGACCTCCTGGGGAGTTAGGACCCATGAAGGAGGATGGTACTGGGCTAGTAGTATGCTTTTTAAAGCTTGTTTCTATGAATTTACTAGTCCTGTGTAGTTCTAGGAGATATAATTTCTCCTTATCCAGGATTTTTAGGATGTCACAATTTATAATATAAAAGAAACTTCTTATTATGAACATAAGTATGTATAATCCGTATTTAGTAGGTCAATAAATGAATGACCAAATGACATTGACTCATCAATAAAACTAGAACTAGAAAGTTTTGTGGTTTTTGTGTGGAGATGAGAATTTACTTGAGTCAGGTCATTCCTTCCATTACGTGGTTCCAGGGATCAAATTCTTCAGGTTTGGCAGCAGGTGCCTTTACCAGCCAACCATCTCACTGGCCCTTGTGTATTTGTTTTTTATTTATTTATTTATTTATTTATTTATTTATTTATTTATTTATTTATTTATTTATTTATTTTTCATCCTGACTATAGTTTCCTTTCCCTCCTCCCCTCTCACTCCCCCCCACCTCTCCTCCTCCCCATCTACTTCTTTTTTGTTTCTCTTCAGAAAAGGGCAGGCCTCCCATGGATATCAACCAAACATGGCATATCAAGTTGCAGTGAGCCTGGACACCTCCTTTCCTATGAATTCTGGATGAGGCAACCTGGTAGGAAGTAAGGGTTCTCAAAGCAGGCAACAGAGTCAGAGACAGCCCCTGCTCCTACTGTTAGGATTTCCACGAGAAGACCAACCTGTAACATACGGGCAGAAGGTCTAGGTCAGTCCCATACAGGCTCCCTAGTTGGTGGTTCAGTCTCTGTGAGCCTCTATGAGCCCAGGTTAGTTGATTCTGTGGGCTTTCTTGTGGTGTCCTTGACCCCTCTGGCTCCTACAATCCTCCCCACTTTGGTAGGATTCCCTGAGCTCCTCCTAATGTTTGGCGGTGGGTCTCTGTATCTGTTTCCATCAGTTGCTGGATGAAGCCTCTCTGATGATAATTGGACTAGGCACCAATCTATGAGTATAGCAGAATATAATTGAGAATCATTTCTTTTTCTTTCTTTCTTTTTTAAGATTTGTTTATTTATTATGTACACAGAAGAGGGTGCCAGATCTCATTACAGATGGTTGTGAGCCACCATGTGGGTGCTGGGAATTGAACTTAGGACCTCTGGAAGAGCAGTCGGTGCTCTTAACCTCTGAGCCATTTCTTCAGCCCCCGTTCTTTCTTTTTTTTCCCCCTTTTTTTGTGATAGGGTTTCTCTGTGTAGTTTTGGTGCCTGTCCTGGATCTCTCTCTATAGATCAGGCTAGCCTTGAACTCACAGAGATCCACCTGGCTCTGCTTCCCAAGTGCTGAGATTAAAGGCATGCACCACTACCGCCTGGCCATTAAGAATCATTTCATCAACTTTTTTTTGTTTTTTGCCAGTTTGTTTGGTTCTATCCTTGGTCTCTGGGCTATCCAGACTCTGGGTCCTGGCCCTCCAGGCAGTGTGTCAGGGGTGGGCTCCCTCTCATGGTATGGGTCTCAAGCTGGACCAGTCATTGGTTGGCCACTCCCACAATTTCTGTACCACCATTACCCCAGTACATCTTGTAGGCAGGACAAATTATAGGCTGAAGGTTGTGTGGCTGGGTTGGGGTTCTGATACCTCCACTGGAAGTCTTGCCTGGTTACAGTAGATGACTGGATTAGGCTCTATATTCTTCCATTGGCTAGGAGTCTTAGCTGGGGTCACCCTCATAGATTCCTGGGAGTTTCCATTGCATTAAGTTTCTAACTCATCCCAGAGATGCCCCCTGATTCCAGTTGTCTTTCACAGTACTCTACCTCCCCCATGTCCACCTGGGATGTCTATTCTATCTTCATAGTGAGATTCATGCATCCCCCATTGAGCCCTTCTTGTTACTTAGCTTCTCTGGGTTTGTTAATTGTAGCATGGTAATCCTTTATTAAACAGCTAATATCTGCTTATAAATGAATACATATCATGTTTGTCTTTCTGGGTCTGGGTTACCTCACTCAGGATGATCATTTCTAGTTCCATCCATTTGCCAGAAAATTTCATGATATCATTGTTTTTAACAGCGGAGTAATAATCCATTGTGTAAATGTACCACATTTTCTTTTTCCATTCTTCAGTTGAGGGACATCTAGGTTGTTTCTGGTTCT
This sequence comes from Peromyscus californicus insignis, assembly GCF_007827085.1. Classification (NCBI taxonomy): domain Eukaryota; kingdom Metazoa; phylum Chordata; class Mammalia; order Rodentia; family Cricetidae; genus Peromyscus; species Peromyscus californicus. Next base: position 100,680,440 of record NW_026294584.1, on the reverse strand, counting down.
GGCTATTACAAATAAAGCTGCTATGAACAGTTGTAGGGTGAATTGATAAACAGTCTTATTAATAAAAAAAAAAACCCAGAGCCAGATATTGAGGTAAAAGCTGAGAGATCAGAGGAACAGAACAAGCCATGGCCACAAGTTCTTACCCTAGGAAATCCTCAGCCCAAGAGAGCCACTTCCTGTATACTCATGCCTATATCCTTTCTGTCCCTGCAATCTCACTTCCTCTCTCTGCCCAGCTACATCACTTCCTCTTTCTGCCTAGCTCTGTCACTTCCTGTCTGTCTGTACAGACCTCCAGACCTCCATGGTTAGTGCTGGGATTAAAGGCGTGTGCCACCATGCCTAGCTCTGTTCTAGTGTGACCCTGAACTCAGAGATCCAGATGAATCTCTGCCTCCCAAATGCTAGGATTAAGGGCATGTGCTACCACTGCCTGACATCTATGTTTAATATAGTGGCTGGCTTTTTCTTCTGTTCCTCAAATAACCTTTATTGGGGTGTACAAATAAAATATCAGCACATTTCCCCTTTTTTGTCAAAAATAAAAGAAGTTATAACTAATATAAGAAAAACTGTATACAATAAGTACAATAACGATATACAATATAAACAGGCAATAAATACATCAACAATGTCTAGTCTATTTGCATTTGACAAATTCAGAGAAAATATTCCATTATCTATCCTATTTTGGTGAAGCCAAAGGATTGTATCTAATTTACCTTCTATCCTAACTTGTATTACTAACCAAAAACTGTCTTTTATGTTTTCCAAATTTACACACTTTACATCTCTTAGTGAGTTTCTTCTCTGAATTTCTTAACAAGGAAAACTGTAACTATAACTATCTAATCTTCAACTCCCCCAGAGACCTAGAAGGAAATAGTATTACCTAGTTAAACAGGAAGTGCAAACAAGCGACTTCCAAAAAAATGTGAGTTATGACAGAAACAGCTAGCTTCCTGGACAGTCATCCGACACTTCTCTGCAACGTTGGGGCATCCTCTTTGGCCTATAGGCTTAGCATATCTGACAGACTCTCTGTGAAGCAGGATTTTCTAAAGAGCCTTCCTACCTTGTCTTGGCAAGGATTGGCAGTCCTTTGTTTTGTGTCCTGCTTATCCATTTTGGACAGCATATTGTCAGCAGTCAATGCAAGGGCACTTTCTTATCCAGTGGCTAACTTTTACCACAATGAAAGTAAACTCCAAATAGAGTTTCTTCAATGTCCATCATCTTCTCTGAAGTAGATTGGTACTGCCAGGAGCAGACATGTCTCATAGTCATAAAAAAAGAAAAAAAATCCATGTCATTAAAACATCTTAAATGCCTTATTCTGTAGATCTCTAAAGTGTTTGAAGATGACCTATCTAAAATATATTTCTGTTTGACTTTGAAAACATAGCTAATATAACTACAAGTTTGATTGTAATGACTAATTACTAACTTATATTTCTTTATATCCTAACTAGCTGATAATAATAACTTTCAAGGACTAGCAAAGTGTATTACATTGTTAAATGAACTATATAAATACCATACCTTGAACAAGATTAGAAATATATGCACAGCATTTTCTAACAAAATCAATCTCAAATTCATATCAGTATACAAAATTGGTATACAATACATAGTTGAGCAAGTGTCCTTGTGGTATGGTAAAACCACATATCCTTTGGGTATGTGCCCAAGAGTGGTATAGCTGGGTCTTGAGGTAGATCAATTCCCAATATTCTGAGAAACTGCCATATTGATCTCCAAAATAGCTATACAAGTTTCACTCCCACCAGAAATGGAAGAGTGTTCCTCTTGCTCTACATCCTCTCCAGCATGAGCTGCCACTTGTGTGTTTTTGGTTTGTTTGTTTTTCGAGACAAGGTTTCTCTATGTAACAGCTCTAGCATCCTGGAACTCACTTTGTAGACCAAGCTGACCTCGAATTCACAGAGATTAGCCTGCCTCTGCCTCCCAAGTGCTGGGATCAAAGGCATGCATGACCACCATCCAGCATCACTTGTGTGTTTTATTTTAGCCATTCTGACATGTGTAAGGTGGAATCTCAGAGTTGTTTTTATTTGCATTTCCCTGATGGTTAAGGAAGTTGAACATATCTTTAATTGTTTCTCTGCCATTTGAGATTCTTCTGTTGAGAATTCTCTGGTTAGATCTGTACCTCATTTTTTAATTAGATTATTTGGTTTGTTTATGTCTAGTTTCTTGAGTTCTTTATATATTTTGGAAATTAAGTCTCTGTCATATGTGGGATTGGTGAAGATCTTTTCCCATTCTGTATGCTTCTGTTTTGTCCTATTGATGGTGTTCTTTGCCTTACAGAGGCTTTTCAGTTTCATGAGGTCCCATTTATTAATTGTTGATCTTAGTATCTGTGCTGTTGGTGTTCTGTTCAGGAAGTTGTCTCCTGTGTCAATGAATTCAAGGCTATTTCCCACTTTCTCTTGTATCAGGTTATGCTGAAAGAGTAGTATTACAAGTGTATCTGGTTTTAGGTTGAGATCTCTTTGAGCCACTTGGACTTGAGGTGCAGGGTGATAGATATGGATCTATTTGCATTCTTCTACATGCTGACATCCAGTTATGCCAACATCATTTGTTGAAGATGCTTTCTTTTTTCCAATGAATTATTGCCTCCTTTGTCAAAAATCTGGTGTCCATAGGTGTGTGAGTTTACATCTGGGTCTTCGATTTGATTCCATTGATCAATGTGTCTATTTTTATACTAATAACATTTTATTTTTATTACTACAAGCTCTGTAGTAGAGCTTGAAGTCAGGGATGGTGATACCTCCAGAAGTTTTTATTGTACAGGATTGTTTTAGCTATCTTGGGTTTTTTGTTTTTCCATATGAAGTTGAGTATGTTCTTTCAAGGTCTGTAAAGAATTGTGTTGGAATTTTGATGGGAATTGGGTTGAATCTGTAGATTGCTTTTGGTAAGATGTCCATTTTTACTATGTTAATCCTACTGATCCATGAGCATGTGGAAGCGGTCTATCTTCTGATATTTTCTCCAATTTCTTTCTTCAGAGACTTGAAGTTCTTGTCATACAGATTTTTCACTTGCTTGGTTAGAGTTACCCCAAGATATTTTCTATTGTTTGTGGTTATTGTGAAGGGAGTTATTTCCCTGATTTCCTGTATACAGGAGGGCTACTGATTTTTTTTTTTACTTAATCTTATATTCAGCCACTTTGCTGAAGGTGTTTATCAACTGTAGGAGTTCCCTGGTAGAAGGTTTGGGGTCATTTATGTATACTATCATATCATCTGCAAATAATGCTTCTTTGACTTCTTCCTTTCCAATTTGTATCCCCTTGGTCTCCTTTGTTTGTCTTATTGCTCTAGCTAAAACTTCAAGTACTGTATTGAATAGGTATATAGAGAGTGGACAGCCTTGCCTTATCCCTGATTTTAGTGGAATTGCTTTAATTTTCTCTTCATTTAATTTGATGTTGGCTGTTAATTGCTGTATATTGCCTGTATTATGTTTAGGTATGTTTTTTGTATCCCTGATCTCTCCAAGACTTTTTATCATGAAGGGGTATTGGATTTTGTTAAAGGCTTTTTCAGCATTTAATGAGATGATCGTGTGTGTATGTGTGTGTGTGTGTGTGTGTGTGTGTTTCTTTCAGTTTGTTTATATGGTGGATTACATTGACAGATTTTCATATGCTGAACCATCCCTGCATCTCTGGGATGAAGCATACTTGATCATGGTGGATGATCTTTGTTACATGTTCATGGATTCTGTTTTTGAGTATTTTATTGAGTATTTTTGCATCAATATTCATGAGGGAAATTGATCTGTAATTCTTTCTTTGCTGAGTCTTTATGTGATTTGGGGATCAGGCTAACTGTGGCCTCATAAAATGAATTTGGCAATGTTCATTCTGTTTCTATTTTGTGGAATAATTTGAAGAGTATTAGCTCTTCTTTGAAAATCTGGTGAAATTCTTCACTAAAATCATACGGCTCTGGGCTATTTTTGGTTGGGAGACTTTTAATGACTGCTTCTATTTCACTGGGGATTATAGGTCTATTTAAATTTTTATCTGATCTTGATTTAGCTTAGGTAAGTGGTATATCAAGAAATTTGTCCATTTCTTTTAGATTTTCCAATTTTTTGGAGTACAGGTTTTTGAAGTATGACCTGATGATTCTTTGGATTTCCTTGCCATCTGTTATTATGGCCCCCTTTTCCTTTGTGATTTATTAATTTGGATATTTTCTCTCTGCCTGTTAGTTAGTTTGGGTAAAAGTTTGTCTATCTTATTGATTTTCTCAAAGAATTAACTCTTTGTTTCATTGATTCTTTGAATTGTTCTCTTTACTTCTATTTTATTGATTTAAGCCCTGAGTTTGATTATTTCCTGCCATCTACTCCCTTCAGGTGTGTTTGCTCCTTTTTGTTCTAGAGCTTTCAGGTGTGCTATTAAGTTGCTAGTATGAGATCTAATTTCTTTATAAAGGCACTTAGTGCCCAGGCTGGGCTACCAAGTGAGTTCCAGGAGAGGCGCAAAGCTACACAGAGAAACCCTGTCTCGAAAAACCAAAAAAAAAAAAAAAATTAATCAAAATAGATGAGAAAGTATACTTCATACTCATCAAAGGATACTTCATACTCATCAAAGGAAAAATCCACCAAGATGAAGTCTCAGTTCTGAACATCTATGCCCCAAATGCAAGGACACCCACATTTCTGAAAGAAACATTACTAAAGCTTAAATCACACATCAAACTCCGCACATTAATAGTGGGAGACTTCAATACCCACTCTCACCAATGGACAAATTATCCAGACAGAAACTAAACAGAGAAATAATGGAACTAACAGACATTGTGACTCAAATGAACCTAACAGATATCTACAGAACATTTCACCCAAACACAAAAGAATATACCTTTTTCTCAGCACTTCATGAAACCTTCTCCAAAATTGACCATATACTCAGTCACAAAGAAAGTCTCAACAGATACAAGAATATAGGCATAACCCCCCTGAATCCTATCCAATCACCATGGATTAAAGCTGGATTTCAACAACAACAGAAACATCAAATAAGCCTACAAACTGATGGAAATTAAACAACTCTTTACTGAATTTCTACTAGACCAAGGAAGAAATAAAGAAACTAAAGACTTCCTAGAATTCAATGAAAATGAATGCACAACATACCCAAACTTATGAGACACAATGAAAGCAGTGCTAAGAGGAAAAGTCATAGCACTAAGTGCCTTTTTTGTTGTTGTTTTTTGAGACAGGGTTTCTCTGTGTAGCTTTGGAGCCTGTCCTGGAACTCACTCTGTAGCCCAGGCTGGCCATGAACTCACAGAGATCCACCTGCCTCTGCCTCCCGAGTGCTGGGATTAAAGGCATGCGCCACCACCCGCCCGGCTTGATTAATTTTTGTTGGAATTCTATTTTGTTAAATATTGGAATGGCTATACTTAGTTTAATATTGGAATTGAATAGCTCCTTTCTTGGGTCCATTTGCTTGGAAAATCTTTTTCCAACCCTTTACTCTGAAGTCATGTCTATCCTTGATGTTGAGGTGTGTTTCTTATATGCAGCAGAAGGATGGATCATGTTATTGCATCCATTCTTTTATCCTGTTACTTTCTATTGGGAATTTATTGTCTTCTTATTGAGAATATTGATATTGAGAGATGTTAGTGACCAATGATTGTTTATTCCTGTTATTTTGATATTGTTTGTGGTAGTGGTAGTGTGTGTGTGTGCGTGCGCGCGGTTCCCTTGTTTTGGTTTTGCTGATATGAAATTACTTATTTTCTATGTTTTCTTGAGTTTAGTTAACCTCCTTGGCTTGGAGTTTTCCTTCTAGTTTCTTTTTTAAGACTGTATTTGTATTGTAGATAGATATTGTGGGGTGGTATTGTGTTTCCCAATATATTGTGCATCCTAATAAACTTATCTGGGGTCAGAGAACAGAACAGCCACTAGACAGACATAGAGGTCAGAAAATGGTGGCACTCATACCTTTAATCCTAGCATTCCAGCGGCAGAAATCTGCCTGGATCTCTGTGAGTTCAAGGCCACACTGGAAACAGTGGAAACAGCCAGGCGTAGTGACACAGGCCTTTTATCCCAGGAAGTGATAGCAGAAAGCAGAAAGGTATTTAATTTTGTGAGGATGAGTTTATTTTGTTAGATGGATGTTTTTCCCTTGGCTTCTGTTTCCCCTCTGGTCTTCTGGATTGGGGGGACTGGGGTTCTAGACCACGGAGTGTTCAGGTACAATAGTGTGTCTCCACTGAGGTTTTTGCCTCCTGTGGGACCTCTGATGTTTCAGGTGCCAACATTGCCTCTAGCGGTCCAAGTACCTGTGGGACCTCTGTGGTTCTGAGTACCAACTTGGTCTCTGGTGTCCCTAGTATCAGTGTGGCCTCTAGTAAAACAGAAGTCTTCTGCCTAAGGTGTGGGCTGGAATATTGAGCCCAGGGGAGGGCTATTTATTTATTTTAAAGGGAAGATATGAGTCAATTATGGGGAAAGGATGGTTTGCTTTTAACACTTGAAATTCTTGTGATTGACTTTTATTTATTTGTAAGAAAATGAAGCCGGGCGGTGGTGGCGCACGCCTTTAATCCCAGCACTCGGGAGGCAGAGCCAGGCGGATCTCTGTGAGTTCGAGGCCAGCCTGAACTACCAAGTGAGTTCCAGGAATGGCGCAAAGCTACACAGAAAAACCCTGTCTCGAAAAACCAAAAAAAAAAAAAGAAAAGAAAATGAAGCCAGATCTTATCTCAAAAATGTTACATTGATTAAATATTTACATATAGATAGGAAAATTTTGATGGTGTTCTACTTTGCATTCTGTTGCTGTGGTCAAACATCATTACCAAAAGAAACTTGGGTTAGAAAGCATTTATTAAGTTTACCCTTCCAGGTTACAATTCATCACTAAGAGATGTCAATGCAGGAACTTGGAGGCATGAACTTGGAGAAAAGAACCATGGAATAACAATGCTTGCTGGCTTGCTCTCTAGCTTGCTCATGGCTTAGTTAGCTTTCTTTTATTGTCCAAGACCACCTGCCCAGGGATGATACTGTCCATAGTGGGCATGGCCCTCCCTCCTACACAATTATAATAAAGACACTTTGTACCAAGCTTTTTCTTTTGGGACACCAACCAGTTCCCAAATCATGACACAGACAGAGACTTATTATTAGTTTTGAATGCTCAGCCTAGCTTAGGCATGTTTCTGGCTAGTTCTTTTAACTTAAATTAACCTGTTTCTCTTTATCTATCTTTTGCCTTGGAGCTTTTTACCTTTTCTTACTTTCTTGCTGTCTCTATGTCTGGCTGGCTGACAAGTGCCTGGCTTCTGACCCCAGGCATGTCCCTCATTTGCTCCTCCTTCTTCTCCTTCTTGTTTTTCCTTCTCTTCTCTTGAGCCTAGATTTCTCCACCTATTTATTCTCTCTGCATGCGAGCCCTGCCTATCTATTGGCTGCTCAGCTTTTTAGACCAATCAGGTGCCTTAGGCAAGCAAGGTAAAGGAGATGCAACACATCTTTACATAATTAAACACACATCCTTACATTGTCAAATAAATGTAGCATAAACAAAAGTAACAACCTTTACATAGTTAAAGTAATATTCTGCAGCATAAACAAATGTAACGCATCTTTGCCCAGTTAAAATAATATTCCATAACAACACTTCCTAGTTTAGTTTCCAGTACTCACATCAGACAGCTTACTGTTGCTTGTAATTCTGGTTCTGGGAGGATCTGATGCCTTTTGCTTCCTTGGGCATCTGCACTCATGTGTGCAACACTGCTCGCCTTTTCTCCTATTCTTTCTCTCTCCCTCTCTTTCTCTTTCTCTCTCTCTTACACACATATATACACACAGACATACACAGATGCACATGTGCACCCACATATACATTTTAACCTGTCAGTCATTTGTTATTTCATCACACCTACAGGCTAGTATGATCCAGACAGTTCCTTATCTGAGGCTCTCAGATGACTTAAGGCTATGTCAAGCTGACAATTAAAAGTAATTAGGACAATTGTAAATAAAATTTAGAAATATTTAGAGACTGTTATATAATTACTGGGAATTTGTTCTTCTAAGGTGTCTTAGTCACTGTTCCATTGCTGTGAAGAGACATCATGACCAAGGCAATTTTTTTTTTGAGACAGTGTTTCTCTGTGTAGTTTTGGGTGCCTGTCCTGGATCTCGCTCTGTAGACCAGGCTGGCCTCAAACTCACAGAGATCCACCTGCCTCTGCCTCCCAAGTGCTGGGATTAAAGGCATGTGCCACCGCTGCCACCACAGCCACCACCCGGCATGGCAATTCTTATTAAAAAATGCAGTTAATTGGGGGCTTGTCTACAGTTTCAGAGGCTTAGTCCATTATCATCATGGCAGGGAACATGGGCACAAAGAGGATGGTGGCAGGGAGCATGGCGGCAGGCAGGTGGAGAATTGTGAGAGTTATATCCTGATATGGAGGCAAAGAGAGAGGGTGACACTGGGTCTGGCATGAGCTTTTGAAACCTCAAAGCTTACCCCTACTGACACACTTCCTCCAACAAGGACACACCTCCTAATCCTTCTAATCCTATCAAAGAGTTCCACTTCTTGGCGACTAAGCATTCAAATACATGAGACTATGGGGGCCATTCTCATTCAAACCACCACATTTCACTCTCTAGTCTTCATAGGCTTGTAGCCATGTCATAATGCAAAGATGTTTCAGTCCAACTTCAAAAGTACTCATAGTCTATCACAGTCTCAACACTGTTTAAAAATCCGAAGTTCAAAGTCTCTGAGACTCATTGCAATTTCTCAACTTTAACCCCCTCTAAAGTAAAAAAGCAGATCAGATACTTCTAACATACAATGGCACAGAATATACATTACCATTGCAAAAGGGAGTAAGGGGGGAAATACTGGACCAAAACAAGACCAAAAACCAGCAGGACAAGTGCCAAATTCTGCATCTCCATGTCTAATGTCAAAACATTCTTCAGATCTCCAACTCCTTCCAGCTTTGTTGACTGCAACACACTTCTCTTTTTTGGGCTGGTTCCACACCAGGTCTGCAGCTCTCCTTGACAGGTATCTCATGGCTCTGGTATCTCCAACACAATTCAAGCTTTACCTTCACAGCTTCATGAACTGGCATCTCTGGACTGTAGGGGATTTTTCCTGTCCTGATTGCCTGCTTCTATATAACTGACACAGAGGATTAATATTACTTATAAATGCTCAGCTGATAGCTCAGGCTTGTTACTAACTCTTATATTTAAATCAACCCATATTTCTTATCTATGCTTTGCCACATGGCTCATGGCTTCTTACCTCATCTTCTATATGTCCTGCTTGCTCAGCAGCTGGCTGGTGTCTGACTCTGCCTTTCCTCTTCCCAGAATTCTCCTAGTCTGGCTTTCACACTCAATCTCTTCCTGCCCAGCTATCAGCCAATCAGCTTGTTATTAGCCAATGAGAGTAATACATATTCACAGTGTACAGAAGGATTATTCCACAGCACTGGACCCCCCGACATAAGCCTGGCCTCGGCAGCTTTTCTTAGCCATGGAGGGAGATTTCATAACCCTTTTCTTGTATCCTTGACTCTAAAACCAGAACCACGTGGTTATGGCTGATCCTGCCAAGTTCTGCTGCTATACTGGGGCTAGAACTTGGCTCAGTCTTTCAATTACATTTGCCTCAGTTTTCTGTTGTTGATGGTTTCCTTACCAGCTTAAGATTTCTTTTAATTCCTTTTCACAAGCTGGAAGTTTAGCTGAGTAGGGTCTTGTCCTGAGGTTACCACTTCCTTTATTCCATTTAGCATTAAGCTCTTCTTTAAACTTTTTATCTTCTTGAGCACTGGACTTAGCTCCATTATACTTCCTGGTACTTCTTTTTACCTCAAATTGTACATTTGTATTCTCTTTGTCCAGCTTGCTTCTTTTCATTATGGATCTGAATAAGAATGATTACTAATAACCACATGACACAGTCAAGACTAGGCTGTTTTGAAATCTCCCCTGCCAATATCATTAATTCAAAACTCTTCAGTTTAGCCTCAGGCAGATTTTTAGGACACTGGTGAAAAGCCACATTATTTAGCAAAATATTACAAGAATTGTCTCTAGGCCACTTAATAATATTCTTCCCCTCTGAAATTTCTTGAGTTGACCCCACACAGTTCAAATTGCCCTCTGTACTTCTTCCCATGATCCTACTAGTATAGCCCATTAAGATCTGCTTAAAGTGTCTAACCACTTTTCTTCAAAATCCCAAACTCTTCCATAGTCACCCAACAAAATGTATGGTCAAACTTGTCTAAGCAATCCTCCAGTCCCTAGTACCAACTTCAGTTTTAGTCACTGTGCTATTGCTGTGAAAAGACACCATGCAAGGCATTTAACTGGGGGGCTTGCTTACAGTTTCAGAGGTTTAGTCCATTATATCATGGAAGGGAGCATGGAGGCATACAGGCAGTGGCTGGAGCAGTAGCTGAGAGGCACATCCTGATCCATAGGCAGAGAGAAGGAGAGCAAGACATGCTCCTCTGGTGTGGGCTTCACACCTCTTATTCTTCTCAAATAGTGCCACTCCCTGATGACTGAGCATTTAAATATATGAGCCTTTGGAGCCATTCTTATTCAAACCACCACATAAAGAATAGAGTGAGGCTTCTTAGACTACAAAGAAAACTCAAGTCATGAAGGAAAAATGATAGATTTGATTGCATGAAAATTTAAAGTTTATAATGGCAGAGAGAGAGAGAGAACATTAAAGAAGCTAAACTAAATGCAACATTTAACAAAAGATAAATATTCTTTGGAAAGCAGCTATATATACCTCTATACCATCAACACACCTTGGAAGATAAATATTCTTTGTATATATTACCTTCTGGGCTAGAAAGACAGCTCAGTGGTTAAGAGTGTATTCTGCTGCTCTTCCAGAAGACTCAAGTTCAGTTCCCAGTGCCCATATCAGATGGCTAACAACTACCTATAATGACAGCTCCAGAAAGATTTGATGCCTCTAGCCTCCTCAGGCATCTGCATGCATGTGTATAATACCTCCCACCCCAGATCCACACACACACACAAACAAAATTAATAATAAAAATAATTTTTTTCAAGACAGGATTTCTCTGTGTAACAGCTCTGACTGTCCTGGAACTCTCTTTGTAGACCAGACTGGCCTCGAACTCACAGAGTACGCCTTCTTCTGCCTCCTGAGTTCTGGGATTAAAGGTGTGCAGCACCATGCCCAACAACAATTAGGTTTTTTTGTTTGTTTGTTTGTTTTTTTTTCGAGACAGGGTTTCTCTGTGTAGCTTTGCGCCTTTCCTGGAACTCGCTTTGGAGACCAGGCTGACCTCAAACTCACAGAGATCCGCCTGGCTCTGCCTCCCGAGTGCTGGGATTAAAGGCGTGCGCCACCACCGCCCGGCAGTTTTTTTTTTTTTTTTTAAAGAATTATCTTCTGCTAAGAGACAGTTAAGTCACTAGATACGAGAAAAAGGTATTTAAGAAGTACTTAATTGTTTATTTGTTTGAGGCAGTGTCTTATTTACCCTATCACTCAGACTGGCCACAAACTCATTGTGTATCCCAGACTGGCCTTTGACCCCAGATCCTACTAACTCAGCCTCCTTCTGAGTTGGATTTCTGGTGTGTACCACCACACCTGGCTGAAAATGGAAGTTTTTAAATGAGGAAATGACCATGGCTAGTAGATATGAAATAATGCTCTATAATTACACACAGACACATACACACTTGTGCATCACATATACATTTTTACCTCTCAGTCATTCGTTCTTTCCACAAACATTTACTGCTTTTTCTATTGTCTTGGAATAAAGTGAGGAAAACACAAATACCCCAGACTTCATGGGGCCTTGCATTCTACTGGAAAAAGATCTATAAATAAGAAATAAAACAAATAATGATAGGGGGCTGTTAAGAGCCCTGGCTGCTCTTGTAGTGGACCCTGATTAGGTTGCCAGCATCCACATGGTGGGTTACAACCATCTGTAACTACAGTTTCAGAGGATCTGATACCCTCTTCTGGCCTCTGATCTGGGATTAAAGGTGTTCACCACCATGCCCGCTTCCTATGGTTGTTTTAGTGTGAATTTGTGGTCTGTAAAACAGATATGAGAGCCTCAAAGTAGGTAGTATCACTGTGTATTACCTAGTTGGCAAGGGTTGAATTTTACCTTTTTTTTTTTGCAATGACTGACTGTTTGCCATGGCATTATTGAGTCAACTTGAGAAGACGGGGCATTGAAGAAACAGATTAAGAAATTTTTCTTAATCCAAGATTTTTCATGGGCAAAATCAAGATTATAGATATTTACCATCCAGGTAGTTTTGTTGTTGTTTTTTTTTTTTGTTTGAATTGTGAAATTACATGAAAGGATTTCCAGTGTTAGCCTTTTAGTTTAGTAAGCTTTCATTCTATTCTAATTTTCCATTTTAAAAAATGGGAGATAAGTTCCGGTGTGGTGGTACACTCCTTTAATCCCAGCACTTGGAATGTAGAGGCCGGTGAAATCTATGTTGAGTTTGAAACCATTCTAGTCTATATAAGGAGTTCGAGACCAGCTAAGTCTCGAAAAAAGGTAAGAGATAAAGGCTGGGAATGCTTACCATATTTAAATTATTACGCTAATAAGTGCGACGTGAATGTTGCTTTGTGATACTGAGGGAATGGTGATCAGGGAAGACTTCATGGGATAGAGAGACCAACGTGGTTTGCCAGGGCTGAGACCTGAGTGATAGTACCCAGACCGCTATGGCTGCAGGGCCAGCCGCAGCAGGCGATCGCCCCCTTCTGGCAGAGGGCGGTCCTGCCCCTGACAGCGTCTCCGGCGAACGCGGAGCCCGTGGCACGCAGGCGCGATGAGTGGACAAGGGCGCTAGGCGAAGGTGCGCATGCGTGGAGCCCTATGGAGGCGGTAGCTGCTTCGTCGTCGTGACTGGAGGCCGAGTGCTAAACTGTGGGGAACGGATGGGATCCAGCTGTTAGTCGGTAGGCATAGGTAGGACCTCTGCCTTGCGGGGAGCCGTGGGCTGGAAGGCAGAGGCCCTGCGCGCAGGCCCGAGCCGTTCCTGTGAGGTCGCGGTCGACTATTGTATGTGTCGCAGCGGCTGCGCACAAAATGGCGGCGGCGGGGGCGGGAGCAGCTGAGGGACCCTCGGGTGGGCCTCGGCCGTGGCCTGCTCCCCTCGCCGCTCGCCGACCGCGCCGTCGCGCCGCAGTGCCGCTGGGCGCAGCCGCCCGATGCCGCCGCCCTGCGGAGGAGCGGGCGGCGCCCTCGGGGAGGTCTGGCCGCCCCTTCCTCTGCGCCGCGGTTCTGCCGCTCCTCAGGCCTGACAGCGAGCCGGGCTGGGAGGCCGCCGCGCGCCAGAGCGCCTTTCGGATCCCCTGTGGGCCGCGTGCGCCCTTAGCCCCGCTGGAAGAGCGTCCTTGCAGGGAGCTGGGGTGGGGGCGTGCGGGCTGTTGCGGGCCAAGCGCCCCAGTGAGCACCGAAGCCGAGAATGTCGGCCCTGGGATGTCGTAAATGGCGGTGACACTTCCACATCCTTAGAGGAGTCGTGAACCCCGCACGTCAGGGATAGCTGCCTGTGTTGGTGTGGGTTCTAGCTTGGGCCTGTTTTGTTCAAGAGAAGATGTCTATGCCACTGCCTCATCCCTGAGGATGTTTCAGACATCCTTTGTTGTTGGAAGTAATTGCCTATGAGGGAGTCTCAGTATTACAAAATCTTGGAGCTAGACAATGATTGTAGCCTCGAGCTATTTAGTATTAAAATTACCCTTTGGCAGTTTGGGAATTTTGGAAGGAATACTCAGTGTGAAAAGTTGTGAATAAAAAAGCTTGTCACCAGAATCCACCCGACGACGCGGATTCATCTTTTCTAATCAGGTTTGAAATTGTTCATATACACAAAAATTCTCCATCACCTCGTCATTTTGTATGAAGGGTTAACTCGTTTTTCAAGGAAGTTGTGTTTACTGCTTCAGTTTAGAAGTTTAAAATGACAAACTGGAAAAAGATTTAAAGAAAAATTAATATAAGGACGTTAACATAGAAAAGTAAATTTGTTTATTATGTTTCTTCAAAATGTTGTTAATGATTATACACTTCGGATTTAATGGGCTTATATTGCATTCTGCTTTATAAAATTTGACTTTTATATTTCCATATTCTGTAATGTGTACTTTCAGATACGTGGAATCCAAAATGTAATGCACTAAAATATACTACGCCATTCCCCACCTTGTCATTTGTGTTGAAACCGATGAGTAAAGATAAAACAGTTGAAAGAAATCACAAAAAATTCTCCTTCGTTTATTTTGATTAACTGGTCTTTAAAATGTATTCATTTGACACACATGTATTACCTTGTGTATTAATTATATTTTAGTTTTTGCATTTGTTATGGAGTGTGCTTATACATTCTAGTTCTAAAAAAGGTTCTCTACGGTCACCACTTTCTGGATGTCTTAAGAGTTGTTTTTTAAGGATATCTTCGAAATTTTAATTTTTATGTGATAGGCAAAAATGACGAGTTTGGTGGACAGTAGGTTTTGGAATCAGAAGTTATGAATTCGAATCCATTTTTCTTTTACTATTATGTGTGAGGCTAGTTGTTTTAGTCTTTCTGAACTTTTATTTTCTTATTTGTAAAGTAACACTACTTGCTGCTTGGGATTTCTTTTTATATGTATGATCACTGAGATGTTGTATGGAATTTTCCTATCCATAGATGTTTCTTAATGAATTTCACTTGTACTTACTTTAAAATTTAGCATGACTAAGTAACATCTTCTGATAGAAAATTGCAGCCTGTAGATACTGCCTTTTAACTAAAAAAGGAATTTAGATTAAATTAATAGAATTGAAAATTATCAAACTTGAAAATGTTTTGAATCTATAAAGTTTATACATTCCTTTTATTTCACTTACCAGAATCTACTGTAATAGTTTGTTGATTATTTATTTACAAGATCTTGCTGGGTAGCACAGACTAGCTTAGAACTCACTATGTAGATCAGATCCGGGTGGCCTTGGACTTGGAGGCAGAGGCAAGATGATAACTCCAAGTGCTGGGATTACTGGCATGAACCTGCTTTGTAATAATTCAACAATTGTGTTACTCTTTGTGTCTAAGTAGCGGGTATGTATTGGATACTCCAGTATTGAATACATGAACTCAGATTATGGGTGCCAGAGCCTGGGTGGGCTCTCATGCTTAATTCATTGTGCCTCCCATTGATTAAAGTTTGACTAAGTCTGTCCAGTTTCTTAATGAAAGCTATATATATTAAGATAAAGTACTTCTAATATAGAGGTACCCAGTAACACAGTTTTGGTTGTTTTTCAAGGAAACAGGAGTTAATGAATATTGAAATGTGATAGTTTAGAGATCAGCAAAAGAAAAAAAGTTGCTGTGACTAAAGTTAATAAGCCCTCATTTATATTCAACTTTTTTATTGTTTTTTATTGTTCTAACTTTGTTCCATTTGAAATTTGTGGTTGAAAGTGAAAATGGAAGGAAAGTATATAGAAAAATCAGAAGAGAATTGTGGAAAGAATAATGAGAGAAGGTGAGGTGTAGAATTAAAACCCATAGTTATATGGATTCCATGAGAATCAAGAATAAAAAGTTGGGATTGACAAGAATGGGGAGCATAGGATAGCTCCAAGGTACATACATACGTGATCTTAGTAATTATCTTGGGGCATATATATTTTGATTATTTTTCAGATCTTAGAAACCAAACTCTGCTTCTTGTTTCAGTCCAACATTAATTCCTTATATTTAAGTTTTCAGCTTTCCTTTTACTAAACTTTTAAATTGTCTCTGCTTAATGAAAATTGCCCCCCCCCCCTTTTTTGTTTGAATTTCACTTTTGTATTTTAAAACAGGATCCTGCTATGTAGCTCAGACTGGCTTCAAATTCTCCTGCTTCAGCCTCTCAAATGTTTGTTTACAAATGCCTGCCACCAGATTAATTTGTTTAATTACATAAAAATTAAGCATCACAAGTAAAAGGAATTATATGACTTATTCATGTAACTATCATCCAGCTTCAGTAATTGTTAGCAAATGGTCAGTCTCGTCAAATTTCTACTCTCTACCCTATTTTAAGCAAGTCTTATTTATTTTTTGGTTTTTTGAGACAAGGTTTCTTTGTGTAGCTTTAGAAGCTGTCCTGGATCTCACTCTGTAGACCAGGCTGGCCTTGAACTCACAGAGATCTTCCTGCCCCTGCCTCCCAAATGCTGGGATTAATGGTGTGGGCCACCACAGCCCCGCTTTTTTTGTTTGTTTGTTTATTTTGTTCGTTTGTTTTTTGAGACAGAGTCTCTCTTTATAACCCTGGCTGGCCTGTAACTCTGTAGACTAAGCTGGCCTTGAACTCACAGAGGTCCACCTGCCTCTGCCTTCCTATGCTGGAATTAAAGGCGTGAACAACCACATCTGGGTCAAGTAAGTCTAATATCAGTTCTAGCAACTCAGTTCAATTTTTTTTCTAAAATATTTAGGTAGTAAATTGCTTATATAAAATTATTAGTAACTATTACTAATAAATGTTTATTTGTTAATAATAATTTCTTAATAGCCATTCAGACAGTATTGAAATTTTCCCTCTACCACATATGCAGCTAATCAGTTGTTTGAAGTCAGGATCCAAATAAGATTTATAACTGGAGCAGTTTGTAATTGCTTGATATGTCTCTTCTTTTTTTTGGTTTTTCGAGACAGGGTTTCTCTGTGTAGTTTTGCACCTTTTCCTGGAACTCACTTTGTAGACCAGGCTGGCCTTGAACTCACGGAGATCCTCCTGCCTCTGCCTCCCGAGTGATGGGATTAAAGGCGTGTGCCACCACCGCCCGGCTTTTGATCTGTCTCTTAAGTCTATTTATAAGTTCCTCAGCTACTTTTTATTTATCTAAGGAGTAGTTTTGGTGCCTGTCCTGGATCTCGCTCTGTAGACCAGGCTGGCCTCGAACTCAGATCTGCCTGGCTCTGCCTCCCAAGTACTGGGATTAAAGCCATGTGCCACCACTGCCCCACTAGGAACACTGTTTCTTTTCCATTAAATAATAGATAAGTAATGCCTTGCCTCATCAGTATTTGAGTCTATGCATTTTGATGTAACTTCAAATACCTACTTAGTGGGTAAAATTGTTTGCTGCCAAGCCTGACAACCTATTTGGCCCCCAGAACTCACATGTTAGAGATAACTCACTTCCCCAAGTTGTCCTCAGATCTCCACTCAGATAGCATGACACCTACATACCCACATCTCCAAATGAATAAAAATGTGTTTTAAAATTATTCAGGAACTGCTAGATCTTAATTTAGGAATTATTGAGAGAAAGATAGGAGTGTACAACTAGTGTTTGTAATACAGTGTTTTCAGGAGTTGCCCTTATCTTAGTAAAAGCTTAATAAAAGAACACCTATCTGGCCGGGCGGTGGTGGCGCACGCCTTTAATCCCAGCACTCGGGAGGCAGAGCCAGGTGGATCTCTGTGAGTTTGAGGCCAGCCTGGTCTACCAAGTGAGTTCCAGGAAAGGCGCAAAGCTACACAGAGAAACCCTGTCTCGAAAAACGGGGAAAAAAAAAAAAAAAAAAAAAGAACTCCTATCTGATTAAAAGCATGTTGTTTACTAACCTAGTGTTGAGTACCTGTTATAATAGTAATTGATCTTCCCATCATATTCTTAAGGGTTTTTAATTTTATTTTTTGCCTGAGTTTTTTTTGTCAAATGTCAGTTTTGCCTGAATGTATATTTGTGCACCATGTGTTTGCAGTGCCTGAGTTTAGAGGGCCCAGAAGAAAGCATTGGATCCCCTGGAATTGTGAGCCACCATGCAGGTGCTGGGAACCAAACCTGGGTCCTCTACAAGAACAGCAAGGGCTTCTCCTTGCTGAGCCATCCTTTTTTTTTTTTTTTCTTTTTTAATTTCCATTTCAAATTACACTCTGCTTTCTTAGTGTCATGTTGTTAGTAACAGCAGAATCAGAATGAAAACACTGAATTTATGGTCAAAGATCTTTTGTTTGTTTTGATAGGGTCTAAGTTTTTAGACATTTTTCTGTGCTGCCTCTCTAAAGTTAGTTGATAGTATTAAGTTTTACTTAACGGGAGTGAACCAATTTTGTATGAAATCAGTCATTGGCATTCCTCCTAGCCTGGGTGGGTATGTTTCAATCAGTGGAAATTTCCCCAAAGATTAGATTATTATGGATTTTGTAATTGGCTGACTAATAGTCAGCAGTTCGGGAGAGTACATGATGTAGAAAAAGAAGGGCCAAATAAAAATTTGCAGCTAATACTCTTTATTATATTTTCCTGCCTCTTATTTTGTTTGTAATCTTTTTCACCTAGGATACAATTAAGTTATATAGTTCAATGGTGGACATAAGATGTTGGATCATTAATTTTGAGTGAATTTAAGCTCTGAGTGACATGAAAATGAATTGTTTCTCTTCTCTCTCACTCACTATTTGACAATAAATTTTGTACATTTATCCTTTATCTCTAAATACTTAGCTGTGTATCATAGGGATAAGATGTTTTATAGTACAGTTCCAATGTCCGTAAATTTAACTGATAACGTTCTTTAGTCTGTAATATGGTTTGTTGCTTCACCCATTAGTATTCTTTGCAGATTTTTTTTTCTCCCTAAAGTATAGGATTGGTCTAGGGCTAGATACTGTGTGTAATTGTCATGTCTCTTTTACACTTGCTTAATCTGAAATGTTTTTATAGACCATTTCTCATTTTGGATTGGTCTGGTGTTCTTGATTAAACATAGTGATGACACAAACCAGAGTTTCTCCCTCCCTCTACTCCTCCCATTCCCTCCCACCACCTCCTTATACCCCCCTCCCCTAATCCACTCCTCTTCCCTCTCCATTCAGATGGGGTAAGGTCTCCCTTTGGGATCAATAAAGCATTAGTTACATATTCTTGCTTTAACATATTGTAATCTACTCTAGGGAGATGGAAACAATTTTGGCCCATATCCTACGTGAGAGAAGCATATAACCACAAGGTTGGACAAGGGTGCAGTTGCATCTCAGAAGCAACTGGAGCTGGGCATCCAAACCTTAAGTGTGTTTACCCTTTACTACTACTTCCCTGTATTGTGGAGGCTTTGTCTTATTTTAGTGCTTGTGCTTTCTAAGGTGATAAATACAGTTCTCAGCAGCATTTGAGTTTTATAAACATTCACCTCTTTTTTCATTTGTAATTATGACCAAGTAATCCCAAAGATGATTTCTTTATTCCAGCTTGGATCAGATCAGGTAGTTTTTCTTGAGCTAATCCACTCATTTGTGTCTGTGTGTGTGTGTGTGTGTGTGTGTGTGTTTGTATGGAGATCAGAGAACAACCTTGGATGTTCTTCAGTTGCTGCCTTTGTGTATCCTGTTTTATCACTCTGCACCTTATTCCTGTAAAGTGGGGTCTTGCTGAACCTAGAATTCCATTGATGCTGTTGTCTCCATCCCCTTGCAGCACTGAGATGCACCACTTTTGTGTAAGTGTGGGGGATTTGAACTCAGGTGTTTGTTCAGTGTAATAATCCCTCTTAACATGGTTGAGTGATCTCCCCAGCCCAATATTTTTATTTTTTGGAGACCTCGTCTTACTGATTGGCCAATGAGTCCCCAAAGATTTGCTTGTTTGTCTCCCTGGTGCATGACTACACCTAGCTTTCAGAATCAAGTCCAGGTCCTTGTACTTACCGATCCATCATCTTCTCAGTCCTAATATACTATGTTTATTAAAGATGGCAAGGTAAATGAGACTATCTGCCTGTGTTCAGGAGAGTATCTTTTATAGTCAAATCAATGCTATGCTGTGGAGATGCATTTATTTATGTAGAATACGTATTCCTAAAAATAAAGTCATCTGATTATTTTACTTATTTTTTTTTTTTTTTTTTTTTTTTTTTTTTTTTTTTTTGGTTTTTCGAGACAGGGTTTCTCTGTGTAGCTTTGCGCCTTTCCTGGAACTCGCTTTGGAGACCAGGCTGGCCTCGAACTCACAGAGATCCGCCTGGCTCTGCCTCCCGAGTGCTGGGATTAAAGGCGTGCGCCACCACCGCCCGGCTATTTTACTTATTTTTTAAAAAAGCTATTTTCCTGGGAATAACTATTAGATTACTGCTATTTGGGGTTTTTAATATGTGGTTTTACAGTGATTTGTCCCTAGCATTCCATGATAGCAATTGATCTTTGGTTTAGAATCTTTTAAGGATCTGTGTGTTTGTGTGTGTGTGCTGAGCCATCTCTCCAGCACGCATTTTGGTTTTTAGCTGAAGCCATGATATCCATCTGTCTTTTCAAGTAGCAGGAAAGTCAATGCTACTTTTAATGATGTCAAGTAGTGCTTCTGATTGTGTTTGCTTGACCATTTCCTTAAAAGTGACACATTTTGGCAGTTTGGCATCTAACATATTTACCTAAACCACACTTGTGACACTTAAATTGTGACTGTGCCTCTTTTGTGAGACACAACAGAACAGAACTAATGACAGTAACACGTTGGCTCTCTGGATCTGTTTGGATGGTAGAAGAGATCAACAGGTGGAAGAAAGCACAGAATGCATGTTATTTTTGTGATTAAACAATTGGACTGTTGTATTAACTGACTATTGTCATAGCTGTGTTCCTAAGTGCCAAAGTGAATCAATTTATTTTGTAATTGTGTTCTAACAGAACAGCATAAAGTAAGATAGGGGGAATATACCTAGAAAAAGAATGTTAAAATAGTATTTTCCTTTTGTGATGAGTTCATAGAAAACTTTTCTTTGGGTGTTGTTCAGGGCAATTTTTCTTTTTTCTTGCTTTTGGTGAAAGGTAAAGAACATTTTTTTAATAATTAGGAAAAAGCTATATGTGGTTGATTTATTGTGCACCCCAATAAACTTATCTAGGGATCAGAGATCAGAACAGCCACTATATTAAACATAGAGGTTAGGCAGTGTTAGCACACGCGTTTAATCCTAGCATTCTGGAGGCAGAGATTGGTCTGGATCTCTGTGAGTTCAAAGCAACACTGGAAACAGCCAGGCATGGTGGCACATGCCTTTAATCCCAGGAAGTGATGGCAGGAAGCAGAAAGGTATATAAGGTGTGAGGACCAGGAACTAGAGCCTTGTTAAGCTTTTAGGCTTTTAGCAGCAGTTCAGTTGAGATCCATTCAGATGAGGACACAGGTTTCCAGTTTGAGGAAACGAGACCAGCTGAGGAATTGGTGAGGTGAGGTGGCTGTGGCTTGTTCTGTTTCTCTGATCATTCAGCATTCACCTCAATACCTGGCTCCGGGTTTGTTTTTATTAGTAAGACCTTTTAAGATTCATGCTGCAGCTATAAAATAAATTTATGTATTTGAGATACAGCATGAAAAGAACAGTGAAGGGGGGGGTGTGGGTTCTGTTGATATGGTTACTTCCTAGCCGTGTTCTAAGGCTTAATCTGTAAACTGATGTCCTTTGCTTTCAGTGATTTTTGTTTATCTCAGGTAAGATGAGTATTAAACAACATTGTAGAACATGATATTCTATAAAGTCTCAAGTGTAAGGTTTTAAAAAATTAATGTATTAATATGTATTTGTATGTATATATGTGGACACATATGTGTCACATCATACAGGTGGAGGCCAGAAGCCAGCTTTGTAGAGTTAGTTTTCTCTACTTCCACTGTTATGTGGATTCTGAGGATCAAACTCAGGTAACCAGATTTGTGTGACAAACACCTTTACCAACTGATCCATCTCACTGGGATTTGATATCAATTCTTTCATAATTCAGTGGAGCCATCATGATCTGGCTGGCTAACTTTTGGTGATTGGTCTAGATTCTAAGAAATTTTAGATTTATTGATACTTGAAAATAAGGTCCCCTTCCTTCTGAACGATATTGTTAAAATAATAGGCAGTTCTTGATTTTCCATGGAAGTGGACATTTTGGAAATACTTCATGGGATCTAATGGCAGTATCTTTTTAATCTGTCAAGCTATTCATACTTGTGCCAAGAAACCAATTTCTGCTATTGTTTTCTTCTCCACTTCCTCCTCTTCTTCCTTCTTCCTCCTCTTCTTCTTCCTTCTTCCTTCTTTCTCTTCTTCTTTTGTGTATATGTTTGTGGGCAGGTGTTCCACAAAGTCTGTGTGGAGGTCAGAGGATAACATTCAAGAGTTGCTCTCTCCTTCCACCCTGTAGGTTCCAAGGATTAAACTTAAGTTGTGAGGCTTGGCATCAAGAGCCTTAAACACTGAGCTTTCTCACTGACATTGTTACTAGTTTCTAAAAGAATTTTGTTTTATGGTTGATTATACTGAAGTTTTGTTTCACAGTAATATGTTTCTGTTTTTAAAGGACAATGAAAAGAATTTAAGATTGCTTTTCATCAAAATAAAACAATTCAAATGATTTACCATGTAATATTCTGTTATGAAAAGTATTAAATAGAGATTAAAATGTCAATTGAAAGCATCAAATAGACTGAGAATACTGGGTAGCTGGTTGTGGCAGCTCTTAACTAGCATGCTTGAGGCTCTGGATGTTTGTTCCTAGAATAACTTCAAAATTATACTTTGTTGGCTGGAGAGTTTGCTTAGTGGTTAAGGGCATTTGTTGCTCTTAAGAGGTCTTGAAGAATACAGTTTGTAAAACGGCTGGTATCTGTGTTCTATAACTGTATCATATCACTGTAAGTCCAGGGTGCTAGGTACTTTAGAGAATACATAGGGTTTTCCTCTTAGAGAACTCAAGTGTAGTTCTCTTCAACTTAAAATTGTTCATAGTTTCATACAGTAATTAGATGGCTGATAAATCTGTACCATTTGTGTTTTACTTGGGGGAAGAAACAGTATTTGAAAGAATTAGTGTTTCTCATATAAGAGCAGTCTTCATCAACTGGAGAAAATGATGTAGAAAGAGTTAGAATAGAGGCTGGGGAGATGGCTCAGTCAGCAAAGTGCTTGTAGAGGAAGCATGAGGACCTGAGCTTGATCCACAGCACCCAGGTACAGCAGTATACATTTATAAAATCCAGAGCTAGGGAGGCAGAAACAGGAGGATTCCTATGGCTCACTGGCAAAGCCACAATGGTGAGTTCCAGGTTCAGTGAGAGACCTTTCTTGAAAAATAAGGTTGCTGGGGCTGGAGAGATGGCTCAGAGGTTAAGAACACTGACTTTTCTACCAGAGGTCTTGAGTTCAATTCCCAGCAACCACATGGTGGCTCACAACCATCTATAATGAGATCTGGTGCCCTCTTCTGGCCTGCAGGCATACATGCAGACAGAGCACTGTATATGTAATAACTAAATAAATGGTTAAATAAAATAAAACTTATTTAAAAAAAAAATAAGTTGCAGGGTTTGTCATCCCAGCACTCGTGAAACTGAACACAGGTTTCTTAAGTTTGAGGCCAGCCAGAGCTACACAGTGAGTCCCTGCCTCAAAGAAGATTGAGTTAGATGGAGAATGATTGAGGACAACCTCCATAGACACATGAACATGCACATACATGCCACCCTCAAAAAAATTGAAAACTGCTTACCTGAACAGTGCTTATTTTTTAAGAAGCACAAACAAAGTTGTTCTTAGAAATGAGTCTACTATGACAAAGGTAAGCTAGTTTAATGATTTAAGGATTTTGGAGTTTGTTACAAATAGCATTTTAAAAATAGTGAATTTAGATTTGCTGTTGGTGAATTCATAGCCTGAGCAATTTTTATTTTTGTGTTTCATTCTAACTTGAAATCTGAGGGCTGGGGAGATAATCTCAATAGGTAAAACACTTCCTACACAAGCATGAAGATCTCAGTTCAGATCTCCAGAACTCATGGAAAGCTGGGTGTGGTATCCAGCTTCTGTAATCTCAGAATTCTTATAGGGAGGTGGGAAGGAGAGACAGTATTATCCCCAGAAGGTCTTGGGCCAGCCAGCCTGATATATGCAACAGTTAACAGCAAGAGACCCTGTCTCAAACAAGGTAGAAGGCAAAGACCAACAACTAAGATTGTCCTGACTTACATATGTGAGGTGGCGGGCACATCCCTACACTCATCCACACAAACACATGCATAGATTGGTGCATACAGAGCTTTAAAAAACTAATTTTTAAAATTACATTAATTAAATTACATTAATAATGATGACTTTGAATGTGATCTTTTAAATACTTGAACAAACATTTGAGGTTCTTCTGAATAGGGTTTTATATACTTGGGAGAAAAGTCTTTCAGTGAACACAGAGCTTCACTTGATGCTGCATTTTTGGAAAGAGCATGCATTTTGTTAGCACAAAACACAAAGTAGAGATACCAAAAGTGGTTCAAGAAATAAGAAAGGATGTTGAGACTCACTTGATATTAGTGGTCAAGGAAAATTTGATGGAAGCTGATCATACAGAATATGTATAAAATCAAATAAGTTCACCATCTGGGACAAGTAGGTTGCTTTAATGGGAAGAGAAAGGTACCAAGACCTAGCTGGAATAAATGCCTGGTAAATTATAAAGATAGAGATTGGCTAGATTGTTGGACATTATACATACAAAAAATAAAATGGATGGGATCCTTCTAGGTGTTTGAACAGGAGTAATGTGGTAAAAATGTTCTTTTACAAAAGTTAAAGAAATGGAGTGTGAGGGTGATTTAGCTCAGTGGTGGAGCGCTAATTAGGTCTCAGCTCTGGGGAAAAAAATATGTTGACAGTTTGCAAAATGGTTGGATTTGAAGAGAGAGAAGGTTAACCCAATAAATAATAAGAGTTTTACCCAAATATATTTTCATCTTACTAACAAGCATAAATAAAGCATAAGGACTTGAGTTTAATTCCCAGAACCTAATAAAACTATCGGGCCTGGAGAGGTGATTGAAGTTTTCCCAGCACTCATGTGGCACAGCTCACAAACACCTATAATTAGTTCAGGGGGATCAGATGCCTCTAAGTTTCCTCAGGCACTCATATATATGTAATTAAACACATGAATATATTTAAAGATAAATGAAAGTAAATCTTTAACTATATGGGATAACTATATGGGATAACTATATGGGAGAGGGAAGTCTGCCACTGTGGCTGCTGACCGTGGTCTGAGTGATAGTTGAAGTACAGGGCTTCTTCTCCCTGAAGTTGGTTAGACTGGGTAGTGTAACAATGTGAGGACTTGGTCAGTAACCACTTTTAGCAAATTTAATGTCTGAGATCTGCAGGATAGTGTTATTCACATCTGTTAGTAGTTGTGAGCATGGATTGTGGGGCTAAATTAAATCTGAATTTGATTTGAATGCAAATCCAGCATCATATAATCTGCGTTACTTAATCTCTCAGTGTAAAACTATGCATATCTCTGGGAGTTGTGAGAACTAAATGAGTAAATCCATGTAAAGTGCTTAGAACAGTAACTAACACATGGACATTGTCTATAAAGTTAATCATTGTTACCTATGTATTTTTCTGTATTCTCAACAATGGAAAGATCAGAGCAACTGGTTTTGTTACATATTATATTGTATGTTATAAAGAGTTCCATGCCATTGCACCTCCTTTGTTAGACTTTATAATTAGATTCTTGGTGACACAATTTTCTTTACCAGAAACAACTGTTTAATAACAGCAATATAAGTATAGTTTAACTGCCATGTAGAATTTAGTAGATATGAAGGCTGATTCCAAGAAGAATGTGTCTTACAAAAATGGGTCTAAATAAAACTTTAAAGTTACAGTTCTTTCATTGTTCTTATGTCTAATCACACACATACTGAGTGTGTGTGCATTTCTAAGAATTTTAATGCCTTCATCTTTTTTTTTTTCAGTATAAAACCACAAAATAAATCCTCAGTCTTTTTCAAGATTATGTAAAAGGACTTGTGAGTTACATCTCAGCACCTAGGACAGCACCCAGTACTGCACATCATGCACAGCAATATACCTCTGGCTTGAGGTTTGGGGTTTGTGTCGTGGAAAAGAAGAGAAAGTTTTAGGGGACATTTTAAACTTTGTAAGCCCTTATTCTTAAAGTATATGTAATGCAAAGTGGTATCATGACTTTATTTCAAAATGTTTTACTCTGGCTGTAGAACCCACTTCATGAAGTAGTTTGAGTTAAAATGATCTAATATTTGTGTTTTAACTTTCAGCTTTGTGTTATTCTTGGAAAATTTCGCACCACTTGTGAATTCCTTGAGCCTGGGCATTGCAAACCCACTTCTGTTGGGCCCATCTCCTTTGCACTTTGCTCAGATTAAGACTCAGTTGGCGCTTCAGCAGCTGAATGCCGTTGCCTCACATGGTTCAACACCACCTTATACTTTATTAAATCAGGCATTCTTGAAAGTAGCCATGTCGAGACCCAGGTTTAATCCTCGAGGGACCTTTCCACTTCAAAGGCCGAGAGCACCTAATCCTCCTGGGATGAGGCCTCCAGGACCATTTATAAGGCCTGGATCTATGGGTCTTCCAAGATTTTACCCAGCAGGGAGAGCTCGTGGAATTCCACACAGATTTCCTGGCCATGAATCTTATCAGAACGTGGGACCACAGAGAATGAATGTTCAGGTAACTCAACACCGAACTGATCCAAGATTAACCAAAGAAAAAATGGATTTTCCTGAAGGACAACAAAAGAAGGGGAAACCTCATGGTAGTCGGTGGGATGATGAGCCTCATGTAACTCCACCAGTGGAAGTGAAACAGAGTCCTGTAACCCAGGTTACAGAACAGAGTCCTAAAGTACAGAGCCGCTATACAAAGGAGAGTGCCTCAAGTATCTTAGCAAGTTTTGGATTATCAAATGAAGACCTAGAAGAACTTAGTCGCTATCCTGATGAACAGCTAACTCCTGAAAATATGCCATTAATATTGAGGGATATAAGAATGCGAAAAATGGGGCGCCGATTACCTAATTTACCTTCTCACAGCAGAAATAAGGAAACACTTGGTAAAGAAGCAGTTTCAAGTAATGTGATTGATTATGGGCATGCAAGCAAATATGGCTATACAGAAGATCCACTTGAAGTACGTATTTATGATCCTGAAATCCCAACTGATGAGGTCAAGAATGAATTTCGGTCGCAGCAGAACATTTCTGCAACTGTTCCCTCTTCAAATGTGATATGTAATTCTGTGTTTCCTGTTGAAGATGTGTTTCGTCAGATGGACTTCCCTGGTGAGTCCTCCAGTCAGTCTTTTTTCCCAGTTGAGAGTGGAACCAAGCTGTCAGGCATACACATTTCAGGACAGTCAGTCCTTGAACCTGTAAAATCCGTCAGTCAGTCTACTAGCCAAACAGTTAGCCAGACAATGAGCCAGTCTCTTATTCCTCCATCTGTGACCCAGCCATCCTTTTCATCTGAATTAATTTCAGCTTTAAGCCAGCAAGAGCGGATCCCACATAAGCCTCTGATCAGTTCAGCTGATGCACATGTTGGACCTAGAGGAAATAAAAAGAGTTACCAATCAGAAACTGACTTGCCCATTCGGTCTCCCTTTGGGATTGTGAAAGCTTCATGGCTACCAAAGTTTACACAAGCTGGTACCCAGAAAATGAAGAGACTGCCTACCCCTTCTATGATGAATGATTATTATGCAGCGTCTCCAAGAATATTTCCACATTTGTGTTCTCTGTGTAACGTAGAATGTAGTCATTTGAAGGTGAGTGTTTTTAAGATTGCTGTACAATGATGCTCAGCGCCCACGTTTTCTCTAAATTCTGTTATGTATGCTGCTGTTAACAAAGCATTAAGTCAGTGACCAATTAATTTTGATTGCAACCTTGGCACCTACTTGTAATCGTAAGTAACCTAAGTACTGAAATGAATGGCTTTCTGCATTTGTGTTACTTGGCATACTATATAGTGTGCCATTATTTTGAACTTTCAGTTATCTGACTTACATGGTATCAAATTTATATAATAAATTGTATACTCATAACAATGCTACATGAGAAAGTATGTTTAAGATTTATTAGAATAAAAATATAAAACTCATTTGTAATATACACTTTCAAAGGACAGTATATTTTAGCCTTGTGTATATCTGTTCTAAACTAAAGATCTTAATGTTGCTTTAAGTGTTTCTGATTTTTGTATGGACCAGTAATTTTTCTTGAGAAGGCACTTTTAAAATTATTTCGTAGCAGAATGATTCAGGATGTAGTGATGATTATGGAACCAGCCATGAGTTCAGAAAATAGAGTAAAATGCTGGAAATTCAGAGAAGAAAGTCCAAAATATATGCTAAAGGTACCTTTGTGGTTAGTATAGACAGAAGGAAAATTTTGCATAGGTGCTGAAGAATACTATTATGTAGTATATGCTGTTTGATAGTAACCACTGGCAAATCTGAATCACTCCCCCTTTTTTTTACATACATGTATAGGAACCACTGGTTCTTCTGTTTACTACTGCAGTTTATACATATAGATGATAGTAAGAAGGGAATGCACTTTAAAAAGCTTTAATTTAAAGCTTTAGCCTTGAATTGGCTGGGGGGCATGAAGAGGCTTGCTTACTTATGTGTAGGTTTTCATTCTCTTGCTGTTTTTTTCTCCTGCAAATATTGCCACTTTATTGTCTCTGTATTCATTTATCAGGGTTCAGTCAATAATCTAAAACCTGAATTGAATACTCTTGTCTTCAAGTTAACTCTAGCAAAAGACAGCATCATTCTGGGCTAGAAAGTGTAGTTCAGTGGTAAAGTACATGTTTAGCGCATACCAGGCCCTGGTTTCAATAAGAAAGCAGCAATCTATCCATAGACAAATATGCTGGATTTTAATACAGCAGTAGTTGCCTTATTCCACCAAAGGGGATAGAGTTGTTTGTCACTCAGAAAAATCTCAGAGTAATTCATTCATAGCACTTTGTAATCTGTAAATAGCCCTAGACTGTTGAGTCTTTGTTATTGTAACTGGGCATACTACTAACATTTCCATTTATTTTGAACTTTTTTCTTTGGTTTTTCAAGACAGGGTTTCTCTGTGTAGCTTTGGAGCCTGTCCTGGAACTTGAGCTGTAGACCAGGCTGGCTTTGAACTCACAGAGATCCGCCTGCCTCTGCCTCCCAGTGCTGGGATTAAAGGTGTGTGCCACCACCACCCAGCTTATTTTGAACTTTTAATCAGTCATAATGAGTTGAAGAAAATATATCTTAACTTACGATGTTTTTATTTTGTATTGTAGAAAAGGTATCTATCCATTATGTATTTACTGATTTAGTTTTGTATGTGATTCTACAGTAGATGCTGGGGCAGAAATAGAGAACTATATAAAATTTGTTTTGTAAAGCAGCTTATACAGTCTCATCAAGAAAATGTACCCGAGGATGTTTTAAAAGTTAGAAACAAGCAGATGGTGGTGGCACACACCTTTAGTCCCAGCACTAGGGAGGCAGAGATAGGTGGATCTCTGAGTTTGAGGCCAGCCTAGTCTAAAGGGTGAGTTCCAGGATAGCTATGGCTATATTGAGAAACTCTGTCTCAAAATGTTATTTAATCATTTGTTCATCACATTGGGGAAAGATATTTATTATTTCTATGTTGATTTCAGATTTTGTAGCAGTCAGGCCAGCATTACAGTACCTGTAGATTGTCTAGCAGTTGGTTTGAGAAGACTTTTACAGTCTAGTTAGATAAGGCCGATGGAGTGACAGTTATCAGATGCTCTGTTTGTTTGGAATAGAATGATCTGAAGAAGTCTTTGTGGAGTAGTTTGAAGATATTTTTGAATGATGAGAAAGGTTTAATATGCCTTTCTAAAGAAGAAAAATGGCATTCCAGATGGGAACAGCAACATGTAGAGAGGTAAAGGTTCTTAGAGAAGCTTTATGGTAGGAGGCAGTGAAGAACATACTAGAAATAAATAAATATGCAAGGCATTGAAAAGCTGTTGTCAATTTAGATTTGAGGTGGAAGACATTGAGGAGCTAATTAAATTTTTTGGTATGTGAAGTGACACATTGAAAGTGTTTTAGGGAGATTTAAATGTAGATAAATAGGAGAAAGGGAGATTGGTTAGGCAACTTAACTGGAAGCTTCCATAGTCATTCAAGTGTAACGTGGAGAAACCTGGGTTAAGGTAAAATAAAATTTTGAGAGCAGAGAAAAATCATAGTCATTCATTAAAACAGCACTGTTTTTTTGGACTGTGGAGATGGCCCAGTAAATAAAAGCACTTGCCACATAAGTGTGAGGATCTGAGTTCAAATCCCCAGGATCAAAGCCTGTCAAAGCCTGACAGTCATGGCATGAGCAAAGCCTGACAGTCATGGCATGAGCATCTGCAGCAATCCTAGCAGTCCTATTGGGAGATGGGTAGATAGAAACCAGAAAATCTCTAGAAGCTTACAGGCCAACTAGCCTGTATATACAGTGAGAAAATAACAGAGAACCTGTCTCAAAATAGAAGGTGATGACTGACCTCCAAGGTTGTCCTCTGACATCCACAAGTTTGTTATGGCTACTGAGTTAACATTGAATGTGCATATATGCACATGTTTTGTGAATATATATATACATATATATGTGTGTGTGTGTATATATCTATATATATTTCCCTGCTTCCAGTCTTAACAGTCAGGGTAACAGATTGGGGCTCAGCTATTTAAAGAATTCATCACTGCTCGATGGACAATAATGGCATGTGAATGTGGATTTAGATGTACAAGTTGCCTCTTGTTTCAGTGATATATTTTATTGCCTTGTGTATATGTGTATATTTGTGATATTAGAAATATGTAGCCAGTATTTGTGATTTCTAATTTCAGGCTTTTTCCTACTAAGTAAATCCTACAACATCTTTGCTTTCTACATTTGAGTCTTTAAAACTATAGCCTGAGGTGTACTTTGAGAATGCAGTAATAGAATGTAAGATGTGCTTCCTCACAAACTGGGGTTCAGGTTTTAAAGAGATTTGATTTAATTTTCTATGTCCTTCTGATTGAAATAACTTGATTCAAGTAAATCCCCCAACTTATCTACTCATTTATATATTTTGTGTGTTTGTGAGTGTGGGTACACATGTGTCCACAGTGAGTTTGTCTAGGTCAGAATATTGTGAGAATCAGGCTTTTTCCTTCCATCATGTGGGTCCAGGTATGGATTGAACTCTGGTCATTGGGCAACAAACATTTTTTTTTTGAAGCCAGTCAGAAAATAAAGAGCAAACTTTGATAGGAGTTGGTCATAGCTTGATTCAGAGCCAGCCCAAATCTAGTTCTTGGAGCATCTTTGCTTCTTAGGTAATTATTTTTCCTATAGAGGCAGTGCTGCTTTTGAGCAGCTATCTAGGTACCATGAAGTCTAGAAATTGGGGTTGCATAGGTACATTTACTGAGCTAGTGTATCAAGAAGGATGCCTATTGGAAGATAGTGTGCATGTGTGAGTTGAATTAGAAAAAGTGCCTTAAGTAAGCAGGGCATTGACCACCTTCAGCTTATATAGGTATTACAAAGAAGCATATCCATTATTATCATTTCTTTGTATGTGTTTCAAGAAAAGCTGAAAATCAGATGTGGGGGTGCAATCTGGATTTATAAATATAAATGTTGGCAACTTACTCAAATAAAACATTTTATGGTGCAAATAAATCATGCCTAATTTCCTGCCTGCCAGTGTGTCTGTTTGGTAAAAACAATACCTAATTTATATCAAAGACATGGGTTGAGCACTACCTCAGACTCTTGATTGCTGAATTCTTTTAGTTTTTTATTTGTAGCACTAAGGCTATGCAGACATTTTGTTTTTACAGTTTAATGAAAACCTTTAGTCTGTCAAAACTTAGATGCACAGTGTTGGAAGTAGCTTGACTTTCAGGTCTTGACAAGGTAGAATTCAGAATTAATGTCAACTGTAGTTTAATTGTGGAAGCTTTGTTTTTTAGGGGTGATTTAAATTAAAATGTTTTGAAAGTGGAAACAAATGTTTTTCTCAGAAGTTTTAAAATACAGAGCTATTTAGTAAGGGTTGTTTTTTTTTTTTTCCTGTCTACTTTTTTCCTCTCCAAATGCTGGAGGAACAATAAAACACTGAGTAATAGACATGTTTCGCCTTGAAGACTATTATGTTAAAAACTGTATTATCTGTTCTTCCTTCCCCTCTTCTAATCAAATATATCTTCTAGGAGGTATACTTATTGTTATAGAATGTAATTTTAGGACATTTATTTGTAAAAAAGTGTATAGGAAAGCATTTTGTTGATTGTAAAGCTGTATGTGTAAGGGATACTATGTCTTTGAAATTGTGTTCCTTTCCTTTAAATCTTGAAAATAAATTAGATTTGATCAGTGACAATTTTTACTATTTTACTAATCTTTTTCCCAATATAGTGAGTGTGTTGTTTGGAATGCCACTAGATTTTGAGGTCATATGTTTTGGTGGTCAGTTGCATTTGCTTGACCTTCAGAGGAGTAAGTCATCAAGATGCTGTCTTTTGAAGGCACCATCTCAGAGATAGTACTTGATAGAATTTTTGGTGTTCTTTGAAATGTTGATTTATAGTTGAGATGTTATTTTCAAGTTTATGCTTTTCTTCAAGTCTAAATATATGTATGCATTTCAAAATGAATGTTCATGGCTATAATTAAAAAATTTTGTACTTAAATATCATTTCAATGGGATTAACATGATGTGGGGTTAAATGTATTTGCTCAGAGGACTTTAATTTTTATTTGTGAAAATTATGTTGTATCTAAATATTTATAATTAGATTTGTTAAATTTTCAAATACCCTTTTGTCATTAAAAAAAAACCTAATTCATTAGTCAGCATGAGGATTGTTTTAATTTCAGCCTTCTCTTTTTTTACAATAGGACTGGATTCAGCATCAAAATACTTCCACCCATATTGAGAGCTGTCGGCAATTACGTCAACAGTAAGAACATTTTCTTCCCTTTTTTTACAGGCAGCAGAGTTAGAAAATAGCTAATGATCACATATAACTATTAAGTATTTTCAGTGTGATAATTTGTTAAAAATACTTTTTAAAGCTATTGCTTATTTAAAATAATAATCCTAGAGAGGTATGTTTAATTTTCCAAAAGGAGAGCGCCCTGTGATCCTTCTCTGTCTCCTTCCTACTTAATCCCCAGTAGGTAATTTTTTGATTGATTTTCCTTGCTTATTTGCCTTTCCCAGATTGGTTGAGAACAGATATCATTCTTTTCCATTATCTCCCCCTTCCCCCCTCCCCCAATGCCTTTTATTGAAGGAGGGAGGAGGTCTTAAATACAGGCTTACAGCACAATGGGAGAACCCCAGAGGGCAGAAGTTTGCCACCATGTTTTACAATCTTGCATCTAAGCTGTTAATGCCCATTATGCAAAATACACAGACAAGGAACTTCCCTTAAGCATTCAGGAGGGTGGAACCTGGCAGGGAATTAGCATAGGGAGGATATCAAGGTCAAGGTCAGCAAGCAAGGCAACAGTTACCCAAAACAGGGGCCAGTGGATGTAGGGATGATGTTCTGGCTGTCATGCCACAGCTTCCCAGAGGGACCATCCACAGTCTTCTGGGTGGCAGTGATGGCATAAACTGTGGTCACAAGTCCCTCAACAATGTCAACGTGATCTTAGATAACCTTGGCCAGGGGCTTAGCAGTTGGTGGGGTAGGAGGCATTGCTGATGTCTTGGGTAAGTTGTCATACAAGTCATACAAGTAGTTCATGTCCATCACAAACATGGCATCAACTAAAGGGCCAGAGATGGTCACTCTACCCTGCAAGTGGACCTTCTCCATAGTGGTAAAGACACCAGTACTCTATAACATAATCGGCACTAGCATCACCCCTTTTGATGTTGGTGGAATCTCACTTTTAGAAAGTGGAGGTGGCCTTCCCATTGATGACAAGTTTCCCAGTCTCAGCCTTGACTGTGCTGTGAAACTTGTGGTGGGTAGAGTCATCCTGGAACGTGTAGAGCATATAGTTGAGGTCAATGAAGGGTCACTGATGGCAACAATATCAACTTTGTCAAATTTGAAGGTAGCCCTGGTGACCAGTCATCCAGTACAGGTAAATGATCCCTCTGACCTCTGCCATCGTGTCTTAGGGAGGAGGCTGTCCCTGCATAAGATTCAGCTGTCTCTGGAATGGGGAGAGGAGCAAAAAATCCATTTTGTACCTTTTATCTTGCTGCTGAGATTGAAATTTGAATGTTAGTAATTTAATATAATCAATATGTCCAGTTACTAATAGGTAAGATTGGTAAGTTCGAGGATGAAGATGTAGTATTTTTAGCCTTCTTTGATACTCCTGTTCCCACTACCTCTTTTTCTCTCTTGATTCTTTATTCTTACATTGTTTTTTCTTTTTCTGTTTAAGTGTTAGCAAGCATAAGATTCTATTCTCAGACCCCATGTTTATACATCTACCCTGTGTTACTTCACTCATAAGGGTATAGTTATGGCTTTTTTATGTTTAATTTCTAAATACCTCAGTCTTTATCTTTCCCCATAATTCCAGATACTCATTTATAAATGTTCTTGAAACATTCCCTTATTATCCTTGCTTTAGAAATGTTCATGAGGGGGCCAGCAAGATGGTTTTGTTGGCAGTGGTGCTTGCCATGCAAGCCTGATTACCTGAACGCAGTCCCTGGAGACCAAGTAAAGGTGGAAAGGTACAAACAAAACTGACTTCACAAATTGTTCTCTGACCTCCATATGTGTGCCATAGCATACACAGCTGCACACATACTCATATAATAATAATTAATTTTCTAATTGAAGAAATAAATGTTCATGAACTCCCATTGCTTATTTTTCGTGCAAGTTTATAACTTGATTTCAGGGCCCTCCCTAGTTTATTTCTTTCTCTAATACAGTGGTTCCCAATCTGTGGGCCGCAATTCCTTTGGAGCTCGAATGACCCTTTCACAGGGGTCACCTAAGATCATTGGAAAACACAGATATTTACAAGTAGCAAAATTACAATTATGAAATAGCAATGAATTTTATGGTTGGGGTGTCACTACAACATGAGGAACTGTATTAAAGGGTCTTTTTTAAAAAAAAAATTTTTTTTCTTTCCTTTTACATACCAACCCTTGTTCCACCTCCCTCCCCTTCTCCTGCTCCCCCCCACCTACCCCCATCCCACCCCTAGCCCCTCCTCATCAAGGGTAAGGCCTCCCTTGGGTAGTCAACACAGGCTGGCATACTACATTGGGGCTGAACCTAGCCCCTCCTCCTTGCATCAAAGCTGAGCAAGGCATCACACCATAGGGAATGGGCTGTAAAAAGCCAGTTTGTATACCCGGGATAAGTCCTGGTCTCTTTGCCAGGGGACCCACAAACACATCAAGCCACACAACTTTCACCTACATTCAGAATGCCTAGTTTGGTTCCATGCAGGCTCCTCAGCCTTCAGTCCAGAGTCCATGAGCTCCCACTAGCTTGGGTCAGCTATTTCTGTGGTTTTTTCCCATCATGATTCACACACACACACACACACACACACACACACACACACACACACACACACACCTCTCCCACTCTTATAATCCTTTCTCTCTCACTTCAACTGAACTCCAGGATCTTGGCCAAGTGCTTGGCTGTGGGTCTCTGCATCTGCTTCCATCAGTCATTGGATGTAGGTTCTATGATGACAATTAAGGTAGACACCAATTTGAGCACAGGGGAAGAAGGCTAGTTCAAGCACCCTCTCCACCTTTGCTATGAGTCTTAGCTGGGGACAATCTTGTAAGTTCCTGATGTTTTCCCTATCTGCAGATTTCTTCCCATCCTCTTAATGGTACAATCTGTAAAGATATCTCTTTCAAAATATCTTAACAATAGGAAAGTTGAGAACCACTGTTTTAAAGGAGACCCACAGCCAACCACTTGGCCTTTTTATTATGCCCACCATTACTTCTGTGCTGCAGCAACCAGTGCCTGGAGTAGGACCACTTGGGGTTTACCTCCAGGTTCTTTGTTCCACCATACTAGCTGTAATCAAGTCCAGGCCTGTTAATAGATTTTCTTTTTCTTTTTGAGATAGGTTCTCACCAAGTAGCCCTGGCCA
Organism: Peromyscus californicus insignis; assembly: GCF_007827085.1. Lineage (NCBI taxonomy): Eukaryota > Metazoa > Chordata > Mammalia > Rodentia > Cricetidae > Peromyscus > Peromyscus californicus. Next base: position 100,644,343 of record NW_026294584.1, on the reverse strand, counting down.
GCCTGGAACTTGGTTTTTATAAACCAAGATTGTCTTGAATCCACAGAGATAGTGTTTGCTTCTGCCTCTCCAGTGCCAAGATCATTAATACATTTTTAAAGGACTACCTAAAAAGCAATCTTTTCTTTTAATTCCTCTTTCTTACATGTATTTTTCCAAGTGCTGCTGGATATAACTTAAAAGAGTATGATACAATGTTGTGTTCTGTGTGTCCCAACAGAAAGTGTGAAAATGATACATTCCCTGGAGGTTTGTTTTTAAATTATGTATATGCGTATGCATCTGTATGTGGCTACATGCATATGAGTGTAGGTGCCTACAAGGCCAGAAACATCAGATCCTCCTGAAAGACTTGAAGGTAGCTGTGAGCCACCTGGTGTGGATGCTTCTCTTCAAGAGCAGGATGCCGCTTTAACTTTGACAAGACTTCTTTTCAGCCTTCCTGTAGAATTTTGTAAAATGGTTAAGATAGTTCTCTCTTTGTCTTCCCCTCTATGTATGGGGTGGGGGCACAATGAGGGAGTGCATGTGTGTGTATAGGCTTGTATTGGCCACAGGTCAAAATTGGATGTTGATCCTTAGGAGCCTTCCACGTTCTTTTTTGAGACAGGATCTCTCACTGAGACGTGGGGCTCATAATTAGGTTGGGCTGGCTGACTTATGAGCACAAGGTATCTGCATATCTCTACATCCTTAGCATTGAGATTACAAGCACACAGCTTGTAATGCCCAGCTTTTTACAGGAGTTTGGAGTTCGAACTCTGGTCCTCCATCTTGTGCAGCAAGTTCTTTACAGACTGAGCTAGCTTCTGAGCCAGTGTTTCATGTAGACCTGTGATTTTCAACCTCCTAATGTTGCGACCCTTTTATACAGTTCCTCGTGTTGTGATGATCCCCAACCACAAAATTATTTTGTTGCTTCATAACTATAATTTTACTACTGTTATGAATTGTAATGTAAATATCTGATATGTGACCCCTGTGAAAGGGTCATTCATCCTCAAAGGGGTCTCATCCCACAGGTTGAGAAATGCTAATATATGGGTACCTTAAATCCCAGCACTCTGGAGGCAGAGACAAATCTCTGAGTTCAAGGCCAGCATGGTCTGTAGAGCAAGTTCTAGGACAGCCAAGGCTTCACAGAGAAATCCTATCCAAAAAAAAAAAAAAAAAAAAAGAGGAGGAAAGAGAAATGCCAATATAGATGAAGGTGATCTTGAACTCTGTTCTTTTTCCACTTCCTAAGTGCTGGGAAACCAGGCATGAACCACCATGCCTAGCATCTATCTTCTCTACTCTTTGTTTATCTCTACCTAGACTAATACTTTATACCTTAAAATCTTTTGTGTTTACTATTTGACTTTAAAAAAAAATGAGGTCTTGGTTAATGTTTTCTGATGTATTTACTAGCGTGATACCTTGATCAGATAGTGAATTAGGCATAAAAATGTTATTCTCAAAAAAAAATTTTTCATATTTCAACTTAAAAAAAACTTTGGGGGGCTAGGGTTTTTCTGTGTAGCCCTGGCTGTCCTGGAACTCACTCTGTAGACAGGGCTAGCCTCGAGCTTAACAGATTAGCTTGCCTCTGCCTCCTGAGTGCGGGGATTAAAGATGTTTCCTGCCACTACCTGACCATATTTCAACTTCTTAAATTATATAAACTTAAGTTTGAGCCGTTCTGACACATTTCAGGTAAAGATTAATTGATTATTAATTAAATGATTAACTTTATTAAATGATGTAAAAGATTATTATTGCTTGAACTGTCATTAATAATAGTGTTTATTTTTCAAATAGATACCCTGATTGGAACCCTGAGATTCTCCCATCCAGAAGGTAATAGTTTTTTAATAGTATTAATTATTACAACTTATTTCTTTTAAAAAGTAAACGGTAAAGTTATTTTTTGGAATTGTCTTGTTTTTTTTTTTGTTTTTTTTTTTTTGGTTTTTTGAGACAGGGTTTCTCTGTGTAGCTTTGCGCCTTTCCTGGAACTCACTTGGTAGCCCAGGCTGGCCTCGAACTCACAGAGATCCGCCTGGCTCTGCCTCCCGAGTGCTGGGATTAAAGGCGTGCGCCACCACCGCCCGGCTGGAATTGTCTTGTTTTTATCATGTTTGATTTTGGGTTTCATTGTAGACAGAGTCCTAGCTACCTCTGCCTCTCAAATGCTAGGGTTAAAGACATACACACCACACCCTGTTATTGTGTTTATTTTTAAACAGTTGGAAAATGCAAACATTGATGGGTCTTCTTTATTCCAGCTTAAATGTGCTTTCTTCTATGGACTTTCACTTTCTTTAGTCTTAATATTTTGTTCTGATCCTATTGTCATTTTGTGTTTGTGGGCACCTAATTATAAATATATAAATAACTTGAATGCTGAGAATTGTCTTATTTAGTTCTGAGTTCCTTTAGGATCTGCATACAGATGTACAGAAGTCAGTGAAATATGTTTGGATTGCATAATCTTTCAGGGAAAATTCATTGTAAAACAGTTTATATAATTTCCAGCTGGGTGTTGGTAACACATGCCTTTAATCCCAGCACTTGGGAGGCAGAGACAACAGATCTCTGTGAGTTCAAGGTCAGCCTGGTCTACAGAGCTAGTTCCAGGATAGCCAGGGCTATGTGAAGAAACTCTGCCTTGAAAAACAAACAGACAAATTCCTAGTTTCTTTATATAACTTAAAATATTTGCAAAATAACTGATACAGAGAAAAATCTAGGAAGTGGATAAAAATACTCTAAGGTAAACTAGAAAGAAGAAAGTTTTAAGCAAATTGAAGATTAATCATCTCTTCAGATTACTTTTTCTGTACTCATAAAAGTAGATACACTTTTTCATTTATTTATTCTGTGTGTGTGTTCATATGCATATGTGTATGTGCCATGGTGTTTGTAGATGTCAGAGAACAACTTTCCAGAGTTTGTTTTCTGTAACTTTGTAAGTTCTGGGGATCAAACTCAGGCTGTCTGCTTGCAAAGCACCTCTGAGCTGTTTTCCTACCCATTTGCTTGTTTTAAATAAACTACTACTGAGCCACGCAGGCATGGTCGTTCACACCTGTAATCCCAACATTTAGGAGACTGCAATTGAGAATTGCCACAAATTCAGAGTTATCCTGGGCTGCATACTGAGAGCCTGTCTCTAAAACAAAAGCAGATAGATAGATAGATAGATAGATAGATAGATAGATAGATAGATAGATAGATAGATAGATAGATAAATGAAAGTAAAAAAATACAATGAAAGGTGTGGGGAGATTGCTCAGTGGTTATGAACACTTACTGTTCTTGTCAAGGACCATAGTTCAGTTCCTAGCACTCATGAGAGGTGGCTCACAATGTATAATTCCAGCTCTAAAGGATCTGATATCTCCTTGGGCACCTACCTAGACACAGATGCACACTTGTGCACACTCACAAATAATAAGTAATAAAAATAAATGTGTTTTAAAAGCTACTTCTGTTATTTAATATAGTTTAAATCTACATTGAATTGCTGAATCTTGTTTCTGTTTTCTACTCTGTAGAAATGAGAGCAATAGGAAAGAAAATGAAACTCCAAGAAGACGTTCTCATTCTCATTCCCCCAGTCCGAGGCATTCTAGGAGATCAAGCTCAAGTCACAGATTCCGTCGATCTCGAAGTCCAGCTCGTTATACCTATAGACCGAGGAGTCGAAGTCCGAGAATTTGCCATCGTGTCATTTCTAAATACAGGTCTAGATCCAGATCCCGTTCTCCATATAGAAGTCGAAATCTCACTAGAAGAAGCCCAAAGTCCTACCGATCAGTTAGCTCTGAAAGGACATCAAGAAGATCAGTGAGATCAGGTACACTAATGATCCTGATGCCATCACTTTGTTTGCAGTTTTGGAAATGAACTGTTGTATTTTATTAAATTTTAAAGTTGCTGTATGAAATTGAACTTGCACTTGAGAGTTGACAAGATGTATGAAAAGTTTAGTTCATCTGCATCCATTTTAAAAATCAAGGACCAAGTTGGGTGGTGGCCTTTAATCCCAGGACTTGGGAGACAGAGGCAGGTGGATTTCTGTGAGTTCAAGGCCAGCCTGGTCTACAGAGCAAGTTCCAGAACAGCTAGGGCTACACAGAGAAACTGTCTCAAAAAACCAAAACCAAAAATAAATAAATAATAAAAACCAAGGACCTAAGATAAGCCAGGTGATACACTCCTGTAATTCTAGCAAATGGGGAGGCTAAGATCGAGGATCAAGATTTCAAAGTTATTCTTAGCTACATACAATAAGTTTGAGGCCAATCTCATATTTTGAATAATTACCTCTTAATTATTTAATAATGGTTTAATGACCTTTCTAAAAGTGGCTCATTTATTAAAATACACACACACACACACACACACACACACACACACACACACACACACACACATACACACACACATGTATACACATAACCCATAATGAAAGAAATCATTGTTCATGTTAAGGTAGTACCTTGAACATGTCTTCAATTATATTCAATATATTTTAAGAAATTGAATGGAAATGGAAATAAGTAAAAAGTGTAAGCTGGCTAATCTCAGTATAATTCAAAACCCTAAGTCTCCCATGGGGTTCCACAAGGTCTTTTCAGTGTTGTGTGAGGTCTTTTCCTTTTCTAAGAACATAGCTGTGTTGTGGTTGATTTTCCTTGTACTTTGAACCAAAATTGTTCATCCACCATACATAATGGGTACAGAAGCAGGGATTTATAAAAAAGCAGGGATAGGTATCTTTCAAGTTCAGTGTTAACATATTTGGAAAAATGTGGAACGATACTACTCATCTCATCCTTTTGATAAGTAATTAATTTTCTATAAAAATATGTTAATATACAAGCTTATTATTAAATGATTTAGCAGTTTTAAAATTCTACTTTAACTTCTGATGTGTTAAATAAAAAGAATATAACAAAAAATAAACTCTGGCTTCCTGAGTTTGTCAAGGGACTCTACAACCAAAACTTTGAGGACTATTGACATAAGGAAAAGTCACTGAACAAAGACACTGCTGTATATAGAGCTTGAAGAATGAGCAGTTGAAGACTGAGAACTGTGTGTGTGTCCACATGTGTGCATGTGTGTGTATACCTGTGTGCAAGCATGTATGTAGTATGTGTGTGCTCCTTATTAAGCTTGAGAATGGCTCTGAAATCTTACTCATGTTACTTAGTGTCTTGAAATGGTTCTTTAACTTCCTTAAAAAAAAAAGACATTTACTAGATTATATGGTTTTATGAACATTGTCTTGTAGCATAATCTCTCATTAAATAAATATTTGCTTAATAAATGCTTGAGTAAATAATGTACACTTAGAAATAAAATCCAAAGAAATGAGACAGGACTGGGTTGTTGTAAGAATGCTACATGCTTTTTAGTTCTTTTTAATTTGTACATATGTATATGTGTATTTTTTTAACCAGATAGAAAAAAGGCATTAGAAGATGGAGGACAACGTTCTGTACATGGGACAGAAGTTAATAAACAGAAAAGCACTGAAACAGTTGATAAAGGACTCTTACCAGCCCAAAAGCCTAAACTTTGCAGTGGAACAAAGCCATCAGTGAAATCTGTAAGCTCTGTAAAGAGTGACTCAAATTTAGGAGAAACCGCTGCTCACAAGTCTAAGAATCTTGAAGATGACACCTTACCAGAAGGTAAACAGGTGTCTGGTAAAGGTGCTTTTGTCCAACGTAAGGTCAGTAATTCTTTTGTGGATTAGTGCAAGTATATCTGCATTTGTTAGTATGCCAAGCAGAAAATACAATTGGATCATTGGAGTCACATTTCCAATAAATTTCCAATAAATTTGTAATCGATATTTGTTAATTACTTTGATGTTAGATCATTTTTTTTCTTATGAATAATAAAAAAAGCCTAGTAATTCAGTCTTGTAGTTTAGGAATGCCAGGTGTTTAGTGTTTTGATATACCCAAAAAAGTTGTAGTCAGGGTAGTAACCTGCTCCTTTAGTGTAGACAAGTAAGCTGAGGCAGTAGGCTTCTTACATACACTGTCTCAGAACAAAGCATGTGCTGTGATGGTGAAGCTTTTTGTTAGCTTTGGAAGCTGCGTGGCTGGTGAAGTGAATGTAACCAGCACTAATGAGTCTTAATTTTATCAGCTAGAAATGTGAGAATTGGTAATTTTCTGTCTATACTTTCTGTATAGCAGTGTAATTTGTTTTTTAGTCCTGAATTATTTTGATTATAACCTACTTGTTACTATACGGAGATGCTGTTTTATTGTATGTTTTGTTGAGTTATTGTTAAATAACATCTCCTAAACTATTACTAGAATAATTCTAATAGGCCTAATATTTATATGGTATTGTAATATGTACTTTTGAATGTGTGTATATATATCCTCTTTCCTTTTTTTTTTTTTCTTTTTTTTTTTTTTTTTTTGGTTTTTCGAGACAGGGTTTCTCTGTGTAGCTTTGCGCCTTTCCTGGATCTCGCTCTGTAGACCAGGCTGGCCTTGAACTCACAGAAATCCGCCTGCCTCTGCCTCCCGAGTGCTGGGACTAAAGGCGTGCGCCACCACCGCCCGGCTCCCTCTTTCCTTTATTTTTTGTTTTTTTTGTTTGTTTGTTTGTTTTGAGACAGTCTCATTTTGTAGCTCTGACTGTTTTGGAACTCACCATGTAGACCAGGCTGTTCTGGAACTCACAGAGATCTGCCTGCCTCTGCTTCCTGAGTGCTGAGATTAAAAACATGTGCCACTCTGCCTTGTTTCTTATTTCATTTTTAAAAAGAAATACTGGACAGTAAACACTTTTATTGTGAGTTAACAGGTGATGACTTATTTACCTTTCTGGGCTTTGATCTTCCTCAGAAAGAACTTAAGTTCCTTGTCCTCTAGCTCATAGTCATCTGCTCTGCCATGCTGCCCCAATCTTGGCAGTGCAGGCAAGCAGCTTACCCTGCATTTTTCTATTAAAAGACAGTATCTTGCTATAATGCCCAGGTTTGTCTTAAACTTTGATAATCCTCTTACCTCATCCTCCCAAGTGTTGGCAGAAGTGTGCAGCACCACACCTGGCATGTATGGGTCCTTAAAAGTACTATTCCCATCCCTTGAATTACTGGAATGTAGAATGAACAAAGCTGTAATATCTACAAGAGATCCATAAAGATATTATGATGAGTAGTAGAGATTATATGTGGAGTTATAATCACCGTACCTTGTGTCGTACATGTTTTCTTTCATTCCAGATTCGGTCTCGGAAAGATCAGTCTTTGACTTCCAGTTCAATTCTTCTTGTGTCTGAACTTCCAGAGGATGGCTTTACTGAAGAAGAGATTAAAAAAGCATTTCAGCCATTTGGGAACATTAGTGATGTCCTTCTTGTTCCTTGTAGAAATGAGGTGAGTCATCTAGTCATTTATGAAAGTTCAGGCTGACTTGTTGCTCTTGTGGTGGTGATGTTGGTATCTTAGCTGCTTGTCCTGTGTATGTCATTGTTCACTGACAGTTAACATAAATGTTCCACAGTATTTGCATTGACAGAGTGGAAAGCTTCCAGGAATGAACAAGGTTCCAGGGAATAGACATTTTTATACAATAAAGGGCCAGATAATAATTATTTAAGGTTTTGTAGGCTGGTCATAGGGTCCCAGGTATTTTGCCATTGTGTTAGAGAAGGTAAGTATGGATATGTGAACGAGAAAACATTCTAAAAATTGTAAATAAACAGAATTTGGACACACAAGTTATATGAAATAAATTATTTCCTTTGTACAATAAGTATTGTTTACATGTATGCTATACTCCTAATAAAGTTTGTGAATTGTGGACCAACTCTAGACTAAGAGTAACAGACTATTGTGAGTTAAGGAAAAGGGAAGACATGATAATTGCTTTTAAGCAAAAGGCTTTAAAAATTTAGGGCTTGGGGTTGGGGATTTAGCTCAGTGGTACAGTGCTTGCTAGGCTCTGGGTTTGGTCCTCAGCTCAAAATGTCCCACCTTTGCTAATGCATGCAATTTTAATTAAATGCCATGGGCCACAAACAAAGAAATGAAGATAAGAAAAAGACTTGCTAAGAAGAAGAAGGGGTTTGGTGAAGGGAGAGCATAAGAAAAGATCCTGGTGGTCATGCCAGATGTGATACCTAGAGATCAAAACCGAGTCTCATTTCACTAGATAAACCTTTCACCAACCCATAATATTTCTTAGAGATTTCTATAGAAACTAAAAGCCTGTAATTTATTCCACATTTCTTTCAGTTTTTAAAAATAGATCTTTATGTGTATGGGTGTTTTGTCTACATGTAGTCTGTACACCACATGTGTGCATGGTACCTGCAGCAGGTGCTGGAATTTGAGCCCAGATCCTCTGGAAAAGCATCCAGTGCTATTAACTGCTGAGCCATCTCTCCAGCCCCATTCCTCATTTCTTATCACTTAGGATTATTTGCTCACTATGGATGAATCTTAAGTAAAAATAACTAATGTTTCTTTGGTAGTTCCCAACCCCAGTGGGGAAAAAAAAATGTGTATTTTTAAAAACTTGTTAAAAAACAAAAAATCAAACTTAAAGATCTTGGCCACCCTCCTGTTGTTCAGTTAGCCATGCCTTCCCATTTCTTCCTGTTCTAGGAGCCTGCATCCCTTATCTTGGTAATAGTATAGAAGTTATATAAAGTTAAATGTGTATTGTGTGTGAAACATCCTTAATATCAAATTATAGGTTAGCAAAACAAACAAAGAAAAGAAAACAAAACACCAGTTCTTGAGATGGAGATAACCTCATAGTTTTATGTTCCACAGAGAAGTGTTAACTCCATTTTAAAATGCAGAGCCATAAGCCAGGTGAGGTGGCATATGAGAGGTGGGGACAGGAGGGTCAAAATTTGAAGGGCAATCTTGGCTACATAGCAGTTCAAGACCAGCCTGGATGAGACCCTATCTTAAACATTTTTGAATATAAATAAAATGGATCTTTTAAACATAGATTTTGTTTCATACACAAGAAATTTTATTTTAGGCTTACTTGGAGATGGAGTTTAGAAAAGCAGTTACTACAATCATGAAGCACATTGAAACAACGCCTATTGAAATAAAAGGAAAAAGTGTGAAAGTATGTGTTCCAGGAAAGAAAAAAATACAGGTAAATTGAACTTAAATGTTTTTGTTACTTAACTTTTTAAATATGTGGGACATGTATAGAATATACATAAATCTTAGTCCAAAAGATTAAAAACTTCTTTTTATCTGTATGCATATGTACTACCACAACTAGTATAATATTAAGTGATGAGCAACAGACTAAGGCAAGATAGTACCAGATTAACAAACCTTAAACTGCTGGGTTGCAAAGTAGAAATAATATTGACAGCATTGTAGAAGTCCCCATGACTGGTTTGTTTCAATTCTTAAACCTTCTCTTCTGCCTGCAGGTAATCCTTGGTTTCTGAAACCATAATTATGCTTACAAGTTTTGAACTTTACATCAGTAAAATCTGTTCTGTTCTCTGGAGCCCTTTGTTTCTTTAGAAATATTAGTGTTTGAGTTCAGTTTTCCTAGACTATTTTCTGTGCTTCAAATGTTCATAGATAATATCTATAGAATTATTTAGAAATTTCCAGTAAGTATTGCTTCCAGTAAGTATGGTTATATATGTTTTTGTAGTTTAGCTTTTTATTTGCTGTGGAATGCCTTCTTTAGAGATTCATTAGCACATATTCCTCAGTTAGTAGTAATTTAACCTTAAAAGTAATTGAGGCTTTCCTCATTCTTTGATGACTTCAGTGTTGTGTTATGTGATAATAATGATTATCTTGCCAGTTCCTTTTGTATAGATACTTAATTATTCCTTTTTTTTTTCATTTCCAAAAGCAAGACTTTAGTTAATTCCTCATGACTTTTATAGGCCATCCTTTTGTATTTATGATTTGTACATGCCAGAACAGTTGTTTGGGTGAAGGATGTAGGTATTAATGCATCACCTGTAGAGTAGCTGCAGTCACTTACACCCTTGTGATTTATGAGAACTGGTATACTTGTAACACCATCTTAATCTCTTCAGTTAAAAAAATCTAGTAGGTAATACATGCTGTATTATTTTAAAAATATTAGCTATTTAAGTTAACTCCTCTATTGAATTTCCTGTATCTTTTTCCATTTTTCTGTTCATATTTTTGTTGATTTTTGGGAGAAGAGAGTGTCACTATATAGAGCCCAGGTTAACCTCAAATTTCTATCCCTGTGCTTCAGCTTCCCTGGTGCTGTTACAAGCATGAGCCACCACATGCAGCTTTCTATGGTGAGCTGCCATATGGGTGTTGGTCATTGAACCTAGGTCCTCTAAAAAGCAGCCAGGACTCTTTAACCATTATGCCATCTGTCCAGCCCCAAGTTTTATACTGTAAATTTAAATTTTATTTATTGTTTTGTGTGGCTGATGTGCCTATAGATGGTACACATACGGTCTTTTCACTCTGGAATCTGGGGATCAAACTCAAGTTGTCAGGTTTGTTCAACAAGCTTTTACCCAATAAACAATCTTGTTGACCCAAAGTAGTTGGGATATGTAATATAAACTCTTAAGAGTCCATTATCTGTGGCCCTTTATTTTGGATTTCATTTTCTGTAGTTTCAGTTACCCAGGGTCAACTGTAGTATAAAAGTATTAAGTGGGAAATTCTGAAAGAGATACTCCATATGTTTTAAGTTCAATATTGGGAAGTCCACAACTGTCTGGCTTTATCCTGGTAAGATGTGAAGAACCCTTCTGTCGAGTATATGCATGATGTATATACTGTCGGCCCTTCAATTACTCAGTAGTGGTCTCTGTTTTTGTATTTACTGTTGAGAACTCATGGTGCTTATGTTTTTTTAGATTATAATATAATACAATTACATAATTTCTCCCTTCCCTTTCCTTCCTCCAAACCCTCCCATATACCACACCTTGCTCTCTCAGATTCATGGACACTTTTTAATTCATTGCAGTTACACACACACATACATACATACACACACATAAACATATACACATATACATACACACACACACACACACACACACACACACACACACACGTGTGATACACACACACACATATATTCCTAAATATAATCTGCTCAGTCTGTATATATACTGTTACTCATATGTTTCAGGGCTGACCATTTGATATTGACTAACCAATTGGTGTACTCTTTCCAGAGAAGGCTGTTTTATCCACTCTCAGCATTCCTTGGTTGCCTGTAGTTCTTTGTGGTTAAGGCCTCATGAGCTTTCTCCTGTCCACTTGAGCATATCTATTGGTGTCACCTATATTTAGGCAGTCACTTTTGTGAGACTCTATGGGTGTAGCTTCTGACATTACTAAGAGACATAATCTCACAGCAAATTCCCTGTTCTTCTGACTCTTACAATTTTTCCTTATATTTCCTCTTCTGAAATGTTCTCTGAGCCTTAGGTGGGGGAATGTTTTATAGATGTATCCATTGAGACTGGGCTCCATAACTCTGCATTTTGATTGGTTCTGGTTTTCTGTAATGGTCTTGTCTGTTGCAAAAGTTTCCTTCATGAGGAGTGATGGCTATACTTATCTGTGGGTATAAGGACAAATGTTTAGATTGTTGTTAGGGATATGTGGATGTAGAAAAGTGGTCTTCACTAACAGTAGTTGACTAGGTTTCCAGTACTAGGCATGGTTTCCACTTTGTTGAGTGGATCTTAAGTCCAGTTAGAGAGCCGATGGTTGCCGCCAAGGTCTGCATGCCACCATTGCACCCTTAGGGTTATTGTACCATTGTTGTAGTTCATAAGCATCATAGCTGGGTGGGTAGGACTGGTTGCTTCCCTCCTTTGGAAGCTTGTATGGTACCATCTGGTACTTTTTGAGATAGAATTTTATTATGTAGCTCTGCTGAGTGCCTGTGTAGACCAGGCCGGCCTCCAACTCACTGACATTGGCCTGCCTCTGCCCCTCTGTGACTCCACACCTCTGCCTCCTGAGTGCTGGGATTAAAGACATACACTACCCTCTCAAATGTTCATGGTACTTTTATTCAAGTAATTCTTACTTTATTCAGGTATGGCCTTAGTGTATATGTTGGCAGTCTGTATATGCCAAAGAAGCCATGAAATACTTCCTGAAAGTGAAAAAGACAGTATGATGTTTTGAGAGACCATATAACTTTAATTGCAGTATATTATGTTCTATTACCACCATTAATCTTTTATTCTACTTAATTTATGCATTGAGATATATAAATATATATATATATACATATATAGTGAAAAATTGTATATGGTTTCATACTGTGTATAGTTTCATCTACTAGAGTTCTGGGAGTGCATTCCACATAAAAAGGCGAGACTACAGGACTGATTTTTTTTTCCTTGAGTTTGATGAAAATTTTTAAGAGTAGGAACAGTAAGTTCAGTCTCATTTTATGTTGTTGAAAGAATATGGGTATAGGAAGGGAGGACAGAATCAGAGGTTCTTCTGAAGCTGTTGTAATTACCAAAACATGATCACAAAATTAAAGGAAATTTAAGTACAAAAGGGTAATGACCATTTATTTATACTTCAGAGTACAGAGATTTTTGAATGTTTTCATTGTTGAACTCTATACATTTTTCTGTATTGTGTAAACTGTCTTTTTTAGTTGGGGGAAAGCTAATTTTTTGTTCTGAATAATATTTCCTTCTTAGAACAAAGAAATGAAGAAGAAACTTTCAGATTCCAAGAAGTCATTTGCATCTGCTTTAAAGTAAGTGAATCTGTATTTTCATATAAAAAATTAACGTTCATTTGTGTTAAGAAATTTTAATTTTTAAGACTACATTTTTAACCACCATGATTATAAAATTGTACATGAATTTAAATTTTCTTAAACACTCCAGTTTTAGAAATGTATAGAACTTAGAACTATTTTTCAGTGGTTCTGATTTTTTTTTCTTTTAAATAGAAAAGAGACAGATGCTTCCAAAACCATTAAAACTGTTACTTCAGCCTCTTTTGGTAAGTTGTAAACTGTGTGTGTGTGTGTGTGTGTGTGTGTGTGTGAGAGAGAGAGAGAGAGAGAGAGAGAGAGAGAGAGACAGACAGACAGACAGACACCCTCATGGTCCTTGCTTTTCATGTTTTGAGTCAGAATCCCTTGTTGCTTGCTGTTTGTGTATTCCAGTTTAGCTGACCCTTGAGCTTCTAAGGATTCTCCTGTCTCTTCCAGTTTGCCTGAGGCATGCTTGGATTACAGATGAATGTTTATTGCATACAACTTTACATTGGCCCTGGTATCTGATCTCGGGTCCTTGTGTTTGTAAGGCAAACACTTACCCACTAAGCGCCCCCCAGACCAAGTTAATTTTTCAAACTCATTCAAATGAATGTATTTTGTCAATTTACTTGAAACTTCTTGTAAAATGGTGTTAGGAAAACATTATTTTTTGAGCCTTTAGTAGAGGTGACCCAAATACTGTTCCTTTTGGTTTGGTTTGTTTATGTTTTGTTTTAATGAGACAGGATCTCTCTACATAGCCTAAGCTGACCTCAGACTTACAGAGGTCCTCCTGCCTCTGACTTCCTAGTGCTGAGATTAAAGGTATGTGCCACCACACCTGACTTATAGGAGACTTTTAAATGTGAAAATTTATGTATATGTCCATAATTAAAGAAAAAATGAATCAGACTCATTCTCATGCTGAAAGATGGCATCTCTTGCTACCAGGATAGGCTGGTGATTTTGTTAGTGTGGAAATAGAGCCCACCCAACTCTCAATCAATATTAATGGAACTATTTGTACAGCCTTTGAAGGAAAGTTTAATATTATTAAATTTTATTGAATGAAAGAAGGGAGAAAATTTGAGTTGTTTGCTTTATTATGCATGTGTGAATACATATGCATATGCTTATGCCTCTTCTGCAAACCTCAGGTCTCATCCCCAGGAATGCTGTCCTCTTCCTTTTAGGCAGTGTCACTTATTTACTCTGAGCTCACCAGTTAACCTAATTCCCAGTGATTCTTCTGTCTCTGCCTTCCTAGGGCTGGGATTAATACTCAGAATTTTATGATTTTTGGGAATCTAAGTCATGTCCTCATTGTTTACAAAGCAAGTACATTACCAACTGAATCCCCCCCCAACACTAAAAATCCTTATCTAAGGATTTTTCTAAGTAATAACTCCTAGGACAGAAAGGATTGGAGGTTGCAATGCCCTTCGAAAATTATTCCAAGGTTAGCTCTTACCTAAATTTGAATATTGTTTGTAATGTTTTATTGAAATAACATTTTTCTCATTATTTTAGCCAAAACTGGACGAATAAAGCCATCTACATTCAAAGTGAACAGATTTACAGGTATGCTATTTATATATTGCCCATTTGTTTCTTGTAGTGCTGAGGATTGAATGCACAACTTTGTGAGTTCTTTGGCAAGTGCTCTACTATTGAAGTACACTGCCAGTTGTGAAGTATATTTTATTAGGATTCTAGTTACTAGTTAAATTGCTGAAGAATTAATTGGCTTGTATTTCATGTGATAAAGTATGTGTTAAATATATGTGTTAATCTTTGAGATTATAGTCATTTAGTAGTTTTCAGAATGAGATTTAATACCCAGTGCTCTAATATTATCAAAGAATAATAATTTAACTAAAGGAGTATTTCTGAGAATGAATATCATAGCTATTTCCCTCCTCTTTCATTGAAGACTTACTGTCTTTTATATAGTAGTCCATATAAATGCACATGTAGTTTTTATAAGCTATAGTGGGTTTTTGTTTGTTTGTTTGTTTGTTTTGTTGTTCAAAACAGCATCCCATGTATCCCAAATGGGCGCTGAACTTGCCATGTGGTCAAGGCTGGCCTTGAATCCTGATACTCCTGCCTCAACCTCCTGAGTGCTAGAATTACAGGTGTGCACCACCATGCCTGACTCACTGTAGTTTTTTAAGTAATGATTAAGATTTTTTTCACTTTACCCTGGTGTATTCCCCTTTTCTCCTTTCCCTCCTGTGTGTGCTAAATATAGGTTATGACAAGAGATCTTCAGGGTGGAGAGTAGTATATTAAATTATCTTCTCTGTGTTAAAAAGGAAAATACCATTGTAATTGACAGATTTGGAATTTTCATGTAGTATTCTGAGACTGTCTTCTAAGATGGTCATACATCTTTAGGAAACTGAAATTTAATTTATTTAACAAACAGTTTGATTAAAGTTTATGGGAGTCACAAATGGAGATTGCTGGGCTGGGAACTAAAGCAGCTAGCCATACCTTAACTGCTGTAGACATTCTTCTCTTAAATTTCTAGCATCCTCATATAAGTGGTAATATGAACTTGTTTATGATAATAACAGAGTTACTATAAGAAATCTCTTAACTGGTCAGTTTATTTCAGAATAGCAAACTCGTGCATTACTAAGAATTAACTAGTTAAAAGCCAGATTCTAAGGATTGGTGCAGTAGTTGCCTATTATGGACAGGGATACATTCATATATTCTAAGACATACAGTAAATGTCTAAAATTGCAGATAATACTGAACCCATATATATATATATTCATACATGTATAATCATATATACATATACCTACAATTAAGATTTTGAGACAGGGTCTTACTGTATATCCCAGGATGGCTTGGACTCCTAAGAAGACCAAGCTGACCTCGAACTCAAGAGATCAGCCTACCTCTGGCCTTTTGAGTGCTGGGATTAAAGGGGTATGCCACACCTGGCTATGATAAAGTTTAATTTAAAATTAGCCACAGTAAGTTATATGAAGTAGTCTCTCATACTCTTGATTTTTTTTTGTTTTTGTTTTGTTTTGTTTTCTGAGACAGAGTTTCTCTGTGTAGCTTTGGAGCCTGTCCTGAAACTCTCTGTAGACCCAGGCTAGCCTTGAATTTACAAAGATCTGCCTGCCTCTGCCTCCTGAGCGCTGGGATTAAAGGTGTGCCCTACCACCGCCCAGCATTGGCTTTTGTTTTTATTTTTGTTTTAAAGAAAGCAGTTTATGCCTTCTTACATGGATGTATGAGTTATGAGGATCACTGTGAGACTTCAAAGGTGTAACAGAGATGGCTATTAATGACTAATGGGAATGTAGCATGCATGGTCTGCATATGCTGGACTCTCTGAAGCTGAACAGCTCGGGAGTCCATCCCTTTTCTCAGACTGATCCCCAATTTAAAATTCAGAAAGTGCCTTTTTCTTAAATTTTCTATTTAATACTGGCTTGTTGAACAGTTGGCGGTTCATTATGAGTAATTAAAACTTTGGATAGCAAAACTGCAGCTATTGAGAGGGCACTTGTATTGTTCATTTGCCTGTCTATGAATATAATGGGTGAGTATAGATTATTTCTGGTTTTATGGATGTTAATGGCTCTTTTTATATGATTTATTTTAAAAGAATAGCTATACTCTTATGTCTCTATTACGAAGTTGTAACAATTACCAACCTTGTGGCAGGGTGGGGTCATGGGGAAGTACATAGAATTAAGTAATGCCCAAGCTTTAACTTGTATAAAACTTAGATCTACGAATAATCTAATTCTGGGCTGTTTTCTCTTTACTTTCTTGCTACCTATAATTTTTATTAAATTTGTTCTTTGATAATTTTATACATGTATAAAATGAATTAAATTTACCTTCTCTCATTTCTCTCCTGTTGATGTGTCTGCCTATTCTGTACAAGTCCTGTCTTTTTTGTGATTTTTCTAAGACAGGGTTTCTCTGCACATAACTCTGGCTGTCCTCGAACTCACTCTATAGCTCAGGCTGGCCTCAAACTCAGAGATCCGCCTGCCTCTGCCTTCTGAGTACTGGGATCAAAGGTGTGCACTACCACCGCCTAAGTTCTTTCTTATATCCATGTGTTTTCTTTTGTTTTAGTTTGTCCTGTCCTTTGGAGCTTGATGATTGAATCCACCAATAACCATTAGTTTAGCAAGGAGTGATAGGACCCTTTGAATCCCTCTCTGATTTATGACTAATGATTGACTGGCCCAGTGTTGTGCAGGCCCGGTAGATACAACCTCAGCTGCTGTGGTAGTGTTTACAGTGGCCATCTCATGCCCTAAAGATAGCATTTCACAGCCCTTCTCCCTATCTTCTGGCTCTTACATTCTTTGCATATCTTCTTCTCCAATTTTTTATGAGCTTTAGAAGGAGTGGTGTTATAAATTTCACTATTGCTTATTCTTATCACCTAGTATAGCCATGAATCTCTGCTTTTACTACCATCCTTTGCAAAGACTAGCTTTTCTGATGAAGGCTGAGAGTAGCATTTGTCTATCGTATAAATATTAATATTTAGAAAGTAGTTTGGGGCCATGTTAGCTATACAATATTTAATTTTCCTTTAGGCCCTAAAACCATCTCAGCCATGAGTTTTTGCCCTGGTTTACAGTACTAGGTGTGAGTTCCTCCTGTGGGGAGTGCCTCAGATTCATAGAACAGTTGGGTTACTCTCATAATAATCTTGCCACTTTTGCACCAGTAGGAACATCTTGCCTGCCAAAATTATATTATAGTTTGTGGGTGTTACACCTGGTTAAGACTGTTGATATCTTTTCTCTGCAAGCGGCATTCATAGTACCTTCTGAGACTAGGGAAGCTAGCCAGGAGGGAGAAACTTTCCAGCTCAGTTCTAGCTTGAGTTCTCTATTTCGTGTAATGAAGGTGAGTGGCAACTTGAGCTATAGCATCTTACCATCTAGTTTTGGTGGGCAACCAAGAGGAACCAGCAAGGGACTATATTTGTTTTGACAACTTTTGGACCCTTATCCCACATATGGCACTGGGATTTTTTTTTTTTTTAATAATAGATCTACTAGGACATTAAGAGCAGACTTTCTGTGGCCTTCATGTATTCTTAAATAGATTTCAGTCAAGTGTGATCCAAGGACTCATACATAGAGAGGCTCTACATAATTGCTTTTGAAACCAGTGAACACATGGGATTGCTTGTGTTTCAGCTTCGTGCTTTGTATTTCAGCTTCTAGTTGATTCATACATACAGAGAAATATTTAACTTAAATCCTACTTTCTAGTAATCGATACCTCTCCCCCAAAGAAATTATCATTGTTAGATGTCCCAAAATATTTTATGTAACGTTTTATGTTTTGAATAAAATGTTATTCTTGTATTGTTTTTAATAAGGTAATTTGGAGATTGATACTATTTAAGTAAAACAGTTTTGACTATAGCTTTTGTGATTTAGGGAAATCAGCGGGTTCTGTAAAATCTGTGGTTACGGTAGCTGCAAAAGGTAAAGCTTTTATCAAAACAGGTAAGACAACTGAGGGAGAGAGGCTTATTAAATTTATTTTACAAATTTAAAGAATACATTATTGAAAGCAAGTTTAGAATTCAATAATTTCTAGTATCTGGTAACTAATCTTGAAGCATTTAGTAGAGTCTTCAGTATTTAAAATTTACAATATAGGATTTTTATTTGTTGCTGCTTTGGTCTTTAAGAATAAATGCCACTAAAGATACGTTTCTGTATCAATATTTATTTCTGTACCAATATATTATGGCTATACAATATATATATATACAACTATGTAACTGCATGGTCTAACAGTAATATACTCATAGGTTGCTCTGTCATTGTCCCTTTAACTGGTTTAATCCTTCCTCTTCTTTCTTGTTACAACTGTCATTTTACTCCCTTTCACAGCTTAAACAGTATATCTGATGTTTGTTACTTCAAAACAGATTAATTTCTCTGATAAAGAAATGAAACGCTATTTAACATAAATGTTGTACATTGAAAATAGCATGGCCCTATTAACAATATCTTTTCTAATAGTTTAATTCCAAGGAACCTTTGTTGAAATTTCAAAATATGTATTTTTAATTCTGTATTTCACATGAAAATTAAACTTGGGACTAATTTAAAGGCAACAAAAACATGTCTCGACTTAAATTTGCTTTTGATATTACTTGTAAAAAATTGAAAATAAATAATACATGTAATAAATTGCTATTCAGATTAGGTTGAGCTATTTATTTCTGATATATTAATATAAAATATACTAAATGAGTAGGCCCTTAATCTTAGAATAATGGTTTAATTCTACTTTTAAAAGCAAAATCTGGAAAGAAGTCTCTAGAAGCTAAAAAGTCTGGGATTATCAAAAACAAAGACTCCAATAAACTTGTGACTGTACCAGGTAACAATGTACTATCACTCAGTGGCTTATTTATTTGTTTGTTTGTTTGTTTGTTTATTTATTTTGGGTCCTCTTGGTTTATATTTGAGATATATTTTGAAATTTTTCTGTAAAATTCCCAAAGGGAGACCTGGGAGATGGCTCAGTTGTTGAATAGTTGTTGGGTATACAAGCATGAAAACCTGTATTTGGCTCCCACGCAACCCACACAAAAGCCAGGCATAGCATGCACCTGTAATCCCAGTGCTGGGTTGGGCAGTAGGGGGACAGACAACACAGGCAGATCCTGGAGCTCATTAGCCAACCACCCTAGCTGAATGGATGAGCTCTAGTGTCAGGGAGACCCTACCTCAAAAATACAAGGTTTGAAAGCAATGGAGGTAGACAGTAGATGTTGATCTCTGGCTTCCATATACACGACACAAGCACCTGAATGCATGCATGCATACACAGAACCACACAGCCTCACAGGAAATATTTTGTTTTCCAAAGAGAGGTTTTACTTAGATCAGCATGAAAGAACCTAAAGTGATTAAAATTCTAGCTTAAATTCTAGTTTAGATTCATTAGTTTGATTGTATTAGTGTTTTCTTAGAAAATTAAAGTAGTCTGTTTTGTGCAGCAAACTCTGAAATCAAGACTAGTACGGAAGACAAAGCCACTGGAAAGAGTGCTGAAGAAACTACTTCAGGTAGGCCAATAGAAATTTCATTTTGTGCTGTACATTTAAAATTAGAAGAAAGTATTTTTAAGAAAAGTATGGTTATATTATATGTTTGAATATGGGTTGATTTTTCTAATAGTAAGGTCAAATTAAATATATTACAATTCAGATTTACACTGTCTCTGTATCATTCTTAAGTTTTGCTCTTGAGGAATAATTGAAATGTATTATTTAAAAGCTGTTATCACTGGTCGGCAAGGCCCTCTAAATCAACTGAGCAAAGCTCATATGGACTCACAGAGACTGAAGTAGCAAGCACAGGGCCTGCATGGGTCTGTACCATGTACTCTGTGTATATTATGACTTTCAGTTCAGTGTTTTTTTAATAAACCTCCTGAGTGGGTAGACTTGGTATTGTGCCCTTTTTTAGCTCTTTTCCTTCTGCTGATTGCCTTGTCCAAACTTCAATGTGATATTTTTGTTTTATCTTAATATATTCTTTTTTTGTTACGTTTTGTTATCTCTTAGAAGCCTGTTCTTTCCTAATGAGAAACAGAAAGGGAGTAGATGTGGATCGGAGGGATGGTGGGGAGGAACTGGAAGGAGCAGAGGGAGTGGAAACTGTAATCAGGATATATTACATGAGAAAACAGTCTATTTTCAGTAAAATGAGACAAAAAGCTCGTATCACTTCTATACTGTTTCTTAGCTATTTGTCAGTCATAAACATGTTCAAATAACTTATTTAATTTATTATGGAATAGTGTAGAATCTTGAGGATCACATGAACTTTTAAAAATTGTGTTTTCATTATATTTTGGTATTAAGGTACTTTGGAGGCCACAGAAAATGAACCAGTGAGCAAGGTCAGTTTTTGTATTTTATTTACATAAAATTCTCTTAGCAACTTTGGCATGGTGAAAATTCTTAGTCATTTTCATTTCTTTAGATATGTTGGTTTAAAAACTTGAATGTGTATTTATAAAGATGGCTGTCCTCTGAGTACATGTTAAGGCAAAATGGATTTAGAATAGATAACAGCTCGTTGGAACTGAAAGAACTAGAACTTATGCACATTGGGAATTTGTTTTGTTTCATTGGAGGATTTTTGTTTAGATGGGCTTTCTTCGTATTGCAGTCTGAACTTGAGCGTGCTATGTTACAAGGAGTGACCTTGAACTTTAATTTCCCTGCTTCAACTTGGTTAGTGTGAGGATTACTAGAGTGTGTCACCACACCCAGTTTATACATTGTTGGGGATAAAACCTCAGGGTTTTGTACTTGCTTTGCAAGCGTTCCACCAACTGAGCTACATCTATAATTTCTAATAATCTTTTGTGAATTTTTTTATCTAGCCTTGAGGAAAGTAATATATTGAATACCATGGCTTTTTTGTTTTTGCTGCATTTTTTGAGAAACACGTAGGCCTTCTGATTTATATGAAGGATATAAAATTCACTGTACTTATATGTTTAAGAGTATACTAAAATCTCATTCATCTAGATTTTATTGGTTAGAGTTTGAGATTGCTCACATGCCATGCCTAAATTCATTTTTGTCTAATAATCCGCTCCTTAATAAATCACTAAATAGTATGTCTTACTTTAGGAAAAGTATTTTTTTTTTTTTTTTTTTTTTTGGTTTTTTGAGACAGGGTTTCTCTGTGTAGCTTTGCGCCTTTCCTGGAACTCGCTTTGGAGACCAGGCTGGCCTCGAACTCACAGAGATCCGCCTGGCTCTGCCTCCCGAGTGCTGGGATTAAAGGCGTGCGCCACCACCGCCCGGCAGGAAAAGTATTTTTAAGCACTGGTATAATAGGGTCAGTGTAGTACAGCATTCCAATAAAGCTATTTAGGAATTACATACCAATGCACCTGAGAGACCTGTTGTTGTTAGTCACTTGCTTTTCAAAGCTATGACTTTTGGCAAGTTTTCTTTTCTTTTTGTCCCCAAAATCAAAATAGGCCAAGTTTATCATAGAGGCTTTTCAAATTTTCCCTATATCTACAAAAGGAAAAGCTACTTAATGAAAGAATAAGTTTAGAGAATCAGTATTCTAGGGCAAAATAAATCAGAAAAGTACTTACTTATGGTATAAGGATCTTAAAGACAGTAGATAAAGTTAAAAAATATTGCCTAAGAGTGGTGATTGTTCAGGAAGATGAGAAGACACACTGCTTTGGGTTTTGAATGTACGTGCGTATCACATTGCAAGGCACAGGCATAGTAATGGTAAATGAAAGAAGGAGCTGTTGTCAGAGATAGGAATGAACGTCAATTTTAAAACAGTAAATCAAAAGGAGACTGATAGACCTGGACTAGATGACAAATAGTAGTAAATTTGTATATTCTAAAGATGTCTTAGTTACTCTTCCATTGATGTGAATGAGACATTATGACCAAGGCAGCTAATAAAAGAAAGTATTTAATTGGGGCCATGCTTACAATTTCAGAGCGTTAGTCTATGACTATCATGATGGGGAAGATGGTAGTTTTCAGGCAGGCACGGCCTTGGCCATAGGTAGAGAAAGTGAGACTGGACCTGGAGTGAACCGTTCCAACAAGATCACACCTCCTCCAACAAAGGCTACACCTCCTAATCCTTCTCAAACAGTTCTACTAACTGGGGAATCAAACACTCAAACATATAGGCCTGTAGGGCCTTTCTCATTCAATCCACCACAAAGGGCATTTAATTTTTTTTCGTTTTTTTTTTTTGTTTGTTTGTTTTTTTGGTTTTTTGAGACAGGGTTTCTCTATGTAGCTTTGGCCTTTCCTGGAACTCACTTGGTAGCCCAGGCTGGCCTCGAACTCACAGAGATCCACCTGCCTCTGCCTCCCAAGTGTTGGGATTAAAGGCGTGCGCTACCACTAACCCACAAAGGGCATTTAATTTGAGGTTCTACTAGTCTCCTGATTTATCTGGCTTCCCTCAAGTAGTAAATGCAAATTAAATACTAATCACTTTCTTAATTTGTTTTGAAGGAAATGGAGGAAATGAGTGTGGTTTTTATTTCTAATTTGCCTAATAAAGGATATTCTACAGAAGAAATTTACAACTTAGCAAAACCATTTGGCAGTTTGAAGGATATTTTGATTTTATCATCTCATAAAAAGGTAAGAAT
Source organism: Peromyscus californicus insignis (assembly GCF_007827085.1). NCBI lineage: Eukaryota > Metazoa > Chordata > Mammalia > Rodentia > Cricetidae > Peromyscus > Peromyscus californicus. Next base: position 100,621,376 of record NW_026294584.1, on the reverse strand, counting down.
TATGATGACTACTTACTATTTATAAGCACATTTTGATAAAAACATTGAATTTTTTTTTTTTTTTTTGGTTTTTCGAGACAGGGCTTCTCTGTGTAGCTTTGCGCCTCTCCTGGAACTCACTTGGTAGTCCAGGCTGGCCTCGAACTCACAGAGATCCGCCTGGCTCTGCCTCCCGAGTGCTGGGATTAAAGGCATGCGCCACCACCGCCCGGCCTGAATTTTTAAATACAGTAAAGATTTAAGGGATTATCTCTAAACTCGTGCAAGCTAACAGATGTTTAAAATTTTTATAATATGCTATTTTTGTTTTGTGTTTTTGAAACGGTGTCTTACTTAGGCTAACTACAAACTCAAACTCATGATCCCTCTGTCCTAGCCTGGCTTTATAATCAATCAACAGCTAGTCTCTCTCTCTCTCTCTCTCTCTCTCTCTCTCTCTCTCTCTCTCTCTCTCTCTCTCTCTTTCTCTTTCTCTCTCTCTCTCTCTCTCTCATATCTGTCTGTGGGGGGTGCGGGGGCAGAATTGAACTTAGGGCTAGGCATACACTTTACTGCTAAGCTATACAACCATCTATAGCTACAGTCCTAGGGAATCTGATACCCTCTTCTGATCTCCAAGGACACTGAAAGCACATGTCACGCTGATATACTTGCAGGCAGAATACTCATACACACAAATTGTAATTTAAATTTTTAAAAGATGTATTTATTTTTATGTGTGCATGGTTGTTGACATTAGTTTGAGTCTAGAAAGTGGCTAATTCTCATTAAATATCACTGCTAGAACAACAAAAAGATTCATAAATCCTAATAAAGGTCTGGAGTGATGGCTCAGTGGTTAAGATCATTTAACTGTTCTTACAGAGGAAGGATCTAGGTTCAGTTCCCAGCACTCACTGGGCAGTTCACAACCACCTGTCCATTCCCAAAAGATCCACTATCCTTTGCTAGCCTACCTGGATTCCTGCATGCACATGGTGCACATAAACTTATACAAGTACACATACATACACATAGATAAATAAAATCTTTTTTTAAGTATTGTTTTTAAAATGGCTCAGCAAAATTTCTTGTTAATAAACAACTTGTGTGAGGTACTGTAATAACCTTAAAGTTTTCTAGAAAAAATATCTAATCTAAAAAATATTACTCTGTGTACAGTATTATTCTGTGTCTTATGACACAGTCAATTTTTACACTCACTTAGTTTCTAAGAATCATGGGGAAATTGGAGCAGGATCATCAGCCAGTGTGCTTACTGCACAAAGGGGAGAGTAAAGGTTGAGTTATGTGCAGTTTCAAATTAAGTAGACAGGAGACTGAATTACACACACTTTTAAAAGATGCCAAGGACAGTGTATGGGAGTACAGCTTTGCTTTTCTTTTTTCGTTTTATATAATTTTATATCTTTACTTTTATTGTATGATGTTTTGCCATCGCTTATATCTGTTTGCCACATGTGTGCCTGGTCCCTATGGAGGTCAGAAAAATGCATCAGATATCTGGAACAGAGTTACAGGAGGCTGTGAGCCACTGCATGGGTGCTGGGAGTCAAATCTGGGTCTTCTGTAAGAGCAGCCTGTACTCTTAAGCACTGAGCCATAACACTGATTTTTTTTTTTTTTTTTTTTTTTTTTTTTTTTTTTTTTTTTTTTTTTTGGTTTTTCGAGACAGGGTTTCTCTGTGTAGCTTTGCGCCTTTCCTGGTACTCGCTTTGGAGACCAGGCTGGCCTCGAACTCACAGAGATCCGCCTGGCTCTGCCTCCCGAGTGCTGGGATTAAAGGCGTGCGCCACCACCGCCCGGCTAACACTGATTTTTAAATGTGGGTTTTTTATAATTTAAAGGAAGATTAAAAATAGAAAACAATGCATTCTTTGTTTGTTTGTTTGTTTGTTTTTCTCAAGACAAAGTTTCTTTCTGTAGACCAGGCTGACCTTGAACTCACAGACATCTGGCTGCCTCTGCCTCTTGAGGACTGGGATTAAAGGTGTGTACCACCATCGCCCTGAAAACAATGCATTCTTTAATGTTAAAAATTTTCGTACGATAATAGAGTGAAATTGGAAATTTTGAGCTTTTAAAAACAATTCAAGCCGGGCGGTGGTGGCGCACGCCTTTAATCCCAGCACTCGGGAGGCAGAGCCAGGTGGATCTCTGTGAGTTCGAGGCCAGCCTGGACTACCAAGTGAGTTCCAGGAAAGGCGCAAAGCTACACAGAGAAACCCTGTCTCAAAAAAAAAAATTAAAATTAAAAAAAAAAAACAATTCAAATTGATGAGTTTATATTATAATGCCAAAACATGTAATAAATACAGATTTAATATGTACAAAGTCTAAGGCAGTAAGCCAAGATTATCTGCCCAGATTTGTTTATTATTGAGTAGAATTATTAAATACTTGGATATACATTACTTCTCCAAAATTATATTGGAAAATACCAGACTCTGCTAATAGTAGTCTCCCCTTACCCATGAGAATTGCCGTTTCAAGACCCAGTGGATGTTTGAAATTAGATAGTACTGAACCTTAGCTATTCTGTATTCTTCACATTTCATGCATATACAGATTTCATGTCTCTTCCTTGATAATGAAGCATTTCTATCACATACACTGTAATTTTGGCAAAGCTGGCACAAATTTGTTTTCTTAACTTTACAATCTCAAGGATTTGAGATTCTTTCTTACCATAATTATTTTACCAAACTCAACATATGATTATTTTTTCCTTTTTTTAGTTGCATTTATGTATTTGTGTGTATATATGTGAATGTACACATGGTACAGTGTTCGCATGCAAGTCAGATGACAACTTGGACACCATGTGGGTCCCAGAGTTTGAACTCTAGTGGTTAGGCTTGGCCACAAGGGCCTTTACCCACTGAGTACTCATACAGGCCCCCTGCGTGTTATGCTGATCACTTTTGCCTTTTCATTTACAGGAAGCACCTGTAAGGACTTTTCCTTGGCATTTATGATTGCTAGTATCACTGTTATTGTACTTCATGACCATAATATAAAATAAAGGTACCTGAACACAGGTGCTGCATTTGACCAGTTGATAACAAATTGTCATTAACTGACTAGACTCACTGGATTAAGGACTCATGGATGTCCCAGGCAGAGTAATGGGAAGTACCATTATACCACTAAAAATGACAAGTGATTTAAATCTAAGGAATTATTTATTTAAATGTCTTATTAAATCTTTTTTTTTTTTCTTTTTTTTCGAGACAGGGTTTCTCTGTATAGCTTTGCGCCTTTCCTGGAACTCGCTTTGTAGACCAGGCTGGCCTCGAACTCACAGAGATCCACCTGCCTCTGCCTCCCAAGTGCTGGGATTAAAGGCGTGCGCCACCACCGCCCGGCAAATCTTAAAAAAATAATAATGAAACAAAATGTCTGCTAATGCTAAGTACTGTTGTGGATACAATAAATAAGACTTTCTGCATTGATTTTAGTGCCTGATTGCAATTCTGGTGCCTCAAGATCGAGATAAGACCACCTAGGGTCCAGAATAAGGCCCTATTTCAAAAATAAATAAACAAAAAACCTTTTCAATGTTAGTTTTAGAATGTGTTTTAGTTCTCTTTATAATATTGCGTATCTTTTCTCTTATTTCTTGCCGTTTGTTACATTAGTCTTAGCCTATGTATTTTGCTGTTTCTACGACTTTAGTTTTCTTATTAAGTCATTTGACTCTGAAGAGTCAAGTCTTTTCAGGAAGAATTTATTTTTTTCATTTTTATTTTTAAAGGCTTATATAGAAATAAACAAAAAATCTGCAGATTCTATGGTAAAATTTTACACCTGCTTCCCAATATCCATGGATGGAAATCAGCTCTCCATAAGTATGGCTCCTGAGGATGTGGACATAAAAGATGAGGTAAATAATCAGCTTACACCATCATTTTTTCCTAGATCTTACTAAATTTTTAAGATCAATTTTATTATTTTGTTGTTGTTAACTGGTTTTTTTTCTGGGGTCACATAGTATTTTTAGGCCATGAAAGTGTCCTCTCCTTTTAGTGACCACTCAGCCCACTGTTTGAGAGGAAATCCTATTTGGGGACGGGGGGGGGGGGGGATTCTTGACTGCTGCTCTCTGACCAACAATCAAAACAGAATACTCGCAGTTGTCTTTAATTTTTCCTCCTCATTTGTCACACTTGGTCACTCAGTAAAGCTTTTCTATTTTAAGTATATCAAGCTTCATCCCTGTTCCTCATTGTTTAATCTCTTAAAACAGCCAAAGTAATAGAGTAGCTCTTTAATGCTATTATCAGGTTTGGTTCCTCCAAGTACTTTAACCACAAAGCCACGAGACTAACATGAAATTCAAATCTGTTAAGATTCAGCTTCAACTGATGCAAAAACATTTCAAGGTCTGTAGGACCTAAAAGGAGACAGTAAAATCTCATAGAAGCTAGGGGAAATGCAAATTTAGGAAAGCCTTTTCCTGATAATCATCTTAACTTGCTAGTATTAGTGGGGATTATTACATATGTCAGTAGTATTAAAGAAAAAGTTTAAGAACCATAGTTTCATTAGATAAAGGCCAAATTACTCTTCTTTATGCAGAGCCTTCTTTTAAAGTACCTTTTGCCAATTTTGCCATTCTTTTCTTGTGCTGCTTTTGGCCTTTTTATAATAGTAACAAATTACTACACTGGTTTTTATTTGCCTGCAGTGAACCTAGGGGAATAAGAAGAATTAAGTTAGATAGATAGGGTGAGACTTAAATAACATTTTCAGAGAGAGGGGAGAAAATTTTTAAAGGAGTAAAACTTTAGCTACCTGATTTATGAAATACTTAATAATGCATATCTGTGTAGGTCATTGCATAACAAATCATGACCAAGTTAAGTGTTAGTATATGAATGAGAGCTTTCACCTTTTACTTTTGAATGTTTGACTTTTTAGGAAGCTCTCTTTACAACCTTGATTCAAGAAAGTGACCCAGAGGTAAGTTTCACATTTAAATGCTTTTGTTTGCTGATTTAATTGAAAATTTGTTTTATTTTTCTTTTGAGAATTAAAGAAAATTCTAGTAGCATTTAATACTGAGTTGACTAAGATTATCAGTTGGCTCTTCTTGGTAAAAATGAAAAGGGTCTCATAGTCCTTGATATGAACTAAATTTTTATACACTGAAATGCATATTTGTATCCACATAGGTGATATTCCATTTGAGAATTTTTTTTAATAAACGTAGAAATACATGTCCAATTTTATTATATTGTTTTATTCATTGCTCAGATGTAAAATTAAGACCTTACTATTGGTCTGGAAGGTTAGCTCAATGGTAAAGGGCTTCTCTAGCACACATGAGACTCTGGTTTCAATTCCCCCAAGCCCCTCCCCACCCCACCCTATTCCTAGGGGTGGGAATACCACTGTTTTCTTCCATATAGTCATTTTCTTATTCTTGAAGGAAGCATCACCTAGCTTCTGTAATATTAAATTACTGCTAATCAGTGATTTATGATTTGATGTTTATCTTTTTTCCCCCTACTTTATCTCAAAAAAAAAAAAACAAAAACCCAACAAAATACAGGCAAATACTGATAAAATTTACAACCGATTTGTACATCTTGACAATTTACCTGAAGACGGACTTCAGTGTGTGCTTTGTGTTGGGCATCAGTTTGGAAAAGTGGATCGCTATGTGTTCATAAGTAACAAAAACAAGGTAATTGAACCCTGTATACTTATAGTCTGTAGCTTCTAACTTGTTGAAGAATCTTTAAACATTATTCAGCCACTAAGCAGAAGTATAACAGACTAGGACAGTTTCTTCTGGACTGTGATTTAAAAACAGGTGAAAAAAAAAAAAAAGATGGCCTCTCTCTTTAGTTTAAGAAGAAGTAAGATTTACAGAGAGAACAAGGTAACACAGTGCGAAGAGCATTGTCTTACCAGGAAGGCATACATATATTCTATGACTATGGCAAAGCTGTTTTACCCTTATAAAATGAAAGGTATGGTTTTTTAATATATATTTAAAGTCTCCTTCTAACTAAAACACAGATTTAGATCTGTTTATCAACTTTATTTCATGATTTGCCTTGTGTACTTAAAATTACAGTAAGTTATCAGCCACCTGATGTGGGTACTGGGAACTGAACTCGAGTTTTCCAGGAGTGCAGCAACTGTTGAGCCATCTCTGCAGCCCCTACACTATAGTTCTCTGTTTTAAAGAAAGAAAGGGTTTTTAAATAACCTTTTGTTTTGCCTAGCCTTTGTAAGGTATTCTTAAATTATAAATTTACCATTTTAACTTTAGGTGTCAGTTCAGTCAAATATGCATTAAGCATATTTGAATTGTATTTGCTGTTTTGCAATTGACTTATTTCACTTGGCATATGTTCTAGGTTTATTGATGCAACATATATCAGAATGTCTTTTTAAAGGCTAAACAGCATTCTACTGTGTGCTTAGACTATGTTTTTAAAATTCATTCATCAGTTAGTAGACAGTTAGGTCTCTTTTTTTAATGGATGTGCCTAATATTTCTTGGAATGTAAGTGAATAAATAAATGTTTGGGTCCCTGGTTTCAGTTCTTCTGGGTATACAGTAAAATGTGGAATTGCTAGGTAATATCCTAATTCTACTTGTAATTTTTAAATTCATGCTTTAAAAAAAATATTTTTAAAGGTGATTCTTCAGTTAGAAAGTCCTGAATCTGCTCTGTCAATGTACAGTTTTCTGAAACAAAATCCACAAAGCATAGGTGATTATGTGTTGACCTGTACTTTATCTCCAAAGATGGACTCAGAGGTAAGTGGTTTTTGTTTGTTTAATCAACTTTTGTTATTTTAGAAGATCAAAGGGGGGGGGCTAGAGAGATGGTTTAGCAGTTAAGAGCATTGACTGTTCTTGCAGAGGACCCAGGTTTGGTTCTAGCACCCATGTAGTGGCTTACAGCCATTTGTAACTCAAGTTACAGGGATCTAGTGCCACCTTTTGACATCCATGGGCACTAGGCACACACATGGTACAAACACATATATTCAGGAGAAGCACTCATATGCATAAAATAGATAAATCTATAAAAAAATTTTAAGAAAATCAGCATAAAGGACATTTTCTAAAAACTCAGAAGATACATTCATTATGAATGCCGTTTAAGAGTAAGCTTAGATAGGAGTCAAACTTCTGAATTTAGATTTTTTCATGTTGATAATGTTAAAAATTGTTTGACCCTCTTACAGTTTTGATGATTATGGAAACAGAGTACATGAGATAAATTGGTAATTTTGAAATATGTAACTATTTTCGGGTACTAACATGTGAAGAGATTTGGTATAGACTGGGCAGTAGAGGCACATACCTTTAATCCCAGCACTTGGGAGGCAAAGGCAGGTGGATCTCTTGAATTTTTGAGGCCAGCCTGGTGTGCAGAGTGTGTTCCAGGACAGCCAGGGCTACACAGAGATACCCTGTCTTGAAAAAAACAAAACAAAGAGAGAGACTTGGTATGTCTTCTGTGATAATCTCTAGGAAACAGGTACTGTTTTTGATCCATTGTTGCTTCCTGGAAGGAAACATTTTTGTTTGTTTGTTCATTTTTTATTTTATATAAATGTATATATTAGTGTATTGCATAAGAAAGCAAAATTTACATGTTCTTGGTTTACATAGTTGTACAGTAGAATACATGTAGAAAAACAATAAGTACATTTTTAAAAGAAATTAAATTCATATTTGTGTTTTTCTAATAGTTCCATTGTGTTTCAGTAGCAGAGAGTAAACAGTTGAACCTTATATTTGGTACCTATATTTTTTGCTAATCTTTCCAAATTCTTGAATTAACTGAGGAAAGATTTGTGTGTGTGTGTGTGTGTGTGTGTGTGTGTGTGTGTGTGTAGTACATCAAGCAATAAAATACCAGATGGTAAAAAGTGCTGTGAAGACAAATAAATCAAGATAAAAAGAATTACAAAGTCAGATATAGTGATGCATGCCTACAGTTCCAACACTCAGTAGTATTGTGAGTTCAAGATTATCCTAGGTTACATGAAACCCTGCCTCAACATACCCAACTTCTCACATAAAAAGAGAGACATAAATGGGGAATTGTGTGTATTAAAATGGTAAGTTAAAACACTCTGCAGAAGAGTCATTTGGAAGACTTGAAGGAAATAAGGAGGCAAGCTGTATAAATATATGAAGAAGATATTTTTACTCAGAAGGGCAAGCAAAGGTATATATTCAGTCATTGAAGAATGTCTGGACCAGCAACCTAGCTCAGTAAAGGCACTTTACCCCCAAGCCTGACCACCTGAATTCGGTTCCTGGGACACATTCCCATGCAGGTTGTTCTCTTAACCTCCACTCACGTGCATGCACAAACACAAACTTTTAAAAGAAGAATTTCTAATAGGCATCAATAATCCTAGTTTGAAAATCATTCTGTGATTTTTTTTTTAATCTAAAAGCTATTGGTTTTGACCTAATGTTTTTAATTAATTTTTTTGAGAAATTCTTAAGATGTGTTTTGATCATTTTTACTTCCAATTGCTCCTCTTAACATCTTCCAGATTCACTCTTACCGTCCCTGTAAGCCTTTTTTTTTTTTTTTTAAAGTATTAGCTTTAATTTTTTTTTTTTTTTTTTTTTGGTTTTTCGAGACAGGGTTTCTCTGTGTAGTTTTGCGTCTTTCCTGGGACTCACTTGGTAGCCCAGGCTGGCCTCGAACTCACAGAGGTCCGCCTGGCTCTGCCTCCCGAGTGCTGGGATTAAAGGCGTGTGCCACCACCGCCCGGCTAGCTTTAATTTTTAAAATAACTCACTAAGTCCTTCATTTTGATGTTCCGTAACATTGCTTTTTTGGAGGGCGTGGGTTCGGATAATATTTAAAAGCATTATTGCTGTAGCATTTCTAGGGTGTGTGTGTGTGTCTATGTCTGTGTATATATGTATGTCTATGTAAAGGCCAGAGGTAGATGTTGGATGTCTTCCTCAATCACTTCTTCACCTTCTTTTTTGACAGTTTGTTTCACTGAGCTAGAGCTCACTGATTGAGTTAGACTAACTGACCAACAAGACCCAGGAGTCCTAATATCTCTACCCCCCAGCACTAATATTATGAGCATGCTACTGCTCCCAGTTTTTTTTTAATGGATGCTGGGAGTCTGAACTTACATCTTTGTGCTTGCACCATGAGCACATACTAACTTAGCTGTCTTCTCAGCCCCACTTCTGCATGTTTAAGTAGGAGATGTTTGTATTGTTTAGTCTTAAGTTACTCAGGCTGGTCTTGATTGAGTTCCTGAATTCATGGGATCTACCTGCTCTAGCCTTCCAAGTAGCTAGGATTATGAGCTGCTACACCATGAACAAATTAGTGGGATGCTTTATAAAAAGTTTTCCATAAATACAAGTCTTTAAAAGCAAATCTACAAGGAAGATGTTTATGTCATGTTTATTGCTTTTATTCTAAGCAAAAGATGTTATTTTCAGGCTTTTACAATTCACAAATTTTCTCGTTTCTATCAATATATCATTACTTGGTAATTTGACTTATTCTCTGTAACCTAGCAGTAGTTTTTAGTGAGAAAATTTTTGCTGAAGCATAATAGTTATGTCCAGAAAACTAACACTAACTCTTTCTATTTTTAAGAAGCAGCTTGCCCCCCTTCCCCTTTTTTTTTATTTTTGTTACTTAAATTTTACCTAAAAATAATTGAGTTAGTGGATTCAGTGGTGCAAATCCACTAGAATAACCTCTAATAAAATGTGAATTATATTGTAGGCTCAAACGGAGAATGATCCAGAATTAGGAAAAGAAAGGTATGTTGCTTTAATCTCTTTCCTTTTGTTTTTGTGTATTGTTTAGGTATTTTTGAATCTTGAGGTAACTGTTCTCAGGTACAGAAAGTTCCCACCCTACTTGTTCCTTTTGTTTATGCATAAGCTTGATGTCTTTTTACTTTTGGGTTCTGTTTGGCCTTGGGGTTTGTTTTTGGTTGGTGGCTATATTTAATATCATTCAGGTATTTATTGACTCTTTAGAGAAACTATATGTATAAACAGTTTGAATAACATATAGAAATGTTGCTTCTTTATGCTTGGTAAACACCCTGGAGTGTTTGGTTCCCCTGACCCCACCGAAGAATTAGGCCCACCACCCGCAGCAGACCTTGACTGAGGAGGGGTAGTGTGGGCCTAATTCTTCGGTGGGGTCAGGGGAACCCCACAGCTGGCTCCTGAACAGGGAATGACAGAACATTCGACTAAGGCCAAGAGGTTGGCCAGGGTAAGTAAAACACTTAGCATGGGTAATACAACTTCCACCATCTCCCCTCTCAAGGTGGCATTCCACCCAGAGTGGGAGGAGGATTTGATCGAGGGAGAGAGAAGAGACTGGGAGGAAAGGAAAATCAAAGTAAAAATCTCTGGCCCTGAGGAGGATGGCACCGAGGAGTCCTGTCCTCTCCTCTTCCGTATTGCCCCAGGACTGGAGAGGAAGGCAAAGAGGAAGTGAAGCCAGAGAGGCTGTAGAGCCCTATATAGCCCTATGGTCAGCTTTTTGCTAATGGAGGAGCATCCCGGGAGCCTATCTACGCAGAAGCCTAAATGGCTAAAGCTAAGGGCCAGAAGAGGAGGCAGAGGGAAAACGGGGTGTGGGACTTCCAAGCTTTCCCCGTCAATTTGGCCCCAGATCCAGGTAGACCTTTAGAATGGTACTCCTGGGAAGCAAAAGACATCAAGGACCTCTGCAAGGTGGTGATGGAGGATGGACTGAACTCCCCTTGGGCCCAAACCTCGCTGCAGGATATTACATATAATCCATGTGTACCTAAGGACTGGATGGACCTAGCAAAGGCAGTGCTCACCAACACCCAGTACATCAAATGGTGTGTTTACTATAAGGAGGAGTGCCGCACCCAGGCAGAAGCTAATAGGGAGGCCCATCCTCTGATTCTCATCACATATGGCATGCTGGCAGACTTGGCTGATGGGTTTTCCACTGCCATTCAGCAAGCAGCAGCGGCAGGTCCCTGCAGGGATCAGGTGAGAAACGCAGGGCTTGCTGCTTGGTACAAACTAGATGAGGGACCCGTTGAATCCCCAATAGCTGGGGTGAGGCAAAAGCCCAACGAGTCTCTGGCAGAGTTCATAGATAGGGCCCAACGAAGCTTTAACTGCAAGTTGCCTGCCGGCCGCTGAGAGAGCAATTTTTCAGGATCACAGTGTGGGGTGTGATGAATTCTGCCCACCACACAGCCTGTGCAGGACTTAAGGATGCTTCCATGAGCAAATGGATAGTAGCCAGCCAAGACATAGGCATGGCTCATGAGCAGACACAGACTCTGGCCATGGCTCTGCAGTTGCAGACAGAAGCTATCACTGAGGCCCTCTTGAGGGCCAGGGTGGACCAAGGCCAGGAGGAAAGGGGGTCTGCTTCTGATGTGGAAAGGAAGGTCACTTTAAGAGAGAATGTCCTCAACAGGCCCCCCGAAAACCTAAATGAGACTGGTAAAATACCCGTCGGGGAAAAGCCGCCCCCCCCCCCCCTTGTCCTAGGTGCAAGAAGGGCTATCATTGGAGAAGTGACTGCAAATGCAAATTTGACTTGGAGGGGGATCCTTTAAACTAAATGAGAACTATCAGAATAAGGAGGGATCTTGAGGAAAAGGCCGAGGCTGAGATCCCCTAAGGGAGCTCAGGCTAACTGGACGATTTCCCTGATAGAAGGGCGCTGTCCAAAAATGAATCTGGTTATTGGAGGAAGGAAATTCACCTTCCTGGTGGACAAAGGTGCTGATAGGATGGTTATTAGAAAGGAGGAGGTTCCCTCCGAGTGGGAGTTGACATCAGGACCCTGAATATTGGGAGTCGAGGGGAGGACCCAGTCACAAGAAACAGTCTCCTTGATAAGGTGGGTTAGCCCCAATGGGGATCAGGGGAAGATCCGCCCCCTAGTTGTGGAGACTCTCTCAGCTAATTTGTTGGGCCAGGACCTGTTGTCCCAAATGGAGGTGATTCTTACCAACTATCAGACCTTCTTTAATGATACTATGGAGGAGGAGGCAAGGGTATAGGGAGATAAGGGAATAGAGGTCTTCACTAGGCTCCGGGAGGACTGCAACCGAGCTGACAGGTGGAACCCCCAATTCTAAGGGTCACTGCCTCCCTGGTCCCCGCGATGGATGGAAGCTCAGGGGCCCTGTGTGGGTGGAGCAGTGGCTGCTCATCAAACCCATATTAGAAGCACTCCGCTCCTTAGTTAAAGAACAACTAAACCTGGGGCATATATGCCCCTCGATGAGTCCATGGAATACACCAGTATTTGTAATAAAAAAAAAGGCTAAAGCGACCTGGCGTATGCTGCAGAATCTTAGAAAAGTTAATGAAAAAATGGAGATAGTAGGAACCCCTTTGAGAGGCCTTCCTTGTATTCCCGCAGTCCCAACAGAGTACACCGTCACTGTTCTGGATGTTAAGGATTGTTTCTTTTCTGTTTCCCTTCATCTGGAAGATGGCTCTAAATTTGCATTCTCCATCCCTTCCTTAAATTTTTCACGCCCGGATGCGAGGTATGAATGAATGGTGTTACCCCAGGGCATGGCCAATAGCCCTGCCTTCTGCCAAAATTATCTGACCTCTTTGCTGAGGCCTGTTTGGGAGAGACTGGGATCCCTGATGTACATCTACATGGCTGATCTTATTGTGGGTCATCGAGACCCCAGGCAACAACAGATTCTCCTAACATGGGTCCTTGACCTCCTACTTAAGAATGGACTTAGGGTGGTACCTAATAAGATTCAACAGGTGGCACCCTTTAGAGTTCTTGGAGCCGAGCTTACCTTAACAAGGGCCTGCCCCCTTAAACCTAGGTTAGATATCCCCTCTCAGGTGACTCTTAACTCAGCTCCAGAGTATTATGGTAGAGATAAATTGGCTGCTACCCTGGATGTCCATTTCCATGGATGCCCTTCTCCCCCTTTATGACCTACTGAAGGGCATGGGACCCTCAGATAAGGTTACCCTCACACCTGAACAGTAGGCTGCCTTCTCCCACGTTCAGAGGGCCCTTGATAACATCTCTCTAAAATGCTTCTCAACAGAAAAACCCTTGGCCCTTTGGCTTTTTACCAGAGCTTCCTTGTTTTCCGCAGTCCTAACCCAGGAGGATGAGCCCATAGAATGGGTCCACCCCTCAGATGGAAACACCCCTCAAGCTGATCAGATGGCAGACGCTATAATAAGAGGGAGAACACAAGCTCTGAGATACTATGGGTGGGAACCCCTTACAGTCATCTTCCCCTTTAGAGTGGCAGACACAGATTGGCTCATACAGGCCAACACTCGTCTTCCCCTAGCCCTGGAGGGATTTATGGGGCAACTAGATTGCCATTATGGGCTTTCTCCTTGGACCACCATGCTTTGGAGGCTTCCTTTAAAGCTTCCTAATATGTTTCCTTCTGAACCTATTCTGAATGCCCTGCATGTTTTCACTGATGGTGGCCACGCTGGCTCAGCTAATGCAGCGTTTAAAGGTGGGTCAGACACCCCCGTGCAGCAGGGGTCCTGTCCCTGCAAGGGGTCGGTCCAATACAAGGAAATGCTGGCCGTCATCCTGGTCATGCAAGACATACCAGGACCTCTCAGCTTGTACACAGCCTATATATGGCCAATCTGATGCTTCACTCACCTGGGGCACACATCTGTTTGGATGCCCACCCCATTTCCCCGCTTATGGTTGCTCTACAAGGGCTGTTATAGGGTCAAATCCATCCCATCTATTATAGCATATGAGGGGACACTCTTCACTATCCCAAGGCAATGCACAGGCTGATAAGCTGGTCTCTGGCTTCCACACCATGACGCTGCAGGAGGCAACTCAACTACATGACCTAACCCACCAACTGGAGGGGGCTACAACACTGATATCCTCAGATCCCCATTAAAGATCTCAAAAAAGTAGTTCATACATTAAGTTCTGCCAACCTTACCTATAAGTACCCCCACTGCAAAGGCCCAGGGGTAAACCCTAGAGGCCTAAGGGCAAATAATGATATGGCAAACAGATGTGACTCATTACGTACCCTTTGGAAAGCTAAAACACATATTTGTATCAATAGACACATATTCTGGTGCCTGCTGGGCCACGGCTCACACAGGAGAGAGGTCCAAACGTGCACATTCCCACTTCTTACAATGTTTTGCCACATTAGGCTAGGCCTTCCTAATCAAGTAAAAATAGACAATGGCCGCTGTTTTGTTGGAAAAGCTTTGCAGGACTTTTTTACACAATGGAATATTGCCCATGTCACGAGGATCCCTTATAATCCTCAAGGGCAAGCAATTGTTGAAAGAAATCATCAGTACCTCAGAGAACAGCTTCAAAAACAAAAAGGGGGAGTTAGCCCCCATATACGCCTGCAGCTAGAACTCCTTACCCTTAATATTTTAAATTGGCCCAAAGGGATGCTGGAATCCAGATTTCAAAAGCATTGGGGTCAATTAAACTCCAAACTACAGATACAAGTCAGATGGAAAGACCCACTGACATTCAAATGGAGGGGACCAGATCTCCTACCTACAATGGAAAAAGGATATGGATATGTCTTCCCTATTGGGGACAATGCCCCGATCTGGCTACCAGCCAGAAACCTCAAATTCCTTTCCTCCCTGTCCTTACTGGAGGATGCCAAAGACGCCCAGGACCCATTTGACCAATAAAGAAAGGAAGGTCCTTTGGTGGTCGCAGCTTGTTTTAGAGGGGAAAAAAAAAAAAGTAACAATAAACAGATCCAAGGGAATTGGTCCCTTGAGGAGCGCTTATGTTCCTTGACTGTTTAAGATGGAGGCCCTCCTGTGGGTGACTCTGCTACCCTGCAGAGAAACCAGCATTACCCTCAACTGATAAGATGGGAGGTGATTAGTGCTGGTACTGGCAAGATCCTCAATGCAACTGAGAAGGAGGCAGTTCTGGGCTCCTGGTGGCCAGACCTCTGAGATCTGGCCAGGGGATCCTGAGATGTGGGTGGCTGGACCCCAGTCCATGAGGAAAGATACTTAGAAAAGTCTCTTGATACTCTTGCTCAAATGACTTTTCAAAACAGGAGAGGCTTAGACCTTCTTAAAGCAGGGAGGTCTATGCACAGCGCTGGGAGAATGCTGCTTTTATGTAGACCATTCTGGAGTTATTTTACATAATCTAGATGAGATACACAAGAAAAAAATTGAAATATGCCTTGGTATCAGCAATGGTTTAAATGGCTCCTTGGCTGACCACACTTATTTCCACATTTCCACACTCTCCAGGCCGCTGGCTCTTTTATTTCTGGCCTGTACTTTTGGGCCTTGGTTATGGAGAAAACTAATCAAATTCTTCAGGGTCCAAAAAGAAAAAAAATACAGCTCATGACTTTGCCATTACTATGACAGGCTCAATACTAGTGACACTTCCCTGACATAGGGGATGAACCTAATCTGAGGTGCCAGAGCACCGTGCGAACCTTCGTAGAAGGGTCCCTGTCCGTACCTAACCCAAGGTGGGCTTGCTCAAAAACAGAAAAGTGGGAGTTGTAGATATGCCGAGCACATGTTGCTGCAAAAGCCAATGATGGCGCTGAGAGGAAGTGAGCTGGGCGGGGACCTAATTTGTTTACCAAAAATTATGATTGGCTCTTGGGATCAAGAGATAAGACATAGGTGCATGGCCTCCTCGTGATCATCATGCTGAGCTATACCCTGAGAGGCTTGTGGATACATGACCTTTGTTGTGATTGGTAGAAGGAAAGCTGACTTGTGGTTTGGTGCTTTATAAAGGATGTGGTAATGCTTAATAAATGAGTTCCTGCTTGACATGACTCCCCACTGCATCTGATTGTCTGATTGTCTCTGGGTACCGAGAGGCTGGGTGACAGGCCAGTGGAGCACTACCCATCCTCAGGGGAACCCCACACTGGAGCACATGCTCTTCACTTAGATTGTTGTGTACCAAAAAAGTTAAATACAGTATATTTAATCTTAAAATTTCATTAACTTAAAAGTACAATTTTCAGTGTATTTTTTTAAAAAGTTGGTACAGTTTTAGAACATTTAAAATATGGAATGGGAATTTTTGTTAAAACAAAGTACTACTTTGTATCCACTAATCAAAACTTAATTTTCAGAGTCTCTTCAAACTACTGGCTCACCAATTTGTTTTAGTCGTGGTGTTTACTGTTGATTACTGCTATTTGTTAGTCTATGTTTTAAGATCATCTAAGTTTCAAATAGCAATTTGAAAATGTTTAAATACAAAAGTATTTGATGTTTTGCAAACGATGTCTTACGAATTTTCTTATTAACTAGCTTTTTGTAAAATCAGACTATTCTAGGTTGTTAAAATGATTGTGAGCATATTGAAATACATTGGTAACTCATAAGCAATATTTCTGGGTTGCCGTGTGTCAGCACATAGTTTTAAAATTGTTTATCCTTAAACCAATAATAATTCACATGCAATCCACAGAAAGCTCAATAAATAACAATGCCAGAATGTAGGTCATATGTACAGACCTACAGTTTTCTCTGTTGGTGGCAAGAAATAATTTCCCCCAAAATTTGTTTTTGAGTATTCTGTCTTACAATATTTTTTTAAAAAACATCCACAAAAGCTTGTGTTTTTTTTTTTATCAAAAAAAATAGGTTGTTAATCTATTTTTGTTGGTTTTTCTTCTTTTAAAAACTCAGAATATTGCCATGTTAATAAATAGTTTCTAGTCTTGCTAAATTGATTTTTTTTAAAACTTCTTCCAATTTTGTTGTCATTTTTTCTGACTTGTATTACAGAGAGAAAATAATAATGATAAAATAATGTGGGACATAGCCAGAGTAGTTAACATTACTTTTGGAGTAAACTTACACCAAGAAAATGCTGGTGGTATTTTGCTTTAAAAACAAAACAAAATTGTTGCTTTTTTTTTTTTTTTTTCCCCCCCTCTGAGACAGCATTTCTCTGTGTAGTTTTGGTGCCTGTCCTGGATCTCGCTATGTAGACCAGGCTGGCCTCGAACTCAACAGAGATCCGCCTGGCTCTGCCTCCCGAGTGCTGGGATTAAAAACAGGTGCCACTGCCACCTAGCGTCCACAAATTGTTGCTTTTTAAAAGCGTTTGTCAGTTCATCTTGAAGTGTGATTCTTTTGTTTCTTATTAATGTAGATTCTAATCATAGATTTTTCAGAGGAAATTTCACATTCATACTTTAATAATAACTTACATTATCCTTCCTTCATTCTCATCATACATATCCTATTTATGTGTCATTTGATTAAGACTTTAAATAAGGATACTAGATGGAATTTCCCTTGTTCATTAATATTGGTAAATACCTGGTAGAACTCTCAAATAAACATTAATTTCTGGTATTGTTAAATCTCATCCTAAAATGTCTTGAGATGTGTGTGTTATGGTGTCATCCTTTATGCTTATACCTAACCTTTATTGTGTGCCTTTTGTGAAATTCTGAATTGATGGGGTTGGAAGTAGGATATTAGACACCTGTGTACTAAATGCCTTTCTGGAATTGTTTTTGCAACTGTTTTCCTTTGATCTCTTAAAAACAAGCAACCAAAAACTACCATTTTAATTCTGGTATTAATATTATTTGATATCTCACTGGCATTCCAAACTAAATCAGTCAACACTGAAACTTTCCTTTATTCTAGCCAGTAAACAGATACTCATTTTTGTTAAAACAATTTCTATGAAGAAAACACTATAATTCTTAAAGACTGGTACACAGTGAGACTGGAGAGATGGCTCAGCAGTTAAGAGTACTTTCTGTTCTTGCAGAGAAGAACCCAAGTTTGATTCCATGCACTCACATGGAGGCTCACAAATGCCTACAGTTCCAGCTTCAGGGGCCCAGGGCCATGCTCTGGCCTCTGAGAGCTCTGCATTCACATAATGCACATAAACTCAAGCAGGCTCACATACACATACATAAGTTAATAATACATTTTAAAATGACTGGCACAGAAGCAAAATATGGAATTAAGCCATCTTTACAAACAGGCCTGTGTTCTGTTTAAATGAAGAACTCCAGTAGTTACTCTTTGTATAAATGAGAATAACTGTTTATAAACTTTAAATGTGATAAATGAAAGTCTTGTTATATCTTTCAGCTGAGATTAAAAAATCTTCATGTTTGTTCAGCCCATAAATGTTTCTATATAGTTCAGTTTATAAATCTTTAGGATTAGTAAATAGCCCAGTAATGAAGCAGGAGTTTGAGTTTATTAGTGATATGAATCTTGTAATTTCAAAAGTTTGTATTTTGAGAAATATCCATGTAACTGAATGTCACGGTTGTTTCTTTGTCATATTTGTGCTTCGCCACAGATTCTCCTTTAGTTCCATGAATTTGGAACACTTAATATGAGCCCTTGGTATCTTCAATGTTAAAGATGTTAATTTCAAATAGAAACTTTTAATATACTGAGTGGCTTACACAGAAATTAGAGTGTATTGTTATTAGGATCTATGATTCCTCACTGTTCATAAACTTCTCAACTATTACAGTTATTCTTCTGGGAGAACCAGTTTATTTAATGAAATTACTAGACCCCCATGGGTGGCAGTTAGCACCTTCTCCAAATCTCTGAACAGGACAGAGATAGATACCATCTAATATTGTGAGCTAAAGCATATGTGGCCATCCTCTGAGAAGCATGTCAAGATGGCAGCTTATCCTCTCCTTCCTTGGAAACAAGAAAATGAGTTAAGACTCTACTGAGGTGTTAATGTGGTGGGATCACTTTCTAGTTTCTTTCTCTAAACCACTGCTTCTAACAAAAGTGTGGGAATGTATTTTTAGAGTGTGTTAGACATGGTCTTCAGAACAACTCTTCTTCCAAGACAACTTCTAATGTGGAATGTTAATTCAAAATAGTTTATTTTGGTTCTGCTTCCGTGAAAGTTTGCTTATTGTGGGTTTGGGAAGACCATGACAACATAAAATAATTACATACCTGTGCATTTTCTCCATTTCTTCTGAATAATCGAAATATATGATAACTGAGTGAATGGTTTGTGTGTAGTAAGATTTTATGTTCGCGTTAAGGTGGTTCTAAAAGTTTTACTTATAATTTTAAGTCTTCAAAAGCTACATAGGTCCTTCTAGAGAAAAGTTTCTTTTATGTATTATCATCCATAAGTACATTTTTTAGAAACTTAAAAATAGGTCTTTTGCATCCAAAAAGGAGGTAAAATGGTTAAGTGGCATTATCCTCCATGACAATTCCAATTTTCTTTTTATGAAAGTCCACTTATACATATTAAATTTCCATGTATGGATCACTAGCTTTATTGTAGAACTGCACATTTTGTTTAGTTACCTATGTCATAAGTAGAGGGCCTAATAATAATTTGAGATATCTCAGATTTTGTTTGGCCTCTTCAGATCCAAACTTGAAACTGGAGTGAAAAAAAAATAGTTAATTTACACAAGTAAAAGGAAGATACCAACAATCCTAGTTTTGCTATTATTTCCTTTGAATTAAAAAGATGGAGGATCTCTTAGATCTTTCACCTTCTGATTTCTGTCAGAACATCTTGACCACTTTAATGCTGATTGGCTGGATTTCCCAGTGCTTAGTATTTGTGCATCAGGAAACCTTTACAGTTGGCATCAACAGGATTATTTACAATGATTGAATTCTCATCATAGTTTGATTTTTGTTTGTTTTTGTGTTCTTTTTGTTTGTTTTTAAGTACTTTTAGCCCTGACTTGAAAAACAGTCCTGTTGATGAAAGTGAGGTACAAACAGCAGCTGATAGTCCCTCTGTTAAACCTAGTGAGGTTGAAGAAGAAACTACTTGCAATATTGAAACAGAAACTTCAGTGCAGCAGGAAAAACTTGGTAAGGAAGAACCCAAACAAGCTTTATATGAGTCTGACTTTGCAATTGAAACACTAGAACTGGAAGCTCAAGGAGCAGAGGTCAGCATAGAAATTCCTCTTGTAGCATCCACTCCAGCCAATATTGAGTTATTCAGCGAAAATATAGAGGAATCTGCTTTAAATCAGCAGATGTACACCAGTGACTTTGTGAAGGAAGAGACAGAAGTTACAAAGGCTGAAACAGAATTATCAGTATCTGACAGTGTCTTCGTAGAAGAAAGGAACATCAAGGGAATTCTAGAAGATTCTCCATCTGAAGCAGACTTACTTTCTGGAATTGCACAGCCCATGGTAGAAACTATAGCTGAAGTGGACAAACATGAAACTGTTTCAGAAGTACTGCCATCTGCTTGTGTTGTGACCCAAGTGACAGAAAGTTACATTGAAGATGAGAATGTTGTGAGCAAAAAGGATACTTCTGAAAAAGGTAGCATGGATGACAAGGAGGAAAATGAATTTAATACTGAGGAAACCAGAATGGATTTACAAGTAAATACAGAGAAGGTTGAGAAGAATGAAGCTGACACATTTGTAGAAAAATTGGAGAAGATTATAGCAGCAATAAGAGAAAAGCCAGTAGAAAGTGCTGTAATAAAGGCAGACCCAGATACAGGAGTGGGTCAGAGCAGTAAGCCTGATGAAACTGGTAAAACTAGTGTGCTGACTGTATCGAATGTATGTAGTAGTAAAACAAGCATCAAGGCTGCTGTGGTGTCTTCCCCTAAAGCAAAAAGTACAACTTCAAAAACTGAAAGTCAGAAACATTTTCCAAAACCCGTGCTTAGAGATCAAATAAATGCTGAAAAGAAAGTTTCAGCCAAGGAATTTGGTCTGCTTAAAAATACCAGATCAGACTTGGCAGAAAGCAGCAGTAAATCCAAATCCACTCAGAGTGGTGTTAACAGAGGATGCAGTGGAAGGATCTCAGCCCTTCAGTTCAAGGATTCTAAACTGGATTACAAGGATATAACAAAACAGTCTCAGGAAACAGAGACTAAACCTCCCATCATGAAACGGGATGACAGCAACAATAAGGTGAGGAGAGTAGAAGAATGACTCAGTGTATCTTTGAAGTGCGTAGCTCTGCTGCTATAGCTGTGAAGTAGGAAGTATAGTTTTGGCTCATACTTTCATCTCTTCACTCTAGCCCCAAGCTCCTGTTTCCCTTTCTGAAACAATTCCATTGATTAAGCCAATAGACATTTGGAGTATTAAGCTCAAAGTTCCCATTTACTCACATACTTGGAAAGTATTACTTGTTCACAATGTAGCTGAATTAAAATTTGGTCAGAAGTATAACTGTGATTTAAGAAGAGTCTGTAATGGCTCCTAGGATGATGATTTGGCATTCTCTTTCCTCTGAAATTGAAACTTCCTTTATCAGTTCACTGATTGCCTAACTTAGACATTGTGGGCAAAGAGGAAGAAAGACCTTGGAAACTGAATTTAGCTATAACTTTCAGAGACTGTGCATATACCATTAAATGATTGTATACTTGTTAAGCATTTGCATAAGTGACCATATTTGGATATTTGCCGATTGTGTTTTCTCTTTTTTTAAGAACATTAATAATCTGGGTATAAACTCTGTTTTTCTGTATTTCTTAATATTTTAGGCGTTGGCTTTGCAGAACATTAAGAATTCTAAAAGTACTACTGGTAGAAGTTCCAAATCGAAAGAGGTAAAATGAGAACATCCACATTCTCTATATCCATCCTTCCATAGCAGTACCCACCTATCTTATACACTTAGAAGTTGAGAGAGTGAAAGATACAGGGCATAGGATAGGAGTGAAGTGCTTCGTGTTGTATCCTGCCACTAAGTTCTTTGGTGTTGTCACTGAGGTAGACTAAATAGTTTTATTGTTACATGTGCTAGCAGTGAGTCATTGGCAGCTTACTACATCCAGAAGCCTACTGGAAATTTTACTTGCTATTGTACCAGTTTTAAAATAATGTTTTCAAATACAATTGCATTAGCTATGAAATCTTAGTAATCTTTTCAGATAATTTTATCAATATAAACTTTAAACTTTCAAAGCACTGTATAAGTTAAAATACATATTAAATATAAATTGATTGATATAGTTAACTATTTACCTTTTATTTTTGTTTGAGGTGCTTCTAGAAGTCTAGTAAGTGAACACTTGCTAGATATTTAACATATGGAATAGTAGATTCTTTGAATTGTTTTGACAAGTGCTTTAAATGTAATTTTAAAGTGTAAATTATTTTTTAAAATTTGTATGCCATGTATGCCTATTCTCACATGTATGTGCTATTACATACATGGAAATTAGAGAACAATTTGCTTTATACCATTAGTTCTGGGTATCAAACTTAGGTTGTTGGGCTTGGTGGCAGGAACCTTTACTGAGTGAGCTATCTTGCTAGCCTCATGACTTTGGAACCCTTTAAAATATAACATTAATTTTATTTTAGTCTTAGGAAATGGCTTTACAGTGAAGTTCTCATGGATGATCTGCATATTAGTTTACTGTGACTAGTAGTAATAACTAGTCAGTTATAGTTCATAGTGGTCAGTCATTGTTCATAGTACTGATTCTTAACTTTCCAACAGGAACCATTATTTCCATTTAATTTGGATGAATTTGTTACTGTGGATGAAGTCATAGAAGAAGTAAATCCTTCTCAAGCCAAGCAGACTCCATTGAAAGGAAAAAGAAAAGAAGCTCTCAAAATTCCTCCTTCCCCCGAACTTAACTTAAAAAAGAAAAAGGGGGAAACTTCTGTCCCTCACAGTGTTGAGGGAGAATTGTCCTTTGTAACACTAGATGAAATTGGAGAAGAAGAAGATGCAGCTGCACAAGCTCTAGTCACTGTGGATGAAGTCATTGATGAAGAAGAGCTCAATATGGAAGAAATGGTAAAAAATTCTAACTCCCTTCTTACCTTAGATGAACTAATTGACCAAGATGATTGCATTTCCCACAGTGAACCTAAAGATGTTACTGTTCTGTCCATGGCCGAAGAGCAAGATCTTCAACAGGAACGTTTGGTAACTGTGGATGAAATTGGAGAAGTAGAAGAGTCAGCAGATATAACTTTTGCTACTTTGAATTCAAAAAGAGATGAAGGAACTACTGTAAGGGACACTATTGGGTTCATTTCTTCCCAGATGCCTGAAGACCCTTCTGCTTTAGTTACTGTAGATGAAATACAGGATGACAGAAGTGATTTTCATCTAGTGACTTTGGATGAAGTAACTGAAGAGGATGAAGATTCTCTGGCTGATTTTAAAAATCTTAAAGAAGAGCTTAATTTTGTTACTGTGGATGAAGTTGGAGATGAAGAGGATGGAGACAATGATTCAAAAGTTGAGTTAGCACAAGGCAAAATTGACCACCGTACAGACAAAAAAGGAAATAGAAAGAGGAGAGCTGTGGACCCAAAGAAGACAAAACTTGAATCTTTCTCCCAAGTAGGTCCAGGAAGTGAGACTGTTACACAAGATCTGAAAACCATGATTGAAAGACCTACGGCAGGTAGATACTTGAAAGTGTTCATTTTTCTGTTTCATGAAATTACATTTAAAACTGGTTTGAACGCAGTGACGCAGTAGGAGTAATATCATCCTCTTGATGTTCCGTAAGCCAGCAGTTAAAACCACTCAAGTTTTCCTCAGAAACAAGTACAGGTTGCACACATTTCTCTTAGTTTACAGAGTACAGGTTGTCCCAAGTTGTTACACCTCAAGAAAGGATGGCAAAACCAGGAAACAAACTGAAGCAGCCAATACAGAGCTACAGTGAAAACAGTGTGTATGTATGGGGAAACAAGCCTTTAAAGAGCAGAACAGTGACCACATCACTCTGCCTCCTACTTCTGGCTTAAACTTGGGTTTAGAACAAAACAAGCAGGAGAACAAATCATCGAGGTACTGTTCAACTTTAATTTTTTTTTTTTCTTTTTTTAAGTCAGGGTCTCACTGTGTGACCCTTTCTGGCCTGGAATTCCATATGTAGACTATGCAGCTTTGAGCTCACAGAGATCAGCTTATCTCTGCTTCCTGGGTTCTGGAATTAACGGTGTGAACAACCACACCTGGCAGATGTTGGTCTTTTGAGGTGAGGTCTGACTCTGTAGCCCCGTGTTGGCCTAGAACTCAAAATATAGCCTTGACCTTGGGATATTCCTGCCTCCCAAGTGCCAGGATTACAGGTGAGAGTCACCACATCTGGCATAGTGTAATATTTTGATGGTATGGTATAATAGAGCAGCTTACTTGCTTGCAGGACATGAGAGAGACAAATATAATTTCCGTTAAGCTGTGAACCCAGCTGACATACTATGTTATACAATAAAGTCACCTTGGTGAGAAGGAATTCAAACAGTAGTTTAGTTTATTTCCTTAGATGTTATAAATGAAATTATTCAATGTATTAGTGAATATCTACTTTGTAAAGGTTTTAAAAAAGAAAGTTGGGTGTGGTGGCGCACGCCTTTAATCCCAGCACTCAGGAAGCAGAGGCAGGCGAATCTCTGTGAGTTTGAGGCCAGCCTGGTCTATAAAGTGAGTTTCAGGACAGCCAGGGCTGTTACACAGAGAACCCCTGTCTTGAGGAAAAAAAAAAAAAAGAAACCAAAAAGAACAAAAAATTGAAATTTGAAAATTTTAATCAAACTAAGAATGAAATACTAGGAACATCTCACTGGGTTGACAACAATTCAGGGAAAAGTGTTTAGCCACCCTGTGAAAAAAACAGGAAGGAATGGTTGTTCAGAACAGAAAAACTGCTTTTTAAAATAGATTTCTAAGTGACTAAAGAGATGTTCAGCAGTTGGGAGCACTGGTTGCTCTTCCAGAGGACCTAGGTTCAATTCCTAGCACCCACATGACAACTCACAACTGTCTATAACTCCAGTTCCAGGGGACCTGAAACCTTCACACAGACATATACATGCAGGAAAACACCAGTACACATAAAATAGATTTCTATTTAGGAATAGGTTTCTTTACCAGGTGTGCTGGCACATGCCTGTAATCCAGCACTCAGCTTCAGCTACATAATCAAGTCCCTGTCTCAGAAATAAAACAAAAAGGCATTCTCCCCAAATTTCAGCAGTTTTTAGAACAAAAATTAGGATTACTAGATAGTTTAATATATTAAATTTAAAGCAATTTAAGTACTGTTAATGGAGCAATAAATTAGGCTTTCTTTTTAAAGCTAAAACACCAATGAAGAGAGTTAGAATTGGAAAAGCATCACCCTCACAAAAAGCTGTAATGGCAGAACCAGCAAAAGGCGAAGAAGCCTTCCAAATGAGTGAAGGAGGTAAAGGGGCCGTTTGGGTGGGGAGAAAACCACATAACATGAGATCATGTGGAGGTTTTACAAATAACCAGCCAAGAAACTAGAAAGGGAGCAGGCAGGCATGTAAGATTCTTGTAGATTTTTCTTCTTCATAATTTAGAGAGATTTTGGAACAATGACATAGGACCAAAAAATATTTATGGAAATTACTCACAAGAGGCTATTGTGACTATGTTGCAGCATCAGGGAACAATAATTTATTAACTATTTTTTATATTTGCTTCCAGGCATCCAATCAATAAATTAAACAGAATGTCTGAACAGCATTAGTAATATTTAAGTTGATACAAAAAAGGAACATGAACATTGTCACACAAGAGATAACTTGTCATTGTATCCAATATCCTCTCTGTTGTTGGCCATAAAATACTAACATATTTCCTGATTTCAAGGGCTTATTGATTAGGAAAGGTAAAAGAAATCATCATCTTCTAGTATGAAGATACCCCTTTGCTGTCTTCTTTGTAGCACTCTTTACCCTCTGTTCTAAGGGAAAGTTCTTTGAATCTGATTCCTCTATCTTCCTTGCTTGGTCTACAGTCTATTAGAAGCCTTTTTATTTTGTTTAGTAACCAATGGTGTTAGTGTTTTCTTTTCTATCACTTAGCCTATTACTTTTCTATTTATGCTTTCTTTTCTATTTACCAAAGAAAATGAAATTTCTATGATGATGGCCAACTTGAGTTTTACCTTATTTACTCCTTACACATAAAATACAACTCAATTTCTATCACTAGGGGTTGAAATTCAATGTTGTTAGCTTTGGAATACCCCTAGCAACAAAGTAGAGCATCTAGAAGAGCAGTTCTCAACAGTTTGTAGCAAAACTACAGTTATGAAGTAGCAACTAAATAATTTTATGGTTGGGGTCACCACAACATGAGGAACTGTATCAAAGGGTCACAGCATTCGGAAGGTTGAGAACCAATGATTGATCTAGAACCACATGTTTTTAAATCTGGTTTCCATCGAAATGGATGTATTTTGGCATTTTTATTACCTTTCTGAAGTTCTGATGAACTCCCTTCTGGTTGTTGTCAGACATCTTAATTTCGTCTTGAATTTTCTACATTATTTGTTACCATTTATTGTGTTCCATGACCAAATTGGTATCCCTTATTCTTTTCTATAGCAAATTTTTACTTTAAGCTATAGTTATATCACACCAGTGGCTCCTAATGTAAGTTCCTTTGTTTTTGTTTTGCTTTTGTCAAAAATTTTTTGGCATGTTAGGTCAACTTTGACACCAGCTTGCTTAGAATGGCCTCTTCTCAACTGAATAATACAGAAGGGATAATTTATCTATGGCTCATTTAATAACTGTATTTCCATTAGTGGATAATATGTTTTCTCAAAAGACCAGATAACTTCAGAAAGTCATTTGCCACTCAATTTTAAACTTAAATGATTTCTTTTAATCTACTCTTAATTATTTTATAGCTTTCATATAATGTAATGTAATTCATTATTAAGGCACATGTGCCTTTAGAGTGGAAGGAGCAGATAGATTTAAAAAGTTTATAAAAAGTAAAGTATATGAAGTAAAGAAAATAGGAAGAGACCAGAGGCAGAGAGAATGGGCTGTTTTGACCATCAAGTCAAGAAAAAGGATGTATACACCCTCAATAGACTTTTAAGAATTGGTATCCTAAAGAAAAGTTTCTGGGTGGGAAGGCTTTAAGGACATAGTTACTTTTTGCTGGTGCCCATTTTCACTAAATTCATACTTTCCTCAAACCAACACCTAGAGTATAGAAGTTAACTCTTGTCAGTAACCTACAGAACTTGGCTCCTTAAAAGGAGGACTGTGAGGGGATAAAGGAAGGGAGGAAGCGGGGAACAAGAGAAAATGAAGGGGGTTGGGAAAGGATCATGTTTTCTTCATGCTGAATTTAGATTTAAATATATATATAGCATGAAAGCAGAACTATTGGGTGAGAAGAAGAAGGGGGCAAATACAGTTGAAGTTCAATGATCTGCAGCTTACAAAGATGTTATCATGAAACTTGCTGTTTTCTAATGAACTAAAAATAGTAACCGTCTTTTGTCACCCTTAATTCTTTCTGGAGCAATATACCTATAAAATTTTACATTGGCTTTAGCCCTATTTCTCCTGAATCCATTGACTACATCTAAACATTTACCCATTTACTTCTTAGGTCAAGGAATCATTATTAACTAAGGTGTAGTTCCATGAGTTTTAAGTTAGTTTTGGAAATCAGAAAGTATCCAACATTACCTTCACAAAGTCTATAAATCTATTTTAAATAACTTCATGTTTTTCCTTGAACTTTTTAATGACTTTAGTTGAAGAAACTGAATTAAAAGAATCAGAACCTGATGAAAAACGCAAGAAGACTGAAGACTCTTCTGTAGGCAAATCAGTGACACCTGATGTGCCGGGAGGTAAAGTAAAAATGACATTTTTCTTCCTTATCCCTATGAAATAAAAAGTGAGCAAGTTAACCTTGCTTGGTGTTTCTGAATACAGGTTATCTAGGTTTTTTTTGGTTTTTTTTTTTTTTTTAACTTAGCATGGATATTTTTATTTCATTCTTGAAGGCTGGAATATGCCTGCCTTTTTCTTTCTTGTACTTTTGTTTGCTGCTGTGGTAAAAACTGAGTTATATTTCCCCAAGCAGAAATTTCAATTAGGCCAAACAAGCTGAAAAGCTTCCCTTGCAAACTTTGCTCATGACCACTGTTTTGAGTTGAGAGGCTTTTAGATGCTTAGCAGCCCATCATTCTGCTGTTTTCATCTTCTGCTTCAACAGGGTGTTTCTAAGATGTTTGTTTTGTCCTCTCTCAGATTCTTCAGCCTGCAGTACAGTAGCATTCTGGCTTCTCTGGAGGCTTTGGAATATTTGTTGCATATTGCTAAATAAAGATACATGTTTTGTACTGCTGGGGATATAGCCAAGTGGTAGAGTACCTGAGTAACATGTTTGAGGCCTTAGGTTCAATCTCCAGATTTGGGTAAAGTAATTTACACACTGTTGATGGATCATTCTCTTTCTCTTTCCTCCTGTCTTCTAGATTTGGACTTTCTTGTTCCAAAAGCTGGATTTTTCTGTCCAATTTGCTCCCTCTTCTACTCAGATGAAAAAGCAATGGCAAATCACTGCAAGAGCACACGCCATAAACAAAATACAGAGGTAACGCATAAAAATCTTGTGCTGTCACTATCTTTTGATTTAAAGTAAGAGTCTCCCCAACATGTGTATTTCTTTTCCTTTGTGAGAACTTGGGTATTTAGCCCAGTTCATTGCTCCTGAGTCCAAAACTCCTGTTTTTCTGTGTCACTGTATATTGCTATGGTCTCTAGTCCTACTCATTGTCCTGGAGCAATAGCATTCTCTAGAATAGACTTTGTAAGCAGTAGTATCTTGTGGACCTCCTTTAAAATAGAAGACTCTGCTTATCCTGATGTCTCATTGCAAATGCCTGTGCATGTTAGCAGATTAAAATTTCTGAATTTCTAGTCAGAAGAAAAATGTCAGTTTCTTAAACTGATTGAGTCACAGACCTTCCCTTTTTTTGTTATATATGTTTAAGGAGGTGCTGCTCTAGAGAGTTACTGTTAACCATGGGAATCAGTAGTTCTGACACCTGAATGTCTAAGGTTGTTTCATATATTCTGTGTATTGAACTTCTAAAAACCAAGCTAGTTAGTGGCAAACCTTGGGTTTCCACCCAGCTTTGTTTAATTCTAGGTCTAATCTCTCACACATTTTACCTTCTCTGTGTGCTTTTAACCTGTTACAGCCTACTTTTTTCCATTTAAAATCTTGCAACTGCGGCCAGATGTGGTGGCATACACCTTTAATCCCATCATTCTGGAGGCAAGAGGCAGGCGATCGCTTAAGTTTGAGGATGACCAAAGTTACAGAGTTCCAAGCTAGTCAAGGTTATATATTGAGACCTTGTCTTAAGAATATTTCACGTGGCACTTGGAATAATAGCCACACTGATGTGGCTCTGTGAGACTGCATGGCCTGCTTCTTTTCTGTATCTCTGAAATCTATCTTGTTACTCTTTTCTTCCTTGTACCTGAGAACTCAGCTGCCATTATGCCATTGCCTTAATTACTATTCCTGTGTCCCTCACAAACCTTTTATGTGGCCAGTTTTTCCTATCTTTTGGTCTCTACTCAAATATTAGCTGCTAAGAAAGGCCTTTGTTTAAGAAAGCAAACTTCAAAGCCAGTTGTGGTAGCACACGCCTTCAGTTTCAGCACTTGGGAAGCAGAGGCAGGCAGATCTGTGTGAGTTAGAAGACAGCCTGGTCTATGGAGTGAATTCAGGACAGCCAGGACTGCATAGAGAGAAACTTCCTCACAAAACCAAAAATAAAGAAAAGAAAGCATTGATATGATAGTATACATAAGTGACCCCAAAAATTCTACCAGGGAACTCCTACAGCTGATAAACTCCTTCAGTAAAGTGGCAGGATACAAGATCAACTCGAAAATAAAGCAAACTCTATCTTAAATCTACAAAAAGATGAGCCTTCCATAGTTTCTCTGTTACTGTTTTAATTTTGTGGTGCTAAGGATCAAACCCAAGAACAGGCACATGAGCATGCTTCTTTCTTCTTGTTATAATTTTGATTACTGTCACCTACAGTGATTTCAGTTTTTCTTTTCTTCAGTTCCTTTATTATAGTGTAAGCACTTTAAAAAATGCCTTTATTTGTCTTGTCCACTACTAAATCCCCAAGCCCCAAACATAATGCCTGGCATATCATCAAATGTCAGAAGGATGATTAGTGAAAGGAATCAATGTTAATTAAGTCTACTTTAAATTATAAATATAATGAGATACATTTAGGATTGCACACATAGCAAACAACATCTAACAAATGTTTCATGTTGAAAATTGCTTTTAACAGAAGTTCATGGCCAAGCAAAGAAAGGAAAAGGAGCAGAATGAAACTGAAGAAAGAAGCTCTAGGTGATGGGAAAAGGAGGAAAAAATTCACTAGAAATTCATTTAGGGTCCAGTTGATTTGTGTATTTCTGTTATCATTTAATTTGTAATTTCTGTTTCAGAAACATATTCATGTTGTACAAATTTCTGATTGCCCTTGGTGTAGAGAAACTGATGGGAAAAGTATGATGGGTTTGATTTTTATATCAAATCATCAGGCATGGAAAGATACCTTTTAGAAGTGTTAAAATAAATGTTCCTACTGTATATTTCAACACTGTTGTGTTTGTGTTGATTTGTAAAGACTTGCTTGCCTCTGATTATAGACAAAGCTCTTCTCTACAACCCTGTGATTTAGGATATTTGGCAGTTCTTTGTGTGTTACTGGAAGTAATAGCATGATGTGATACTTTGTCTCAGCCATCCATGTATACAGGTCAGATTCTTGTGTTCAGTTTTTCTGTATAATGAGATGACATCATGTTTAGCCAAGGTGAGTTCGAGTAAAATATTGCTTAATTGTTAAATATTAGGAAGATTTTTTTTTTCTGTTTGTAAAAAGCACCTGCCAAATCATGGAAATATTAGTTTAGGTATACAAAGCAGTTTTTACTTTTTATGAACTTTCAGAGATGTGTTTTAAGCCATCTGAATAATGTGTAAGACGTTGTAAAGGCACTAGAGAGAGAGAGAGTGTGAGTGTGTGTGTGTGTGTGTGTGTCTACGTCTAGGAATGGGATTCATGTCCTCAGGCTTTGACAGCAGGTACCTTTACCAAGTGAGCCAGCCATCTTACTATAAAATCTTTGAATTTTATTACTTTCTCTGTTACAGAATGCTGTAGAAACTTGCCTTTCCAGAACTGCACCTCTGTAGTCAATGTTTTAAAAATGTAATGGGGGCCGAGGGTGTAGCTCAGTTGGTAGAGTGCTTGCCTAGCATACAGGGCCGAGGGTGTAGCTCAGTTGGTAGAGTGCTTGCCTAGCATACACAAAGCTCTGAGTTCAAATCCCAAGCACCTCATAAACCTAGTGTGTTAGCTTATACTCTTAAACCCAGCACTCAAGAAGTATAGGCAGGAGGATCAGTAGATGAAGGTCAGTCTCAGCTCATTGCAAGTTCAAGACTAGAGTTTGGTATTACTTGATTACAGAAACTATCAAACAATAAAAAGACATAACAGAATATTTATGCTGATTTACTAATTAACATAGTTTCATATGCCCATGTACTAATTAACCAACCAATTATCAACTCAACTCCAATTATTCATATGCACAAATTTGTATCATTTCCAATGTCATTTATATATTACCTAAAAGTAAATCTTGGGCCATTAAGATGGCCCAGCAAGTAAATTGCTTGCCACTGAATCAGAAGACCTGAATTTGGTCCCTGGGACCCTCCCTCATGGTAAGAGAATTGACTGCCACAGGTTGTCTTCTGACCTCCACATGCACACTAACATGTTGTGCATGTGCACCTTCATGTGTTCGCGCACTAATCTATGTATGTTATGTAATAAAATAATTTTAAATAAATCTAATTATGTCATTCTACCCATAAATGTTAGGTCATAACCAGTGTCATTAAAAATATTCCTAGCCAGGTGATGGTGGCACACACCTTTACTCCCAGCACTTGGGAGGCAGAGGCAGGTGGATCTCTGAGTTCGAGGTCAGCCTGGTCTACAGAATGAATTCCAGGACAGCCAGGGCTGTTACACAGTGAAACCCTGTGTCAAAAAATAAAACAAACAAACAACAAATCCTATTTAACAAAAGTCCAATTCAGATTTATTTCATTTGTCTATGTCAGGTCAGGGGTGGGGGGTATGTTTGCCTATATGTGTATGTGTGGAGAAAACAACAGTGTTTTCCTTTTCTATCTTTTTTTTTCTTTAAAAAAAAAAGTTTTGTGTTGTTTTGCCTAAATTATGTCTGCACCACATGTTTGCCTTGATGACCTTGGAGGCCAGAAGAAAGTATTAGATCCCCTGGAGCCAGAGTTACAGACAGCTGTGAGCTACCATGTGGGTGCTGGGAGTTGAACCGGCGTCCTCTGGAAAAGTAGTCTTTCTATCCCTTCCATCTTAATTTTTGAGATGGTTCTTTCACTAAACCTAAAGCTCACTGCCTCAGACTGAGTAGCCAATAAGCCCCAGGGATCTGTATGTTTCTCTACCCTCCCTGAATTACAAATAACATGTTATTCTTTTTAAAACTGTGTCTGAGCCGGGCGGTGGCGGCGCACGACTTTAATCCCAGCACTCCGGAGGCAGAGGCAGGTGGATATCTGTGAGTTTGAGGCCAGCCTGGTCTACAGAGTGAGTTCCAGGAAGGGCACAAAGCTACACAGAGAAATCCTGTCTCGAAAAACCAAAAAAAAAAAAGCTGTGTCTGAACCCAGATTCAAATAAGTTCCATATACTGTGACTTACCACTTGGCTCTGACATATAAATCTTCATAAGTAAAACAGTGTATGACACCTGTATTTAGGTTTCTGAGGTACATGCTGAACTTAGAAGTTTATATACGAGTGTATGTATTGATAGAGCATATGTGTATAAAATGTGCTTTGTCCTTCTGAGAGACTTATATGAGAACATAAGCATAAAATACTACATGACAGCATAGCTTGTGCTAAGTGCTCCCTGAGTGGCTTAGACACGAAGAATTAAGCACGGAGGGAAGTAAATAACTGTTAAAGAGGTGCCTTAGGAAGTAAAGTCAAGTTGTACTGCTGTAAGCTTTTTAAGTTGTTTGTGAAGTAGCATGTAACTAAGATTTCTACCAAAAGCAACTCGACCAATCAACTTTGTCTAATTGTTATTTATAGCACATTTCACCTAACAGTTTTAAAATGCACATTCAAGTACCTGTGGAACACACAACAAAATAAACCATGTTCTCTAGCCATAATAGAGTTAAACTAGAAACCAGTAACAGAATAGCAGCCAGAAAACCACTAAACATTGGAGGATTAAACAACACACATAAATACTCCATGCAGATAGTGAAATGCTTAAATGAGAAAAGAGATCTCAAAATAACCAGGTAAGTGTAGTAGGCTTTCTTGGACTGCCAGCCCCCAAGTCATGACACTGAGACTTACTATTAATTATGAATGCTTGGCCTTAGCTTAGGCTTGTCTCTGGCTAGCTTTTTTTTTTAACTTTAATTAACCCATTTCTATTAATCTGTGTGCTGCCCTGAGACGACTTTGCCTCATCTACATACTATCCATCCTGCTTCCCTTCTTCCTCTGTGTCTGGCTTCCTAGCTGGCTGGCAACCTTTTCTCTCTGCCTATCTTTCCTCTGCCTAGCTATATGCTATTCAGCTTTTTATTAGACCAATCAGGTGCCTTAGGCAAGGTGAAACAGCAACACGTCTTTACATAGTTAAAAAAAAATACAGCATAAACAAAAGCAACACATCTTTACATAGTTAAACAAATACTCTATACCACAACAGGTAAGTTCCTACCTTAAGGTTCCAGTACAAAGGGAGGTGGCTAGACAAATAGAGCAGACTAAACCCAAAGCAAGCAAAGACACAATAACCAGTGAAAATAGAAAAACAGTAGAGAAGTTAATGAAACAAACTGCTCTTTAGAGGTGATAAAAACTGGTGAACCTCAGACAAGTCACTAGCTCTGTAGCTACTAAAGTAACAAAACACTGCTAACAACTTGATTTAAATTCAGTAGCTTAGAAGTCGTGTTTGAGAAAGGTTCCTTTAAGCCTTGGTGGTTTCACTGGAAAATTTTTAAGTATTCAAAAAGTTTTACAATTCCCAGTTTATGAGCTATTTCATCTATGTAAGACTGGTTCAATTTCAAGAAACAAGTGTCATTCACTCTTATCAACAGACTAAAGAAGAAAATTACACATACTCAGAAAAGGCAATTGACAGAATTTAATACCTGTTCATGTTTAAACCCAGTATACTAAAAACAGAAGTTTCTTTGCTTTCTGGCTTAGCTCCTGTTCATCTGGGAAAGGACAGCAATGTGGTGAGGAACAGGTAGGAGCAAAATGGTCAGGTTGCAAACCAGACCAGAGGAAAGGCTGGTTTCCACAGACCCTTTCAAGGTAAGCCACTGACTAAAGACCTCCAGAAGTTTCCACCACTTACCACTTTCACCCTCCCACAAAACAAGTCTTTAAATATGGGTCTTTAAGAGGCACTGAAGCCATAGTACCTAGCGTCATACTTACTGTTAAAGTCTGGTATCTCATGGAGAAAAATAAGCACTCCTCTCTGCAACAGTACTATAAGCTATAAGCAAGAAATATACTAATTTCTTACTCTACTTCTCCCCCATGCATCAGGCAGATTATAAGTTAAGTAGTTATGTACAGGTGACATAATTCCCTACCCATAAAACTTCAAGGCAATAAGATTCATAAATTAATTCAATAAAGTTGCATTATTACAAGATTAACAAAAATACAATATTTTTGTGATTGTTAACAACAAAAGAAGACTTAGGTATAAGTGTGCCCGAATATGTATACTCTGAGGTGAAAATTTTATCCAGCTATGGTGGCACACACCTGTAATCCCAGTAGGTCAGAAGCTGATGCAGGAGGTTCAGGAGTTTAGGGCCAACATTAGGCTACATGAGACCTTTGGGAGATTTAGTTGGTAAAGTTCTTCCTTGTAGAAGACCTGGGGTCGATACTGTGGAGGTGTTTGTGCTGGTTAGTTTTATGTCAGTTTGACACAGGCTAGAGTCATTTGAGAGATGGGAACTTCAATTGAGAAAAATGCCTCCACAAAATCAGGCTGCAGGCAAGGCTGTAGGGTATTTTCTTATTTAGTGATTGATTTAGGAGGCCCCAGTCCATTATGAGTGGTGCTATCCCTGAGCTGGTGGTCCAGGTTCTATAAGAAAGCAGGCTGGGCAAGCTACTAAGCAACATCCCTCCATGGCCTCTGCAACAGCTCCTGCATCCGGCTTTCTGACTTGCTTGAGTTCCTGTCCTGAGTTCCTTCAGTGATGAATAGTAATATGGAAGTATAAGCCAAATAAACCATTTCCTCCCCAGGTTGACTTGGTCATGGTGTTTCATCACAAGAATAACCCTGACTACAACAGTGTTCTAGTCAAGAGTATGTTAATGCCAGAGGAGAAAGATTGATGGAAGAAAATAGAAAATACAGATATAGCTGATTTACAGAGAAACA
Organism: Peromyscus californicus insignis; assembly: GCF_007827085.1. Taxonomy (NCBI): domain Eukaryota; kingdom Metazoa; phylum Chordata; class Mammalia; order Rodentia; family Cricetidae; genus Peromyscus; species Peromyscus californicus. The sequence continues at coordinate 100,586,009 of NW_026294584.1, read as the reverse complement.
ATAGCAGTTCAGTAGGATCAGATGTCCTAGTTTTCTTTATCTATTGCTGTGAAAAAATACTAAGACAAAAGCAACTTAAGGAAGAAGGCTTATTTTTGCTCACAGTTCAAGATAAAATCCACCATGATGAAGAAGGCAAGGTATTAGGAACTTGAAGCAGCTGGAAGCAGAGCATGAATGTATGCTGTTACTCACAGTTCAGGATCCCAGCCAGGCAAGGTAGGTATATGTACTTGCATCAATTAATAATCTCCCATACACATACCCAGAGGCCCATCTCCCCAGGTGATTTTAGATCTATCACTTTGACAGCATTGACCATCAGAGTAGCCTTTACAATAAATGATGCTATTATTTTCTTTTACTACAGGGCCTCAACCTAAATCTCATACTTTGTAGTTAAGGTGGGGTCAGGGCAGGCATTCATATAAAGCTAGAACTATAACAGTTATAGAAAAGTCTGGCAAAGTTGGCATGTTCCTATAATACCTGCTTTTGAGGATGCTGTGGCAACAAGGCCATCCAAGAAAACTACAAGACCTTGTCTGAATTTTTTGTCTAGGAAAAAAAACTAAGGAAATTTTCAGGATCTAGGACTTGACCAAAGAATTCTTAGGTTTAACAAAAAGAAAACTGGCTAAATTGGATCTCATTAAAATTAAAAGTTAAAGTGAGCTGTGTGGTGTTCTTACCTATAATTTCAGAACTTGGGAGGCTCAGGTAGGAGGATCACTGTGAGTTTGAAGCAAGCCTGGCACTGGGCTACAGACTGAGACCCTGTCACAAAAAGAAACTGGCTGGGCAGTGGTGGCTCCCATCTTAATCCCAGCACTGAAGCAAAGGCAGGCAGACTTCTCTGAGTTTGAGGCTAGCCTGATCTACAAAGGAGTTCCAGGACATCCAGAGCTGTTATATGGAGAAACTGTCTCAAAAAGCAAAGCAAAAAACCCCAAAACTTGTTTCAGGCCTTCAGCACTAAATTAGGATTGCTGAGGCACACAGTTATGAACTGACCTAGTTCTTGGCCTCTCCAGTGTGAGAAAGCCATTATTGGACTATCCAGATTATATTGTGTAAGCCAATCTAATATCCTTTAACTTTGAAAAAAAATAAACTTGTGTAAAACCTAGTTAAAAGGATGAGAAAGCCGATTGTAGATTGACAGAAATACTTGAACTCACAGCCCAACAAAGGCTAGAGTATATGATCTCCCTTACAAGGTGACACCATTAGTCCCAGCACTAGAGAGGCTCAGTAGGCAGATCTTGGTGAGTTTGAGGCCAGCCTGGTCTACACAGTGAGTTCCAAGTCAGCAAAGTCACATGGTGAGACCCTATCCAAGAAAAGGGGCAGGGGTACATACTCTGAAAACAGTATTTTTAAGTGGTATACTTAGCAGTCTTCGAAAGATAGAATTTGCTAAAGTGGCTATATGGATCAACACTAAACAGTGCCATTAGCCATTGAAATGCAAATAAATCAAAACTACAACAATGAGCGGGAGAGGTGGCTGTGTGGCTAAGAGTACTTGCTGCTCTTGTAGAGGACTGGGTTTAGTTTCTACCACCCACCCACATAGTGACTCACAACTTGTCTTCAACTTCAGTTCCAGGAAATCCAATACCCTCTTCTGGCCTTCTTGGGCATCAGGCATACACATAAGAATAGAATCTAAAAAATTAAAAAAAAAAAAAAAAAGACAATTGATGGTGGCCTATCCTCCCAAACCTATAAGAATGGCAAAGAGTAGTGATAAGACTAAGTGCTGACAACGGAGAAACTGAATCACTATTATATGAATGTTTGCCTGCATGTATATATCTACACTGTCTGCTACCCACAAAGGTCAGCAGAGTCACCAGATCCCCAGGAACTGGAGTTAAGGATAGTTATGAGCCACCACATGGGTTCTGGAACCAAACTCAGATTCTCTGGTAGAGCAGCCAGTGCTTTTAACTGCTGAGCCCCTAGATCACTCTTAAATTGCTAATGTGCATACAAAATGGAGCAGCACTCTGGAAATTGGTAGAAATGGAGCAAAACCAAAACAACAACAAAGAACTTATTATGTGCCTATTTTCTGTTAATGAAAAGTTTCCTGAGTTAGGGTACTTTATAAAGAAAACAAGTTTATTAGCTCACAGTTCTGGAGGTTCAAGGTCAAGACACAGATACCCTCTCAGCTCTCCAAAGGTATGAGCACACCAGTGAGTTAGTGATCAGCCTTATTCTCTTAGTTGGTGGTGGTGAAAGACGGGGTCTCATGTAAACCCAGGCTTGTTAGATAGCCAGGGATGACCCTAAATTCCCAGTTCTGCCTCTAACTCCCAGGGTCTGGGATTATAGGCATGTGCTACCACACCTGGTTTTTGTTTTTTGACAGGGTCTTAGTATGTAACCTAAACTAACATTAACTCTCAGCCCTACTTCAGCCTCCCCAGGGATTGCTCTTAGACCCTGGGATTTCTAGCAAGGTTTGCTTTTTTATGACAACTGTCTAATAGGCATTGCCTAGGGTCCCACAAGTAGATCAATTCCTCTTGTGGATATTGTCCTCAGTGATCTTGTCTCTTTGTACTATGCTTAAATCACATTACCTATCAATATCACAGTGGGGACCAGATTTCAAACATGAACAACTGGGGATGCCTTGAAAGCATATTGGAGCCATAGCAGCACCTCACTCAATACATGTACTCAGCTGTGGATGCTACAGAAGACAATTTTCACACAGGCATTTATTCACATTTTTTGCAACTCTGTATAATAGTTTTGAATTAGAAACTATGCAAATAGCCTTCCATAGATAAACTGCTATATTGGTAGCCTAAAGTCTGCAGTTGTGTTTTTTTTAATTTAATGTCTTTATTGATTCTTCAGGAATTTCACATGCACCCGAATTCTGCTCACCTCCAGTCCCCTCATATCTTCCCCTCATCGCTGCCATGCCCCACAAAAGAAAACAAAACAAAGTAAGCAAAAATAACCCCCCCCCCAAACAAAACAACAGAAAAATTTCTTTGCTTCTCTCTTCCTGCCTCTCCAACACATCTTCATTTGTCCTGATGGCATTGGAGGCTTCTGTGTGCCATACAGTACACCCCTTTGTCCCATCAGCTTTACTGGCAAATGTTCATTGCAATGAGTCACTGGTCTGGTTCAAGGCCTCTGGTTTCTGGTACACCATCCTCACTGGATCCTCACCAGAACTCCTCTGGGATATCCTGTGGCCACCCTGAGTCTTGAAGATCTTGTGGGAATCATTCCATTGGGCCAGTACGTTCACGAGCTCTAGCAGTTCCTAGATAGGGTAGATGCTGGAGTGGGTCAGGGCCTGGCTGTGGGCCTGGGTGGTAGCCAAGCTTGTCAATCAGCAAGGGAGTAGAATCAGCTCCCTTACAGGCATGCCCTCAGGGCCAGTTCACCCTCACCTGTGCTGAGGGGTGAGGGCCATCTTTCCTGAGTGCAGGGGCCAGCTCTCTTGTAGTGTCCAGTAAGAGGCAAGGCCAGCTTTTCCAGTGCTAGTGAAGAGCAGGGTCTGTTCAGCATGGCCCTCTGATTTCATCTCACATAGTTTCTAAGGCCCCCTGAAGTGACACAGGCCACAGACATCAACACAGACCCCAGCTGCCCCTGGACCACTGACCCAGACATGGTCCTTGGCAGCAGCTTGGGCCCAGATGACAATCCTGGGTGGAAGGAATGGCCACTCAGGTGGGAATGGTTCTGGCAGTCCTATGACTTGGTGTCTATGTGACCTTTGGTGGCAATGCAGGACCTGAACTTCAGCACAGACCCCAGCCTCAGTAGGACCATGGACCCCGACATGGTCCTCAGCAGCAGCTGGATATGTATGTCACCACTGCCCCAGTGGCAGTATGTCCCTGAGGCAACAACATGACCTTTCATCTCGGTGTCTGCAGGGCCTTCAATGGTAACGAGCATCGGACATCAGCATAGACCCTAGCTGCAGTAGGGCCACAGACCCTGGCATGGTCCTCAGCTGCAGCTCTGGCCTGGATGTCACCATTACATTGTATATCAGCTCAAGCCACTCAGATCTGGATGCATCCTGGCCCTCAGACACCAACCTGGACTCAGGTGGCTGACCTTACCCTGGGTATCCATCCTCATGGTGCTTGATGGCAACAGGTGCCACATGTCAATCAGGACCCTGCCGCTATATGGCCACAGACTCAGACATGACCCTTGGCAGCAGCCTGGGCCTGGATGACACCAGGTTCCTAAGTTACAGCACAGGCTACCCTTGTTTATATGGTCCTTGCTGAGTCGTCCCCAGACTCCAACCAAGCTGCAGGCTCTGACCCAGATCCCAGGCCTCTGTGTGGGCCCTAGTGGGAACCTGGGCCACAGACTTCAGCACAGACCCCAGTTGCAGCTGGGCCACAGACCCAGACATGGCCTTAGGTAGCAGCTTGGCCTGGTCGACATGCTAGCTCCAAGTGGTAGCCCTGGCCACTCATTCAGTATGGCTCTGGCAGCAGCATGGCCCCTGGACGCCAACAAGGCCACAGGTTGCAGCGCAGTCCCCAGGCTTCATATTTTTTTTGTGGCACCATGAGACATGGGCATCAACATAGATCTCAGCAGCTGTGGTAGGACCACAGACCCAGACGTGGTCCTCAATAGCACCCTAGGCCTGGTTGTCACCATGGCCCGCGGTGGCAGCAAAGGCCACCCAAATCAGTATGGCCCCAGAGGCGGCATGGCTCGTGGACCTAAACCCAACCCCAAGAGGTAGCCCAGCCCACTGGAATCAGCATGGCACTCAGCAGCCGGAGTCACGAGTATCAACACAGATCCTGACTACTGCAGAACCAGGGACCCAGACCTGGCCCTTGGCAGCAGCCCAGCTGGGACATCACCATGCCCCCCCCACCCTGGTGGCAAACAGACCTCCCTACTCAGTCTACTCCTCACCACCTTCACTGTGTCTCCAGGTGGCAAGCAGGTCTCCAACACCTGCCCACTCCTCACTGTCTTCATTTTTTCCTTTCTGCATCTTTCTACAGCACAAAAACCATGCTGCTTCTCTATCTCTCCCATTTCTTCACCACATATTTCCTTATAATAAGGCTCACATACCCATGGCTGTCTTCCTGCCAGTCTGGGCCTTCAGGACCCCGTCTGGCTAGACCCTGTCTCACGTCTACAGTTTTTAAATGCGAAACTTGATATATGCAACAATTAGGTTTTAAAAAAAAGTGTTAAGTGAAAAAAAAATCTCAGCAGGATGCATACCTTGGGATTTCACTTCTGTAGCATTCATGAAGTGAAGCTGAAGAGCAGGTTCATTACTGCCAACAACCAGGAATGGGAGAGGAAATGGATGTAGCTATAGAATGATAATAGGAAGTTGTTTTAGTCATGGCTGTGTTTGCTCAGTTATACAACAAAATGGCATAGTGTTATATATACACAATGACTGCCTGTATAATAGAATTTAACAAGGCTAGTGCAGTACATTTTGTTGATTTTGACATCTGTATAGTAGTTTGAGATGTTAGCATTGAGAAGGGTAGAAAAAGCATGTTCATGGCTTAAATAATTCATTGTAGTCTAATATTAATTTTTTACTCATTAGAAATGGTCTCACTGTACAGCCCAGCCTAGCCTGAAATCTGCAATCCTGCCTCACCTTCCCAAGTGCTGAGGTCACAGGTGTGTTCTATCATGCCAGGTTCCTATAAATTTTTTTAACCATTTCATAATTTAAAAACTTAGTTTCAAGGGTTGATTTGACCACATGTTTAAGAAGTGGTAACTTCTGCCAGGAGTGACTAACAGTAATCTGTCGTATGTACTGTCATCATAGTTATTAAGAATAGCAGTGGTCTCATCAACAAGTGAAATTCAAATAGACGATATGGCCGGAGAAACCCAAGTATGTGGATATATGGATTGTTTAAGTCACTAGAGCAATAACTGTATACGAAGACTCTAAAGTCAGCTGTTTATTTTAGCTGACTGAAGGTAAAATTGGAAACAAATGTGAGCATACAATTACAAACAGGCACTGAAACCAAGAAGGCCTGTTGCAACCTTGAAAGAGTCCCTCATCTGGCGTTCCAGGCCAGGTAAGGATAAGGAGTCCCTGGCATAATACATTCTCCTAGGGGACTTGCCAGTCACTCATTAGCAAGTTGACGCTATTTGGCTCTGGTCATACATCATGGAAAGTACAGTGCTCTGTGCTAATAGGAACGTAACACTTCTTGGGTATAGATTTGCCTGTCCTGAACCTAGTCCTTCTGGTAGCACCACCATTTATGGACTTATCACCTAATTTTTTTTTTTAAAGAAGATACTTTTTTTGGTGTATGTGCGATGGACACAGACTATACACATTTTGCTATTTGTTTTCTATTAGCCATTATCCCTGGGACAGTACTGAGAATTGACTTTCAGTTCATGATCTGTTGACTCCAGGGCTTTGGATCTGAGATGAGGGTGAACATCAGGGGAGGACCTGGTGGCCAAGGAAAGCTGCTCACTCCTGGTGGCAGGAAGCAGATGGGAGGAAGGTGCCAGGGGGAAGTTCAAAGGTACTCTCCACAGTGCTTTCCTACAACTAAGTCTTACTTCCTGGAGTTTCTGCCAAAAAACTACTAACTATCTGGGACTACATTTTCAAAATATGAGCCTGAAGGGACATTTCATACTCAAACATAATACGCCACTCCTGGTACCTGAAGGATCATGATCCTAATTCAATATGCATTTAGTCCACTTTCAAGAGTCCTCCAAGATCTCATCTATTCCAATATGACTTAAAAGTTCATGTCCAATGTTGTCTCTGACAGATGGCAAATGCTTACTGGTGAGCTCCTATGAAAATCAAGTAGTTGCATTCTTCTTTATACAGTGGCACAGGGAAAACATTCCCAGTCCAAGAGAGACGAGTAGATGAGTATCAAGGAAGGCTAAGTCCCAAACAAGACCAAAACTCAGCAAGCAAACATTAATTCTTGTAGCCACATGTCAGGAATTTGGAAGCATGGTGGCATGATGTGAGTACCAAAGAACTTGGCCAATCCCACCCCCTTGTCCTTGCTGGTCACAATCCACACAGCCTGTGTGCTGGAGGTGGCTTGCTTGCTCCCTGTGGCCATAGAAGCTCTCTTATGCATGGCATTTCCACCTTCCTGCAGTCCCCATTGTTTCTCAGGTGTGACATTTTCTTGCACCTTGCTTGGGGAAACCCTACAGGGATTAAACAGCCCTGCTAACTGTTGCCTGCTTTGTTAGGCTATCCTTTGAAATCTGGGTGGAAACCTCTATGATCCTGTAAATTCTTGGCATTCTGCATGCCTGTCAAGCCAGCTAGATGAGCAATACCAAGGTCTCACCAATGTAGCTGGGCCTTCTCAGGTAGTGGCTACAGGGGCCTCTGAATTGCCTGGATAGATTAATAAGGTAAAGTAAATTGCGTTTCAACTACTACATTCTTGAGATTGAAATGAGTGGGGGCTCAGTGACTCCCAACACTGCTTCAAGGCATTTTTCCTGCTGTCTTGATTTAAAGTACTCTGCCTTTTTCCCTTTAAATCCTTCTGCCTCATTCACTAGCTCAACTTCCTGAGGCTTAGTGACTGTGGGTGTGCACATCACAGTGCCCAGTTATTTATAGTCTTTAGTATCTTTTATTTTCCAAAGTCCTGACTTTTAGCTAAGGAGGGGGAAAAGTGTTCTCAGTTTGTTCCCCTCTTAACTTGAAATGCTTGCTAGGCCCTTCTGGTAGTGTATTTTCCTAAGTCAATCAGAGTCTTTGGTATATGGATTTTAGGAAGCTCTCTGGTCCCTCTGTGCCCAGAGGAACAGCATGACACTCAACCTTCTCCCTTCAACTATATCACTTCTTTCTGTGCCCTTATTCTGCATCTTAGCAGGGGACTAGTCAGCACCTGACTGTTTACGACTGGGATCTGAAACAGATTGCTGTATATTTTCTATGATTGGTATATATGGGGATGTTGTACCATCTTCCATCCGGTGGGATAATACCACCCTGGAGGAAAAGTTTATGTTTATACCTTCATTGTCAACTTTGGCTCTCCCTCTCTTCCTTAGAAGCCTTCCCTGTATAATACTTGGGATTCCCGAGGAAAAAAAGAACTAACAGGATAAGGGAAGAGAGACTAAGATACTGAAGAGTTATTATAGAAGTTGGTTTGCACTATTATGGAGCCAAGATGTCCTACAATATGCTGCCTCCAAACTGGAGAAGCAAGAAAGCTAACATCAAAATGCCTGGAGAAAAGGCTGTTGAAGGCTGAAGGAGAGGGTGGGTATGTAAGCTCCTGAAGAGAGTACATTGGACTTTCCCCTTTTTGTTCTATGTAGGCCCTTAACAGGATGAGGCCTGCCCACCCTGAAAAAGGTAGATCTTTGTCTACTTATCCAAGTACTTACCTTTCCTAGAACTAACCTCATAGACACTAAATAATGCTTACAAGCTAGCTAAGCATCCTTTAGCCTAATCTCACACACGTAACCATTTGTGTGCATGTGTCTGTGTAATTGATACATATAACCATTACAGTGTATGTATGAATGTAGGTGATTGTGTATGTGTGTGTGTGTGTGTGTGTGTGTGTGTGTGTGTGTGTGTGTGTGTGTAGGTCCTTCATCCTATCTAGAGACATATCCTCTGGAATCAGTTCAAAAGGAGATCGGTACATGCATACTGACCCACTTAGTGCCTTAGTCCCAGAGCCATGCTGTTATTAATTATGTATGGGGGACCCTGAGGGTATCCCACATGTGCAGGGAAACATGCTGGCATGTTCAGTAGATGCAGTGTGTGCTGGTAGATGACCCATGCCATGTGGGCATGGCGGCTGGGCACGGGTGGATATTCACAACTCAGACCCTGCATCCGTGTGGAAATGGTTTATTATAATAAAAGATAAAGAGACAGAAAGGAGAGAAAGAAAGAGAGGTGTGTGCACCTCATGCTCATGGCAGGAAGGAAGAGAGCAAAAGAGAGAGAGAGGAAGGGGAGGGGTTTTTCCTTTATGTCAGGATACAGGGCGGGCCCCAAGGGGCAGGATTTCAAGATCAGAATATTAACATTCCTCCATTTTGATTACTATAAAAAGAGGTGAGTTATGGAAGCAAGTGGGGGAACAAGGGCACTGAATTCCTGAAACTGCTTCAAGCTGACAAGGGGTGAAGTGAGGAGAGGGGAACCAGGAGTCATGCATGGCAGAAGATCTCAGGAACGTTCCTTGAGGGAGCTGAGGAGGTAGGTTGCAGCAGTGGTGTTCCAGGAGCTTGGTGGGAAATGGGATGCCAAATCAGGAGTATAGAAGCCATGGCATCTGCTGTCTCTCTGGAGGTCAGGTGGGAAGAGTGAACCTGCAAAATATGCTTGAAAAATAGGTGGGGTCAGAAATGGGCTTTGGAAATTGTTAGTTTTCATCAGACCAGATTTCTTGATACAGTAGCAGAACTGTTCCCAGGAGCCTGTAGGTATCTGTAAGACAACTGGAATGGATTTACATCATGACAAAAGGTTAAAAATCTTAAGAACTGCCAGGTGGTGGTGGCGCACGCCTTTAATCCCAGCACTTGGGAGGCAGAGCCAGGCGGATCTCTGTGAGTTCGAGGCCAGCCTGGGCTACCAAGTGAGTTCCAGGAGAGGCGCAAAGCTACACAGAGAAACCCTGTCTCGAAAAACCAAAAAAAAAAAAAAAAAAAAAAAAAAATCTTAAGAACTGGGGCTGGAGAGATGGCTCAGAGGTTAAGAACACTGGCTGTTCTTCCAGAGGTCCCCAGTTCAATTCCCAGCACCCACATGGTGGTTCACAACCATCTGTAATGAGATCTGGCTCCCTCTTCTGGCCTGCAGGCATACATGTAGACAGAACACTGTATACATAATAAATAAATAAATCTTTAAAAAAAAAACTTAAGAACTGTTTGTTAAAACTTTGAACCTCTGGAGTTATATCTGAAACAAATTTACCCTATACCATGAAGTCTGGGGCTGTTAAACTGATACCCTAGTTATCAAACATCATCAGAACTGAGAAGGATAAATTTAAGAAGTGAGAAAGCTTTCCAGCTACCCAGGTGGCAATCCCAAGTCTCTCTATGGCCATTGGGGGTATGTGTGCAGAAGCCCCAAAGGCAGCACTTGTTCAGCTGATAGGTCCAGAAGTTCTGACAGATTTTTTTCTGTGGAGTAGAAATATGGGGAGACTGACCCACCTTGACTTTGCAATATGGGGCAACCAGTCCTCTGTTGTTCCATTTATTTACAGTCTAGACAGGATCTCAGCTTTTCGCTCATGGCCAGCCTTGCCATGAGCTTCTGGGTGGAAGTTCTTCTGTGGCCATCCATCTTCTTGGAGGAGATACAGGATGCTGCCAGGAGCTGACATGTCTCTTTATCATAAAAAACTTTTGTGTTAAATGCCATATTCTCAGATCTCTACAGGTGTTTGAGGACTAGGGGAACAAAATCTGTTAGATGTGTTTATAACTTTGAGGGCATATATATGACTTAAATCTGAATATACAGGTTTCCCAGTTAGTTACAGCTTATTGAAGTTAGCAAGGACAGGGGGCTGATCTTTGAATACAGACAGATTATAATCCTGAATGACTTATATAGAAATAATTATTTCTTAAGCTGTCTCCTGAGGAGGCAAAGAAGAGTGACAGGGGAAAGATCCCAGGGCCGAATGGGAACAGGAGAAAAGGGGCTTATGAGTCAGGGTATGTATGGCCCAACTCTGAGAAAAGGACCCTCTGAGAAAAGGAAAGGACCCTCTTAGTAGACCAGAAACTCTATCCTGAATGATTTATATAGAAATAATAATTTCTTAAGGTTATATAATACCTCTTCTGTTCTGCATAAAGAAGGTCAAGTGTCTTGTCTTATTGCAGAACTATTTTAATTCAAAAATATCAATTGACAATATTGAGTCTAGTTTCCTGGTATGTCAGTGGGCATTAGATAGCCTATTTGTCCCCTATGTCAGGGTTTCCATCCTTAACCTAGCCCTCTAGCCTGTCCTGGGAACAGGGAGCACAGGATGACATGTTCTCCAGAGCTGCTTCAAGCTGAAACAAGCAACAGGTGGTCAGAACTCTGCTAGTCAAAAGTGAGGAGGGAACCCAGGCATGTGGTCATCTGACCTGGCTGTAGAGGCAGGGAACAATTATGTTTGGCTGGGCTAGTCCACATCACACGGACAAGAATCTCTGCTGACATCCATAGCAGGGAAAGCATTTCAGGTTGTGGTCCACAACTGTTGCTTCAATGTTTCTGCCAGCCTGATGAAATATAGACTAGAGATGAGAGTTAAAATTTATGAATTTATTTGGAACCTTTTGGCCCTTGGTCTTAGTGATTGGGAAAGAAAGACCAGGAGGGAGAGAAATACCATCCTCAGGAGTAGGCAGGTGAGGAAAAATAAAAGTTTTGGATAAATTAGTATCATCAATCAGTTCTGCAATCCATATCATAGAAGAGAAGACAATGGGTATCTGCAAACAGCAGAAATAGACTCATACCCTTGAGTTCTAGCAGAATTACAAATTTGTGTTAAAAAGTATGTATAACTGGTATTTATATCCTGAATCATTTATCAAGAGACCTAGTACATGGCATTTTAAAAAGATTTAAAGTCTCTTAAGCATTACTGTTGCCACATTATCCCAGCATAGGAGCATGCTGCCCTGAGTAAAGATGGTGGTAAGGTCACCTGACCTGCCTGTTTTGACCTTATTTAAGATGGCACCTTGATCATGTGATTGCTCTTGTTTAAGATGGCACTGCCTGACCACATGATTGTCCCTATTAAATATGGCACCTGACCATATGTTCATGTGGTTTTTTTTCCAAAATAAATTTTGGAAACAGATAAATTGAAGCATTTAAAAGTCAGTCCGAAAGAAATATAGACAGCCATATCAATCACACATTTCCATTTGCACATAGGAAATAGACTTTGTGGAAAAAAGATGGAGAAAAGTTTTTCTGGAAAGCTTTTATGGTTAATGAATTGGAGCTCGGAGAAATGGAGTAGCAGTACAGCTGGGCAGGAGAGAGGGACCCCTCGGGCGGCAGCATGGTGTCAGCAACCGCAGAGGAATGAACCCAAGCCATGGGTTGGTTGCAGTGGTGGGGGTAGGGGACCATAGGTGCATTTTTTCCACAATGAGGTATAAGGTCCAGCGGACTGGCCTTCGGTGTCCTAGAGGGTCAGTGAGGGCCAACGATAACGGTGCAAGATAGTCAATGGATCATCATCACAAAGGCTGTGGGCCATGGAATTGAGAGGGCACTGGCTATCACATAGGGACGGGGGGGGGGGGGGGGGCTGAGGGGCTATGAGCCTAAAAGACATGTGGTACCAGTGAACAAAATGAGACGAATCTGACCTCCAGCGTCCCAGAGAGTCAGCAAGGACTAATGAATGGCACAAGATAGCCAATGGACCATCGTAACAAAGGCTATGGGTTGTGGACTTGAGCGGGCACAAGCCGTCTCCATATGCTGTTGCATAGGGATGGGGGCTGAGGAGCTTAGAGCCCGAAAGACATGTGGTACTAGCCAGTGAATCAAGATGAATTCTCACTTGTGGGAAAATGGGAAGGGAAGAATCTTACCAATCTGGTAGGATGAAGAGTCCCTGGCGGTGCTCCAGCCTGACAAATGGCAGGTAGTACAGGATCCCAGAGCTCCTCAGACTGCTGGTGGGCAAGAGAAAGCAGTGGGATTGACGTTGGGCACTAATATTATGAATTATTGTGTGGGGAGGGGGGAACTCCTGATGGTATCCCACACATGAAGGGAAACATGCTGGGCAGATGCGGCCGTGGGCTGGGCAGGTGCACGCCATGCAAGCATGGCGGCGGAGGCAGTGAGGCCAGTAATCCACAACCCAGTGGATTACTATTTATTTATTAGAATAAACCCGTGGAGAGTTTATTATAATAGAGAAATACAGGAAAGAGAGAGACAGAAAGAGGAGAAGGAGAAGGAGAGAGGTCAAGGGTGCGCACCTAGTGGGAGAAAAAGCAGAAGAGAAGGAGAAAGAGGAAGGGAGGAGTTCTTCCTTAGAATGAGGCTTTTACATCAGGTCGCAGGGCAGCACCAAGGAGGTGGGATTTCAAGGGGCCGGTCAGAATATTAACACATGCTCTCACAGCTCAACAGAGAACCTGCTCTCTACTTGGTAAGGGGTCATGAGGCCTTTCAGGAAATTTCAGAACAGAGAGGCTCTTGCCACACTCAATTCTGAACGCATTCATTTCCACTGTACCTGCTGTGGTCAGTAAACAAGACAAATAAAAACAAACCAAAAACAAAAGCAAAGCTGGAAGGAAACAAATAAAAAGCTCATCTAGGCGGGAGAAGCGAACTATCACTCCTTTCGGATGAGCCTAGAGCAGTGCTTTACAACCTGTTCTCACTAACGTCACACAGCTGCAGTTACCTTACCGATGGCTACATTAAAACTCCGAGAAACAAGATCTTAGCAGTGATCCCTTGTTGACAGGTCTGGTGTGATGACAATGAATATCCTCCTCTCTTCCCCCAGTATGTCTGGACTACAAGATTCTTATTCCAGACCAGAGCATGGGCCTTGAAGACTTGAATTCATAGGAGTGAAAATGAATGTGTTCAGAATTGAGTGTGGCAAGATCCTCTCTGTTCTGAAATTTCCTGAAAGGCCTCATGACCCCTTACCAAGTAGAGAGCAGGTTCTCTGTTGAGCTGTGAGAACATGTCTTCATTGTCAGCTTATCTGGATTTTAAATCATCTAGAAGGCCCACCTCTAGACCTGTCTATGAGGGCATTTCTAAAGAAGTATAACTGAGGAAGAAAGACTCACCCTGAATGTGGGCTGCAGCATTCCATGGACTCGAGTCCAGGACTGAAGAGGGAAAGCTCGTGAGCACTAGTATTCACCTCCTGCAGATTCCCATCTGCAAGTGCAATGTGGCCAGGTGCCTCATGTCTCTACCATCCAAAATAAGTTGCCTTAGTGACTATTCTATTGCTATGATAAAACACCATGGACAAGACAACTTATAAAAGAAAGCATATTGGGGTTGGGGATTTAGCTCAGTGGTAGAGCACTTGCCTAGCAAGCACAAGGCCTGGGTTCAGTCCTCAGCTCTGGAAAATTAAAAATAAAATAAAAAATAAAATAAAAAAGAAAGCATATGATTTCAGAAAGCTGGAGTTCATGGTGGTGGAGTGAAGGAATAGCTGAGAAATCATACTTTGATCCACAACCATGAGACACAGAGAGTGCACTAGGAATCCTATGAATCTTTTGAAACTTCAAAGCCTATTCCCAGTGACACACTTCCAATAAGGCCACACCTTCTAATCCTTCCCAAATGGTTCCACCAACAGGGGACCAAGCATACAAATAGATGATTCTATGGTGGGCAGTCTCATTCAAACACGTGACTCTTCAGTTACTTTTGTTGGGTGTTTTGTTACATAATGAGAAAACCATCATAGACCTAACTATAAAGAAATTCTTTGGGGCTAAAGAGATGGCTGAGCAGGTAAAGGCATATATTGTGCAAGCCTGGTGACCTGAGTTCAATCCCCAGAACCCAGGTAAAGGTGAAAGGGGCGAACCGACTCTACAGCTTTGTCCTTTAGTCTCTGGCCTCCACATATGCACTATGGTATGCACCTACCTGCCGCACCCCCCACATACACTAAGATTACATTTTAAATAAAAATTTACAATATTCTTCCATCTACTTTTCTGGAAGGTTGTAAGACTTTCATTTCAGAAAGGGCTGCAGAAAGGAATGGAATGTTGTACAGAACAGATGAGAGGAATCTGAGTGGATATGTCTTGCAGGGTGTTGCTACACAGTCTCTCAGAACTAGGTTATCTTCTTGCTGTCTGTAGTGGTTAATCTTGCCAACTTGATTGGATTGGCATGTACCTAGAAAAATAAATCATATGTGTGGGTGATTGAAGTCCAGGGAAGATTAACTGAAGAGCCCAAGACCTACCCTGTAAGTGGACAGCACCATCTCACAGGCTGAGGACCAAATGTGAGTTGCTCTGTTGTGGTGCACCATCTGGGACATCATGATGGACTAACCTCTGAAAGTGTGAGCTAAACCCTTCTGAAAGAATTGACTCATGAGTTGTTCTCTGACCTCCGTATGAGTGCCATGGCATTCATACCCGAATACCCACAACAAATAGATGTAATTTAAAAATAAATCTACCCCTACAATTTTTTTAAATTATGTGCATGTCTGTGTACCACATCTGTGTTTGATGCATGCAGAGGTTAAGGGAGTATTGGATTCCCTGGAACCGGAGTTTTGGACAGTTGTGGGCTGCCTTGTGAGTGCTGGAAATCAAACCCAGGTCCTCTATAAGAACAAATGTTCTTACCTGTTGAGTCATCTCCCCAGCCTGATCCACCTTTGCCTAAATTTCTTGTATCAGGTATTTCATCAGAGCAGTGAGACATCTACACTGTCTAGTCACATCTCTACACCACTGTCAATGCATCATTGAACATTAAAATAACCTGGGATCGAACCTGAGTTCAGTTCCTAGATCTTGGTCTTCACTCTGAAGTCTCCCATGTCATCCAGCTATGATCAAATACATTTGTTATGCTCTTCTCTTGTTAACCTATCCTTTGGAATCAGGGTGTCTGCTATGACCCTTTATGATGGGTAAGAAGGAGACCACCTCCACTTCTTGCCTCTACACCAGGTTATGGGGTAGGAGGTAAAATTATTCAGTGCACTCTCTGTAGTCATATGTGGAAACCTGATTGATAGTCTTCCATGTCCTGGATAAAGAATAAACCTCAATCCACAAAAATCCTGATCATACAGACACACACATCTTTTTCTCTGGGGAGTTTTGTGAGCTCCATCAGCATTCTTAGCTCCATACTCTCCACTCCCTCCACTTTTGCCTTATTCTAATGACTCTGAAGGAAAGAAAATAGAAATACTGAACACCAGTGTGCTTAGAACATCTTGACTTTCATAGCCAAAGGGCATTAAAAAATAGAGCCATGTTTTTTTAAAGATTTATTTATGTATATGAGTACTTTATTTTAATATATGCCTGCATGATAGAAGAGGGTATCAGAGCCTATTATAGATGATTGTGAGTCACTGTGTGGGTGCTGGGAATTGAACTCCGGACTTCTGGAACAGTAGCCAGTCCTCTTACCCGCTGAGCCATCTCTCCAGCCCCGAAAGCCATGTTTTTATACTAAGCAAAATGTGCAAAGGACTCACCACAAAAACACACTGTTGTTGAGATTGCTGGTTGTAGCTATGGCAACCAAGCTTGGGAATTGAAAGCAAGAGGTTGAAAGGCCTCAGCTTAGGAAATGGATGGGCCTCAGACAACAGGATCACAGCTGTGATCTCCAACCCCCATCAGGAAAAGGCTAACCATTTGCTGTCACGTAGTTTCCACTGCTGACTTCCTAAAGTTCCTCAAGGAATCGAATTCAAATCTTAGGACAGAACATCTCGTTGGCTGCTTGTGGGTTCCCCAACACAGTGATAGGGAAGGCCTGGATCTGAAGCTTCTAGAAGTGAAGCAGAAGTTTCCATTCATGAGGGTTTTGGAAAGGGTGTTGATGAAGGTCAGGGTGAAAGTGAGAGCTGGAAATGGCAAATAACTACCTCAAGGACCACCCCTTCTCACATGGGCAAGGAGGAGTGAAAAGTGGAACCCAGGGGTAGTGACTAGAAGAATCCTAAGTGTGTGTAAGTATGGAGGCCAGAGAACAACCTGGGTTGTTTCTTAGGTGGTATCTGCCTTGTTTCTGAGACCAGGTCTCTCATTGCCTGGAAACTTGCCTAATTGGCTAGGCTGACTAGTCAGCAAGCCTGGGGGTCCAACTATCTCTACCGTCCCAGCACTGGAATTATAAGGAAGTGCCACCACATCTGGCTTTTTTAATGTGGGTTCCTGGGGGCGGGGTGCAAGTCAATTCCTTATGCTTCTACTGAAAGCAATTGAGTTATCATTCCAACCCCATAAAGGTCTTACAGCAACTCTGATTGTCCTCATCTCACAGCCTACTAACTTCTTTTTCAATAACTGAGGAGCTTTGTCCACTTTGTTTTACAGGTGACTGCTATGGGCCATATACCCATCTCTTGTCCCAATTCCATATTCATGAAACAGACCGTCTTCTTTGTTCAGCTTGAGTGGTTTCAGAGAAAGTGGGATTTAAGAGAGAAAACATTAAGCATGCCCAATACACTGAGGAATAAAGTCGGACTGAGCAGAAAGTTTGAATAATGCCTCTGTATAAATAAAGTAGAGGAGTCAAGGATGTTTAATAATTCTTTTCCAATTGCTTTAGCCATGCTATGATGGTTTGAATGAAAATGGCCCCCATAGGGCCATATATTTGAATGCTCGCTTCCTCAGTTGGTGGAACTGTTAGGGCAAGATCAGGAGAGGTGGCCTTGTGGAGCAGGTGTGCTGTTGTGGGTAGGCTTTGCTGTTTCAAATGCTCACACCATTCCCAGTTAGCTCTCTCTGCCTCCTGCCCATGGATCAAGATGGGTTCTCAGCTACTGCTCCAGCACCATGCCTGCCTGCTCCCCACTGTGATTGTCACGGACTTACCCACTGAAACTGTGAGCCCCAAATAAACTCTTTCTTATATAAATTGCCTTGGTCATGGTGCTTTGTCACAGCAGTAGCAAAGGAAGACACACCGTATTTGAGGCAGCTAGCTGAGTGTCTCTTAGATCCAGTTTTAGCTCCTCCATCATATCAGTTCACGTTACATTGAGCATCTGCATAGAGTCAAACTGCACTTCTTTAAAAATAGACCACAGGGGCCAGCAAAATGGCTCTTAGGGCAAAAGTGCTTTTCACCAAGCTTGATGACCTGTGAGTCCATATGGTAGAGGCAAAGAACTGACTCCTGCAAGCTGTCCTCTCATCTCCACACATGTGCTATGACACATATGTACACACACACATGCACATACACACTATGAATGTTAAATCATTTAAAAGAAGTAAAAATAAAAATAATGTGAGCTCCCTCTTCATTGTAAATGTTTCTTACCTTTCTTCCCAATGTATGGTTTATACTTGGTGCCTTTCTGTATTTGCTACTTTTCTTGTCACTGTGACCAAATGCCTGAAAAGAAGCAACTCAAGGGAGGAGACATGTAGTGATACATTGTGTACCTAATAAACTTGCTTGAGGATCAGAGGACAGAGCCAGCCACTAGATTAGACACAGACACCAGGCAGTGGCAGCACACACCTTTAATCCTACCATTAGGGATCTCTGTGAGTTCAAGGCCACAGTGGACTACACAAGATTGATCCAGTATAGGAGAGAAACAGAGCCAGGCAGTGATGGCACACACCTTTAACCCCAGACTTGAGATCTAATGCCTTTGCTTGGGAAGCACACATGTCTTTAATCCTAGGAAGTCATATGGCAGGGAAGAGAAAGGTCTATAAGGCATGAGGAAACAGAAACTCATTCTCTTTAGGCTGAGGATTTCGTAGAGGGAAGAACTAGTGACTGGCTGTTCTGCTTTTCTGATCTTTCAGCTTTCACCCTGATATCTGGTTCTAGGGTTTATTATTATTATTATTATTATTATTATTATTATTATTATTATTATTAAAAGACCATCAAGATTCAAACAACAGAGACATCTGATTTTGGCTCATGGTTTCAGGAAAATAGCCCATCACGACAGGGAAGGCATGATGGTCAGTGGATCCATGGTGTGGGAATTTGTGGCAGAATTTGTGTCACATATGGGTTGATCAGAAAAAAGAGAAATTGCTGGAAGAAGAGCCAGGTTATCACCCCCTTGCCTGCCTTCTAGTGACTCACTTATTCTAGCTAGGCCCCATCTCCTAAAGGTTCCACAACCTCCCAAAATAGTGCTACTATCTTGGGACAAATGTGCAAACACACAAGCCTCTGGAGAGACATTTTATACATGGGCCATAATATCTTCCATAAAACCTGAATGTGGTGAGTGCCTGCTACATGGGAAGAAAACATTTACAACCATTGGTTGATGAGTGGAGGGAATAAATTCATTAATCAATGGATCAGATACTTTAGCCAACTCTAAGTTGTTTTGTTCAGCAACATAGGATGATCAAATTCTGAAGTAATGGACTTAGTTTCTTTGCCTATTCCAAAGAACTTCCCTCTTGCTGAGCACTGGTGGCACACTCCTTTAATCTCAGCACTCGGGAGGGAGAGGCAGGCAGATCTCTGAGTTTGAGATCAGACTGGTCTATAGAGTGAGTTCCAGGACGGCCAAGGTTACACAGAGAAGCTCTGTCTCAAAAAGCCAAAAACAAAAAACAAAAAAGAGAGAGAAAAGAAAAGAAAACAAAACAAAACAAAGCAAACAGAAAACCTTTGCTCTCTTTCCCTCTACTTTAGTCTACTGCACTTGTGTGTTTTTACAGTCTTAATCTGATTCCTCATTATCTTTCACTTGGCACTCTGCTACTGTTTCTGATTCTTCATGTCTTGTGCACATCCTTCTTCAAAAAGTTAGATGGCGCGCTTTTGAGAAGTAAATGGGATCCTGACACTTGGCAACATCCCACAAGCCCTGCAGATCTCCTGCCTTGCCCCCTCCTGCACCCCTTCATTTATAACCCATTACTTTGTTCTCTCTCCCATACCTTCCAGGCCTTAATGAAGAACTTTTCCTCTCTTCTTCCTGAAGAGCTCTCTTCCTCTGCTCTCACCTCAGTTTTGTACTGCAAATTTCTATTTACCTTTCAGATCCTGTCTATAAGCATTCACTATGCAGAGACTTCCCAGGGTTCCCTGTGTCTACTTTCACTCTCCTCCATCTTATGTCTTTAACTGCACTTGCTGGTTTGGACTGGTATATGACTGACTTAATCATCCAAAAAAAGTCAGATTTCTTCACTGAAGCAGAAGCTCCTTGAGGCCAGGGGCTGCACAGATTTGGTATGTCTGTGACAATGACTAGCAGTGACTTGGTGGCTTAAATGATAGAAATTTGTGGCCCATTGTGCTAGAGACTTGAAGTTCAAGATGAAGTGTTGAGGGGCAATGTGGTTTCTAAAGCTGCTCTCTTTGGCTTGCAGTTGGCTGTCTTCTTGCAGTCTTGTCTTCACGTGCCCCCCTCCCCCCATGCACACATCTCTAGTTTATCTTTGTGCCCAAGTTTACTTTCAGAAGGTCATCATTCGGGTGCTGGAGAGATGGCTCGGTGGTTAAAAGCACTTACTACTCTTCCAGAGGACCAGAGTTTGGCTCCCAGGACCCACATCAGGGATACACAGCCTCCTGTATTTCCAGTTTCAGGAAATCTGATACCCTCTTATGACCCCCTTGGGCACCTAAATACATGTGCATATCACACACACACACACACACACACACACACACACACACACACACACACACAATTTTAAGATTAAAAGCAAATCTTTAAAAAAATGACACTAGTCAGACTAGATTAGAGATTATAGCAATGGACTCATTTTGACTCAATCACCTTACTAAAGAGCCTGTCTCCAAACTGTCATATTTAAAGGTATGGGGCTTAGTGGGCTGGAGATGTAGCTCATTAGGTAAAGTGCTAGCCTAGCATATGCAGAACCCTGAGTTTGGTTTCCAGTGTCACATTAAACTGGGCATAATAACCCACATCTGTAATCCCAGCATTTGGGAAGTAAGGGTAGGAAGATCAGAAGTTCAAGACCATCCTTGGTTACATGACTAATTTGAGGCCACCTAGAAATACATGAGACCCTGTCTCAAAAACAAAGTACTAAGGGCTAAGTTTTCAAGATATAAATTCTTGAGGAGGAATGCAGTTGGACTCATAACAGGGACTATATCACTTCTACTCATATCCCCATCATCCAGCACAGTGCTGGTCTTGAGATTTGGCTTACACCCCTTATATAAATGATTGCATTCCAAACCCTCACTTTGCTCTTCTCCACCATCACACACTGTGTTCCAGGCAAAGAAAATCAGAAGGCACACATCACAGCAGAAGGACCCTCTGTGGCCACAAGAAGTGTTTGCTGTCACAATCAAGTCACAATTGCTTTCTTAGGACTTCCATATGGGGCCAAAGCAGCCATCTATAACTTGCTGGCTTTTTTGCCACCCTTATGGACTGCTGGGGGAGGTCCTTCTGGCATCTGATGGCTCACCAAACTGGGCCTCTTCAGAAGATAAGGCACAGGTGAGTTGGTGGGAGGATAGATCTGCTCAGGTCTGGGAATGCAGTTTAGCAATGAATACTAGAAGCAAAGAAGAAGAAGAAGAAGAAGAAGAAGAAGAAGAAGAAGAAGAAGAAGAAGAAGAAGAAGAAGAAGAAGAAGAAGAAGAAGAAGAAGAAGAAAATGAAGGAAGGAAGAAAGAAAGAAAGAAAGAAAGAAAGAAAGAAAGAAAGAAAGAAAGAAAGAGAGAAAGAAAGGAAGAAAGAAAGAATCTTGTAACCTTATAATCTCACAGCTAGTAATTCAATCTGAGGACGGACCTGGCAGAGGAGAGCTTAAGATAAGCTTATAGCCTAACGTTAAATTCTTTCTTTTTTCTTCTTTCCTCTTCTCTTTTTTCCCCTTCTTTCCTTCCTCCTTCCCTCCCTTCCTTCCCTCATTCTTATCTTTTTTTAAGATAGGGTCTCAAGCCGGGCGGTGGTGGCGCACGCCTTTAATCCCAGCACTCGGGAGGCAGAGGCAGGCGGATCTCTGTGAGTTCGAGGCCAGCCTGGGCTACCAAGTGAGTTCCAGGAAAGGCGCAAAGCTACACAGAGAAACCCTGTCTCGAAAAACCAAAAAAAAAAAAAAGATAGGGTCTCACTCTGTAGCCCTGGCTGGTCTGGGAGTCATAAAGATCTACTGCTTTTGCTTTCCAGGTGCTGGGATTAAAAGTGTAGGGCCACCGTGCCCCAGCCTCACTCCTAATTTCTTTAGGAAAAAATATGTAAATTCTCATTATTATAATAGCAAGCATCTAGGGAGAGTGCCCAGTAGGTAACAAGAAGAGGAAGCTTTGTGAGTCCAGTGCATTGAAGTTACTGCAGTTGTGTAGCCATTGAAAGGATTGCTTTATATGTATATTTGTGTGTGTGTGTGTGTGTGTGTGTGTGTGTGTGTGTGTGTGTGTGTGTGGACTGATGCCTGTGGAGGTCAGAGAACAACTGACTGAGCCTGTCTTTCCTTCCACCATGTGGGTCCCAGAAATTGAACTCAGGCTTGGTAGCAGGTACATTTACCTGATGAGCTATCTCACTGGCCTTAAAAAGGCTGTTAATACAAAAATTGTTATTTCATTTTATGTGTAGGAGTGTTTTGCCAGCATGTGTGTGTGCATCATGGGTATGCACTGCTAGAAGATACCCATAAAAGGGCATCAGATTCCCCCAAACTGGAGTTAAAGACTGTTGGGGTGTGTCATATGGTTGCTGGGAATCAAACCCAAGTCCTCTTAGAAGAGCAGCAAGTGCTCTTAACAGCTTAGCTATTATCTTATCTTTCCAACACTGTTTAGGAAGAATTTTTAATGATATAAGAGAAAAGTTACATGAAGCAGTAGGACATAGCACAGATCCTCTGACTCAGGTAATCAATGAAAATTGTCGCTTTCACGCGTTTATAAGTTCAGAGGGAAGCCCAGATTGATAAATATCCTAATCTTGCTTTAATAGTTTTGTTGTTGTTGTTTTAAAGAACCAGAGATGTCTTCCTCTGTGTGTTTTTTGTTAAAGCGCGTGTTACTTTTATAGCCAGGAAAGCAGGCAAAGTTTTGAAAGCCGCTGTGCTGTCCACCAATGAAATTCTGACTCCCAGGGAAAGTGCCTGCGGTGCGCCTGCTCCCAGCTCTCTGGACCTCTCCTCCCGTTCTCCCGGGACTGACGGGCTTCTAAGGAGCGTTTAAGTCCCCGTGGCCACTTCAAGCGTCAAACGTCGCCAAGCACAGCGCAGCTCTCGGCCGGAGGTGGAAGGTCAGGGGAGGGGCCGAGCTTTCTTCTGTCCCTGAAGGAGATCTGGGCTGCGCTGGGCTCCCGAAGCCCTTGTTCTTTCTCCGGCCGCCGCCCAGCCCGTTGCTCCAGGGACTGGTGCAAAGTGCCGTGTCATTGGGAAAGCTGGTGGCCGGGGCATTGAATTCCATGAAGCTGGAGTAGGACTGCGGGGGTGGGAAATGAACAGGAGCCCCTGTTCTCGCAATACACTCTGACTAGCCCACTCTGACTAGCCGGGTGAGGAAGTCGGAGGCGGGGTCCTAGCCTAGCCCACTTGGGCCGGCTGGACTAGCCTGTTCCTCTTCAGGACAACACCTGGGAGCCGGCAGCCAGCCGTCCAAGTCGGTCTTGCTCCTGAGGGGACCCTCCGCCTGTGCCTTGGCTCTGGCCCCTCCGGTTTCATGATGCTGCGAGTCTTCATCCTCTTCGCGGAGAACGTCCACACCCCGGACTCCGACATCAGCGACGCCTACTGCTCCGCTGTGTTTGCAGGTAGGAACGCCGCCAGAGACACAGCCAGGGAACCTGGCAGGACCGGAGTAGGATCCCGGGGCGCGATCCACACGTGCCTGCCTGGAAGCCAGGAAAAAGACTGCCTAGCTCTATCAGGCTGATGTTGGACATTGAAAAGATACAGTGGGGAGGTGTGGGGCGACTCGGGAAACTGAGGCTGTGAGATAGAAGTGGCCTGTGTTTCAGCTGAGCCAGGGGTGGCATTTGGTAGACCAGGTGGACGGGGCCACTAACCCTCTTCTCTGGATTCCTTAAAATATCTTTCCTCTTTTGGCTTCACTGTCTAGCAGGGCTCTGCTCTTCTCCCCGAAGGCCTGGGCCTTGACCTATTTATAACCAGCTCTTCCCTGGGCCTTTGTGCACGATCAGAAGCTAGACTAGCAGGCTGGCTGTCACTGGAGGCAGAAGCAAAGCCACGCCTCCAGGAATCCTAGTTTCTCTCTCTCTCTCTCTCTCTCTCTCTCTCTCTCTCTCTCTCTCTCTGTCTCTCTCTCTCTCTCTGTCTCTGTCTCTCTCTCTCTCTCTGTCTCTCAAACACACACACACACACACACACACACACACAGAGAGAGAGAGAGAGAGAGAGAGAGAGAGAGAGAGAGAGAGAGAGAGAGAGAGAGAGAGAGAGAGAGAGAGGAGGGATGGGGGAAGTTTAGCTGTCACCGTTACCAATCTTTAGGACTTTCTCTTCCTCACTCTCAACAGAATGGCACCTGTTGGGGTAGCATGTAGGCTTCATTAGGCTGGGGTCCCCTAATGCCCGGCAGCCTGCTCCTCTCCAGTCCAGGGACTTTCCACATCAAGCTTTGGCAGGGCTATGCTTGAGCTTTTCCTTCAGGATGTGAAGGTTGGGTTCTGTCTGCTTTCCCAGGACCAGACCAGGGCTGAGGTCTTCATAGTTTGTCTTCCAGCCCTGAGACTTGAGGATCAGGAGTGGACCATTTTCACTGTTTACCCTAAAGGTTCTCTTCTCAATCCTCCTTCCCCGCCAGTCCTCTTTTCCCTGTATCCCTGGACCAGAAGTTCAGAGCATCAGTCAGTCCCTGGTCATCCAGTGGACATTCCATTTCAGTATCACTAGCCATTAAGCATGAACACGTGCTCCCAGACATGTGCACATCCTG
The DNA here is from genome assembly GCF_007827085.1 of Peromyscus californicus insignis. Classification (NCBI taxonomy): domain Eukaryota; kingdom Metazoa; phylum Chordata; class Mammalia; order Rodentia; family Cricetidae; genus Peromyscus; species Peromyscus californicus. The sequence goes on along the minus strand of NW_026294584.1, from coordinate 100,561,336 downwards.
GAGTCCATGGGACATCTGGGATGCCCACAAAGAACGGTTGCTCTCAGAAGGCAGGCTTGAGACAAACATGGCACATGCAGATGTGTTGGGAGCACCTAGTGCTGAGTGTATTTGGTGCATCTTTGGACAGAGACCCGGGATGGGCAGCCTGGAAAGTAGCCTGCACTAAGAGAAGGAACTGAAGAACTTAGAGAACATTCCACGTGTGCCCCGCCCCCAGGCTTTGACTTTGTCTTCCCATAGAAGCCTTTGAAAATGAACTGTATCAATGTGCTTCCAGCAGACAGGAAAAGGACATCTTCTCACGTAGTTGGGATGGAGACTTTGTGTTGCCTCCCTGTATCCTCAGCTCTGAGCAGACCAGCCAATGGCCTGGTTTAGGTGCCTGGCTGAGGGCTCTGGACTCCATGTGGTTTACTTCCAGAGCAGTGGTTCTCAACCTGTGGGTCTCGACTCCTTGGGGTCGAATGACCCTTCCACAGGGGTTGCATATTAGATATTTACACTAGGATTCATAACAGTAGCAAAATTACAGTTATGAAGTAGCAATGAAATAATTTTATGGTTGGGAGTCACCAAAACATGAGGAACTGTATTAAATGGTCACAACAGTGGGGGAAGTCGAGAACCACTGTCTAGAGGGTACCACTGGTGCTATGTCTCCTCCTTCTCCACTTTTGGTTCCAGGCTGAGGGAAGCGAGGATACTATTTGGAAAGACCAGCCATGACTTGGGTGTTAGCTGGTCTCTGAACTCCTTCCTCACTCACTGTCCGGAAGTCCGACCAGCTTTGTAAAGGCACACCTCAGTACGATGCATCTTTGCAGGGCACAGTGTGCTGTCTAGAGCTGACGCTCCTCTCAGGAGCTGTGTCTCCTTTGATGTGTCGTCCCCCTCCCTGCACCCCCAGACAGCCCTGATTTCCTCCCAGCGTCCCTGGCCTCCTCCTCTGCAAAGGTTCAGCACGTTCTCTTCCTCCTGTTCACCCCACCCCCAGGGCAGACTCAGGAGCTCTAGTAGGGAAAAGGCTAGGGATAATAATGAATGGGAGTGCTTTCCAGCCCACTGGAGGAAGCGCAGCTATTGTAGTTTCAGGCTGATTTCGTTTAGACCCTGGGGGCCTGTCTGGAGTTTTCCCTCAACCTCACTGGGAGGAGGTCATTCCACAGTCCTCCTCTTTGCTGCTCCTGGCTGCTCTGGATTTATTCCCCTTTCCTGGAGCCCAGAGCTCACTGTAGAGAAAGGAAGTGTATTATCTGTGCTCTGAACCTGAGAAGCAGGCTGGCTGGAACTCACAACCCAGGATGTCATCGTCAGGCAGTAGAGAACGGTTTTCCCCCTCCCCCAAGCCCTGGCCACCTTCCACCTCCTGCATTAGCCAAACTCTTAACCCATGTCTAAATTTGGCTGCTTGCAGTACTTAAGCTTGCTCACCCTTCTATTCCTCAGGGCTAGGTTGGTGAATGATTCCAGAGCAGGCTCTGGCCAGGGGCAGACAAATGCAAGATGCCCTTCTGGGAAGTCGATCCTCCCTAGCTGACCTAGACCTGCCTTTCCAGTGACGTGGTCTCAATATCTCATAGATCCTCTGTGGGTCAGCAAATTCACGGTATGCTCGGTCAGCTCTATAGGGTCGAAGGGAGAGAGTATTATCTCCTTCACTGATGAGGATTTGGCCCAGGAGATTCAGGGGGCTTTACCAAGCTTGTACACTTGTCAGAGCATCCCCTCATAGAGGCTCATGAATAAGAAAGGACTCTGGAATGCATGCCATGTGCCACCCACACCAACCAGACTGAGCTCCCCGTGTAGAGTTGAGTCTAGAAGAGGGAACCCGGGGCTGTGAGGAGCATAGTATAGGACCAATGGCCCAAGGGTGGAGCGGCCCGACTGCTTCACTGCTATTTTTTCCTCTTCTTCATTGGTTTTTTTTTTGAGTCATGGTTTCTCTGTGTAGCCCTGGCTGTCCTAGAACTCGCTCCATAGACCAGGCTGGTCCTGAACTCAGAGATAGGTACGCCTGCCTTTGCCTCCCGAGTGCTGTGGTTAAAGGCATGCGCCACCGCCACCCAGTTCTGACGTAATATGCCTTTATCACAAGGAAGAGAAGTGAACATTGGCTAAACGTGAGCAATACATCATTTTCAGAAACTGTTTCTGTAAAACCCCACAAAAATCCTATGGACAAGATCCAGACTTATTATACCTGACATGATTTTTTGTTTTTTGTTTTTTTGTTTTTTTGTTTTTTCGAGACAGGGTTTCTCTGTGTAGCTTTGCGCCTTTCCTGGAACTGACTTGGTAGCCCAGGCTGGCCTCGAACTCACAGAGATCTGCCTGGCTCTGCCTCCCGAGTGCTGGGATTAAAGGCGTGCGCCACCACCGCCCGGCTCTGACATGATTTTTTAATAGAATGTGTAACACAAACTACATCCTGGTCCAATAGCAAGCACAGGTGGTAGCAATTCTCATCATCCCACTTCATAGAAAAGGAAACTGAGGCACAAAGAGCCTGATGTTTGCTCCAGTAGTGACGGGAACTGGACTTTCAAGCCCAGGCGGCCTGGATGTAGAGTCATCTTTATACCGTCTTCACTCACGCTACTGTCTTCTTCCAGCTCTAGGTCTGTCTAGGAGACAGAAGGAGGAAGGAGGAGGCTGAATTCAGGCTCTGGTGCCCATCTGCATGTTGACCTGTACACACATAACCCCGACCCTGACACATCACACAAGTAGTTCTTACCCACCTAGATCCGGAGGTCCTCGGTTCTTCTGTGTGGCCTCGAGGGCACATTCTCATCTTAGCAGGCTTCTGTCTTGACTCACCTTCCCTGTGACTGATGGGCCAGTCAGATACTATTTAGTGCAATTTCCAGGTGTCCCAGCCCTTGTACTAGGCCCACTCAGAGTCCTCATTTACCTGTGGGGGTACCTGCTTAGGACATGATACCCTGAGTCCAGGGTGTTGGGTCATATGTTTCTAGGATGGCAACTTTTTGTGAGTATAGCAGGTACTCTGGGGGAGGGGCAGTGGTGTCATTGTGGACCTTTTTATGAAACAAAATTTGAAAAGGGGACTAAGAAGAGCAGCTGGCAGCCTTGGTTACAACCCAGTGTCATAAAACTATTGAGGGAGGGAGGGAGGAAGGAAGGGGAGGGGAGAAGCTGAGAGTACCAGTTTTGTACCTAAACTGTTTAGGGTTTTGAACCTTGAATTATGCATTCCAGTTCTGCCACTTTTCAACTATGTGTCCTTGGACAAGTCATTCAACTACTCTATGTGTCTCTCAGTTTCCCCCACTGTGAAATGTTGTGGACCAGATGACGCACTTTCAACAGTGCCTGGGCCTCAACACGTGCTAACTCTAGGACTGGTGTTATAAGTTGGTTGATAGAATGTTTGCCTGGTAGCAAGAGAGCCCTAGGTTAATCCCCAACTCTGCATAAGGCCAGGTTTGGTGATGTATGTGTATAATCTAAGCACTTGAGAGATGGAGGCAGGAGGATCAGAAGCTCCAAGTCATCCTCAGCTACATAGAGTTCCAGGCTGGCCTGGGCTACATAAGACTCTGTCTCAATAAACAAACAAAAACTAATACATGTTAACTATAATTATTATATGTCATTATGCATTTTTGTAATTACTATTCTAATTAACATATACATTTATCAAGACATTATTGCACAGACCTAATAAAGCTTTCAGTATATTATTTCTTTTTTTAACCCAGTCAGTTCTATCATCAGCTTTATTTGTCCATCCACTGGCCTCCCAAACATACACAACCAGCTGCATGGCTGGAATCTGTTTGTCCACCCACAGGGACCCTGGTGTCTCCTCTGTCTGCCACTCCTTCATCTTCCCTTCTGAGCTGCGGCGCTGTCTGCTTGCCCAGTGGCAGGCCATGGCCTCATAATGCTGCTATGCCCTTCTGAATGCATATTTCTGTAGAGACCTCCCTGGAGCCCTCAAACCTCTTCAGTCCTTCCCTCTCCCATTCTCTCTTTCTCACTGCATGCCTGCTGGCTTCTGTCCACCTTTGTCTCTTAGAGGAAGCACTAGCTGGTGGGAAGGGTACTTATCTCTGTCACTCACTCGTTTCCCTTGTAGCATACTGTGCTGGAGGCAACACCTTTGCAAAGTGACATCCTCTTGTTTTCACAGATGCTAAATCAGACTCTGCAAATTCTGGGTCACCCCATGAGGTAAAGATGACTGGCCAGGAGCCTGCATCGTTGCCACCATAGCAGGCTCTTCCTGGAGGTCACATAATGATGGTTGCAGTTGGACTGCATGAGTGTTTACATCCTCAGCAACATGAAGGTAGTGTCTGGATTGGGGCATCCGAGAGAGAGTGGATAGCAGAGAGAACACATGGGAGCATCCATACTTCTGGAAGATGTAGGGACTGGCAAATGTGTCCTGAAGGAATCCTGAAAACTCATGCAGCGCATCTCTCTAAAGAGTGATGTCACTGAGCCGGAAGTCAAGGTCTGTGCCTCAAGGTGCTTGATGTTTAGATCTTGGGGAAACAAAGCTCTAGACAGTATAAGAATGTTGTCAAAGAAAGTTTCACTCTTCATCCATGGCCAGGTGGTTGGGCCACCAAGAGATTACAGAAAACAGGACTACAAACTCGCCTGTGTCTTGGGAGCCTGGCCAGTGATGTGACCTAGACTGGCCTATAGAGAAAAAGACATGAGCTCATGGGTAAGTGGGGGCCAGTGCACCTCTCTCCCTGACCTGTACACAGATGTTAGATTTGTGCTAAATGGGCTGCTTTCCCAGATTCTCTCATTTTTCAAAGGAAGCTCAAAGAGGAGATCGATACGGGAAATCTTCCAGTGCTTAACTTGTGCACAATTTTGCTATGGAACATCATGTTGTTCCAAGATAACACATCTACAGCCTGGGCCTCAGGGGACGCCAGTGTATTGTGTAATGCTGTTTATGTTTATGTTTACTCCTGTAAATTATAGGACTGCATCCTCTACCTTAGATTCATCCATCAGCACCCATGAGTGGTGACATCACTAAAGCCAACGAGGACTTTTTAATTTCCTTTTTTCTTACCTCTATCAGTCTGGAAACATGAAGTCACAAAACTGGACTTGTTATACAAACCGCTTCACAACTGATTCCATTCCCGCTGCACTTCTAGCTGGCCCTCTTATGGGTAAACAGGTTGCTCCCTCTGTAGCTGCAGATGCATGCATACCCAGGATTATGAGATACCCTAATGCTTCCATGATAAACAATGGAAATCATTACCATATAGGCATCCTAGTTCAAAAGCTCCTGGCACGTCAGGTTGCCCAAGATCCTTCTGCCTGTTGCTCTGTTCTCTCCAGGGAGTGTCTTTGACAATATGGCCTGTGATAGCACAGCATCATAATTCACATTCCAGCCAGAAGTAAAAGGTACTGGGGAAGCATACCTTTTCTCCTTAAAGACACATCAGACAGTTACATATGTACTTCCTCCTCCTACCTCATTTAGCTCATACTCACATCTAGCTGCAAGGCAGACTAGAAAGCATGGTTTCAGTTTGGATGCTCTACCATACCTGGCTTTTTTTTTTAACATAGGTTCTGGGATGGAACTCTATCCTCACATTTTCATGGCAAGCACTTTACTGCCTAAGCTATCTCCCTATCCCTGTTACAGTTTTTATCACTGAGACAAATCCCCTTGACAGGAGGTCCCATTAAGTTTCCAGGCCCAGTGTGAAGTCTACAAGGGAACAGCTATCTGTTTTGTCAAAGTTCTGAGCAGTAAGCAGCAGGAAGACCAGGAAGTTGGAGGTTCAGATGGGAAGAGGCCTCAGGATGTGTTCAGAGTTTAGGACACCAGCTGTTGCTTTTCTGGTTTATGGAAAAGGTATATGGAGTCCCTGATTCTTGGACACAGGCCAATGGTTTGCTGAAGTCCCTTGAAATATAGTTCTAAAAATATTAGTTATACCCCTTGCAGATTTCCTGTGGTGACTGTGGTGTACTGGAGTGGGGACATGGATAGAGAAATGGTGTGATTGTGTGATGTGTGTGTGTGTGTGTGTGTGTGTACGCGCGCGCGCAGAGGGGGTGGGGGCAAAGCTAGGAATCTTAAAAAAAAAAAATGCTCACAATATCTGAAATTGCCCCTAGGGGGCAATGCCGTCCTCTCTGAAAAGCGTTGCCTGCCTCAGGAGGTGGAGCCCATTCTGGGGAACCCTGTGCAATGTCCACTGCTTTAAGTCCAGGCCAGCCCTGACCTCCACACTGGGAACACCAGGGCGCCGAGCCAGCCCTGCTCTCTCACAATGAACAAGCAACTTTGCAGCTAGGCCTCCCTTACCATTACCATGAACACTAAGGAGCAATGCCTCTGCTGCAGCCGTTTCTTCCCAGAGTGGCCCAGCCTCGAGGGAGGCCCGGGACTGCTTGCCTGGGGACCGGTACTTGAACTGAACCCCCATGGGTGGATGAAGGTGGTACTGCAGAGGGAGCAGGAGAGCAGCTGCCAGCAGACTTCCAAGCTGGAGGGGGACTTGGTATGTTCGAGAAACTGAGAACTCTCTGGAATTGGAGCTCTAGGGTCAAGGGCCAGAGTGGCCTTAACCTCTGGCACGGGAAAGGAATGTAGGCTTTATCCCAAGAGAAGAGGAGGCCCTTGAGGGATCTTCATCAGGGCAGTGACCCAACTATGCTTGAAGATCTCGTGACTGCAGTGTGGGTAATGGACCATATGTGGCTGGGGTGACCATGACATGATCAATTAGGAGATGTCATCAGTCAGCAGGCAGAAGCAGATGTGGACACCTGGGTGATACTAACATTATGAGTATTCAGAAGGGTGATCTAAGTTGCAATTAACTGACATTCTTGGCTCAAGTAGACTTAAATGACAGTTCCAAGTGACCAGTCACTCACCTGAAAGCTAGAGACAGGATGGGTTCTGGGTAAGTATGTGCACCGCACACTCGCATTGCATCACTCTGAACCAGGCAGTTTCAGTGCTCTCTCTGATCTGCTGTCCAGGTTACCTGGCGCATTTGGGTCTCATTGGCAATTTGCTCTATGCTGCCTTACTTACAGGAAGCAGGAGTGGGAGTTCAGTTTCTTGGTTCAGGACATATAAGCCTGTGCCCTCACAAGAACAATGTAGGATGCAGACCCATGCAACTCTGCCATTGGCAGGAGATACAGCAGGGTCCAGCTTGGAGCCAAAGGTGGGCATCTCATCAGCTAGGTTCTGCTAGGAGAGAGGTAGGAGCCAAGGAAGAGTAGAGTCAAGGAGAGGAAGAGAGGGTCCAAGCAGCTAGGGAAGATTCTGGAAAGTGGACAGCCTCCGACTCCCCTTACCCTTCCCTTTATCATGCCCCACTCCACTGGCCCTTTTAAGGGCCTTCCTCTTCTTGAGAGCATGTCCCTCAGTACCTAGAGATGTAGCTGCTGCCATCTGCTGTCTACATTCCCTGATGTGGAGCGTCCAGGGTGGAAGGTCGTGGCTGATTCCCAATAAGCTGGAGGTGACCAGTGAGAAGTGTGGGGTGCAGTGTCCTCTTAGTGAACTGTTTAGAAGACATCTATAGAGAGCCTGCCATGTGCAAAACCCTGTTCCAGGTGCTAAGAAGCTGCAGTGGCTAACAAAACTCTCCTGACTCCTTAGTGTCAGGGTGTTCTGTGTTGCATGGGTCAGTTGAAGAAAGAGGTCACTCCAGGATGAAATTCTAAGGCCTGTGTGACAGCAGGAAGGTCCAGCCTCTGATGCTCTGAACTGAACTGAGCCTCAACCCGCCATACAAAGGCGTATTTACTGATTGTTGTTCAAAGTTGTTTTTTGCATAAGGTATTTTCTCATGCCAAGATCCCTAGTCTGATCTCTATGTCTCTCTAAAGGAAAGCATCACGTGCCCACATGACTTTGGTCCTTTATTGTGTGCCGTTTACAGTACACAATAACCCAAGAGCCTCAGGTGTCCCAGAGGCATCTTGTGACAAAAGCCATGCAAAGAATGTAACACACCCTCAGAAAAACAATTCTACAAATCCTGGAAAACAGTAACTGTTTTTCACGATGATTCTTTACTGTTTTCCATCATGACTTTCAAGGTCAAAGTACTTCTAGAAAACAACTATTTACTCTAGTGTCTACCCTAGATCCAGTGACAACTCATTCTAATGTCTACCCCAGATACACCGACTCTGCTAAATTCCTCTAACACCTTAGAGCCCACCCAACTGTCTAATGGGAAGGGTGAAACAGAGGCAGACATCACCTAGTGATTGGTGCTAAAAGCAACCATGCAAGGGAGCCTCGGGGGAGGGGGTAGTGTGCTGTGTGGCTCAGTAGGTAGAGCACTTTCCTAGTACTCCCAAAGCCCTGAACTGGAGCTGCAGAACTGCATAAACTGGGCATTGTGCTATGTACCTATAATTCCAGCTCTAAGGAAGGGGAGAAAAGAAGATAACAAGTTCAAGGTCATTCTTCCCTACAAAGAGTGTTCAAGACCAGCCTGGGTTACATGAGGCCCCATCTCAAAAAACGAACAAATGAAGTAACAACAGATCATGAAAGAGGAGGTAGGGCACGTGTTGTAGGTTTAAACTGATAGCCGGTGGAAGTCCTTGAAGAGGGGCTCCGTAAATGAAGGGCAGAAGTAGGCATTACAGTCGGAGAGAACAGCTCTCAGGATCCGAAGGCCGCTGGGCTGGCAGGTTTGAGGAACCTTGAGGAGGGCAAGGAGCCTGGAGAAGGGTGGGTCAGGCAGGGATTTAACGGTCATCTAGGGGCTCTGGGTTCTATGTTAGGTGAGACGGGAGCTATGGAGAGATTCTGAGTGACACCAGGTGACGCTGGGTTGAGAGTGCACCAGGATGGTGGTGGAGGCAAGGGCAGAGGCAGAAGGTGGGAGACTGGATGGAGTCTGTCACTGTAGCCCGGGCAAAACAAGCAGTGCCTTCAGACAGAGTGGTGACGATAAGCCGAGAAGGGATGGGATCTGGGTCTGTTTTTAAACCATTTCTTTCTTTCTTTCTTTTTTTTTTTTTTTTTAAAAAAAAGATTTATTAATTTATTATGGATACAGTATTCTGCCTGCATGTGTCCCTGCGGGCCAGAAGAGGGCACCAGATCTCATTACAGATGGTTGTGAGCCACCATGTGGTTGCTGGGAACTGAACTCAGGACCTCTGGAAGAGCAGTCATGCTCTTAACCACTGAGCCATCTCTCCAGCCCCAAACCATTTCTTTTTAAAACTAGTTATTTATGGAGAACATGCTCTGGGCAGCCCCGCCCCCTTCCTCCTCCTCCTCTTGCCATATTTCTAAGCAGAGCCATAGGATCTGTGGTTTTGGTTGTGTGCTGAGATTTGGAAGCATGACTGGATGGTTCAAGGGAGTAGAGGAGAAAGAATGCAGACAGAAAGTTTGGAGGCTCTTTCAAAGGCGGTTGCAAAAAGAGCATGTGGCTGGGGTGTTTTTAGCTTAGTGGTAGAGTGGTGTGTGCTATCAGGGGAGAGGGAGACTGAGGAACTTGACAATCACAGCCTGATCGCAGACCTCTCTACACATTCACCCTGTCAAGCCACGCCGTTAGGGTGCGGGAGTGGAGTGGGATGCACAGAGTGGAATTTCCCCCAGAAAGCGCTGTGTCCCTCAAAATAAGAAGGGGAAGGACCATGTTCTTTCCCCAGCTATCTGCTGGAGTGTTGGAAAACAGAAGCGAAGGCCCGGTGAGGAGGACCTTCATAAGCGGTTTTTTTTTTTTCGTTTTTCGAGACAGGGTTTCTCTGTGCAGCTTTGCGCCTTTCCTGGGACTCACTTGGTAGCCCAGGCTGGCCTCGAACTCACAGAGATCCACCTGGCTCTGCCTCCCGAGTGCTGGGATTAAAGGCGTGCGCCACCACTGCCCAGCCTCATAAGCGGTTAAGGGATCAGACAACACGCAAAAGAGTGCTAAGGACCAAGACGATTTAAGGCTCAACTTAAGCAACTTTCTCCACTGTAGAGAGTGAGGAGTTCAGAGATTGTCGTCGCAGGGAACTGCAGGAGATAGAATGGGCAGCGACTGGGAACGCGGTATGATTTGAGTCCAGACAACTCCAGGCGCCACCGGGAATTCCCCGCGGCCGCTCCGAGCCGGGTCTGGGTGCACCGGATGCACGGTGTGCACTCCTTAGGCGCTCAGCGTGCAGCCCTTTGGGCCCATGGTGCCTCAGGCGTAGACCCCGCACTGTCCTTGCCCGCCACTCGCTTCCTTCCCTGGGGGTCCTCAGAACAAGGCACCCGCGCTTGGACAGGGCGTAAGTCCCATTCTTGCTCCTCCCCGGCCACCTCCCTGAGGGCGGACCCAAGCCGGCCTGGAGGGGAGGATCCGCCCTGTGGGTGTACCTTGTCCCACGCGCAGCCTCGCGTCTCCGACTGACCAAGTCTCCGCGGAGGCTCAGAGGAGCGACCGCTCTCTTGGCGTGGCCATCCCCGGATCTGAACGCTGGTCGGGTAGTAGTGGCTGTGTCCCGCGCTCCTGCTCCCTCCGCCCCGCACGCCTGGGCTGCTGAGCCATGCTCTGTTGCCTGCTGGCGAGGGCCAGCAACCTCCCCAATGTGAAGAAGGACCGGCGCAGCGACCCTGTCGCCAGCCTGATTTTCCGAGGTGAGAGCCCCGACCGAGGCCACTGCATCCACTCTGGGGCACCATCCGTTTCTCTGCACCCCATTTCGGGGTCTGTGGACCCAGATCAGACCAGAAATCCCACCCTGGGATTGACAGCCAGGAAACCTGAAACAGCAAATGCTACAGGGCTTAAGGATCCTGGAAGTACCATGCTAAGCCAGTCGTTATTACTTTCCTAAGGTACCCAGAAGGAAGAAATGCCGGCACTTCCTGAGAAGCGGGCACAGGGTGTGTTGGAAGATGGACACAGAAAGTAGAGGTGTAATCAGGGCGACATAACTGGTGTGTGAGCCTTTAAACAGTGGCTTTCAAAGTTATGTCCATCCATCCATTCATGAATTGTGACGGAACAGTGCCCGTTTGAATGGCCAAATCTCAACCAGAAGGAAGGGGAACTGAATACTTGTGGATATGGCTTTGACTCAGGAAGTGTGAGGGGTGCCTGAGATGTTTTCCAAATTCAAAGAGCTAAGCCTCTGGATGTGCTGCTTAGGCTAGAGAAGGGTTTCTCTGTTGAGACTGCACCTTCCTCCCCTCTGCATGCCTCTTCTCCCTGGCTTCAGGCAGATTCCCGAGGGAGGAGTGTCTCAGGAGGGGAAAGGGAAGAGGAAGGACCTGTCAAAATCGAGAGAAGGAACAATAGTGGTGAGTCAGGACCCCAGTTCTGCAGAGAAAGATAACTAAGCGGAGGAGAGAGGGCTTCCTCTGGAGGAGCTATACTCTGTGGGATTGAAAAATACAGAAAAAGATAGCCACATACAGAGGAACTGAGGCAGAGCTTTTCACAAAGATGTTAACCTTTGTGACATCAGTGGGGACGCCAGGGACCCGAGATTTCCATCCACTCTGCAAGTACTCCACACACACACACCCCCAAATAATAGTGAGAGATGGGTCACTCAGCACGTGACTTTCAATACGGTGACCTTCACTATATAATTGAGGCAGTTGTTGGATGTAGCTCAGTGGGAGAGCACTTTTCTTTGTGTGGTGTATGTATGTGTATGTATACATATGTGTACATACAAGTATGGGAGCCCAGAGGATAACCTCTGTTCTCAGGTGCTAATCACTATTTTATTTGAGAGACACGGTCTCTCACTGGCTGGCCAGTGAGCCATAAGGTTTTATCTGTCTCTGCCTCCCCTCAGTGCTGGGCTTTTGTTTGTTTGTTTGTTTGTTTTAACATCAAACTTTGGTCTTCCTGCTCACTAGGCAACCGCTTTCCTTTATCGGGATCCTGGGCTACTGGGTAGAGCGTTTTCCCACCGTGAATGATGGAACGCTTAGGCTTCATCCCTGGTTCAAACCAAAACACCAGATAAAACTTCCAGCACTGAGCATGGGCACCGCTCTTGCATCAGATAGGTGACCAGACTGTTGAGGCACTGCGTGGCTGTTGGCCTTGGTCAGGTCCCCTGCATGGACTCACCTGTCATCCTTCCCCATCTCCGCACACCCACCTGTATTTAGCCTTGCTGTTCGCTTGCACAGATAACATCTCCAGCAGAGAAGAGAGTTAATTAACATCAGAGTCTGCATTGCCACCTTCTCCAAGGAGGCTCCTAAGAGTCCCCTGGCTTTTGGTAGTCTCCTGCTCAGCTGCAACAGCACCTTGTTGGGTCTGCTGGCACATTCTCCCCAGTCTTCTTCAGAGGCCAGGACTCCAGAAGCAGCCGCCTGTCCTGATAATTCACTGGAATGTCCTCTGTTGAATAATATATGGCTTTCTCCATCTGGTCCCAAGCCTCCCTCAATCTGGGCATGGTCCTTATACTTCATGGTACCTGAGAGTCCCCTGTAGAGTGTGTTTGAAAAACGCTCTGGGTACCACCCAAGAATGTCTTGGAGGTGACCTAAGAATCAGCTTCTAATGTATATCTGATGCAGGCCATTTTGGAGATGATGCTATGGGTGAAGTAATTGTGCTTGCCCAGGCCATTCTTTGTGGAATCTGGGGTTGAGTTGATGCCTACCCATTAGAACAAGACGCAGGGTTTATGAAGCACCCAGTTGGGGAATCTCCACCTTAGAGTATACCTTTAACAAAGCCCACTGCCGAGGCTCCCTGGCCTCTGTTCTTGAGGGCTAGCTCTCTTTGGGTGGGGCCCTGCCCAGGCTTCTGGGGTTTTGAGGCACAGTCAGAGTTGGTAAACAGCGAGGGACAGCAGCCTGCTTGCTGAGAAGCTAGCCTGCTCGGAGCACTGTGCGTAGTTTCAGTGTGTAGCTGAGATGTGGGCCTGGACTGGGCTCGCTGCAGTTGTTGCCTGTGCATTCCAGCTTCAGATGTAATTTCAGGACCTGCCTCCAAAAATAGATTCTGGGTTCTGGGAGGTTGGACTTGGAGCTGTCTGGCTTCCCCAGCTGAGGACCTCAGGATACAGGCTATTAATTAATGCTAGCCATGTCTTTGTTCTTGTGTTCACCGATTAATTACTTAACCAAAATTGCCCTGAGTAGCTGAGCCCACATAGACCCTTTGGACCATCTTTTGTATGAATGAGCGTTTCAGCTTCCTTTCTTACCGCATTTGACGTCTCTCTTCTGCCCTAACCATCTTTCCATTCTGTAATGCAATTATTTATATCCCTCTATTCATGCATTTTGCTCATTGAACAAATATTTATTGAGCACATCTTATGTACCCATTTTCATGCTAGATGCTGGAGATGCATCCCAGGACAAAATCAGTCCCCTGGTGCTTTGGAGCTCAAACGTTCCTGAATTTGCCATGTCCCCTACCTGGTGAATCCTGGCCAGGAACCCAGGAGGCTTTGCTCCCCTTCCCTGCCCCCCCCCTTGTTTGCTCATTGGGTCCCCTCTCCTCTCCCTTCCCCTCTGTCTTCCAGGCGAGAGTCTGGGGGTCTTATAGGATAATCTGTCCCCAGGGAGTACATCTGCCTCACCTGTCAGGGGAGATGGACTGGAGGGCCACTGAGCTGATGTGGTTCCTCAGGGAACCTGTGTCAATGTCTGGAAACACTTTGGGTTGACATTCCTGGGGGGAGCAGGTGGCTGCTGGAATGTAGTGCTCAGAGGCCAGCAATGCTGCCCAACAGCCCAGGATATGTGACGCAGTCTCCACAGAGCTCATGGCAAGGATTTGTGTGGCCCCATATATTAACAGTGCAGGGTGCAGAAATTCTGCTATGATGGATACACCATGATGGTACACCTTGCAATGTCATCCAGGTCTAGGCATAGAGCCCTCCACTAGAATTCCCCAGACTCCCTGCCTTCATCTGGAGAGGACCCCTGAAAGTTTGCATGTTCAAAAATAAGCCAAGGCAGCATGCATAGGGCCTGCAGAGGTCTAAGCCAGGTGGGATCCCAGTGCTAGAAGGGAAGTGGGCACAAGCCCCCATCCCTAATCCAGAAGTTGTCTTCAACTGATAACCACTCACAAAGGAAAAATGAGTTTTCTCTAATGGAGTGTCACTGTGTATACAAACCACACTTAAGGGCAGGCCCTAGCCCCAGCTGACATTTCAACACTGAAATGAATTCAGTGGTATTTTTTGAGGTTTTTTTTCTTTCTAATAATGCTTTATCTGGGGAATATATATATATATATATATATATATATATATATATATATATATATATATTGACCTTCCAGGTCTTTTGCTTATGGATTATGGTTTCCAGCTTTGTGTTTTTATGGGATTTCTGTGTGTGCAAGTATGTGAGTCTCAGCATCGATACGTGCTTCTTATGCATTTTGGCTCTTTCTTTTCTGTGTGTTTGTTTTGTCCTATCCCGGTTTGTTTTTATTTTATCTTATTTTTTATTTTTTAGATGCCTGTTTATTTTATAATGAGGGAGAGAAAGAAGGGGTGTGGATTTGGGTGGTGTCATAGGGTTTCTATTGCTGTGATTAAACACCATGATGAAAAAGCAAGTTGGGGAGGGCAGGGTTTATTTGGCTTACAGTTCCATAGCGATGTTCATCATCGAAGGAAGTCAGGACAGGAACTCAAACAGGGCAGGATCCTGGAGACAGCAGATGATGCAGAGACCAGGGAGGAGTGATGCTTACTGGTTTGCTCCTCATGGCTAATCAGGCTGCTTTCTTATAGAACCCAGGACCATCAGCACAGGATGCACTGCCTGCCATGTCCTGGGTCCTCCCCTCGTCAATCATTAATGAAGAAAATGCCCATAGCTGGGTGTTATGGAGACATTTCTCAATTGAGACTTCCCCCTTTCAGATAACTCTAGCTTGTGTCAAGTTGACATCAAACTAGCCAGGACAGGTGGGTCGGAAAGTGGGGAGGATCTGAGAGGGCTTGGGGGAGTGAAAACTGTAAACAAAATACATTGTATGAAAAAATCTATTTTCTAAATTTATTTATTTTAAATTTATGTGCATTGATATTTTGCTTGCATATATGTCTGTGTGAGGTTGTCAGATCCCCTAGAACTGGAGTTATAGACAGTTGTGAGTTGCCATGTGGGTGCTTTTAGCTGCTCAGCCATCTCTGCAGCTCCCGCCAAAATCTATTTTCAACTAAAAAAAATAAGTAATAAAAAACATAACAACAGAAATAAGCCAAGGATCATAAATCAGTCCCCTGGTGTTGGTTCTCATTCTTCTACATAGCTCTTTAGAAAGTCTGTAGAGTGTTTTATTTGGTGGACGCACAATGATTAATTCAGTCAGTTCTCTTTTGATGAGCATTTAGATCATATCACTCTTTCTTTTTTTCTTTCTTTTTGAGACAGGGCCTTGCTATGCAGCCCAGGTTGGCCTTGAACTCTCAAGAGTCTTCTGCCTCAGTTTTCCCATTGCTGGTATTCTAGGCATCTCTTACTATGCCTGGCTCTATACCACATTAAAAACATTTATATCCAGTTCTTAAATTATACTGCTGACTTGAAGTCTATCCTGATGGCTACGTCTTTGCCTGTGTGTTAACTGCCTTCTTTCCTTGGGTGAGTTCCAGAAGCAGCACTGCCGTGGCCACATCTGAGGCTTTGCTGAGATCCGCCGTCACTACCTTCTATCAGCCATGTTTGAGGGCGTATTTTCTCAAGATCATGCAAATCTCTATCTTTTAAGGTTCAAACAGAACTTGTTGGGCTGGGGGAGATAACTTAGGTGCTGAAGTGCTTGCCTAGCATGCCTGAGGTCCAGGGTTCCATGCCCACACAATCACTGCATAAAATCAGGAGTGGTGGTTCAGACCCATAATCCCAGATTTGAGGGTGGAGGCAGGAGGATCAGAAGTTCAGGGTCATTCTAGGCTACGTAGAGAGTTAGTTCAAGGTCAGCTGGGTTACCTGAAAGCCTATCTTAAAAAGTAATATTAATGATATTTCAAGATTAACTATTAGTATCTATTTCCTATTGAAAATCCTTTTAATTTGCCCGTTTTGGAGGTGGGTAGTATTTGTTTTTTTAGTTAGTTACAAGTAGTCTTTATGTGTTAAGAATAGTAACATTTTGCCATAGATGTTTCAGTTAATTAAAGAAATGTTTATGTGTGTGTTTTACCTACAAGTATGTCTGTAAATCATATGTATGCCTGGTGTCCGTGGAGGTCAGAGGTAGGCATTGGATCCCCTGGAACTGGAGTTACAGATGTTGTGAGCCACCACGTGAGTGTTAAGAATCGAACCCATGTCTTCTGGAGGAGCAACCAATGTCCTTAACCGCTGAGCCATTTCCCCAGCCCCGTGTTTGTTTCTTTTTTTTTTTTTTTTTTTGGTTTTTTCGAGACAGGGTTTCTCTGTGTAGCTTTGCGCCTTTCCTGGAACTCGCTTTGGAGACCAGGCTGGCCTCGAACTCACAAAGATCCGCCTGCCTCTGCCTCCCGAGTGCTGGGATTAAAGGCGTGCGCCACCACCGCCCGGCTCCGTGTTTGTTTCTTTAATTGACAAAAATTGCATAGAGCTGAGTGTGGTGAAGCTTGCTTATAATCCAAGCATTTGGGAGGCAGAGGCAACACAGACGTTCAAGGCCAGCCTCCACATAGTAAGTTCAAGGCCAGCCTGGACTATATGAGACTGTCTTATAGAAGCAACAACAAGAAAATTTGTATGAGAGTATCTTCCAGTTCCAAGTGGAAATCTTAGTTTGAAGAGCAACCTCTTTCTGAACGTACTCCATGGCAGCCATCGTAACCATCACTCGGGCTTCTTCCGGGTCTCTTTCCTGAGCTGTGTGGTTCCAGCCAGGGTTAGCCATATGAGGAGGGGTGACTGAAGGTGGGACAGGAAGTGCTTTGCTGGTGTGATTCCAGCCAGGATTAGCCACATGAGGAGGGGTGATTGAAGGTGGAAGGGCAGTGCCTTGCTGGTGAGGTGGGTGACAGTCATGTAGGTCTTGGAACAGGGGATGGCTGTCCCTCATCAGGTTCAAGCTTGTCTTTTTCTCCTCTGTTGTCAGTGGTCTGCTGACACTGGGATTCCTGTTGTCCTCTTTGACTTGTGACTGGTGGGAATTGGGGTGAGGAGAACACTGGCATGTAGCAAGCCCACAACATATATTTGTGGGGTGAACAAGAGACTGCTGTGGTATTAGAAGCTCTGTAGCCTTTGAGCCAGGAAGTTCTGCCACCTGGCTCAGGGGCAGACGCAGCCACGACCCACCCCTGCATTAGTGCATTGTCTTGTTGCAGCAACAAGACACTTGGCAGCTGGCTTAAGGAAGTTTTGGCTCATGGTTTGAGGCTGTAATCCATCACAGCCGAGAAGTCATGGCCACAGGCCTTGGGGTGGTTGGCCGCACTGGATCAGAAGTCAGGAAGTAGAGAGAGAGAGAAAAGCT
Organism: Peromyscus californicus insignis; assembly: GCF_007827085.1. Lineage (NCBI taxonomy): Eukaryota > Metazoa > Chordata > Mammalia > Rodentia > Cricetidae > Peromyscus > Peromyscus californicus. The sequence continues at coordinate 100,543,907 of NW_026294584.1, read as the reverse complement.
GGTGTTGAGCATGCCATCTCTGTTTTATCCAGTTTGGCAGTGAGGGCAGGTCTTCCTCAATCAGCCTAACCTAGAAAACACTCACAGACAAGCCTAGAGTTTGGACCTAGGGGGATTCTAGATCCTGTCAGTTGGTAGTCATTATGAACCAGTAGAGTCCCCATGTCCCAAATACTCAATTCCTTGCTGCCTCTGCTTTCTCTCTAGTGGGGCTCTCAGCAGCTACCCATGTGTTCTCTGAGTCAGAACCTTCCCTCCTCCCTCTCTCGACCTTGACCCTGGCCAGTAGCTCCCAGACCTTCCCCAAGGACTTTAGAAAGATGGTGATAAGATACATATTATATAATGTCTACCTCTTTCTTTTCCTTTGGGGGTGGGGTGGGGACAAGGTCTAGCTATGTAGGCCTGGCTGGCCTAGAACTTGCTGTGTAGATCAGGTCAACTTTGAATTTACAGTGAACTTCCTGCCTCTGCTTCCTAAATTCTGGGATTACAGACGTGTGCTGTCATGCCTGGTTAAATTTATCATCTTAACCGATTTTAAGTGTTAAATTTGGTGGTATTAAATATAGCCATGGCCTGGGTGTGGTGGCATATTCCTTAATCTCAGCACTCAGCAGAGGCAGTCTGATCTCTGTGAGTTCAAAGTCAGCACGGTATTAAGCACATTCATGGGTTTTGGAGTGTAGCTCAGGGGTATATTTGGAGTGTAGCTCAGGGGTATAGCGTGTGCTCAGTCCTGGGTTTCTTCCTTAGCATACACCCCCCTCCAAACAAACAGCAAAATCTACCCACAAAAACTAAACCCCGACGAAACAACAAACCCCCATCCATTTAGTTGTGCAGGTGGTACTACCGTTCATCTCTAGAACACTTTCCAGAGCTCCACACTCAGGAAACACTTCAGTTCTCGCTCCCCAACCCTGGCAACTACCATCATTCTCTGCCCCTGTGATCTTGACCGGTCCAGGTACCCTGCACCCAGAATCACACATTTCCTTCCTTCCTTCCTTCCTTCCTTCCTTCCTTCCTTCCTTTCTTCCTTTTTCCCTCCCTCCCTCTCTTCCTTCTCCTCCTTCTTTACGTGTGTGTGTGTGTGTGTGTGTGTGTGTGTGTGTGTGTGTGTGTGTGTGTGTATGTGTGTGTGATTAGCAGAGCTGTGTGGTCTGGATGAAGCCCAGGCTTCCCTACAGCTTCTGTGGATCCTGGGCACATCCTCAGAGCATCTGTGGAGCTCCTACACCCCTTCATCCCTCAACAGGAGCTGTGCACTTTGGAGTTTGTTAGATGAAAAGCCACATCTCCCAAGGCCAGAATGAACGGCCGGGCACAGGATTAGCAAGGGTGTCTGCCCGACCTTCCTTTGGTGCCTGTAAGTCACATGATGAGCCAGTCAATGTTTCTTTCCTTTAAAAAAATGAATTTCTATGCATATTGTGCACACACACACACACACACACACACACACACACACACACACACACGCACGTAAGTCTTAGGTTCAGCCTTGGACCTCAGGAACTTTTCGTCTTGGTTTTGGAGACAGGCTCTCTGACTAGCACCTGGGACTCCCCGATTCTCTTAGGCTGGCTGGCCGGCAAGCCCAGGGAGTTCCGTCTCTGCTTCCCCAGCACTGGTTTACAAGCGTGCGCTGCCGTACCTGGCTTTTTACATGTGTTCTGTGACTAGAACTCAGGTCCTCACGCATGTGCAGCTCACTTTATGACTGAGCCTCAATATCTCCTTATTCTTCTTTGGGGTTGAGGTCCCCTAAGTGGCCCCTCCCAAGCTCACCGGGAGGCTCATCTAGTCAGGACTTCATAAAATCCCCTGAGTCTTCTGTTGCCTTATCTCCAGGGAATACAGGAAGTAGAAACTGGTTTAAAGACACTTAGCCCGGGGCTGTCACGCATATTGCCTAATTATGTTAGCAGAGAGCACCAGGAAATGAGTTTCTTAGTGGGCCACTCAAGAAGAGCAGCATGTGGAATGTTCCATGTTACTTCTGGAGGCCACAGGAAGCAGATCCTCGATAGGGGAGGGGAAGTGGACACTTAGCTTTCATCTCCTGTCCCCTCAAAACCCTGCAGTAGACACAGATCAGTGCACTGCTGGGGAGCTGAGGCCTAGAAGGTGCCAAGCTCTTTAAGGCCACGATGCCACATGCCTGTAGATGTCAGAGGACATCAGGTGTCAGTCCTCACTTTCCACCTTGTTTGGGACAGGGTCTGTCTTGTTTGGTGGCAAGTCTCTTGTCTCCATCATTCATCTCCTGGTTAGGGGCACTGGGGTTGACATCACTGTGTCCGGCTTTTCCCATGGTGCTGGAAAGTCCACACTCATGTCTCTAGGATTATGTGACAAATGATTTACCTGAACTGTCTTTATAGCCCCTAGGGGTCCTTATCAAGTGACTCCCAACTCCCTTGGGAGCCACAGCAACATGGAGCCAAAAAAGAAACCCAGTGGTCTACCCAGGGCAGGCCTAGGCCAACACGGAGAAGACAACTGGTGCCCTTTCCAGCCTGCCTCTGATCCCATGCCGCCTCCTTTGACCTCTCCATTCACCTGCACTGTCCCATGCCAGTAAGGAAGGCTATGGTGTCCTCGAGAACACTGCTTCTGTTTCTTGCTGAGGAAGTTAACTCACAGCAACTTCAGAAAGGGTCTGGTCACTTAATTTCCAATTACTAAGGCACCTCATTTTGAACTGGGGTTGGTAATATGAAGAGGTGTGGTGTCTGTCCTCTGAAAATTCACAGCCTAGTCAGTGCACCAACGTAAGTGTCTGAGTTAGGCTTTTAGTGCTGTGAAGAGACACCATGACCACCACAACTCTTATAAAGGAAAACATTTAATTAGGACTTGCTTATAGTTAAGAGGTTTAGTCCATTATCATCATGGTGGGAAACATGGTGGCATGTGGTCAGGCATGGTGCTGGAGAAGGAGCTGAGAGCTCTACATCTTGATCCACAGGCAGCAGGGATTGAGCTGACTTAAACTTCTGAGACCTCAAAGCCTCCCTGTAGCTGAAGTTTTCCTGGTCCCACCCGGCTCCTGTGGTCCCACAGTCCTGCAGCCACTCAGACCCAAATGAATTAGCTTAGGCTAACTACTGACTATCTCTTGCACTTAAACTCAGCCCATTTCTGTTAATTTATGTGTTGCCACATGCTCCGTGGCTTTACCTGTGTGCCATTACATGCTGCTCCCCTGGACGGCAGACTGGTGTCTCCTGATTCAGCCTTCCTCTTCCCAGAATTCTCCTTGTCTGCTTATCCTGTCTATGCTTCCTGCCTGGCTACTGGCCAATCAGCATTTTATTTGTCAACCAAATCAGAGCAACACATATTCACAGCATACAGAACAATGTCCCACAGCATCCACCCCCATAGTGACACACTTCCTCCAGCAAGGCCACACCTACTCCAACCAGGCCACACTTCTTAATAGTGTCACTCCCTGTGGGTCAAGCATTCAAACACATGAGTCTATGGGGGCCATACCTATTTAAACTACCACAATATGGATAGAGAAGAACACTGTGAGCTGCTACCCTGGCCTGAGGTCCCAGCTGTCTTGGGAGCCCAAGAGAGAACTATCTCTGACGTCAGCACGGGGTGGGGGTGGGGGGGAGGGGGTGGAGCTTGTCTGAGGAGTGACCAATGGGATACTACTAGAGAGTTCCTAGACATGGATAGGTGCATCAGAGTAGCTACAGAAGGGAGGGTAGGGAAGGGAGATAAATGCAACTTTGATGAGCTTGAGGGCAGTTGGGTACCTCATACATGCTATCTTATTTAATTTTTTGTAAAGTTATCACTGTGTTCTTACAAATGAGCAAAGTGAGGCTGAAATCTTTTTTTTTTTTTTTTTTTGGTTTTTTTTTTTTTTTTTTCGAGACAGGGTTTCTCTGTGTAGCTTTGCGCCTTTCCTGGAACTCGCTTTGGAGACCAGGCTGGCCTCGAACTCACAGAGATCCGCCTGGCTCTGCCTCCCGAGTGCTGGGATTAAAGGCGTGCACCACCACCGCCCGGCGAGGCTGAAATCTTAATGAATTTCCCAAGACTCCTGGAGTCAACTGACAAGGTCAAAACAACATGCACTGTAACAGTAAACAGTTCACCTTTTTCACCAAGTTGACATTTGCCCTGCTGCTTTCTTTCATGTCGGGCAAGCTGAAACTGCTGGCCCCTTGACATCACCCAAGGCTTTGATGCTCACGTGTATATGTCTACTGGATCCTTTTGTTTTTTCAGTATTTGTTGTTTTCATTTTATGTGAATGACTCTTTGCCTGCACGTATGTAAGTATACCATACATGCACCTGATGCCTGCAGAGGCCAGATAGGGCGTTGGATCCCCTGGAGCTGGAGTTAAAAATGTTTGTGAGCTGCCATGTGGGTGTTGGGAACCGAACTCAGGTCCTTTGTAAGAGCAGTGAGTGCTCTTAACTACTGAGCCATCTCTCAAGCCCTCACCTACTATATTCTTCATGTCCATGTACTCAGGCTGGCCTCACTTGCCTCTGCCTCCCAAGTGCTGAGATTAAAGGCATGCACAACCACTACCTGGCTTAAATATTTTCTTCTTATTATTTTCATTTGAGTATATGTTTCCCAGGTGTGTTTGTATGGGAGTTGTGCTTACTGACCAGAAGGGGGCATCATATCCTCTGGAGCTGGAGTTGCAGGTGGTTGTGAGCTGTCTGATGTGGGTTCTGGGAACAGAACTTGGGTCCTCTGGAAGAGCAGTACATGATTTTTAACTGCTGAGCAATCTCTTTAGCCCCTTACCACTATTTTAAGTTGATTACCAATTTTGCTTTGCGACAACCCTGGACTGTTCTGAAGTCCTGATCTTTCTGCCAGAGCCTCCTGGGTGCTAGGATGACAGTCATGCTCAGCTGAATTGATTACTAAACAATATTTTAACCACTTCAGTTTCAGTTTCTAAATAAAAGCTCTTTGGGAATCCTCAGTAATTGAGAAGAATGACATTCTGGGACCCAGAAGCTTCAGATTGAACAAGAACTGTCTGGTGACGCTTTGTGCATCCGCAGAGCCCACCAACTTCCCAACCTCAGTGATTTACAGCCGAGAGGGAGGGGAGCTAGAGGCTCACCCTCTTCCACAATCCCCGGGAGACTGGCTAAGCCCAGACACAGCTCAACTCTGGAGGACTCAGGGCTCCAGCTCTAGGAACACACTTCCAGATCTTTGAGGAAATTTCATGGTCCATGCTGTCCAGTGGAGACCACAGGCTTCTCAACAGAGAATCTTGTGGGTTGTATGGGAAGGGCTGAAGGCCTGAGTGAGCCGAGGGTTCCTTGGCTGGTTTCTCCCTTCCCCTTTTGTGCAGTCAGACACCATTCTGGATGCTGCCTAGGAAAGTGCGGCAGCTGTCTATGCCGCTATCTGAACAGAGTGGCCATGCCTAGCTCCGTCAGCTCCTCTGGTCCGTCTCTCCCTAGCTGCTGTTCTCTGTAGTTCCATATGTCTTTGTGGGAGGGAGGCCTGTAGCTTAGTACACTTGGTGGGACCCTCCTCACTCTGATATTGTCAACCCACTGTGGCCCCTTTCTGGGGATCACCCTGAGAGGAGCAGACCTGCCTGCCCCAGCAGAGACCGGGGCTGCACACCAGGCCCAGCTTTGTTAGGAACCCAGTCTGCCTACAAAGTCTAGCATCCAGCCCTACAAGCAGTTTTCCCTGGTCTTTCCTTCAAGGCTCATTCACTCACTGCACTTGGGATAGTAGGCCTTCGTGCTCCCTGCTCCGTAAGAGTTGCCGTTGCCTGCCACCTACAGTCACACAGATCAGCTCTCAGGAGGCTGAGACAAGAGGATCTAAAGTTCTAGAGGGAGTTCAAGGTCAGCCTAAGACACTGAATGAGATCTTGTCTCAAAATCACAAAATAGAGTGCTTGCCTAGCATTAGTTCAACCGTGGGTTCAATCCCTAGTATCACAGAACAAACAGAGTGAGCATGCTTGGTGATTTTAGGTTAAATTTTACACATCAATTATGATCTAATCCCAGAACATTGTCCCTCAAACTCATAGCTATTAATTCTCCCAGTTCCCTTCCTCCATACTCTACCCCCAGAAACCCCTAATCTGTGGATTTGCTTGCTCTGGGCATTTTGTGTAAATGCAATAATACAATTTGTATTTTTAAAAGAGAAATTGAGGCCGGGCGGTGGTGGCGCACGCCTTTAATCCCAGCACTTGGGAGGCAGAGGCAGGCGGATCTTTGTGAGTTCGAGGCCAGCCTGGTCTACAGAGCGAGATCCAGGAAAGGCGCAAAGCTGCACAGAGAAACCCTGTCTCGAAAAACCTAAAAAAAAAAAAAAAAAAAAAAAAAGAGAAATTGAGTATTTTCTTGGAAGGTTATTCATGTTTGCTTATTAATTTTATTTTTATCATTTAAAAAAATTGTCTGAGACAGTCTGCCAGGTAGCCCAGGCTAGCCTCAAACTCACTGTGTAGGTAAGGTTGGCCTCCTGCCTCCAGCTCCTGAGCGTTAGTACACCACCACAGCTAGTGTATGTAGTACTTGGGACTAAGCCCAGGGCCTCTACCTATTGAGCGAGGTCACCAGCCCTAAGTGTTCATTTTCACAAGAGGTCTGGAAAGTCACCAAGGGGCTGGAGAGGTAGTTCAGTGGCAGTGTGCTTGCCTAATCCAGTGGGGCCTGGGTTAACCTGCAGCACAGATGGGGTTAACCTGCAGCACAGATGGGGTTAACCTGCAGCATAGATGGGGTTAACCTGCAGCATAGATGGGGTTGACCTGCAGCATAGATGGGGTTAACCTGCAGCACAGATGGGGTTAACCTGCAGCACAGATGGGGCTAACCTGCAGCACAGATAGGGGCAGAGGAGCGGGGAGAACAGAGGGCTAGGAATGACAATGGCCATGACGACCTAACCCATGAGAAGTCAGCTCAGACATTTTCTCTTCGCTCTCCTCCTCTTCTTCTGCCTCCCCCTCCTCTTTCTCTTCTCTCCCCCTCCAGCCCCCACTTCTTCCTCTTTTTTTGAGGCAGTATCCTGGCTGGCCTGGAACGCTCTCTATAGACCAGGCTGGCCGTAAACTCACAGAAGTCCACCTGTGTCTGCTTCCCAAGTGCTGGCATTACAGGCACATACTAGCATGCCTGCCAATTGAACATTTTCTTTCAAAAATGTCCTTCTGGTCACACTGCTGCTTAGTGGCCCCCAAAGCTAACAGAGAAGTATGACAACCATTGGGCATTCCTCGGCAGTGTTCAGAGGCCATGCTGGTTTCATGAACTTTCCTTTGGAGCTGAGTCCAAAGGGGGTGTGTGTGGGGTGTGGGGTGTGGGGGTGGTCTCTGCAGATGAACCCAGGGGGTGGATGGGTTGCAGTGGGATGTGTCTGCATTCTCCCTTCTTTGTCTCCCACAGGGGTAAAGAAGAGAACCAAAGTCATCAAGAACAGTGTGAACCCTGTGTGGAACGAGGTACACTAGTTTCTTCTCTCCCCCCCCCCACGTGCCCCTCCCCGCCTCTGCTGCCTCTGCAGGGGCTGACCCAAGAGGCAGCTTTCTCAGAAGGGTAGGCATCCAGCTCTATCCTGAGACCCCACCCACAGCATGTGCTGATGTGGAGGCCAGATGCTTGATTTTGTTTTCATTTTGTTTTGTTTTATTTATCTCTGCACAGGCCAGTCAGGCCTTCCCTGCCTGCCTGGGCTCCCTCTCATAGGCCAAAGCTACCTCCTCTCCATAGCACTTCCCAGATTAACCAAGTCCCCCTGTTGTTCCCATGGCTCTGTCCCCTCAGGAAGCTTTCTGTAGAGATGCCTTCCCCGTGGCCCTCTGAGGCACAGTGGAGGACAGTCGGGCTCAGACTGGATGTTTGCTCTGAGGAGCGCTGAAGGGCTTCTGATTGGCCTTCCTTAACTTATCGCTTACTCATCCCACCCACTTGGTGTGGAAGGACCCCGAAGGACCACCTGGCATTTTTACTGTTGTGCTTTTGTTCTAGTGTCCTGGGATGAATTGGGAGAGGAGGCTAGTGCAATGTGGCTTCCTCTTCTTTTTTGTTGTCTCTAATTCTTACCATTACCTCTGAAGCTATGGAATTCTGGTATACATACCTGCCTACCTACCTGCCTACCTACCTACCTACATACATCAACCCATCCATCCATGTATCCACCTATCTATCCATCAGCCCATCCACCCATCCATGCATCTACCCACCCACAAAACCATTATTCTATCTATCCATTTACCTACTCACCCATCCACCTATAGTCCATGCATCCAAACACCTTCCTACTCATCCAAGTATTCAGCTACCCATGCATCTACCCTCCATCCCACCCATCTATTCATTCACCCACCCTTACATCCACTCACCCATTAATTCACTTACCTACCCACCTATCCATCCACACACTTACCTGTCTATGCATCTTCCTAGTCGGGGTTACTATTGCTGTGATGAAACACCATGACCAAAAGCGACTTGGGGAGGAAAGGGTTTATTTGGCTTATACTTCCAGATCACTGTTCATCATTGAAGGAAGTCAAAAGAAGTATTTGATCAAGTTAGGAACCTAGAGGCAGGGGCTGATGCAGAGGTTAAGAAGGGGTGCTGCTTACTGGCTTGCTCCTCATGGTTTGCTTAGCCTGCTTTCTTATAGAACCCAGAACCACTTATTCAGGGATGGCATCACCCACAATGGACTGGGCCCTCTTACATCAATCAGTAATTAAGAGAATGCCCCCTACAGGCTTGCCTACATCCGGATCTTATGGAGGCATTTTCTCAATTGAGGCTCGTTCCTCTCCAATGACCCTAGCTCATGTCAAGTTGACATAAAACTAGCCAGCACAGCATCCATCATCCATTCCCCCCACCTAACATCCATCCATCCATCCATCCATCCATCCATCCATCTATCCATCCATCCATCCTTCCATCCATCATCCACTTATCCATCCATTCATCCACCAACCCACCCACCTATCTACATGCTCATCCCCTAGCACCATTCTGAATGTCTGCTCAGGACCCTGGGGCCACAGGTTCAGTTGCCTTTTCTTCTTCTTTTCCAGGGCTTTGAGTGGGACCTCAAAGGTATTCCTCTAGACCAGAGCTCAGAACTTCACGTGGTGGTCAAGGACCATGAGACGATGGGGAGAAACAGGTAAGTGGGCTCAAGGGTGACCTGGGAACAGGAAGGTACAGGTGGGTTTTTGATGAATATAGACCCTGGAATCAGAGCTCCCGAAGGCTAGTGTTTTCTGTCAGCATTTACTTACTGAAGACCGCCTTTCATGGGCCTAATCCAGCGGTGGATGCTGGGGCGAAACCTCGCTGTAGCCTCAGGAACTTGGCTGATGTTGTTGCTGAGAGCAGCACAGGCTGCCGGGGAGGGGAGGTGTGCCAGGATCAGGTGACCAGGAGTTTCTTGTACAAGAGTGCAGGCTGTGGGGAGCAGGTAGGAGCAGGTTCTGTCTCTCTCTGTAGCCTCTCGGTGGGAGGAGGGACTCTTTGCCTCTTCCTGGCTGGTGAGGGCAGCTACACCCCCCCACCAGGAGGTGGGTAGACAAGGAGAATCTGCCTCTAGCAGGGAGCAGTGGAGGAGGGCTGCATGGGAGAAGCAGAACCAGAGGTAAGAAGTCAGAACAGAAGTAACAGATAGCAGACTGCTCTCTCTCTCTCTCTCTCTCTCTCTCTCTCTCTCTCTCTCTCTCTCTCTCTCTCTGTCTTTTGGTTGGGTTGACAAATAGGGAACCCTCAGAAGCAAACTCTTATTGGCAAAAGCAGGCTCTGTTTAGGTAGGTGATGAGTGGCTTCCTTGGCAGGGGGAATCGTGAGCCTTGTAAATAGAGTGGTGGGTAAGACCTCCTAAGCTCGATGGGCCAGTTGGCTGTGGGTGTAAGTGGTCAGGAGACATAGCCTGGGAGGATCTATGGTGACAGGACTTAGGTAAGGACAGAGGTCAGTGGTCCCTGGTGGCTACAACAGGATGCAGCTGTGTCGGATGGGCTCAAGTGCCTGGTGCTGTTCACTGAAATCTGGCCCGAGGAGCATGGGCTGGCTGCTCCCAGACCTGCCCACAGGGGAGCCTTTGTTTGGGAACTAGGTCAGCAGTATCTGAGGCATGGAGCCTTGGTTATGTGAACCTGGAGTGGGGCAAGTGGGGAAGAAGGAGGGATCAGAACCCGGGAGGGCCTCGGGCTGTGGAACACCTGCAAAGTTTGACATCTTCAGAGCTTGGAGAAAGACTACACCATTACTGTTTCTTTGTGCTTCAAGCTGGCCCTGGGTGCATGGTCTGGCATCCCTGAGGAAGGAGAGGGCACTCTCATTGTGCCTCTGAAGTGGTGCTGCAGGGTGGGGAGCCCAGCCTGCTGCCGAGGGTACTGGGTGCATCTCTTGTCTTTTGCGGTCATACAGCTTTGGGCATAGAAGTATATAAAGTGGGTAAATTAAATATTTACTGGTAATAGCTCATAAAGAAATTTACTTTAACTGGACTTGGTGGTGTATGCCTTTAATCCTGGCACTTGGGAGGCAGAGGCAGGCAGATCTCTGTGAGTTGGAAGCCAGCCTGGTCTACATAGCAAGTTCCAGGCTAGCCAGGGCTACACAGTGAGATCAAAAAGGATTTTTTTTTTAATTTTATAATGTTTTACATATAATTTTACAGTTATTGAAGATGAAAGCAAATCTGCATCCTGACACGGATGTGCTTTAGTTTTACCTGAATAATTCACTCCTGGCTAAGCATCTGATACTGCAGGACAGAGAGCAGCATCTTGCAGAGTGCTTTGGTATTTTGATTTTAGAACCATCAGTGTTGAGAATGCCTTTTACTTAAGTACACAGCACTAAATGGCAGAAGGCTGTCTAAGGCCATTTTAGAAATTGTTGGAGATTCAGTCCTATCCTAAATCAAAATTAATTTAATATTTTAAAAATGAAATTCAAGTCAGCCACCCAAACGGCAGTTATTACAATAAAACATGTGAACACAATATAATCTAGAGAGATACTAAACTAGTACTTACTGTAACAGGGCCCCAGACTTTAGCACAACTGACTCCATGGTGGAAGTACCATTCAGGCTGTTAAACTCAGCATGTAGACAGTACCACCTGCCAAAATGAAAATAAACACCTAATCCATCAAAGTGCATAGTTCTGGAAAAGTCTCTAAGTGTACTAACCTTGCCTTTTGGCTTCTGTAGTTCTGATTCCGGCTAACTGTTCTTGTTAACTGAAGTATGTCAACCCAGAACATGGTTTTTGTGCTTAAAAGCTCTTCCTGAGAAAGGCTCGGTGCTACATTGGAATCCTGAACACCCAGTGTAGCTGCTGGCTGGCTGATGACTTTCTTTCTTTCTTTCTATTTTTTTTTTTTTTTTTTTTTTTTTGGTTTTTTCGAGACAGGGTTTCTCTGTGTAGCTTTGTGCCTTTCCTGGAACTCACTTGGTAGACCAGGCTGGCCTCGAACTCACAGAGATCCGCCTGGCTCTGCCTCCCGAGTGCTGGGATTAAAGGCGTGCGCCACCACCGCCCGGCCTGGCTGATGGCTTTCTATTGGCTCACACCCATGTCTGAGCAGTGCTTTCTGGTGAATACCCCACACTTCCATGCTGAAGAGTGATAGTGAGAAAGTAATAGGAAAAGCTAATGTTTCCTACAAGAGCAGAAAACTTGGCATGTACACTTAGAAACCCCGGGGTCTCTAGCATTCAGTCTTGAACCTAAGCCCAGATGTTTGAGGCAGTGTTTGTGGGCCTTGCTTGGCGTGATGGCATGCATAGTGTAGAGTGTGCATGCTGTGTGCTCAGAACCAAGGCTGCAGTGAAGCTGGTCTCCTGAAGGGACATGGGCGAGCATTGCTGTTATCTGTTTAATTCCAAATTATTTTTTTGATGAGTTTAGAAACCTTTTCCTGTCTCTTCTTTCTCTTTGTTTCTTTGTTCGTTCGTTCGTTCGTTCGTTCCTTCCTTCCTTCCTTCCTTCCTCCCTTCTTCCTTCCTTCCTTCCTTCCTTCCTTTCTTTCTCTTTTCTTTTTTTTTTTGGACAGAATCTCTCTACATAACCCTGCCTGTCCTGGAACTCACTATGTAGACCAGGCTAGTCCTGAGCTCACACAGATCTGCCTGCCTCTGCCTCCAGAATGCCAGAATTAAAGGTGTGCCCGCCATACCTGGCTGGGTTTAGAAAATTTCACCATTGCTAAGTGTTTTGCAATGCTCACGTTAAGTTCTGAGATGCTACCTAACCAAGGTTTAAGAAGCTGTGGCCCACAGCTCTTGAGTTGGCTCACTAGGTAAGGGCCCTCACACTCTAGCCTGATGACCTGGAGCCCTCACAGAGGTGGAAAAAGACTTCATGATGTTGTGCTTTGACCATAGCACATCTTACCTTCATATACACACAGTAATTAATAATAATAATAATAATAATAATAATAATAATAATAATAATAATAAATTAACTAAAGCTGTAGCCTTCACTACCTTCTCAGCTAGATGCTTTGTGGAAGGCAGGCACCTCCGTGAGCCTCATGTGGCACCAGTGAACTGGAAGGTGGACCAGCAGTCCAGGCAGGGAGCAATTCTGGACACTGGGCAGTCTGGGAAGGCTTTCTGGAGAAGAGCCCACAGTCACCCAGGGCTAGGATTTGGAGGGGAAAGTAGTTCCAGTGTGTGGGAGTGGAGGGCAGTGAGTTCATGTGGGAATTCAGAGTTGTGACAGGTGCAGCCTTGTTGGGAAGGGAGCACGGAGTCAGTCCCAGGCAATGGAGACCCCCCCCCCCCACCCCCCACCCCCAGCTGGCCCTGGACAGAGCTTAGCTAGATTCCTGACCCTGTGTAAGCCCGATGTGTGAGATGAGCTCTTTCTCTGTCGGATGCTGTTGTCGTCATCCTCGCAGACGGGAAACAGAGCCTCTAAAATTAGATTGGTGACATTCCCAAAGACTATGCAGGAGCTGTGTGTGGCCCGAGGGCAGGTGCTTGTGTTCATTCTCTTAGCTCTGGAATCTCTGTATTTCAGAGGCTCCCAAGGCTCCTGGCAGCTGGCCTCTGGGCACTCTGCAGAGTTTAGTTCCTCTGATGACGTAGGAGTTGAGAGTTTAGTGAGGCAAAGGTGGACAGCCTGGGTACTGCAGGCCATGAGGAAACACAGGTTTCATTTCATTATCATATTCAGTACTTTCCTAGGAGCCATGGGAGGAGTCTGAGAGCCCAGAGGCAGCAGGAGAGGAGAGACTGTGGATACAGTGTTGGTCAGTTCACGGGCCAGACTGGACATCCAGGGGACAGCTCAGGGCTACACAGAGGCTCTCTGGCTCTGTGGGTCATATGTTTTGCAGAGGGAGGGTGAGTACACCCTCCCACTGGTCCCTGTTGGTGCCCTCTGGCTCACCAATTTCCACGTGAGCAGGTTACTGCAGGCCAGCATGCTGGGAAGCAGTTCCTCAAACCTCCATGTCCAGAATAGCCAGTTCACTAGGTGTCAGCACTTCCAGGACTTTCTGTCTTACAAACACGTGACTGTGGTTGTTTTTCCAAGCATTTATCTAGCAATTAAAAATGAAATTGTAATAGACTAAGTTTAAATTTAAGCCCATGTTCGTAAACACCTGCAGAAGGACAGAACTACCTAAACACCCTGTTCTGTGAGGGAACGATCAGAGCAAATGGTCTGTGGTCTCCATAGCAGCTAGCTTGACTGTGCCTGAGGTAACCCTATCCAAAGCAGCAGGAGGGGGCAGCATTCCTGCATAGTAACTCTGTGATGCCTTCATGATCAGACTGAAAACTATGCTCAAAAACTTGTATAGGCTGTGGAGACGGCTCAGCTGGCATCTGACACACAGCATGAGGACTGGAATTTAGCTCCCCAGCACCCACATAAAATCTGAGTATGAGAGCATGCAATTGTAATGCCAGTTCCCCCGGGGCACAAGAACAGGAGGCTGGCTCTCTGCTACTCACTGGCCAGCCAATCTAGCTGAAACAGGGGGCTCCAGGTTCAGTGAGAGACCCCGTCTCAAAAAAATAAGGTGGAGAGTGAGTGAAGAAAGCACCCCAAATCAACCTCCGGCCTTTATGGATACATTCCAACCAGTGCACCCCCCCACATATGCACACACATGCATAAAACACACACACACACACACACACACACACACACACACACACACACACACGAGAAGGAAAGAAAAATGGAAAGGAATCAAACCTAGAAACATTAGAAGTTCTAAGACTAAGATAGAAAACATACTAAGCAGTCCCAAGGGCATCCACGTGACATGAAAATTTTGAGGGACAAGGAAATTTAGTGTTTCAGTACTGTTTGAATGAGAATGCCCACACCCCCAGGCTCATATATTTAAATAATCGTCCCAGTTGGTGGAACTGTTTGGGAAGGATTAGGGTTTGTGGCCTTGTTGGAGGAGGTGTGTTACTGGAGATGGGATTTGAGGTCCCCAAAGCTCACACCATCCACAGTTAGCTCTCTCTCTGCCTCCTGCCTGTGGGTTGAGATGTGAGCTCTCAGCTACTGCTCCAGCACCATGCCTGCCTGCCTGCTACTATACTTCCCACCACGATGGTCCTGGACTCTCTCTGTAACCGTAAGCTCCAAATTAAACACATCCTTTTATAAGTCTCTTTGGTCATGGTGTCTTTTCAGCAATAGAAAAGTAACTAAGACAAGTACAATGAATGTTTCCATAATACACCTCCTCAGTGCCACCAAGCCACACTGTCTGGTCCAGAGAGAATGGTGACTATTGCCATCTGCTGTTCTCAGTCCTCTGCTGTCAGTGAAGTCCCAAGGGATTTGTTGCAGCCACACCCTTGGATTCCTGGCTATCTTCTGTGAATTCACCACTGTCCTCTCTGGGCCTTCTTCCAAGCAGGTAGCTCTTACCCCTAAGTGGGACTTCCCTCTCCCAGTCTCTTTCTCTCTCCCCCCTCTGATCTTTGTTCCCTCTACCAGATCTAGAGCCCCTGTTTCCTTCTACCTGCATCTGGAACCCTCCTAAGGCCTCCTTCATCCCCGCATAGCCTGTTGTACATGGAAGATTTCCTGTGTCCCACAGCTGCTTGGTCCCAAGTAAACACACAGAGGCTTATATTAATTACAAACTGTTTGACCTGCAGCTCAGGCTTATCGTTAACTAGCTCTTAGAACTTGATTCAACCCATTTCTGTGAATCTATGTTTTGCCATGTGGCTTCGTGGCGTTACTTGTGTTCCATTACGTCTCCCACCCTCAGCAGCGCTCAGCGTCTCTTCTGACTCTACCTTCTTCTCTTTGTCTCTCTGCTTGGATTCCCCACCTGGCTCTATTCTGCCTTTCCATAGGCTATAGCAGCTTCTTTATTAACCATTGGTAGCAACACATATTCACAGTGTACAGAAAGACCATTCCACAGCACTTCCCCTTTTCTGTATAATCAAAAAGGAAGGTTTTCATTTTAATATAGTAAAATTATATATAGCAAAAGTTATCAAGCAAGAATTATAGTTATAATATCTAGTCTACTTGTATTTAGCGAAATTAAAGAACGTACTCTATCATCTGTCCTATTTTTGTGAGTCTAAAGTTTCATTTTCAATTTCAATTTACTTTTTATCATAACTAAGAAAAACTATAATTATGATTATCTAGTCTTCAGCTCCATCAAAGACCCCAGAAGGATATAATATTACCTGAGTAAACAGGAAGCGCATTGTAAACAATTTCCAAAATTCTAGACACCTACAGCCTGTCTCTCTCCACCTCTGCCCACAAGTCTCTGTTTTTGTTCCTCCTCTCTCTCCTCTCCCCCTGTCTTGCTGCACAGCCCAGGGAGGCTTGGAACGCTTGGTCTTGCTGCCTCTGTTTCCCAAATGTTGAGAATGCAGGTGTGCAGCACCACACCCTGGTTCTTCACTTCAGCTAAGTGTTTTAAATGTAAGCAGTTCCCTGTGGTTGGTGGCTTCTTATGTCAGACAGGCAGCTCTAGGTTTTTAGAATGTTCCAACCCTGGCTGTTTCTTAAATGTCTGAGCCCTGTCTCTCCCTGCACCGTGAGGATTAAGAAAGGAATTGTGAGCTCCCACTCCTAACCAACAGGCGATCTGCAGTTGACCCACTGGCAAAGGAGAAATCCGTTATTTCCAGTGGGGTCTCGTGGGGTATATTAACCACACCTCAGGAGTAGTTGGGCATCACAAAATGAACTGTATAGGATTTTTGTGGGCTTTTTGTCTCATTTTGCTTTGTTTGGATTTTTTTTTTGTCTTTTCAGTCTTTTGCTTATTTATTTTGATTTTATTTTTATGTTCTAGTGATTTATTTGTATATGGATTTTTTTTATTTTATTGTTACTGTTTTTGTTTGGTCTTTGTTTTTAAAGGGAGAGATAGAAAAAGAACACAAAGTTGTGTGCGAGTAAGGTGGGAAGAATCTGAGGGGAACTGAGGAAGGGAAAAACATGATCAAATATATTACATGAAAATATGTTTTTAATTACAAAAGAAGTTAAAAAGAAAGAAAGAAGGAAGGAAGGAAGAAAAGAAAGAACCATAGTGATTGCTGTACCCTCACTCCCGGAAGTTGCTCTGAAGAGGCCGGTGGGCACCCAGGGTGGACGGCCCACTGCATCAGAGCACTGAGAACATCCCAGAAAGGAATTTCTCTCGCTATTTATTTATTTATTTATGCTTAGGTTTAACTTTTAATCTCCCTCCCAAGTGCTGCTTACAGGCCTGTGTTACTTCTCTGTTTATACTGGGATTGACCCAGGGCTTCACGAATCTGCTAGGCAAGTACTCCATTAATTGAGCCTACATCTCCAGTCCCTGCTCTGGCTTCTGATTAGCTAAAAATAAACATAAATGGTTACTCTTGTGCTGTTTGGGTGTGTAATTATTGGTGAAATAGTCTCCATAAAATGATAAAGAAGCTAAATTGGAAAGCTACTGAGACAACTGAACCAAGCTCATATGAACTCACGAACTTTAGACCAACAGCAATGGAACCTGCATGGGACTGGACTAGGCCCTCTGCATATGGGAGTCAGTTGTGTAGCTTGGTCTGTTTGAGGGGCCCCTGGCAGTGGGATCAGGATCCATCCCTGGTGCATGAGCTGGTTCAGCTGGTAAAGGCGATTGCCACCAAGTCTGATGATATGAGTTCCATTCCTGGAACCCATGTTGCAAAAGGAGAAAACCCACTCCTATAAGTTGTCTTCTTATCCCTATACCAGTGTTTCTCAGGGGTCACACATCCGATAGTTACATCACAATTCAAAACAGTAGCAAATTACGGTTATAAAGTAGCAACAAAAATAATGTTATGGTTGAGGATCACCGCAACACAAGGAACTGTATTATGAGGGTGCAGCGTTAGGAAGGTTGAGAAGCACTGCCCTACACATATACTGTGGCATACTCTTTCCCCTCCCCTAATAAATATTAACAAATTTTAAAGAGTTGTTAAAATAGAAAAGAAAGTGGTGTAATTACACCAACACAGGGTGAACCCATACATTAACAGGTCTAATTTGTCCTGGGTAGTCTTTCCCAAGAGAAATTAACACAGCTGTATTTTTTACTTAAATGTTTGGCAAATATAAACACAGGAGAGAAAGAAGAATCTCCTGAGGGTAAGACCACAAGGTCACCATGACCTCAGTGGCCCCAGCCCCAGCTCTAGGTAGAGAGGCCAGAACCAGCTAAGACACACATAGGCCATCGAATTGAAAGAGACACTCCAAATATTGCAAGGACAGGCATATATTGAAAGATTATTCGTTGTTTATCTTGAATACAACCCTAAGGGGAATCCTTATTTTATCTGGTAAATTTTTCCCAGTAACTGTTCCCTCCTTAGCTTTTTAGTGAAACTGTATAGACAGAGACCCTGGTTTACCCCAAGAGCCAGGGTATGTGTGATGGCCTTTGATGGCCTTTCCTCCAGGTATTCACAGTAGCATTTCCTGGGGAACGGCATGCCCACTCACCATCTTTATGACTGATGGCTCTGGAGGACCTCCTATGTACACACACAGACACTGGCCTGCCTTCACCCTTTCTGAGATTTGAACACCAGTTATGGTGCCTGTAACTGGTTGGGCCCAGGAGACAGCTTAAGTCCTCCCTAAACACTGATGCTCCTTCACCTATCCCTCCTCCAGATGCTCCTCCTCCACGCCACATCAGGCTGAATGACCTGGTCTCATGTGGATATTAAGACTTTGAGAAGAACTAGGAACTAGCCACATGGCCTTGTGCAGGTCACCCATGCTTCCCAATTCTGTCACTTCTCATGATGTATTGAGGGAAGTGTAAGTGACCTGCTGCAGAATGGCTATTCCACCCACGTTAGTGCTGAGCAGCCCTGTTCTCTGTTCTACTCTTCTGGTGCCCAATTGTTTAAGTCTCGAGTGATGCAGCCAACTTCTGTTGAAGGTTGCTCTTCGCGGCTGTGGTTTTAACAGGGACTGCCTGATCCTAGTTCATAGATGGCAGAGGTACCATCATGCTCTGTCCTTCTGTGGGAACTTGGAAGGTATTGCTTCACAGTCCTGCCTGTGCTCAGATAGAAAGGGGATGTGGTCATGTGAGGATCCGAGTACCACAGTCATGGAGGAGGGGCTGTCTGGGGAAATGGTGCAGACTACAGCATGGAGCTTGGTTCCACGTGGGGATCCGAATACAGTCCTCTGAGATGGGAATGTGAAGGAGATGGCAGAGTGCCTGAGGGAGGGGTCAGCTGGTGTCTGCCACCGAACCTGGAGGATGTTGATGGAATTGAAAGGTCCCATCCTGGGAGGAGCAAGTGGTCCAGGTCTTCCAGGCTGTCCAGGACCTGCATAATGGCATGAGAATGAGGGATGGTGGGGGAGGAGGATAGGGGGAGGGGGCTTACTCAGTGGTTAAGAGCAAAAGACTTGAATTGAGTTCTTAACACCTACATCAGGTGGCTCACAACTACCTATAACTCCTGTTTCAGGGAATCTGGTGCCCTCTTCTGGCTTCTGTGAATACCTGCACTCACGTCTACATACACACATAATAAAAAATAATGGGGGAGGGGTTAATAATGCCACTGTTAGCAATGATTCCCAGCTTTCAGTGTCTGGGACACTGAAGTGTAAGGTTGGGCTGAAGTTTGAATGACAGCGTGTCCGCCAAAATTCTGCCATGGATGGAAACACTGAAGAGGTTGAATGTGGGGGCCACTGGTTGTAACAGGATCCACACAGACATATATACATCAATCCCACAGCCTGTGAGCACGCTCTGCATGGCTTGACATGTTTTTTAAACAAATGGGGACATGTTCTTTCATTAAAAGAAAAGAAATGGGCTGGGGAGATAACAGTCTGTGCTGCACAAACACGAAGGCCTGAGCTCAATCCCCAGAACTCCTGTAAAGGCCGGTGTTGGTGTATGCCTGTAATCCAGCACTGGGGGACAAGAGACAGTGGGCTCTATAGCCAGCCTGCCTAACCTAATTAGGGAGTGCCAGGTCCTAGTGAGAAATCCTGTCTTAAAAAACAAGGTGCTCTGAGGTGTCTGTGTACTTACACACATAAGAATATACACACATACCCTAAATTTTACCCCCCCCACAAAAGTATGTATGTGTATATGTGTGTGCATGTGTGTTTGTGTGTATGCATATGTGTGTGTATGTGTGTTTGTGTGTATGCATATGTGTGCATGTATGCATGTGTGTGTATGCATATGTGTGTGTGCATGTGTGTTTGTGTATGCATATGTGTGTGTGCATGTGTGTTTGTGTGTATGCATATATGTGTGCATGTGTGTTTGTGTGTGTGCATGTGTGTATGCATATGTGTGCATGCACACATGTGTGTTTGTGTGTACAAGCTCCATTATTAAGGAGGCGTAAGGGAAAGTGCCAGTTCTTTTTTCATCATTTCTTCCTGTGGCATCAATTGTTAGCAAATTGGTTTAGATCTCATTCCACTCTCCCTGAGCCTGTGAAGCTTCATTTACACACAGACACACAGACACACTCATACACAGGCACACTCATACACAGACACACACACATAGACACACACAGACACACACACAAAGACACAGACACACATAGACACAGACACAGACAGACACAGACACAGACACACACAGACACAGACACACACAGACACAGACACACAGTATACCTGCTAATAAAACTGACATCCTACTGTGTGCATTGACCTGTACTTTGCTTTTTGTCACTTTCCATGACAGTGTTTCACTTGACAGTATGTCACATTCATTTTTCAGTTGCCACATGTTATTCTGACTTGGATATGCCCCTATTTGTCTTACCTCGCCACATCAGTGATAGAGACCACCCACATGCCCTTTTATTCGAATATATGCTGCTGTCTACTCCATATTTGTTTCACCGTGCCCTTACTGGCTGGAGTTTGGTTTCCTCCCAATTTCTTGTTTCAAGTGATTATACAGTGAACAATTTTATTCCAATGTTTTTATATTTCAGGTGTTTTTTTTTTTTAAATTTTAAGCATTGGTCCCTAGAAGTGAGGTTATTGGGTTAAAGAGAATAAGCATATAAAATGTTTGGAGGATCTGGGGAACTGTTTTCTATGCCAGCATGAGGACCTGAGCCTGACACTTCGAACCCAGATAAAATGTCAGATGTGGTGGCATACACTTGTAATCCTAACCTTGGGAAGGTGGACACAGGTGGATGGATCTCTGGGTCCTGGTGGCCACCCAACCTAGCCTACTCAGGCAAATTTCAGGTCAGTGAGAGATTCTGTTACAGAAAGCAAGGTAAAAGCTCTTGAGATTGTCACCTGAAATTTTCCTCTGTCCTCCAAATACATTATTATATAGGTGCGCCAATGCATGATCATATAGGCACACCAATGCATGATCATATAGGCACACCAATGCATGATCATATAGGCACACCAATGCATGGCCATATAGGGGCACCTTTACTTGCACATTCATGCACCCTCCCCCCAACACACAGACATGCACACACAAACATACATTTGCACAAAAGAAGCATGGAGATGCTTCCAACTTGCTTTTCAAAAAAAACCAAACATGTCCACCAACAGTGTAGAAAAGGTGCATGCCGATCTTTTTACTTTTAGTGTGACCGTCAAGAGGATACTGTGTAGCTTGTGTTTCCTTGACTTACAGTTTAAGCATCTTTCATAAGGTTAGTGCCCCTTCGTGTTTATTCTTCTGTGAATTTAAACTATTTGTTTGTTTGTTTGTTTGTTTTTGAGTCAGAGTGTAGCTATGTAGCCCAGACTGGTCTCAAATTCATGATTCTCTTGCCTCAGTTGAGTGCTGGGATTACAGATCACCACACCTGGATATTTTATTTATTTATTTAGACAATATCTTTCTACGTAGCCCAGGCTGGTCTTGAACCCTGTCATCCTCTCCCCCAGAAGTGGTGAGATCATGGAGTGATTGTCTGCATGAGGCTTCCGTTTCTTTGACCCTCTCTTCTGACTTTATCCTAACTCTGTACATATGGGGTCTCATTAGCAATCCAAACCGCTGGTCCACTCTGAGCATGGAGGGCTTTTTCTCTCTGCTCTCAGTGGCTTGTCCCAGGGCATCCTCTCTCAGATGGGCACTCTTGAGGGGGTTTTGGAAGGCAAAGCTGCAGGTGCTGTTGTAGAGTTGAGAACAGCAGGCACAGTAAGGCCCGCCTCTATTTTGCGTGCTGTTTTCTGGACTCTTTAGGAGGCCGTTTGGGGTTCAAATACTTACGGTTCACCAACCCATTGTTCCCTGCAGGCTCAAAAGTGCTGGGCACATCCTCATTTTCAAGGATTTTAAAAACTATATTTTGCCCTGGATTCTGTCCAGGACATCCCTGGATTGCAGGATAATCTTTCTTTTGTCTTTCTCTGGACTGAAGTGCAAAGCTATTTAGAGTTACCCCGGGACTACCCCTAGGGAGTCGGGTCCTGGAAGGAAGGCTGTCTGAGGCCAGCAGGGTTCAGGGGCTGGGGAAGGTCCTGCCATCTCTCACTTCCTGTCCTTCTCTGCCAGGCATGTGTAGCTGAGTGCCCAGGAGGCTCAGAGTGTTTCTTCCTTGGAGTGAGTGTGTGTGTTTGTGTGTGTGCACCCCAGGATGGACAGGGGTTCTGACTCACGGTGAGAGGATGCAACCAGTCACTGGAAATTGAATTGTGATATATATATAGTATGAGGTGACACGTCATCTTCTTAGTTTCAAAGATGAGAAACTGACCCGTAGTGACCCTTCTTGAATATTAAAGATACAGTTTTACGATTATAAGAAAACAACAGGAATTAGTACAGAGATGACCCACATGCCCTTTACTCAGAAGCATGCTGCTGTGCACGCCTTCCGTTGATTCTAATTTTCTCTTCATTCCCCTTCCTCCCTCCTAGTTCTTCCTCTCATTGGAAGGTAGGTCATATTTATCACAGTCATCTGGCCCTTAATACCCCAGGGCAGACTTCTTAAGACTAGGGCTATTTCTGTTCATAGCTGTGACACCATATTAACACCCGTAGATATTACATGGATGGACTCGACAGAATCTATGGTTTATATCGTCCTATTTAGCTGATTAAGAAATGCTTCTCGGCCGGGCGGTGGTGGCGCACGCCTTTAATCCCAGCACTCGGGAGGCAGAGCCAGGTGGATCTCTGTGAGTTCGAGGCCAGCCTGGGCTACCAAGCGAGTCCCAGGAAAGGCGCAAAGCTACACAGAGAAACCCTGTCTCGAAAAACCAAAAAAAAAAAAAAAAAAAAAAGAAATGCTTCTCAGCCGGGCCGTGGTGGCTCACGCTTTTAATCCCAGCACTCAGGAGGCAGAGCCAGGCGGATCTCTGTGAGTTTGAGGCCAGCCTGGTCTACAAAGTGAGTTCCAAGACAGTCAGGACTACACAGAGAAACCCTGTCTCAGGGAAAAAAAAAAAAGAAAAAGAAAAGAAAGAAAGAAAGAAGGAAGAAATGCTTCTGAAATCAGTACCTACCCTTCTCCTAGAACCAGATCCAGTCTAGAGTCCCATATTAAAATTTGAGTCAAATAGCTTTCTAGTTTTTTGTTTGTTTTAGTTTTGTTTGATTTTTTTTTTTTTTTTGGTTTTTCGAGACAGGGTTTCTCTGTGTAGCTTTGTGCCTTTCCCGGAACTCACTTGGTAGTCCAGGCTGGCCTCGAACTCACAGAGATCCGCCTGGCTCTGCCTCCCGAGTGCTGGGATTAAAGGGGTGCGCCACCACCGCCCGGCGATTTTTTTTTAAAAAAAAGAGTCTCATTTAGCCCAAGATGTGGCTGGGGATGACCTTGAGGTCCCAATCCTCCTGCCTCCACCACCCAAGTGCTGGGATTCTGGGTGTGGACCACCAAGATCTGCTATCTTAGCCTTCTTTAGTCCTACTGTCTTTACATTTTATGACAATTTATTTTTATTAAAAACATTTTAATTAAAAATGTATATGTTTTATGTGTGTGGGTGTTTGTCTACATGTGTGTTTCTACATCATATGTGAGCCTGGTGCCCACAGAAGTCAGAAGAGGGCATCAGAGCCCCTGTGACTAGCATTACTGATGGTTATGAGCCTTGGTGGTGTGTGTGTGTGTGTGTGTGTGTGTGTGTGTGTGTGTGTGTGTGTGTGTAATTAGACCTGCTCTTTATTTTCCCTTCTTTAAATCATCTGATGTTTTCTCAGGATTAGATCACCACATGCTGCTGAGGTGGTGCGTTTGTCTTGGGGTCTGGGCACACGGGGTGTCCTTCTGTGTACGTGGGTCTCCGTGGCCTAGCCTGGTACTGATTTCCCACTGTGTATTGCTGTGCACTCTTCTTGGAGTTAAAGCCATGTTCCGGGACCATGGAACCCATCTCCCTCATCAGTGCCTGTGGTGGTCCTTCCCCATCTGCCTTCCCAGGATTCTGCAGACTGATCTCCAGCGCTCCTTCCACTCTGTGTCCATCTGGCCTGAGGGAGCTTTCCTACCCAGGCTCTTGAAGTCGCAGTGGGGTGTCAATTCTGAGCATCACATACTGATCCTGTGAGCACTCTGGGCTTTGTCTCTCCAGACTTTTCCTGGAGCTCGCCTTGGCTCTGGTCTTTTGGTTCCTTGTCTCAACTCTACTATGGAGTACATTCTGGAGGAAGGAAGAAGCCATTCCTCGGCTGGGCTGTTCTGTTGAAGTCTCCCATATCTGGGCCCAGTCTCCCTGTTATGAGTGTATGTGTAAGCCTGAGGTTAATTTGGGGTATTACTCCTCAGGCGTTTTTTCACCTTGTTTTTTGAGACAGGGTCTTTTACTGGCCTGGGTCTCCTCATATTGGCTATACTGGCTGGTCATCAAGCTCTACCTCTCCAGCACATCATGCTTGGTTTCTTGTGTGGTTGCTGAGGATCAAACACAGGTCCTTATGCTTGAGCAGCAATCACTGTATCAATGAGCCGTCTTCCCAGCCCATCCTGTGGGAACAGTTGATATTCATCCTTTTTCATTCTCCTTTCAGAGGGCAGACCTAACAGGAACCTCAAAGCCATTTGCAGAATGAAAATGTGCAGAGGCCAGAAAAAGGGCAAGTGTGTGTGGGAAATGGAGACTTTACCCAGCTAGCTGTACTCCAGGGCACACCCTGCCTGCTGGGGGAGCTTCCATTGCTGTCCGTAGGGACTGGCTACCCTGGGAGGGTCAGTGTCTCCAGGTCAACAAGGCTCAGGAAGTTAGGGCATCAGAAACACAGGAAAGCACTGGACATGCATGGTGTCTGCCATACCAGCACTGAGGAGGCTGAAGCAGGGGGATCATGATTCAAGGACTGTTCATGCTACATAATAAGACCTTATCTCAGATAAACAAAGCAAAGCAAAAATCACACACACACACACACACACAAAACAAAAGCATGATGCGTACAGCTTGGAACTAGATGTTTTGTGGTTCTTTTGTTTTGAGTTGAATTCAACCAAATTAATGAGCTGCACTCCTTCCCATAATCGACACATTATAATTGCACATGTTTGTGGGGCCCAGCATGATATTTTGATCTGGGCATCCAGTACACTCTGACTGTACTGGGTCACTGAACAGTGCCACCTCCTTATCACGCCTTTGTATTTGGGGCCTCTAAGCCCCTCTCTCCCAGTTACTCTAGAGCCCTTCCTCTGCTATGGACACCAGAACTTGTTACGTCATTTGTGTTTAAGTCCCTGCTCTCCAGCCTGCCACTGTCCCCTCCTCCCCCACCACACCACCAGCTACACCCACACACTCTTACATATTCCTATCTTTTTTTTTTTTTTTTTGGTAACAGGGTCTCATGTAGCCCAGACTGGATTCAAAATCATTATGTAGCCAAGGATGACCTTGAACTTGAACGCCCTGCCTCTACCTCCCAAGTGATGGGATTACAGATGTGTACCACTACATCTGGTTTATACGGTGCTGGAGAGCAAACCTAGGGCTTCCAGCATGTGAGGCACTTCACCCTCTGGGCCTATCCTCAGCCCCATAATCAACTTAAAAAATGATTTTTCATGTACGAGTATTTTGCTGGCATGTGTGTCTGTGTACTACATGTGTACAAAGCCTATAGGGACTAGAAGAGGGTACAGAGTCCCTGGAAGTGGAGTTATGGGGCAGTTGTTAACCACCATGTGGTTGCTGGGAACTGAACCAGATGTTCTTAACTCATGAGTCATCTCTCCAGCCTCCGACAATCAACTCTTTGAGCACCCACATATGAATGAGATATGCAAAGTTTATCTGCATCTGTTTCATGTAATGTAACACTCCCTAGGTCCATCTGTTTTGCTGACATCATAGGATATTCATTTTCATGGTCGAGTAGCATTTCATTATATAGCCTGATAGTCCAGAATGTATGTATATATGTGTGTATCATATTTAATTATCTATTTGCCTATGGATGGGCACCTAGGTGGATCCTATGCTTAGCTGTTGTAAACAAGTACGTGCAAGTGTGTCTTCCACACACTGGTATTTCTTTCGGGTATATACCTGGGAATGTGATCACGGGTCTCATGGCAGATGCAGTTTTAGTTTCTTGAGGACCCTCCATGCAGTTCTCCATAGAGGCTGTCCTGATTTTCATTCCCGCTGTGTGGGAGTGTGTGGGAGCCCACTCACACCTTCTGAAGGGTTCTTAGGAGGAGGAGAGAGGGGTAAGAAAATATCAGATAGAAAGAGAGACCTAGATGATGAAAAGAAAAAAGAAACACAGGATAGCTTTGGGAGGGCCTGGATCAATACCCAATAGCCCCTTCATTTATTCAAAAGGCTTTTTATAATATGCCAAGGGGAGAGGCAAAAGACCTCCCTCTTGCAAGATCAAAGCACACCATACAGCCAAGTGTAGACCCTTCCAAACACCTGGTAAACATGCCTGTGACCAAATCATCTCCTTATAAAGCAAGCTCAGATTCTCTGACCCTGAGTAAGTTCTCACTAGGAAACCTCTGTGGGCTTCCACATCACTGGTCTTAGTTTGGTGTAGATGATTCTGCAGCTCTTATTGCTCAAGATAGAGTCTGAGTTTCCTCTTTTCTTATTACAGTAGGTAGCATGTTCTAACTCTTTTATGGGCTTTAGTTTTTGCTCTTGACCATGGATCTTGAGATTTTTCTGTGGAAATGTATCATTTTATGGCAGAATTTGGTAGCACAGATGTGCTGTATCTACAGTCCTGAGTGCTTGGTGGCTGAGTTGCTTTTGTGCTTTGTTCTTACAAACAATGATGTAGTAAGACTCAATGTTTTTAAACAAAATTGTTTCCATTTTTTTCATATTTCATTAGCATAAACTTAGGCTTCCCCCCACCCTCGGTTCCTGCCTTCACACAGACTGCTCAAGCCTCGGGTTTGAAGACTCCCACTTGGCCCCTCTCTGACAGGGCATCGGCATTCATGGATCAATCAGGGAATCAGCTCTTTCTCCTTGAGGGGAAAATGCATTTCCTGTCACCCTTCAGCTGCTCTCCCTCCACTATGCCCCTTCCTGCCTTCTCTGTCCTTGGGATGGCAGTGTTTTTTAGCCCCCACGCTTCTGCTCCCACATTCCAGTGGTTCTGAAACAACAGAGCTGAGAGAAATGAGCAGGGGAGGAAGCTGGGAGGGCCTGTGGTGTTTAGGTGGGGGCAGGCCCACAGGGCTGCTTCTGACCGCCAGGCTCTGCACACACCCGACTGGCTCCCACAGCCCTGGCCCTGTGCAGGGTCCTAGGTTCCTCCCGGCCTCACTGGCCTCCTGTTGATGCCACCACACACCTGCCGGACCATTGGTCGGTGCCAACTGAGCCTTGTTGAGTTGACACTTAGGCCTAGAGCCCGTACTTCAGTGATTATCTTCAGATGGCACAGACAGTTTGTGTCCCAAGACTGAAGGCCTTCGAGTAAAGTCACAGGGAAGGGAATGTGGGGAGGGCCTTCAAAGCCCTTTTTCCTTTGTAGAACTCAATGGATGACCTGTGATGGAGCCTCAGACCCCTTTAACCCACCCCAATAAGTTTCTGCAACCTGCCCCTTCTCCCTGAGCTATGCTTCCACATTACTCACCCATACGGGAGCCTCTGCCTCCCTGACTCTTTTGAACTTGTCCCCACAGCCTGCCCCGTGGGTCTTTGGACAGGCAGCCTCCAGCCCTTCTTCCTTGGGATGTAGGACCACCTGGTACCTTGCGGGGACTGGCCCTAGAGCCTATGGAGGCATCAAGGGCACATGTGATGCCCCTAAAAGAGGTATCAGGGAGGAAATAACAGTCATTCCTAGCCAGCTCTGGGGGGCAGCCGGAAGGGTTAGGGCTGGCAGAGGTGGGGCCAGCACTTCCTTCTGCATTTCCTGCCATTGTTCCCCAGCCCACTTCCGGGAATTCTCCCTGTCTGTCTGGGAGGACTTTGCCAGCAAGCCAGGCTCAGGTGGTCCACCTTTACTCTGGGCCTCTGGCCAGGGCTCCTGAGACCAGCTTCAGCCGTACTGTTTGGTTTACTACACTGCTGTCGGGCCTGGCCTTCCTGCTGCCAAAGCCAGACATCTCAGCTGCAGACACTGCCCGCATCTGGAGGGTCCTGGGGCTGTTGGCTTGTCCACCTACTTGGTCAAGTCACCCTGCTCCGCTGCCCAGGATTCCCATAAAAGACAGAGTGACTCTGATCTCTTATGTCACAGGGACTTCTGGATTCTGAGGACACTTTGATTGCCATACTGGGGACAAGTGCTACTCCCATGATAGTCCTTAGGGTGCACCTTCCAAGAGCCCCTGCTTAGGGAAACTTCCTGCAGGCACCAGGAGACAGAGAAGCCCACATTCTAGAAAGCTTGACCTTCGTGGGACTTTAGAGCCCTGGAATGCCTCCCTTTCACTCTTTCTTTAAAGAAATAAATGTCAAGCCAGGTGTGGCAGCACAGGCCTTTAATCCCACTTGGTGGAAAGCGGCAGGCAGATCTCTGTGAGTTCAAGGCCAGCCTGGTCTACATAGTAAGACTGTCTCAAAAAAAAAAAAAAAAAAAACCAGAAAACAAAAAACAAAAAACAAATTAAAAAAATGTAAGAGAAGGGCTGGGAAGATGGCTCAGTAGTAAAAGCTGTTTAAGTGTGAGGACCTGAGTTCAAATCCTCAGAATCAGTGTAAAAGCTGGATCCTTATTTTGAGCATCCATGATCCCAGTGCTCCTACAGGGAGACGGGAGGGAGAGGCAGGCAGGAGAATTCCCAGGAGCATGAAGGGCAGTTGGCCTGGAGTATGGAATGGAAAAACAGCAAAAAGAGACCCTGCCTCAGGTGAGGTGGAGGTGAGGACCAACAATATGGCTGTCTTCTGAATGCAACACACATGCACAAATACACACACACATATACACACACCAACACACACACACACCAATACACACACATACACACACACACACACACACACACACACACACACACACACACACACGTTTATTGCCTTTCTAGCAACGGAAATTGTAAGGCGACTGAGAGCATGCCTGCCCTAGGAGGGTGCAAATACATCTATTTTATTACCAGGGAGTTTAATAATTATTTATTTGTATAAGTTTACAAGTTATTTATAATTAATTTGAGTGGGGAGGATGAGCATGCGCATGTGTACGTTCATGTGTGGAGTCTGGAAGACAACCATGAGTGGCATTCTTAAGAGGGACACTGTCCACCTCCTTTGAGACAGGATCTCTCATTGGTCTGGAGCTAACTGGTTAGGTAGCCTGGCTGGCCAGTGAGTCCCAGGATCTTTCTGGTCCTCACATCCTAACACTGAGATTACAAGGCTGTGCTGCCACACTTGGCATTTTACATGGTTCTGGGGATCACACACGGTCCTTACACTTGCCAGGCACTCTGTCATTGAGTTATCCATTGCTCAACATTTATTGACGTTTATCCCCCTGTTTATTTCTATGTGTGTTAAAATACACGTACAAAAAATCCACCATTTAAGATAATTTTATTTATTTAATTTATTTATTTTGAGACAAGTTCTCATTGTGTAGCCCTGTCTGGCTTGGAACTCTCCCTAGGTAGACAAGGCTGGCTTCGAACTCATGGACATCCGCCTGTCTCTGCCTTCCCAGTACTGGGTCTAAAAGCATGCACCATGATGCCACTGCATTTTACCAGTTTTTAAATGCACAGTTCAGTGCTACTATCATACCAATCCATCTGTGGATCTTTTCCCTCTTCCAAGCAGAAAGCCTGAACCTTTCCTCCCTCCTAGCTCCTGGCAACCTCCATTCTGTTTCCTGTGCTTGTGACTCTGACCAGGTACTCTACATACTGGGATCGAATGACATTTGTCCTGTGTCTTCAACACTAATTCTTTTTATTGTTATTTTGGACAGTACTAAGCACTGAACCTAGTAGCCTCATGCATGTAAGGCAAGTACTCTACCACGGAGCCCCAGCCCCAGCTGTTCCAAGGCTAGTCCCAAGAGAAGTGTCAGGAATTCTTTGTGATACTACATAATATGCCACCTGTATGCATATTTCATTTTGTTTGTCTATCTACCTGCCTGACTTGGTTGCTCCTATCTCTTATTTTTGTTTATTTATTTATTTTAAAATTTAGTGTGTATATATATATATATATATATATATATATATATATATATATATATAAATATAAACTTGCATGAATGTTTGTGTATCACTTGCATGTGTGGGCCCTTGAGGCCAGAAGGTGGGATTGGATCCCCTGGAACCACAGTAACAGACAGTTGTAAACCTCCATGTGGGTGCTTGGAATCAAACTCAAGTCCTCTGGAGGAGCAACCAGAGCTCTTAACCACTGAGCCATCTCTCCAGCTCATCCTCAACCCCATTGTCTTTAACTTTTTAAAGACAACGTCTTGTGTATCCTAGGCTGGCCTCAAACTCATTATGTAACTGAGGATAACCTTGAACTGCTGATCCTCCTGCCTCTACACCCTGTTTGCTGGGATTATAGGCATGAACAACCATGCCTGGTTTATGAGGTGCTGGGGATGGAACCCAGGGCTTTGTGCATGCTAGGCAAGCACTCTATCAACTGACTTACACCTGGGCCCCTCTCAGCTTCTGATGCTTGAGGATTTGCTGCTTGAACGTGCTGTACAAATGTCTGGAGTCAGAAGTAGGGTTTGAGATTGGATTGTATGTCTATGTTTAATGTTCCCGTAGCACCCCCCAATTCTGCCCAGCAGCATGCTCGGCAGTGTTCCAATTTCTCCACACCCCCTCCTTCCTCCTTCTCTCTCTCCCTCCTTCTTTACAATAGCCATTTTCATCAGTTACTTTTATTGTTGCTATGACAGAATGCCTGACGAAAATGACAGGGATGGAAGGGTTTAGTTTGGATCACAGCTTGAGGATGCACTCGGCCATGGTGAGAAGTCACGGTGCGGGAGCTTGACGCAGCGGGTCACAGGGCATCCGTAGTTAGGAAGAGGGAGATGCGCCCTGGTGCTCAGCTCACCTTTTCCTTTTTATGCAGCGAGACGCCAAGCCATGGAATGGAATCACTCACATTTCAAGTGGGTTGTCCCACCTCGGTTAACTCAATCTAGAAACTCCCTCACAGATGTGCCCCGAGGTTTGTCTCTTGAGGGATTCCAGATTCTGTCAAGTTGACAATCAACAATAACCATTGCCAGTCCATCCCTGTCAACTTGGCACCTACACATATCCCCTTTAAGCCAGAACCTTCTAACTCTTTCCCTCATAGGATCCTGGTCTTCTCATAATGCAAATGCATCCAGCCCAACTTTTTAACACCATCCTAGTGGAGATGAGGTGGTGTCTCACCAGCATAGAGTTTCAAAACCCGGCTCATTAAGTCACGATTGCAAATTTCACTCCATGGGTCCATTTAAACCCATATGTTGACCATTATTACAGAACCCAGGGAAAGGATGGTCTCAGATACTGGGCTAACTTTTTTCACTAGGAGAAATAAGAAAAGAAAAAGAAAAAGCAGCGATGAATGTGTCCCTGTAGCTGTCCCCTAGGACTGATGAGGATGTGTGCCCTGACATCTGTGCCCATAGCCTGGTTCTCAGGGAGCAAGCAGAGGCAGAAGCAGACTCCAGTGACAGGTTTCAGGTGACACAAGCCACTTCTTGCCACTGCAGAGGCACAGAGTGGATGGTGAATGGTTTACAACCCAAGGAACAGGACTGACGGTCGGTTGTCACTCCTTAAAAGGCTTTCCTCGGCCATCCTGCCGGCGGCCCACTCCTTCCCAAGAGCTCAGCCCTGTAGTGGTCTCGTCCCTCAGTGAGAAGTGTGGTCTCAGGTGTGTGTGTCGGATGTCTGATGAAGGAAGGGGTCTGTCCCCTAGACCCAGAGTTGTTTTCTCCCTGCATCTGAGGACAGGAAGCTCCCTTGCATCTGGTGTGTAGTTGGTGCTGTGCTTCCCGGGAAACTCATGTAGACACACGTGATGTGGACTGCAGTCGACCGCGGTGTGCGGGCAGCAAAGATGTGAAGATGGGGTAACCGCCTCTGTCTTCCAGAGATGCTGGCCTGGTTAAGGTCTCATGGCAGGCCTGGGGGTGTGACTTGCCTAGCCTGTGTGAAGCCATGGGCTTGCTCTCTAGCACTGGATAAACCGTGTGGCGGGGGACACCTGCCATCCCAGCACTTGGGAAATAAGAATGGAGGGTAAGAAGTTAAAGGTCATCCTCAGCCAATTAGTGAATTTGAGGTCAGCCTGGGCTCCTTGAGAGCCTGTCTCTAAGTAGGTAAGTAAATAAATGGTCTGTCTGATGGGAAGATGCCCCTTACACATGGCAGCAGCGTGGCTAGGCTGAGGCTAGACAGAAGGCGGGCAAGGTTGAGCTTGGGGAAAGGCAGGTCTCTCTGATCTCTCTCTTCTACCTAAGTGTTTTCTTCAGGAGTCTGGTCTCCCTGAGATGGGACCAGGAGAGCCATCTTACATGGGTACCACAGGTACAGGGGAAGCTCCAGAGGAGTCCCAGGGAACTGGCACTCCTAAGTGGATGGGCTGTAACTGGATAGTGGGGAGGTGGGAGAAGAGCCAGGCACATTTGGCTTGTTTTCACCATTGGCCTTTGTCTTCTCAGGTTCCTAGGGGAAGCCAAGATCCCACTCCAGGAGGTCCTCGCCACCCCCAGCCTGTCTGCCAGCTTCAACGCACCTCTGCTGGACACCAAGCAACAACCCACTGGGGTAAATGCCTGCGCTCGCTGCTGCCTGGAGCCAGCTTCCATTTGAGGCCTGCTGGGCCCCTCCTCATGCCTTATGTCAGGGGCCAGCTCCTGGGAGCTAAGCCTGGCTGGCTCTCCTTGGCTATAGCTTAGAAAGGACTCATGGTTGAACCTACAGGGTTCAGTGAAGCCTGCCACACCCTAGCTTGGCTACTTTGGTCACCTCCTGTTCTGTGTTCCAGTCATCCCTGACCGGCTCCTTAGGCTGTCTGGCAGATTGCCCTTTTCCATTACCAGCCCTCTTCTCCAGATGGGGAACGTCTGAGTCATCTGGGTCACAGGTCACCAGGGGAGGGAGGCAGACAACCCTCCCCTGCCCACCTGGGGCCACTCAGGACCCCTTCCTTTTCCTCTCTTGTCCTTCTGACCCCTCCCCCAGCTTTCTCATGCTCTCCTAGTCCACACAGCCCATTTCCAGCCCTCCTTGCTGGCCTCCTGTTATTTTTAGTGGTCTAAATATACCCTGCAGGGTTCTTTCTTCCTGGTCACTAGAATTCTGGGTCCCCCTACATGCCAGGATACACAGGTACACTGCTGATCAGAGCATACTTCTTCCCAGTGAAGCCTGTGGGGCTGTGGGCTGTTAGCCCGCACAGACAGGCTCTGTGTGTGTGTGTGTGTGTGTGTGTGTGTGTGTGTGTGTGTGTGTCTGGGTGTTTGACTGGTTGGGAGAGTGAAGAAGGGGTTAGTTTGGGTTGGGTTGAATGGGTCCTCACTGGGAAAAGAGAGCAGCTGGGGTTCCAGTGAACAGGTGTGTAAATGGGGATACCACCCACAGTTCATCTTCAGCCTCTTCGATAGGAAGGTTCTTCAATGGCCCTAGCCTCTGTATCCCTGGACTTGCTCCCAAGGCATCTTAGGCCAGGGATGCCAGTTGCTTCCTTGATGAGTGTGATTCCCAGCAGAACACCATCCTGGCCCAGATAAGGCCATTCCTTGTAGAATTCCACCTTTCCCTGGACAGTGCTCAGTGATGGCTCTTTTGCTTTAGTGCAGTGTTTTCTGAGATGGTCTCAGACACTTCCTGAGTCACCTTTTGCCTCCGCTTTGAGCTCTCCACTCAGGTAGCACTACCTTTAGTCTACGAGGCCTTGAGAGGCTTTTGCAGCTAGCTCTTCTGGAACTCTGAGATGATTCCAGAGCACCAGAGGAACACCAGAGGAGCTGAGATATCAAGTTTTCTGTGAAGAGCAGCCCTTGTAGTCAGGGATCTGTCTGGTGCTTTCCTGTGATCTCTCAAGTCAGAGCTGGCTCCTCCCCACAGCCTTTGACCAAAGGGTCTTACTTCCGTGCCGAGATGTCTACGTTTCTCCTCTCCAACTGCCGGTGTCTGTGGCACTGATGGCTTCTGTACTTGCTCCTTCCAAACTCATTCTGCCCTGGGAGGGAAGCTCTCAGCCTGGTTTCTGTGCACTGGGCTGAGTAAGCCTGCTAATCATCTGCACTCCCTGTCCTCGCTCTGGCTCCCATATTCTGTCTGTATTTCATGCTCACTAGCTGGGAATCTGTTGGAATTGTCTTCCTCCCTCATCCTCCACCTGATATTTTGAGGCAGGATCTCTCAGTGTTCCTGGAGATCATGGATGTGGCTGGGCTGGCTGATGAATGGGCTTCAGTGATTTCCCTGTCTGTACCCCACCAGCATGGTTAGATCAGCATGCGCTACCATGCCTTGTTTATGTGATGCTGGGGATTGAACCCGGGGCTTCATGCATGTTACTGGGACCTGAACCCGAGTTCTCTGGAAGAGCAGCGAGGGCGTTTAGTCTCTGAGCCATCTCTCTGCAGCTTCTTGTTCTTTTGATGTTTCTGTAATCTATTGAGAATTTTCTTGCCAAAAGATTGTCTAGGCTTATCTTGTACAGTTAGGTATTTCTCCTAAGAGCCCAGCTTGGCTTTTGTTGAAGTAGAGGAAAGATAACCAACTGTGCAAAATCCAGGCTCCCAGGTTCACTGAAGTGGTTCTTCAGCTATAGGAGGACGCCTAGGAGGCTGACAGTGTTGAAACTCAATGCTCAAGTGGCGACACCTGGTGGTAATTTCCAAACATGCAGGGCCAGTAACATCCAAACCTTGGGATTAAAAGGTGCCAGTTGCCTCTGGGTCCTTTCCTCAGGGCTGAGTCCCAGTTGTTGTCTGTCCTGCTTTTGTTAGTCTGTCTTTCCCTCCTGGACCCCAGTCCGTAGGATGAAAACCTGAGAACTGGATACAGTGGGAGCTGGAATCTTCTCAACCCCGGGGCAGGCTTTGCCCTAGGAGTCTGGACGCTCTTCTCACTACTGACATCTGTTATTATGGCCATTATTCCCTGTTGGAGTCACTCAGATGAAGATTATGTTAGTAAACATTTGTAAAGGATTTGCCAGAACCTTGGAAAATGCTTGCTAATACCATGTTTAAAAAATGGAGGTGAAGGGGCTGGAGAGATGGCTCAGTGGTTCAGAGCACTGTCTGTCCTTCCAGAGGACCTGGGTTTGATTCCCAGCATCCACATGGCAGCTCACCACTATTTGTAACTCTGGTCCCAGGGTACAGTGCCCCCTACTGGCCTCCGTGAGCACTGAACACACACGGTGCACAGACATACATGCAGGCAAAACAGCTGTACATAGAAAATAAAATGAATAAATCTTAGAAAGACAGAGGGAGTTGTATCCACGCGGGAGGAATGGGAGGACCCTGACAACTCTGTTCCTGTCTTGGTTTCTTTCCCTGCTGCTGTGAGAAACACTCTGACAAAGGCAATTGAAGGGGGAGGGGCTTTATTTTAGCTCACTGTTAAAGGTGCAGTCCTTCCCGGCCACGGAGGCCAGGCAGCAGGAGCTTGAGGCTGCTGGTCACACACACCCACAGCTAGGAAGCAGAGATGATGAATAGCTGTTCGGCTAGTTTGGTTTTTCTTGGCCCTAGCCCTAGGGAATGGTGTTAGCGCTTTAGTGTGTGTCTTCCACCTGAATTAACCTACTCAACATAGTCCCCCTGAGGCCGCCCAGAGTGGAAATAACCCCTCCCAGGTGTATTTAGGGCTTGTCTTCTAGATGATGCCACCACAAGAGGTTTTGTACTGTCTTAAAGGGAGCTCTTATGATTTGGATCTGGCGGTGGTAGGAAGGCGAGAGATAAGGGAGATAAGTTCTGTGCACATAGGCTGGGCTTGAACTGCTGATGTAGCTGAGGATGACCTTGAATTCCTGGTTCTCCAGCTCCATCTCCCAAGTCCTGGTATTGCAGGCGGCTACCACCACACCCTGCTTTTACTTGGGCTTTTTCCAGACAGGCTTCTTCTGGCCCTAGGGGAGACTCCGCCAGGCCTCTGAAGGCCTAGAGCTGCCAGGCTGGAGGTCAATGAGCTCTTCTGGCTTCTCCTTGGGCTCAGAACCTCATCTCCCTATGGAAAGTGAAGTTGACAGGGAGGAGGTCAAGTGTGACCCCAGACAGCTGTCCCTGCCCACATGAAGGTGCGATCATTGTCTCTCCTCTTGTGTGAGGATGTGACAGGAGCAGGGCTTCCAGGAGGGACGAGGGTAAGAAGGTGAGTGACACCCAAGGGTGAGCTGCAGCAGGAGCAGACGAGAGCCCAGCTGAGCTGTCCATGTGGGGCGGGCTTGATGGTGAGCAGAAAATTGAGGGACATCTTCCCAGAACTAGACCAGTCCTGTAGGAGAGGTGGGATCCCTTATCCAATTCCGGCCTCGTGAGACTTGTTGCCCTGACAACCCCCATTTTTACAAATGAGGAAGCCGAGCCTCTGTGAGGTTACACAACCTGTCCAATGCCACACAGCCCCTGAATGGGGGAACCTGACCCAAGGCGATGTACCCGTAACTGTCTGGCTGTGCTTGCAGGTTCCTGGGTGGCTTTACGACAGGCTCCTGCAGCCCCGACCCTGCTAGGGCTGAACACCTTGCAAGGAGAGGGATGGGAGAGCTAGAGAGGATGCTGGAGGGCGGGTGCCATTTCTCCTGCACACTCACCCGTTGCTAACCCATCTCTTCTAGGCCTCTCTGGTCCTGCAGGTGTCCTACACGCCACCCCCAGGAGCTGTGCCCTTGTTCCCACCACCCGCTTCTCTGGCACCCTCTCCGACGCTGCCTGACATGGACCTGGTGCCTGGTGAGGAGCCCACCCACACCCTACCCTCAGATAGGGCAGGGTTCCCAGAAAGATGGCCAACAGGTCTCTTCAATCCTGGGCTTAGGAGATGGCTAGTGTGGAGACAGAAGTTGTGGGTGGGTGCGTGGAAAAGAAGAGGCAGGAGACAGCGCCCTAACTAGGCTTAGGATGGAGACTGCACTCCCCAAATCCCAGATGCCTGGGAAGGGTGGGGTCCAGCCTGTACTCTCCTGTACTCTGCACAGCTCTGGAGATGAGTGCCACCTGAGGCCTAATGCTCTCTGCCTGGCACCCAGCAGTGACAGAAAGTAACAAAAGAGCTACTCACCCACCCCCCACCCCCATGAAAGAGCCTTGAGCCAAAGTTAGGGGACATGAGTTTCCATCTGGCCTTTGACCCTGAGTAGCTGTGTGGCTTTGGGCTGGTTATTCTGGGCAACAGTTGCTTGTATGTGAAGTGGGCAGACCGAGTGAGTTGGTGAGGTCCTGTGCCCGCCTCAGGCTTCTGCTAGGCCTGTCAAGTGCAGATGCAGGCTGAGGAGCCCGACTTGCCAGTGGTGCCTGGAAAGCTAGCCTGAGGACCTGTGGGCAGCCCAGGTTGGAAGCAGCTGAGACAGTGACTGTTTGCTTAGGGGAAAGTTCTGGAGTTTATCTTCTGGTGAAGGGGGTGCAGAAGCAAGTTACCCTAAAGACTTGAGGAGCCCTGGCCCTCCCTGGGTAACCCGAAGTCTGGCTTGTTAGCCTGTCCGGTGTGGGTTTCTGTGGAGAGGGAGGCAGAGGGAGTCTTGTTGGCTCAGCACTGTCCCGGCCTGGAGATCGCTGGTCTGGGAATCTTGAGCTGGAGAGAGTTAGCTGGGCTAGGCTGATGGAGGAAAAGGACTGTTTCGGGGTCGGGGGAGGGAGGGCAGAGGTGCCCCACTCTGCCTGGTTGGCAATGAGAAGGGCCAGCTGATTCTTAGCATGGTACCCACGCTGGGTGGGTGAGGATATCAGAGGTGAGGGTGGGGCCGCAGAAGGTGGACTTCTCTCATCCCAGCTCCTCCTGCCCCTCTCCACTTGGGCCATGCCCTGCTGCATGCCAGGTGGGGGACAGAGCCGGGCTGAAACTTGGTCCCTGCTCAGTGACAGCACCATGGACACACGATACTCTGGGAAGAAGTGGCCAGTCCCCACGGGTGAGACACGGCCAGACCCTACCACCTGTAACTGTCTCATCTGGCGAGGCCAGAAGGGGCTGTCCTCGGGGATGGGGGGGGTGGGTCAGGGCCATCCTGTCTTCTTCCTGCTCACTAACTGACTACTACTGACTGTTTTCAAGGGCCAGCGTGGCCGCTGTTCCTCTTTGACCTCATCCATCTTGGTGACGGGTGGGCAGGCTTAGGGAGTGGTATCACAGCGGGCGTGCTCTTTGGTCCTTCCTCTGTTGGACTGAGACCTCAGGGCAGGACCAAAGGGACACTGTGCTCATGAGGGACGTGTCCCCACAGACACAGGAGGGGAGGAAGACACTGAGGACCAGGGGCTGACTGGAGATGAAGCTGAGCCATTCCTGGATCAGGGTGGTGCTGCGGGCCCAGGGGGACCAACCACACCCAAGAAGCTACCTTCCCACCCTCCTCCCCACCAGCCAGCGGGAAAAAGAAGAAGAAGCTCAGCCCCACCCAGAAAGCTGCTGTCGGACAAGCCACAGGACTTCCAGGTGATAGAGGGGGACCTCTGTGGCCGGCCGTCTCCTCCTTCAGTCCATCAGCAGTGACGGTGTCCTGTGCCTGGCTGGGTTGTCTAGCCTCGGGACCATGTGCTGAAGCTCCAGAGGCCTCCCATGAAGAAGCTAGGCTGCCCTGGATGCTGGCAGATGAATTGGGAGTTTGTGTTTTGGGCTCTCAAAGCATGTCTTTGCCCAGTCCTGAGAAGTGTGATGCACAAACAAACCAGGGGTGAATGAGGTTAGCTTGGCTCTGCATCCCTTTGTTTGGGGTAACTGGCCTTTGTCCTAGGCCTAGCCCCCTGCTCACCAGCAAGTGCACACCCCCAGTGGCTCCAATAGCAGCAGCAGCAGCAGCAGCAGCAGCAGCAGCAGCAGCAGCAGCAACATCAGGGTCCTCTGAGCTTTTCCAAAAATGGGTGACATTTATTTACTTATTGTGTGTGCTAGGATGGAGCGTACAAGTGTCACTGTGAGAAATGTGGAGGTCAGAGGACGACCTGTGGGAGTTGTTTCTCTCCTCCCACCGGTGGATCCTGGGGTATGAACTCAGACAATCAGACTTGGCAGCAAGTACCTTTACCCATGGAGTCATCTCTCTGGCCTACTGTTCAATGATTTTAAATTATGTTTATATTCATATGCGCTGTGTCTCTGTGTGTGTGCACATGTGTGGGCCACAGCATGTGTGTGGAGGTTGGGGGACAGCTCTCCGCTCATTCTCTGCTAGCATCTCCCTGGCCCTGTTTTGGGTTTTGGAGACAGGGTCTCATGTTGCTCAGGCTGGACTCCAACTCACCATATGGCTGAGGATGACACTGACCTCTTGATCCTCCAGCTCGGCTGCCAAAGTGCTGGAATTAGGCCTGTATGGCCATCATGCCCACCCAAGGTTCTTCGAAAAGTAGACCTCTGTCCCCATTCAGAGCTGCTGGGTCAGCTGCTGAGTCTGAGGAGTTGTGTGAAATGGTGGAGGAAGAAAAATGACCCCAAGTTTGTGGCTAGCCTGTGCTACATACTGAGTATCAGACCAGTCTAGCTACAGAGTCACCTATTTAGAAAAACAATAACAATAAAAGAGTGGGTATTAATGGGGTCTCAAATGGGGTCTGTTTTAAAGGAAAGCAGGACTGGATTTGTCCGGTCCCAGGAGATTTCATACAGGTGTCGTACTTGGAGTTGTCCCGCAGCTCTTATGGGGAGCTCTGGGATTTTCTAGATGTGAGGGGGAGCTTGCTGGAAATGTGCTTGTTTTTGTAGTGGTCATTCCAGCAGCTATTGGTGGTACTCCCAGAAGTCATCAGTGAGTTGGTCTTGAGGTTCCTGACTCTGGGGTCAGCAGGTGGTCTCCCTTCTCCTGGCTTTCAGATCAGAGTCCAAGTGATAGAGGGGCGTCAGCTGCCTGGGGTGAACATCAAGCCTGTGGTTAAGGTCACAGCTGCTGGGCAGACCAAGCGGAGTCGCATCCAGAAGGGCAACAGCCCCCTCTTCAATGAGGTGAGTGATCCCAGGCATGAGGCAGAACAATGGTAGCACTTGAGAATGGACAGGCCATTCTCAAGAGAGCAGACGCCAGGGCACATGTCCAAGAGTGTTCTCTTGTGGTGCCAGCTTTGAATGTGTGAGCCAAGACCAGTGTAGATTGTCAGAGGACTTGGAGAGCCCTGCTCCCCACGATCCAAGCATCCTTGTCCTTGAAATGCTAACCTCTGTGAGGCAGAGATGGGACAGCCAGGCTTATCAGAGCCCTAGCCCTTGGCACTGGTCAGCTGAGCTCCACTAGTCTCAACTCAGGCTTGAACATTGGTGGGTAGCCATAGCTCCTCTGCCTAGCCTGAGGGTCAGAGACACTGATTTCCCCCTTCCATTCTGGACCAACAGACTCTTTTTTTCAACGTATTTGACTCTCCCTCGGAGCTGTTTGATGAGCCCATCTTCATCACGGTAGGTCTCAGCTATGTTCTTCAAAATGTTCAAAATGTTCTTCATGGGCTGTGGGTACTGCAAGCGTGTGATGTGATACCCACAGACATGTCTGCCCTTGTGCCTATAAGCCTGGGTATGTGTGTGTGTGTGAGAGAGAGGTGGGTTGAAGCTTGATTCCTGGGTGATCGAAGGACTCCCAGAAGC
Source organism: Peromyscus californicus insignis (assembly GCF_007827085.1). Taxonomy (NCBI): domain Eukaryota; kingdom Metazoa; phylum Chordata; class Mammalia; order Rodentia; family Cricetidae; genus Peromyscus; species Peromyscus californicus. Next base: position 100,503,206 of record NW_026294584.1, on the reverse strand, counting down.
TCTGCCAGTGGCAGAAAAATGCCCAGATGCCTCCGGTCAGAGGCCTGGAGTGCCTGGCTTTTGGCTGGCTTCCTCTGTCTGTTCTGTAGCCTCAGATTCCCCCATATTGCTGGTAAGGGTTGTTCGCTAGACCTGTGGGTCCACCTCTGCTGTGTGCTCATGTGATTCTTCACATGCCCTGGATCTCCTTGCGCCTTTGACCCTTGATTTGTGAGGTGGGGATCACGTTAGTATCTACTCACAGGGTTCTGTGAGGTGAGACATTGCTTAGCTCCATCTCTGGAATGGAGACGGTGCCAGCTTCCGGCTGCTGTTTTCTGGGAGGGACCTGGCCAGAGTCACACTCTCACAGGAAGATGTTCTTTCTTTGCAGGTGGTGGATTCACGCTCCCTTAGGACGGATGCCCTCCTTGGCGAGTTCCGGGTAATTGTTCCTTGGAAGTCGTCAGTTCTCACTTCCCCTTTGGGGGCAGGCTGTACTAGGAGAATCTAGTTTCAACCCATCTCCCTAAAAACTCCATAAAATCTCCCAACTCAGAAAAACTTTCACCAAAGGTAGAGAAATAAAACACTATTTATTTTAGGCAGAGTTCTCATCTTCTCGTTCAGGCAGGCCTCAAATTTGTGGTGATCCTGCTGCCTCAACCTCCTGCATGCTGGAAGTACAGAGGGACCAGCCACCAGGTGGCCTCCTTTTTATGATTGAATAAGCGTTTGCCAGAAAGGGATGTGTGTCACAGGCAATCTCTGGGACTGGAAGACAGAGGGAAGTCACGTGGGTGGAGTGCACCTTCCATTACATTCTCGTAGTCAGGGAAGGGGCTGGAGAGCACCCCCACCCTAGCACAGCACCCCACCCCAGCACAGCACCCCACCCCAGCACAGCACCCCACCCCAGCACAGCCCCCCCACCCTAGTACAGCACCCCTGCCCCAGCACAGCATCCCTGCCCCAGCACAGCACTCCTGCCCCAGCACAGCACTCCACCCCAGCACAGCACCCCACCCCAGCACAGCACCCCTGCCCCAGCATAGCACCCAACCCCAGCACAGCACCCCTACCCCAGCACAGCACCCCACCCTAGCACAGCACCCCACCCCAGCACAGCACCCCTGCCCCAGCATAGCACCCTCACCCCAGCACAGCATCTCCACCCCAGCACAGCACCCCACCCTAGCACAGCACCCCACCCAAGCACAGCACCCCTGCCCCAGCACAGCACCCCACCCCAGCACAGCACCACTGCCCCAGCATAGCACCCTCACCCCAGCACAGCACCACTGCCCCAGCACAATACCCCCACCTCAGCACAGTACTCCCACCCCAGCATAGCACCCCTTCCCCAGCACAACACCCCCACTGTAGGCAGAGTTTCTCTGTGCTTTGGCAGCTGCTCCCAAATAACCACAAAGAGGCTTCATATTAATTATAAATGCTCAATCAATATCTCAGGCTTGTTACCAGCTAACTCTTACATTTTAAATTAACCCATACTTCTTACCTATGCTCTGCCATGTAACTCGATACCTTTTCTTAGTATGACAACTTCATTTCCTTCTCTCTGTGTCTCCTCCCAATTCTGAAAGACCCTCCTCCTTTTTCATGTCCTCTTTTTTCTGCAAGTCCTGCCTAACCTCTACCTGTCCAGCTATTGGCCAGTCAGCTTCTTTATTAACCCAATCACAGTGACACATAATCACATAGTGTAAAGGAATATTCCATATTTCCCCCTTTTTTCCTAATTAAAAAGGAAGGTTTTAACTTTAACATAGTAAAATTATATAACACAAAAATAGTTATCAAGTGAGAATTACAGTTACAATATCCAGTTCATTTGCATTTGACAAAATAGAGAAAATACTCCCTCAGCTGTCCTCTCCTGAAGAGTCCAGAGTTTTGTACCTAATTTACTTTTTACCATGATTAGGGAGAACTGTAACTGTAACTATCTAGTCTTCAACCCCACCAAAGACTTGAGAAGGATATAATATTACTTGAGGAAACAGGAAGTGCAGAGCAAGAGACTTCCAAAATTAAGAGATGACAGAAACAGCTGGCTGCCTGGACAGTCACCCAAAGTTCTTTTGTAATGTTGGGGCATCCAACTTTATAGGCCTAGTATATCTGACAGACATTTTTGAGAAACAGGGGATTTTGAAGACTGTCCTACCTTGTGTTGGCAAAGTTTGGCAGTCATGTTTTTTACATCCTGTTGGTCCAGTTTGGACAATATACTGTCAGCAACTGAGGCAAGGGCAAGTTCTTTGCCCACATGGCTAATTTTTGTCGTAAAGAAAACAAACTCCATATGGAGGTTCTTTGATGCCCATCATTTCTTTTTTGAAGTAGATTGGTGCCACCAGAGGCAGACATGTCTCATGTCAAGAAAAGCCTATGTTATTAAAACATTTTAAATGCCATATTCTGTAGGTCTTTAAGATCACCTATCTATCTAAGATATATCTCTGTATGACCTTGAAAATATAACTAACATGACTATAAGGTTGATAGTTATCGGTGATTATTAACCTTTATTTCTTTATTATCCTAAATAGCTTGCAAGGACTAAAACTTCACATTGTATAATTAAATGAGCTGCCTTAAACAGAAACAGAAACATACAGTATAACAAAATTAACTTTAAATTTGTATCAATAAACCAAAATCTGTACCAATGTAAAATATTTTGAGATTAATTGTTGTTTTTTTGGATTAAAGTAGATTCAACAATCTACCCTTTTATCTCATCATTTCTATATCATATCCCCTTTATTCCTTTAGAATGAGAACTTTGCATTTAACTCCTTTGTTGAACTTTTTTTTTTTTACTGTAACTAATAACAACTTGTAACCAACTCCCTTTAAATGATGGCAAACATCCATAACCCATCTTTTGGGAATGTGGGTGCTGTTTTCTCTAGACTGCTTTCTGTTGTCTAGGGGTGCTGACATCTTTAAGGGACCCTGAGAAAATTTAGGATAATGGTTAAGTCTTGGCTGGAGTAGTTTGTGAGGCTGGACAAACCTCTGCCTGTCCAGCTATTGGCCAGTCAACTTCTTTATTAATCCAGTCACAGTGACATGTGTTTACACAGTGTAAAAGAATACTCCACACTCCCACCCCAGCACAGAGTCCTTCTTAAGTACCTGAGGTAATTAGGGTGACCATCTACGTAAGTTATTTTTTTCTTATTCAGAGGAAAAAACAAAACTATGTCCACTATGACAGATGGTTTGATATCCTGGAGCTTGGTACCCTCAGAGGCCAGGCTCCCAGATGCCTCTGACCTTCCTTCATATTTACCTTTTGAAAGAGGAACCTGGATTCTTGAATGGTTCCCCATAGCTTCAAGCTAACTTCCTTTCTGAAAAGATACACCACAAAGAGCTGGAGAAAGTACTTACACTTCTATTTTCCTGAGGTCAGCATGCTAAAGAAAGATGGGGAGTGAACTCTATCCTTGTCTCCACCAGAGGGAATTAAATACCCCCTTTAACTTCCCTTCTGTCCCTGTACCCTGGAAGGGAAGCAACCATTACCCATTTTTGGCTATCTTGTGTGTCTTGGTTACTTTTTAATTGTTGTGATAAGACACCATGATCAATTCAACTTACAAAAGAAAGCATTTAATTTGGGGCTCACAGTTCTAGAGGGCTGTTTCATGACCACCATGTTGAGGAGCATGGTAGCAGTCAGGCAGGCATGGTTCTGGAACAGTTGAGAACTTACATCTGATCCACAAGCGTGAGGCAGAGAGAGCTGAGAATGGCCTGGGCTTTTCAAACCTCAAATCCCATCTTCAGTGGCACACCTCCTTCAACAAAGCCACACCTTCTAATCCTTCCCAAACACTTCCACCAATAGTGGACCAAGTATTCAAATATATGTGCCTATGGGTTCATTTTCACTCCAACCACCCTATCACATGATGTAGTGCTCTGCTCCCTGACCCCATCTTCCCTGTGGGTGTGGAGTGGAGTTCTCATGTGTACCCAGGAGAAGGAACCTACCTTGGCCTGCTTACTTTTCCTGGTGGCCAGGAGTTGGACAATAGACAGTTCATCTCTAAGTACTGAGTCTTGGATTTAACAGACCTTACGAACTGAAAAATTGGGGCTGGAGAGATGACTCAGTGGTTAAGAGCTCTTGCTGCTCTTGGCAGAGGACCTGGGTTTAGTTCCCAGCACTCACATGGCAGCTCACAACCATCCGTAATGCTAGTTCCAGGGGATCTGACTTCTTCTCTAAACTCCACGGGCACAAGACACATATGTGGTGCACAGGCATACATGCAAGCAAAAAGCACTCATACACATGTAATGAAAGTAAATAAATCTTAAAAAAATACATTAGATGGCATTATGTGGCTATCCATTTCAGCTCCTTGGATAGAGTTCTTAGTCTGTTGAAGATTTTATTTCTTTTTATTTTATGTATTTGGGTATTTTACCTGCATATCGTTTGTGCTTTGCTCCTATATATGTACGTTTTTGGTTTGCCCTTTTTTTTTTTTTTTTTAGCGGTTGAAGAAAGGCATTTATTGGGGGTGAGGAAGCACACACATACAGCAGACACACGGAGAAAACGACCCTCTGCAAAGTAGAGAGGGGAACACAGGAAGCCAAAAAAATCCGTTGTTTGATTACATCTCCTCTCTATTTCAGATGGATGTGGGCACCGTGTACAGAGAACCCCGTGAGTTCCTATCCCCTGACCAAATCCTGACATTCTGGTCCTGGAGCTGCTTGGAGGCACTCATTTGGGGGACTCCTTTTTTCTTCCTGATGCTTTCGAGCTTGGAGGTGGGGTCTGCACTTGGAGGGGAAGGAAGGAATTTCTCTTCCACGAGAAGCAAGCCCTCAGGATCATTCTCGGTCAGCTTCCTCCGGGGGGGGGGGGGGGGGGTTATTCCAGAAGGTTATGGCCAGGGCAGCCGGAGCCTGGGCTCCCTTTAGAGTCATGCCATGCTTTTCCTTGCTCATCTGGTTATTTACCAAGGAGGTGGAAAAATAGGCCCGTGTTTGGCTTTTACCACCTCTTGTAGACGTTTCTGGCAATGCTTTTTCTCTCTGACACACAAATGTCCAAAGTACTTTTTGATACTAGATTAAAAACAAATCTCTGAGACAGTTACTGTCCAATATCGGTAGTCACCAATGGTGTTATGATTGCTGGTCTTCCAGATTCCATAAATCTGGCTCTGCTGAGGAACCAGGGCATCCTGTGGAGAGCTCTTGGCCTCACACATCCATGGGGTGCAAAGCCTGGCCCCTCTTCTGGTCAGGTCTCCTGTCTCGCCCTAAACACTCCACCCGAAACTCCTGTCTGGCTGCAGACCTGTCCTTCCTCTGTCTGCTGCAGGACACGCTTATCTCCGCAAGTGGCTTCTGCTCTCCGACCCCGATGACTTCTCTGCAGGGGCCAGAGGCTACCTCAAAGTCAGCCTGTGTGTGCTGGGGCCTGGGGATGAAGCTCCTGTGAGTACCCTCTTCACAGCACCTGGTGCAGCACCGTATAAAGCCCCTGGCTTGGTGTTTTCTTGTCTGAAAAGGGTACATGGTAATAATGCATGCAGAAAATACAAGTAACAAGCAAATGGCTCGGGATTCTGCTGCTTGGAGAGAGCTTTAATTACTAGTGTCACACTCCTTCTCAAAGGGCAGGCCTGTCTAGATTCCTTTGGCAGAAGACAAGTTGTTCTTTTAACATTCAGTCGTGGCCACGCAGCTAGGGAGTGTGTGTGTCCTGGTTCCCACTGCTCTGTGGAGAGCTAAGCCAATTGAAGGACCAAGAGGCAGCAGATGCCCAAGTTCAGGATGCACCCTTCACTGGAGGGTGTGATGCCCAGGGGCTGGTGAGGAATCCTGTGTGTGTGTTTTCTTTGTAGCTGGACAGGAAAGATCCTTCTGAAGACAAGGAGGACATTGAAGGCAACTTGCTTAGGCCCACCGGCGTGGCCCTTCGTGGAGCCCACTTCTGCCTGAAGCTCTTCCGGGCTGAGGACTTACCGCAGAGTGAGTGTGGCACCCCCTTCTGGAGGCCTACAAGAGGCTCCTGCCTGGCTGTTTAAAGCATGGACCCTGGACCACAGTCCATTTCCTTTCTCAGTGCTTCTGTTCCCAGGGACTAACCCCTTGCTCCTTCCCTTCCTCCTTCTGACCCAGCTTCCTCCCCTAGGGTCTGTTAGTGTCGCCAGTGGTACCTGCCTTTTGCTGTCTGGCTGATGTTACGAGCCTTTATTTGACACACACCCTCTTTTTCTGCGGGTGTTAGGTTTGAACCCAGAGCCTCATGCTTGCACTCAACAATGAGGGCCACCCTCAGCCAGAGCAGTTGGGTTTTAATGGAAAGCAATGCATACAGGCAGGCTTGGGCAGCTGCAGGAGCCTTGAGAGCGATAACTGCCCGGTGGCTCCACTCCAGCTTCCCCAGCCTGGTCTGGCGGTCTAATGGAAATGGGAAGTCTTAGACTACACTGGACCTCTTGTGTTTTTTAAAAAGCAAGATTGGCCTACCGGATGTCCTTCAGGTGGATCACTCTGGTCATGGTATTAAGGAAATGCCTCCTGTCTTGTGTCATACCCATCTCTGCCCACCTACCTGCTAAGACTTGCAACCCCTACTGTCGCACATCACAGAGTATTTCTATCTTTTTTCCAGATTCCATACTGCTCTTAGTGGTATGGAGTTTGCCCACAGTCAGTCACTGCATGTGGACAGGCTCTCCAGCTCTGGGTGTGAGGAGGGGACAGTGACAGATGTGTGTTTTGGGGGAGGGGCGACTGCTTCTAAGCTGCTGTTCCAAGTCCCTTCTTCATGGAGAGCTGAGCTGTCTC